>NC_091985.1:85375329-85975329 GCF_044704955.1 Pristiophorus japonicus
AGGTATGCTATAATGAACATTTTAGCTGTAGAATAAAAAGCAACGACCATTGTAAGGGGAGTTAGGGAAAACCCAAAGGATGGTCACCCTGCAATCGAGCTCAGCAACTTTAACGTGAAATCTCTTGCAGTTTTTGCATCATCCTGTGTGTTGGGTGTGAGTCTCAGTCCCTATAATAAATTCTATAAATTGACGCCAGAAGTTTAATCTGGAGGCGGGTTATGAGCAAGGGGCGGGGCTAGAAGGCAGTCAGAAACCTGGGAGAATGCGTTTCCCGCAGGTCCTGCCAAAATTTAATGCCGGGGCCTGATTAGCATTTCAAAGCTCTGAGTCCCACCTGCAGTCTGTCAGATGGAATGGCTGTTGGCTGCAGATGTGTAGACCTGCGGCACTAGGTCACAGAGAGTGGGGGGGGGAGGGGATAGTGGGGGCTGGCCGGGGGCCAGGGGGAGAATCGGGGCCAGCCAGAGGTGCATCTGAGGGGGTGGGGAGGTGGGGTGGGAAGAGAGATGTGGGTACTTAACTCCTGGATCCAGCAGTCACCGCCTTACCTTAGTTGCCGGGACCCCCAAGGCCTGAGAAACTCAACCAGTTGGAGTTAAATTTGAAATGGTGGCTCCATCCGAGGCACGGAACCTCATTATAATATTTAAATGGGCGACCCGCCTCCTGGGAGTGGGTTGGTTTACCTGCCTCCTGAGAGCGGGTTGGTTGACCGCTCCCGTCCCTCCATTGTTAAAACCGGAAGTAGGCAGGTTGGGGTCGGGATTCAGTTTTTTAACACTTTAACCTTCCACCTGATCCCAACCCACACATTTTTGGGGGGTTAGGATTTCCCCAAGACTCGGCATCTATGTAGAAAAATTAGCTCCAAACTTGTCTCTCTTGCAGCATCAATCAGCATCAACTTCCCCATTGGGATTTGTATGTGCAAGGCGGGAATGAGGCATCCAGGTGTGATTTTGGAAAAAATGGAGTGAAGGGAAATTAAGGTTGGGACAACGTGGTAGTGGTAGGCCTCAATGGGCAAGTTTACTCATTAGCCACTGATTTTGGGCAGGATCATGGGAGCCAATCCAGCCCCCCAAATTTTTTGTGATGACTTATTCACATGCTTTATTGGCAGAATTACAATTCTGTCAGGAGGTAAAGAGCATGTTTTAATCATTTAAAACTTCACATCTGTTGAGTAACATCAGGCTGGAAAAAACATTTTATTTTACATCTTTTCATTATACTAGCTTTAGGATAGTTTGCATTATTTTCCAATACCTTTTTAAAAATGTTGTTCTTAGCTGTTGGTATTCATATTCTTTTATAGTACATGATAAACAAAAGGACTATCAGGGCGTAGAAAAAATGAATCTGCACCTCGGGCAGGATAACATTTGCATGCAACAACTCCTTTATTTGAATAGTTAGCTTATATTTTAAAAGTATTTAACCTACTGTGATTGTGCAGAATTTGTTGTTCATCCTTCAATATTGAAAAAGACAACCAGATTTTCACCTCATTTTGTACAGTGAGTTATTTGATGATTAATGCGATCTAGTTTTGCTCGGAATGTGCTTGCAGATTGAACAATGGATCCCGATATACCAGGTAGGAAATCTTGATTTTTCAAGTGAGACTTCCTCACCTGGCATTCACATTCAGCATCTGCAATTTGATGGGTCTCATAGTGGGAGGTGCCTCCATGAATGGTTTTGCACCTTGCTCTCTGATCTTGAGCAAGTTGTTCCCACTCATGGTGTAAATTCCTGTCCCCTCAGAACAGATTCACACGAGGCATATAGTGAAGTCAAGGTCACTCTGGACCTGCACCTTTATTTCACAGCTCTGGAATGCTGCACTTGCCGGAGACCTGTCCTTATATACCTGTCTCTTGCAAGTGCACCCCTGGTGGTAAGGTATGCTGGTGGTTACAGGTCATATCTTATTACAGTCATATATAACATGTTAGGATACAGTTATATATAATAATGTAAGGTACATGACATCACCCTCCCCCAAGGTCTTATTGCCTTTATAGGTTCAGTCTCTCAGGTGGTCTACACTCTCGCGTGGAGCGTCTGAGTTGTGGTTCAGTTGTTTGCCTTGGTGTCTGTTTTTCTTTGGGTGTGGTTGCTGGTATCTCGCCTGGGCTGTCTGTTTCGATCGGTGTGATTGTTGTTGACTCGCCTGGGCTGTCTGTTGGGATTGCCCTTTCCTCAGGTTGTTCCCTCTGTCTGTCCACCAGGTGTGTTGCGAGTTCCACATTGTAGTCTGCCTCTGGTTCCGCAGTGTTGTTGGTAAATCTGCTTTTGACTTGGTCTACATGCCTCAGGCAGGTTTTACCATTGTCCATTTGTACTACCAGGAGCCTGTTTCCTTCATTGCCCGTTACTGTCCCTGCAAGCCAGTTTAGTACAAACACTTTGTCCCCTATCTCATTCCATCTCCCCCTCAAATTTCTGTCATGGTACTCAGTCAGCTTATGGTGCTTTGCCTCAACGATCTCGTGCATGTCTGGGAGGAATAATGAGAGCCTTGTTTTTAAAGTCCTTTTCATCAACAGTTGCGCGGGGGGGGGATCCCAGTCAGTGAGTGCGGACGAGATCTGTATGCCAGCAGCAGTCGCGACAGGCGACCCTGCAGCGTGGGACCTTGGATTTTAAGCATGCCTTGTTTAATGATTTGCACTGCTCTCTCCGCCTGGCCGTTGGAGGCCGGCTTGAACGGTGCTGTCTTGACGTGATTTATGCCGTGGTCAATTATAAAGTCTTGGAATTCTGCGCTGGTGAAGCACGGACCATTGTCACTGACCAATATGTCAGGGATTCCGTGCGTTACAAACATGGTTGCGAGGCTCTCCACAGTGGTGGAGGTTGTGCTCGAGTTTAAAATGGTGCATTCGATCCACTTTGAAAATGCATCTACAACTACAAGGAACATTTTGCCCATGAATGGGCCCACATAGTCGACGTACACCCGCGACCACAGTTTGGTAGGCCAGTGGAGCCTCCCTGGGGGCATTGCTGAGTTGGGCACAAATGGTGCACCTTCGGATGCAGAGCTCCAAGTCCTCGTCAATACCAGGCCACCAGACGTGGGATCTGGCTATGGCCTTCATGAGAACGATCCCCGGGTGCTCGCGGTGGAGCTCCCGGACAAATGCCTCTCAGAGGCATGACTACTCGGCTGCCCCACATCAGGCAGTCTGCTTGTAGTGATAGCTCATGTATGCGCCTGTGAAAGGGATTTAATTCCTCGGGGCAGGCATCGCGAGCCTCTGCCCAGTCACCGGTTAGGACACATCTTTTTACTAAGGATAACGTGGGGTCGCTGGCCGTCCAGGCTCTGATTTGGCGAGCCGTCATGGGCGAACCTGTGGACTCAAAGGCATTGATTGCCATGACTATCTCACAGTCCTGTTCATCAGACCCTTCCGTGGTCGCCAGTGGTAGCCTGCTGAGTGCGTCGGCACAGTTGTCTGTACCTGGTCTGTGCCTTATGGTATAGTCGTAGGACGCCAGCATGAGTGCCCACCGTTGAATTCGCGCCGAGGCGTTGCCGTTTATTGCCTTGCTCTCGGATAGGAGGGACGTGAGGGGCATGTGGTCGGTTTCTAATGCGAACTTGGCCCCGAAAAGTTATTGGTGCATCTTTTTGACACCGTACACGCACGCGAGCGCCTCCTTCTCCACCATTCCGTACCCGCGCTCCGCCCACGAAAGTGACCTGGAGGCATAAGCTATGGGTTGTAATTTGCCCGCACTATTGACATGTTGCAAAACGCACCCGACCCCATACGCTGACGCATCGCATGTGAGAACTAGCTTTTTACCTGGATCAAAGAAAGTCAACACACTGTTGGAACACAGAAGGTTGCGTGCCTTATTGAAGGCGCGTTCCTGGGCATCCCCCCAAAACCAATCGCACCCTTCCTGAGTAGCACGTAGAGAGGCTCCAGCAGTGTGCTTAAGTTCTGCATAAATTTCCCAAAGTAATTGATTAGCCCGAGAAAGGTGCGCAGTTCTGAGACATTCCGGGGCCTGGGTGCCAGGCGAATTGCTTCTGTTTTGGACTCTGTTGGGCGGATTCCATCAGCGGCAATCCTAATGCCCAAAAATTCAACCTTGGGTGCGAGAAACAGGCACTTGGATTTCTTGACTCGTAGGCCGACCCGATCCAACCGCTTTCGTACTTCCTCCAAATTATGGAGATGGGAGTCGGTGTCCCTGCCCATGATAAGTATGTCGTCTTGAAATACAACCGTCCCCGGGATGGACTTGAGCAGACTCTCCATGTTGCGCTGGAATATGGCAGCTGCCGACCTGATGCCGAATGGGCATCGATTGTACATGAAAAGGCCTCGATGTGTGTTGATGGTGGTGAGTAGCTTGGATTCCTCGGTCAATTCTTGCGTCATATACGCAGATGTGATGTCTAATTTTGAGAAAAGTTTACCTCCAGCCAATGTGGCAAATAAGTCCTCCGCTCTGGACAGTGGGTACTGGTCCTGTAGGGAGACTCTGTTTATGGTAGATTTGTAGTCCCCACAGATTCGTACAGATCCATCAGGCTTCATGACTGGGATGATGGGACTTGCCCAGTCGTTAAATTCCACAGGTGATATAATGCCTTCCCGCAGAAGCCTGTCTAGTTCGTGTTGAATCTTTTCCCTCATCACATAGGGTTCATCTCTGGCCTTGTGATGGACCGGTCTAGCATCCTGTGTGATGTAGATTTTGACTTTGGCCCCTTTGAAAGTGCCCACACCTGGCTAAAAGAGATGTTCAAATCACTTTATAACTGTTGAGCAGGAGGTCCGTTCCTCTAATGACATGGCATTTACATCATCCCATTTCAGTTTAGTTTTGCCAGCCAGCTTCTCCCCAGCAGTGCTGGTGCGTCTCCGGGGACAATCCACAGGGGAAGTCGGTTCACTGTCCCTTTGTGTGTGACAGAAAGCATGGCACTGCTGAGGACTGGTATGATTTCTTTGGTATAGGTCCTTAGTGTGGTGTCGACCCTTGTGAGTTTTGGTCTGTCTCTTTTATGCAGCCACAGTTGTTCAAATTGTTGAGCGCCCATGAGAGATTGACTCGCTCCCGTATCCAGCTCCATGTTGACAGATATCCCGTTGAGTAGGACCCTCATTATTATCGGAGGCGTCCTGTTGTTGGAGCAGCGGCCATTGATCGTGTTGACCCGCTGTACATCGGTGTCCCGGGTACTGTCCCCACCATCTTCTGGTCTGCTTTCCGACCCATCCGATTCGTATACCAGCCGAGCTGCCGTTTTTTTGCACATGTGGGCCAAATGCCCTGTATATTCAAAATTTCTGCAAACAGCCTGCTGAAATCGACATCCCCTTGACGAGTGCCCACCCCCACACCTCCAGCACAGACCTGTTCCATTGTTCAAAGTGTTCCCAAAGAATGAGCGGCGTCTGGCTGATCTCTCTTGAGCTTCTCTCAGTTTGTAGTTGATTGCTCGCATTGTGGGTTGATGAGGTGTGAACGGCCGTTCCTGTGGCCCTTGATGACTTCTGCCTGCTGTCGAGAGCCTGTTCTCCAGGTTTTGTCTGTGTCTGAGGGTAGCAGCTTGTTTAATGCTGTGAACTTCTTGTTCCGATATTTCATTAGTTGTCGTACCTGCATTGTAAATCAACCTCATTTCTTCTTCCCCTACCAAGAATGTCTGTGCAACCAGTGCTGCTGCCTCTAAGGTCAGGTTCTTGGTCTCTATGAGCTTTCGGAATATGCCTGCATGGCCTATTCCTTCAATGAAAAAGTCTCTCAGCATTTCTCTCCTCAGTTCATCGGATAACTCACATAAACTAGGCAACCTCCGAAGTTCCGCCACGAAGTCAGTTAAGCTCTGGCCCACACAGCGTCTGTAGTTGTAGAACCTGTGTCTGGCCATGTGTCGGCTGCTCGCTGGCTTCAGGCGGTTTCTTACCAGTGTGCTCAATTCTTCAAACTACTTGCTTGCTGGTTTCTCGGGTGCCAACAGATCCTTCATTGAAGCGTATGTTTTTGAACCACAGCTGGTCAAGAGATGGACTCTTCTCTTGTCTGCTTTATCGTCGCCTAACCAGTCTTTGGTTACAAAGCTTTGCTGGAGCCTTTCTATAAAGTCCTCCCAATTGTCTCCTGCATTGTACTTTTCATCTGATCCGTTGTTCACCATTCTGTGGATTCTGTAATCCCGTAACTCGTCGCCACTGTAAAGTCCTGTCCCCTCAGTATAGATTCACACGAGGGATATCGTGAAGTCAAGGTCACTCTGGACCTGCACCTTTATTTCACAGCTCTGGAATGCTGCACTTGCCTGAGACCTGTTCTTCTTTACCTGTCTCTTGCAAGTGCACCCCTGGTGGTAAGGTATGCTGGTGGTTACAGGTCATATCTTATTACAGTCATGTATAGCATGTTAGGATACAGTTATATATAATAATGTAAAATACATGACACATGGATGTCTATTTTGCACTGTTTCAGAGTTGCTTTTCAGCAGTCTTTATGGCCCCAAGTTTCGTGCTGCGGCGAAAACGGCGCACCTCCGAGCTGGGCGCCTGTTTTTCGCGCCGAAAACTGCGCCTAAAAAAAAGTCCGATATTCTCGAGCTCCTTGGAGCTCGATATCTGCTTGGCGCGGCGCGTTCTTCGCAGCAGGGGGCAGAGCCTAACACTCGCGCCGATTTTCTAAGTAGCAGGGGGCGGGTACAATTTAAATTAGCCTTCGTGGTGCCGGCAACCCTGCGCATGCGTGTTGGAGCGTGCGCGCACGCGCAGTCTCACACAAACATTGGCACTTGGCCATTTTTTAAAATACTGCAGAAAAAGTGAAGATTTCTTTCTTAGACCCCTGCAAAGGCTTGTAATTTAATTTTTTTGATATTTCTGTGTGTGAGGGAGTGCTTTTAGCAGCACTGCTGAATAAATCACCTGCTGAAATCAGTGAGTTCAGCTTTTCACTGCTAAACTTGCAGAACCGGTGCTGCATTGTTGTATGCAAATTAAGGACTGTGTGTTTGGAGAAATAAAAGTGCCAATTCAACTTTGCAATAATACGTGGTGTTGACAATGCAGCACCCATTCTGCAAATTTAAATATAAAACTGTCGATGTTGCTGCCTCTCCCTGTCCAAATGGCCTCAGTCCCCCTCACAGCTCGAAGGCTGCTGCTGTATGGCCTCGGGTCCGCCTGGTGTTGCTTCTTCGCGGCCAGCCACGAAGAGAATGAAGGCCTGCCTCAAGCACTGCAGCTCAGCTCGAAGCTTGCTGCCGCTGTCGTCGAGACACTGACGCCATACCGCTGCCTGTCTCCAACATGAAAGGCCTGCCTGAAGCACTTTCACACAGGTAAGAACATGGTTTATTTAATCTTTTCTTTGCTTATAAATTTTTATTCAGGTTGGATTTATTTGTATAATATTTGTATAAGTATAAATAAGGATTTATTATAGAATTTAATGACTTCCCTTCCCCCCCCCCTCCCCCCCACCTCGTTCCCTATGCCTAATTTGTAACCTACGCCTGATTTTCTAAAGTGCAGACAAGGTTTTTTCGAGCGTACAAAAATCTCCACTTACTCCATTCTAATTTAGTTTGGAGTAAGTTTTCACTCACGAAACTTTGAAATCAGGCCTAAGTGGCCGGACACGCCCCCTTTTGAAAAAAAAATTCTGTTCCAAAGTGAAACTGTTCTAACTGACTAGAACTAGAGCAAACTAAATGTGGAGAATTCCGATTTCTAAGATACTCCGTTCTACACCAGTTGCTCCTAAAAATCAGGAGCAAACTTGTGGAAATTTGGGGCCTATATCTCTTTTGTTGACCATCACAAATTTTGTTCCCAGTTGTCAATGCGCTATAAATTTCCTACAATTCACTTCAAAAGTGCTTCATTGGCTGCAAAGCGCTTTCTGAGGTCATGAAAGGCATGATATAAATATAAGTTCTTTCTTCCTTCTTTAAAAGATCTTCTTCAGGATTCATTTATCAGACATTCTCATCATGACCTGACCATCTTGAGGTGCCTTTGTGATCAGACCATCTTTGCTTGGCATGTCATCTTTAAGTGTCAGTGATCTTGTCTTGTCATTTAATCTTCTTTAGTTGTCTCAGGTACCGTAGGTGAAAGTGATTCCGTTTTTTAATATGCAGAAGTACAGGTGCTCTTGTGGCCGTAATTGAGTTAACGAAAATGGCAACCGATTTTTCTCAAAAGACTTGCCTTTCCTGCCTTAGGCACATTAAGGAATGGAGTCTATTCGTATTTCTTTTCTTCCCCAGTGTAGCTGCAGCTGCTGAATGTGGGAAAGCAAGCTCTTCCTGGGCCAACATCAATACTGCTCTCAACCAACTCTTAAATAGATAATTAACCAACATCAGGCGTTTAACAAACTGAGAGATTGAACTTGCATCCATTGTGTAGAATCACTGCTCAACAATTTGTTGTATAATTTGTTAGGGCCCGCGTTATATACAAAACTAACGAGCAGGAAAAGACCAGCTGGTCCATCAAACCAGCCTCACACCACAATGGCCGAACCATCATGGTGCTGGTTTAAAACATACCAGCACACAACAATTTCTTTGCTCAAGATTCAGAAGGGAAAAGCTTAACTGACATTATGATCAGTGTGGTCAAAAATACTATGAATATAGACACTTGTGCAGGGCAAGGGAAACCTAAACTTTCTTTATAGGGCCTGGCAAAGCATATATGCTACTCCTAGCAAGGACAGAACAAAACTTACCTGTTTATGCCTCTTCTGCCTTTGGCTTCTCTTCCCATGGTCTTCACTTGGCGCAGTGTTTTCCAGCTCAGGCCATCCAGTTAAAATTGTCGTTGGGTCCTGATGACATCCTTGGGACCCAGCCTGCATAATGTAAAGAAGAACTCCGCCAGCTTTGAGCGAGTGTCCTTGTCATCTGCTCAGTCGAGCAGGTTAACATTTGGAATGATCGGCTCTCGGTAGCTCCAGAGTGGGTAAGTAAACTGTGTGATCTTAACTGGTCGGGTATGGTTATAATCGCTCCTCTTTGTTGACTTCTATGACTTCGGGACCATGGCTAGTAATTTGCCTAAATTTCACAACATGTGCACCAACAGGAAAATGTTATTCATGATCATAAAACAGATCACAAAGCCTATGTCTACCAGGTGAACATCATGGATCAAAAGCATGAATCTGGGTCTATGGTAATTTTAAGGGATTTTACACAGATCGACACAACAACTTTCATCACTAAATATATGTAAATGTATAGATTTCATTACTGATCAACTAGATGTGGTGCAAATTCTTTTGACATATCCCACTGATATTCTAACCCTTTAATATAATTCTGGATCTGCATTTGCTCAGGTATAATAAAATAAGGTAATTAACCTGGGATTTGTTTGAGTAAAATTGAACAAATAATTTGTCATATCCAATTTATTTTCAACTCAAAAGGAAATAATTTAATTATATTTAGTTTGGAACAATTAATTTGTAAATGTGCGCATTAAAATGAGTTTTTTTCCCCACACATAAGTAAGAACAGCTCCTACATTTTCCACATCATCCTTTGTACTGTTACCTGACGGAGGTTCCGGGTTACTTTCACATCATGCCAGGCATTGTCATTAAATTTTCCATTCACAGGTTCCACCAAAGCTTCAAAGGCTCCTGACCCCAAATTAATGACCAGTGAGACAGCACCATCTTTCAAAGCCAGATTTACATAATCTGCAGATTTCCCTGTATGAAGCATCAGACCATTCCTTTGAAGGGTTCTGAATGATAATGTTATTTCATCGCTGCTACTCTGGATTGGGTTCTGTGACAAGTCATAGCAGAAGTATTCTGATCCTTTAAATGTTGCAACATATTCTTCTCTCCCTGAAAAACAGAAAACAATTATATATGGTTATAACAATATGGCAAATCATTTCTTTTACAAATATTAAAAATGTAATTACATTTAAAAAGCAACATAATTACTCTTATTATGAAAAAATATGTCTCTGATGAAAAGCAATGCAGATGATTCAGACTGATCAACCCCCATTCACAATCTTATAATAGAACATATTCATCTTTTGGTGCTTAAATTAATTTCAAGTCAAAATCTTTTACATAGACTAATAAAATTCCAATTTGAAATCCAGTCACAGGATTTGGGGCAATTTACATAAAGGTTATTTGCTTGTTCTGTGGGCCACATCAACAATGCACACACCGTCCCACTCCAAAACAATAAAACTGCAAACGCTTTTCCTCTTTCTTCCCTGGCTGTTCACAAACTGGGTGAGAAGGTTCCTGGTTAAGTAATATAGTCCCAAATCATCACCAATGCCATTCTGATTTGCTCCCGAGGAGGTCTCAAGAGTGAGCCTGGATAACGCTCTGATTTTCTCGCCTTCCCTGGATGGAAATCCCTGGTCACAATGGCACATCTCAGATTGGGTAGGAACACAATAGAGTGGCTGATTTAATTCCCGGTTTAACCACTCTGTGCTGGGGTGTTGTACTAAAACATTGCTTGTGGCCATCCATATTCCTTCATCATATGGCCTCCAAATTAGGTGTCTCAAACTCGCAAACATATGCTTTTTATCATTGCATTCCTGATTTTTACACCCTTCTCCTGAAACCTAATTTCATCCTGCTGCATTTCTACTTTCTGCATTGTTCTGAATGTACCTTATTTTTATAGAAACAGCATTGAAAAAAAAACTACACAATCATGGATACTGCAGCTGTGCCGAACCAGGAAACTCACTGAAAGTGTTCAACTCCCACTCCTCATTCCACCAACCATCCTCATTTCTTATTAGAATTCTGCTCAGTGTTCTCCACATCCTAATGTAATCTCTCACCCGTTCCATCAAAACACAACCTTAGCCAGAGTGCTTCCCTCACAAACCACCACTACACAAATTAAGTGTTTAGAGGTATTAGCCTGTATTTTGCATGAAGAATGACAGTGATCACCGTTATTATGGAGTAAATCAGACAGCACACGCGCAGTTAAACGTGAAAATCAAGAAGTTGCCGTCCGATTTGCTCTGCTCCTCCGCAAGCTTGGCTCAACCGGTACCTCACCAATAGACTCTGCATTGAAATACATGTAAGGACGTGAAGTTGCTGTACTTACCCACTAAACGTACCAGAAAAAGTTAGGACTGGTGCATTCAGGTGTTTTAATGATGTGCTAAGTTTTCCTTACTGCCAAACAGCCTCTCTGGTACTGAAAATTTACTTTTATAGTTGTGGAGTTCCATTCCTTCAAAAACCTTAAAATAGTTTTTGTTAACTTTTTCTTTCTGGTCTCTTTTATCTCTCTCTCTCTCTCTCGTAATCCCATCCTTCGTTCCCTCATTTTATTTTGCTTTCTGTACATGATTTTTCAATGAATCAAATATTTGAATTTATAATTATTGGATTAGAATCTGTGTGCCTCAGTGAGGATTCTTCAATCTGATTGGTTGAAGAGAAACACCGTTGTTTGCTCTGCTCATACACACCACAGATCCCCTGCAGTGGATGCTGCGCTGGAGCAGATGCCCAAAGACAGCAAGTCGCTGCCCAAAAGCTCGCGAAAACTCTGTGGCAGCTGTCAGCATAGTGAACGACGTGCGCAGTTCCATCGCTGCTGTGCACAAATTCCAGGCATGGCCCTTCGTGTAAAGTAAAGTGCTGTGGAACAGTACCAAATATTGGGGATCTGACCATAAATGTTCCTTTGAAGCTTCATTTGCCGTGAATTCTTTTTCCAGCTTTGTGTCCTTTGCAGTGTGACAAGAGAAGCTAATGTTCATCTTGTTTCATTTACCTCCAACAGAGCACAATTTGGTCAGATTCTGTGTCACTACAATTCTTTCTTCTGCTGAACTGTCACTTCAGAGGGCTTTTAAAGTGAAAGATTGTCCAAATAAAAATGATGAAATGAAAGAAATCAAGCAAAAAACTTGGGAAATAATAACATTTAATGGTTCAGACAATTAAGGAGCAAATGTTAAACTATGGCTTTCATCTCAGTCCGACTTCAACTTGTTCCTCATGCATAAAAGATTCCTAACTGAAATAATTAAATGCTCTTTAATTTCTGAGAAGCTCTTTAATTTCAAACACTTTGGGACACAATATTTTGTTTTCAGCCTTGGTTTCTCCACCACCTTTATGGAATTTAAAGTAAATTTAATGTGTAATATTCCACAAATCTCATCAATAAAACTCTTAGTTGTATCATTACTCATACTTCCCTTCATTTTCATGCAAAATAGCATTAGCAGCTGCTCAATTATTCAATTCCTCTGTTTTTTTAAATCAGTGACAGGAATGTAGTACTGGGGCCAGTACGCTCAAAACTTCCTTGATAAAGTGCAACATCCCCACCTGCACCTGGGAATCCCTGGCTCAAGACTGCCCTAAGTGGAGGAAGAGCATCTGGGAGGGTGTTGAGCACTTTGAGTCTCGTCGCCGAGAGCATGCAGAAAACAAGCACAGGCAGCGGAAGGAGCGTGCGGCAAACCAGGCTCCCCACCCACCCTTTCCTTCAACCACTGTCTGTCCCACCTGTGACAGAGACTGTTATTCCCGTATTGGACTGTACAGTCACCTGAGAACTCACTTTTAGAGTGGAAGCAAGTCTTCCTCGATTTTGAGGGACTGCCTATGATGATGACTGCGGCCAGGTCTATGGAATGGGGCATAGCAACTACCTTCTAGTGCACTGAACTGAAGTCTCATCTCTGTGTTAGACATCTTTAAAAGAGTTATTAATGCATACACTAAGTTATCAAATAATAAAAGACAAATGCTTCATATTTTTGTACTTGTGGTTATATTATCAATATACAAAGCTAAAAATACATTCCATTATAAACTAGCTTAAATATTTAATACACTTATATACGTGCCAAACTAGAAAATGTGCAAAAGCTGACAAATATCTTCAAACAAAGTTGACACAGCCACAAAATGCTGACATTAAAAAACTAACAGCTCAAAAACAGTCTACGCCTAGATTCAGTGACTGAATAAATTTAATTCTGTTTTAATTACATGGGATTCCAGGATTTTACTAGCATTTTGGAGATCACAGTTTACATTTCAGCCTTTCATCTGTAAAAAATAAGCTTTGCCTATTACATGTGAAAATAAATCGTTAATTGCAAATATAGTGTGACATATAGAATTAAATTTGGCTAGAGCGGGACATCTTGTGGTGTATGCCATGAGTTAGACATTTCCCTGCATTCTTCAGCTCAAAATCTTTTTACAGTGTATCTTGTTGGAAGTGCTAGTTGATAACGGTGTGGCAAGGGCAATGGGGCATCTGGGACCTCAGTGACCAGCGGAACCAACAGCATATCTCAACCAATGAGATTTAAGAATTGAAAAAGAAACACAGAAGGAAGGTGAATTGGAGTCAAATCAGGTACAGAAAAGGAATTAAAGAAAAGATTGGATTAAGAATGAGCGGGAAAAAAGGCAGAAAGGAAAAATAAGAAAAAAGGGTGCCCTAACTTTCTGTGGTGAGTTTAATGTGTAATTAATGTGCAAATCCAACAAGTTCTTTCAAATAATGGGGAGGCTAAGAGTGAGAAGATGTTTGTGCAAAGCAAACGACGAAGCGGCTAGCAAGTTCTGGAGATTTGAAACATGACATGTTTCTTAATCTCTGTCTGATTGGCTGAACTTGCTGTCTGATTTGTACATTAATAATTGTAAGCATTATTAGCATGCTTATTTTTACAGCAAGATTCTGTCCATTGTGTATTGAAAAATGAAAGTGTTTGTTTGTAGTGGCAGATTTAGAAATAATTGAAAGGGCATGTGAGTACTAAAGACAGGAGATTTATTTCTACGAGGTCGGTGGTCGAAGGAGGGGATGTTATGCCACTATGCTCACGATAGGAAATGTTTTATTTTCTTTACCCATTTTTGGTGAATTTCCCCATATTGAAGTACGCTGTAATTTTGCATTTGATGTTAAAAAAATATTCTGAAAACATTAAAGATATTTTAAATGTTAAGCTAAAGTAGTAGTTACAAGTTACAATTGATTTTTGCAGTCTCTGCAGAGAGCAGAAAGAAAGTGCTTTAACGCAAAATAAGCCTTTTTGAAATGTAGTCACTGTTGTTATGCAGGCAGATGCATCTGTTAATTTACTCAGGGTAAAGTTCCACAAACAGCAAATGAATGAATCGCCAGAGAGTCTGTTTTTGGTGCTGTAGTCTGAGGGAGGAATATTGGCCAAGACACTAGCAGAAATTTGGGCCGGACTTTGCCTTACCAAGTTGGGTCGGGTATGTGTGTGGGCCTCCTGGCGGGTCAGTATTGGGTTCTTTTAAAGATCCGCTCCTCAGAGCTACTTTCAGTTAATGGCGTCTATAAAGGCAGACCAGCATGATTCCCGACACTATTAAATAGTGCGGATCTGTTGATGTCATCGATGACTCATTTCCAGTGGGGATATTTAAAGCAGCCTTGGCTACATTGCTATAAGGGTCATCTGGGAGTGTGCAGGGAGGATATTGCAGGATCTTCTTATTGCTCACACTTTAATACATGACTTCACAAAGACAACGGGCAGCATGCAGGTTTTCAGATGACTCCCTACGTATTCTTGTAAAGGGAGTCAGAGCATGCAGGGAGGTCCTCTTCACTGCTGAGGGCGGAAGAGACCTCCACAAGAGACAAAAAGAGCCTGGCTCCAAATAGCTGAGAAGATGAACAGCAAGGATATGGTGAGGCGGACCTGGGTGCAGTGCCTGAAGCGCTTCAATGATATCATGAGATCAGGAAACGTGAGTACAAAGTCACACTCAACTTCATCCTGCTGTGCCTCTCATCACATCCCCATCACTCTGCCTTCACAAGCCTTCTCCTACATATCATTACTAACACCAACATACCTTGCACAACCATCCATCTCTCTCCCTCTGTGTACGTACTCAAATCTCTGATTAACCACCCTTTACACCCACCCTCAGCCTAATACAATCATACCAAGTAACACCACACAAAAGCACAATTCAGTCAGGCAGAGTCAGCATGGATTTATGAAGGGGAAGTCATGTTTGACAAATTTGCTGGAATTCTTTGAGGATGTAATGGACAGGGTGGATAAAGGGGAACCAGTGGATTTGGTGTATTTGGACTTCCAAAAGGCATTTGACAAGGTGCCACATAAAAGGGTACTGCACAAGATAAAAGTTCACGGGGTTGGGGGTAATATATTAGCATGGATAGAGGATTGGCTAACAAACAGAAAACAGAGAGTCGAGATATTCATTCTCGGGTTGGCAATCAGTAACTAGTGGGGTGCCGTAGGGATCAGTGCTGGGACCCCAACTATTTACAATCTATATTAGCGACTTGGATGAAGGGACCGAGTGTAATGTAGCCAAGTTTGCTGACAATACAAAGATGGGAGGAAAAGCAATGTGTGAGGAGGACACAAAAAAACTGCAGAAGGACAAAGACAGGCTAAGTAATTGAGCAAAAATTTGGCAGATGGAATATAATGTTGGAAAGTGTGAGGTTATGCACTTTGACAGAAAAAAATCAAAGAGCAAGTTATTATTTAAATGGAGAAAGATTGCAAAGTGCCGCAGTACAGCGGGAGAAAATTTTCATACTGCTGCAATGCAGTGGGACCTGGGGGTCCTGGTGTATGAAACACAAAAGGTTAGTATGCAGGTGATCAGGTAGGCCAATGGAATCTTGGCCTTTATTGCAAAGGGGATGGAATATAAAAGCAGGGAAGTCTTGCTTCAGTTATACAGGATATTGGTGAGGGCTACACCTGGAATACTGTATGCAATTTTGGTTTCCATATTTAAGAAAAGATTATACTTGCTTTGGAGGCAGTTCAGAGAAGGTTCACGAGGTTGATTCCAGGGATGAGGGGGTTGACTTATGAGGAAAGGTTGAGTAGGTTGGGCCTCTACTCATTGGAATTCAGAAGAATGAGAGGTGATCTTATCGAAATGTACAAGATTATGAGGGGGCTTGACAAGGTGGATGTAGAGAGGTTGATAGGGGAGACTAGAACTAGGGGGCATAATCTTTGAATAAGAGGCCGCCCATTTAAAACTGAGATGAGGAGGAATTTCTTCTCTCAGAGAGTTGTGGAATTCGCTGCCTCAGAGAGCTGTGGAGGCTGGGTTAATTTAAGACAGAGATAGACAGTTTCTTAACCAATAAGGGAATAAAGGGTTATGGGGAGTGGGCAAGGAAGTGGACCTGAGTCCATGATCGGATCAGCCATGATCGTATTAAATGGCAGAGCAGGCTCGAGGGGCCGTATGACCTACTCCTACTCCTATTTCTTATGTTCTTATATAGGAGGCCATTTGGCATTGGCACCACACTCCTTTATAGTCACCCTCTACAGATGTAACCCACACATTCCTTAAACTCATGCCATCACTCTGTCTCAAACTTTTCTTCTTTCCCTCCTTGCAGGAGAAACGAGTGCACAACAAAAGGGAGAGGGAGAGAACCGGAGGTGGCCTTCTATCTGTCACCACTTTAACTCAAGCAGAGGAGTTTGCCCTGGAGAACTCAAGAGTTGCAGAGCTGCGAGCGATGGGAGATGGAGAGAACAGGACAGATCAGCAAACTTGTGACAGAATTACATCTCATATAACCACAAGGCATACAGCATACTAATATCAGCAGCCAGTGAATGTTCATGATGTGCATAATGGTATCATCACCCTTTCTTAATACAACATTTCTACTCATCCTTTACTCTCCGACAGGTCCATCAAGAGCTCCCGCACCCCCCCACCTCCAACTGTCCAGCCGGAGGAGGAAGACGATTCTTCAGAGGAGCCCCCAGCCTCTGAGTGTGTGACGTCAGTACACTGTAAGTACATGCAGCATCAGTACAGGTACATACCTCTGTGGGTCCTATGCGAGATAAAGCTGTGAATCCACATCCGGACTGGGGTCAAACAGGGCTGTGCATCGCCCCAACCCTCTTCTCCATCTTCCTCGCTACCATGCTCCACCTCACAGTCAACAAGTTCCCCGCTGGAGTGGAACTAAACTACAGAACCAGTGGGAACCTATTCAACCTTCATCATCTCCAGGCCAGGTCCAAGACCAGCCCAAAATCTGTCGTTAAGCTACAGTATGTGGACGATGCCTGCGTCTGCGCACATACAGAGGCTGAACTGCAAGTCATAGTCAACATATTTACTTAGGCGTACGAAAGCATGGGCCTTCCGCGAAACATCCGTGAGACAAAGGTCCTCCACCAACCTGTCCCCGCCGCACAGCACTGCCCCCAGTCATCAAGATCCATGGCACGGCCCTGGACAATGTGGACCATTTCCCAAAGCTCAGGTGTCTCTTATCAACAAGAGCAGGCATTGACGACGAGATTCAAAATCGCCTCCAGTGTACCAGTGCAGCCTCCGGTCACCTGAGGAAAAGAGTGTTTGAAGACCAGGCCCTCAAATCTACCACCAAGCTCATGGTCTACAGGGCTGCAGCAATACCCGCCCTCCTGTATGGCTCAGAGACATGGACCATGGACACCTCAAATCATTGAAGAAATACCACCAACGATGTCTCCGCAAGATCCTGCCAATCCCCTGGGAGGACAGGCGCACCGACGTTAGCGTCCTCGACCAGGCCAACATCCCCAGCATTGAAGCATTGACCACATTTGATCAGCTCCGCTGGGCAGGCCACGTTGTTCGCATGCCAGACACGAGACTCCCAAAGCAAGCGCTCTACTCGGAACTCGTTCACAGCAAATGAGCCAAAGGTGGGCAGAGGAAATGTTACCAGGACACCCTCAAAGCTCCCTGATAAAGTGCAACATTCCCACTGACACCTGGAAGTCCCTGGCCAAAGATCGCCCTAAGTGGAGGAAGTGCATTCGGGAGGGCGCTGAGCACCTCGTGTCTCATCGCCGAGAGCATGCATAAATGAAGCAGCAGGCACCGGAAAGAGTGTGTGGCAAACCAGTCCCACCCATCCTTTCCCACAATGACTATATGTCCCACTTGTGACAGGGACTGTGGCTCTCGTGTTGGAACGTTCAGCCACCTAAGGACTCATTTTTAGAATGGAAGCATTCCCTCGATTCCGAGGGACGGCCTATGAATGAATGAATGAGTGTAGTGTTGTCACCTAGTGTCTCACAATTCACACGTGAGCAAGAGCAGATAGTAGAGACAGGGATAGTAATGGAGACTCCTCATTGGAGGGTGCAGGATGCTCCCACCTCTACTCAGCTGCATGGAGACCCTGAGCCTCGGGGGCCATTGAGAAAGAGGGTGATCCTGGAGGTGCAGGAAGAAGTGCATGAGGCTCGGACAGGTTGGAGGAGTCCATCTCCAACATGAGCACCATCATGTTTTGGTGATTGTAGGGATGCTTTATGGTTGTGTGGGGGCGGGGGGGCGACGGACCTAACACAGCATGTGGCAGCCATAGGGGTGTAATAAGAGCATAAGAAATAGGAGCAGGAGTAGGCCATACGGCCCCTCAAACCTGCTCCGCCATTCAATAAGATCATGGTTGACCTGATCATGGACTCAGCTCCACTTCCCCGCCCGTTCCCCATTGCCCCTTATTCCTCTTATTGTTTAAGAAACTGTCTATTTCTGTCTTAAATTTATTTAATGTCCCAGCTTCCACAGCTCTCTGAGGCAGCAAATTTCACAGAATTATAACGCTCTGAGGGAAGAAATTTCTCCTCATCTCTGTTTTAAATGGGCAGCCCCTTATTCTAAGATCATGCCCTCTAGTTCTAGTCTCTCCCATCGGTGGAAACATCCTCTCTGCATCCACCTTATCAAGCCCCCCTCATAATCTTCTATGTTTCGATAAGATCACCTCTCATTCTTCTGAATTCCAATGAGTAGAGGCACAACCTACTCAACCTTTCCTCATATGTCAACCCTCTCATCCCCTGAATCAATCTAGTGAACCTTCTCTGAACTGCCTCCAAAGCAAGTATATCCTTTCGTAAATATGGAAACTAAAACTGCACGCAGTATTCCAGGTGTGGCCTCACCAATACCTTATATAGCTGTAGCAAGACTTCCCTGCTTTTATACTGCATTCCCTTTGCAATAAAGGCCAAGATACCATTGGCCTTCCTGATCACTTGCTGTACCTGCATACTATCCTTTTGCGTTTCATGCACAAGTACCCCCAGGTCCTGCTGTTCTGCGGCACTTTGCAATCTTTCTCCATTTAAATAATAACTTGTTCCTTGATTTTTTTCTGCCAAAGTGCATGACCTCACACTTTCCAACATTATACTCCATCCGCCCATGCAGGAAGTTAAGTAAATCTGTACATGATGAGGTCATCCCTGGACTCCCAGGCAGCAATCTGCTCTGGTGCTGCTGGCATCTGGACCTCGGGTTCCTATTCTTCATCTTCCAGCTGATTCTCCTCCTCCTCCGACAAGGGCTCTGCCCCTTGCTCCTCATGCAGCTGTAATCTTTGTTGCTGCGCTTTGTTGCACAGTCCGCAGCAGACAATGACATTTCTGGAGAATCTGGCTGGTGCGGCTGAAGGCCCCCTCCAGATCGTCAAGGCATCTGAAGTGTAACTTCAGCATGCCTATTATTTGCCTATGACACATCTTGTGGACATGTGGCTTTCATTATAGCGCTGCTGAGCCTCATTGCTTGACCTCCTCAAGGAAGTCATAGAAACATAGAAACATAGAAATTAGGTGCAGGGGCAGGCCATTCGGGCCTTTGAGCCTGCACCGCCATTCAATAAGATCATGGCTAATCATTCAACCTCAGTACCTCCTTCCTGCTTTCTCTCCATACCCCTTGATTCTTTTGGCCATAAGGGCCATATCTAACTCCCTTTTGAATATATCTAATGAACTGGCCTCAACAACTCTCTGCGGTAGAGAATTCCACAGGCTAACCACTCTCTGAGTGAAGAAGTTTCTCCTCATCTCGGTCCTAAATGGCTTATCCCTTATTCTTCGACTGTGACCCGTGGTTCTGGAACTCCCCAGCAACGGGAACATTCTTCCTGCCTCTAACCTGTCCAATCCCATCAGAATTTTATGTTTCTATGAGATCCTCCCTCATGAGCCATGCCGTCAGTAGATAGCCCTTGTCTACAAGCAGCCAGCAGGTAAGTGTGATTGGTGGTGCGAAGAGCTGAGGGAGGGTGGACGAGTGCAGGACAAAAGAGTCATGACACGTGCCAAGGAATTTGGCTCACACATGCATGATGGTCTTTATATGGTTGCAGACCATCTGCACGTTGAGGGAATGGCAGCCCTTGCATTTCACAAACACTCCTGGGTAATGTGTGCAGTCGATGATGCCCTTCACCCATGGGAAGCCAGTCAGAGCAGCAAAGCTGAGCCCCCGCTCAGTAACACTGGTGTCATCAGTGGAAAAGTTCACATAATTGGCTGACTTGTCAAACATAACATCAGTAACCTGTGTGATGCATCTGTGGGCAGCCCAACTGCGAGATGCCACAAGTACCTGCTGCAGATCCCTGGAAGGAGCCTGAGGCAAAGAAATTGAGGGCGATGGTGACTTTGACAGCCACTGAGAAGGAATGCCCACCAGCTCCTCTGGACTGCAGCTCTTGCTCCAGCAAACTGCAAATGTCTGTGACAACCTTGCACGATAGCCTAAGTCTCCTTTAGCACTGGTGCTCAGTCATGGTGAGGAAGCTCATCCGCTGCCAGTATACCTGATGTTGGGCATATCTCCTTCGGCACGGCGCAGTCCTGCGCTGATGCCCTCTGTCCTGTGCTGTGTCAGGTCATTGAGGAGAAGGTTGTTGATGTTGTTGTGGCTGCTGCTTGTGTGCCTGGTGCTGCTGGTGATGGGGCTCATCATGGTCCGATTCTGAGGACCAAGGTGAGACATAATAAATGGCACCCATGCTGATATAAACAAGTCAAGTAGAGATCAGAGGAGCAATCTATCAAAGTTGTGATAGTTCGTAGCAATGTGGTGAAAGTGGCTTCTGAGGTTGCAAAAAAGACTTGCAAACTCTAGACACCTAAATTTGTGGAGTCAGCAATGGCCTTTCCCTTAGGCAAGTGAGCAGATTTCCTGTGGGAGTATTTATTGGGATTTTTATGCTGCACATTAATGACCTCTATGAATGTCCACTGAGCTTCCACCTCAAGTTGACAGACATGGTTCCCGAACTGTGTGATTTCCGTGGTCATCCAGTGAAATTCAAAAGGTAGGCTTAAAATCCATGTTAAGGGTCTCACAACAAGGATTTAATAAGTTGAATTAGGTTGCCCACCTCTGCCATTCAGGTCTGTGGTGCGTTGGCAAACGTGCTCGAGTTAAACGCGCTTGGAGCCAGGATGATGGCGCGTTCCCGACGCTCTCCCATTTTTGGCAACTTTTACTGCTGTCCCGCCTCCAAACCCACATGCTCAACAGAGGAAATATTCCGGCATTGAAGCCTGCCATGGGATCTTTTACATCCATTGCACAAGCAGACTCAACCTCAGTTTAACGTCTTATCCAAATGAATGCGCTCTCTCAGTCCGACAGGAAGTTTTAGCCTAGATTAGGTACTTTGGTTACAGAGTGAGGCTTGAACTGACAACATTCTGACTCAGAAGTGAGAATGCAAACAGTTGAGCCAAGTTGACACTTCGCAGGCCTAAATGTATGTTTGGATTACAGCAGAAGGATGTAATAATGAAAATTCTAAGTGGTTTTATATGAACCATGGAAACCTTTTTCCCTGTATGTCTAGGTTTTCTGAACTGTGACGGAGAGAAATGTCTGAGCCCATCTGATGTGCCACAAGCAGGGGTGACTTGATTATCTTCGAGATTATCAATGGTTATAAGGTAAATACTGATCACTTAGTCATTCCATTACAATTTACAAGATCAGTTTCTGTAATATATCTCTATTTCATCACAAGCCAACAAAGAACCTATGTGATTGTGTAATACACACATCTGCGGTGTGCATATACTCAAACGAACATTGCACGGCATTCTAGGGCACTTGAGAAGATGAGGCAGTGCTGGAAGTGTTGATTTTTTTAATTAGTAACCACAGTAATGTAGAGAGAGATGCTTTTAGTACAGTATTATAAGGAACAGTAGTATTTCACCTTTCAGACCACAAATCAAATAATGTGCAATAATGCAATAACAACTTGCATTGATATTGGCTTCAACATAGCAAAACATTTGAAGGTGCTTTAAAAGTTTGTTGTTCCACGAAAGATGAATATCTCTTGACTATTATTTTATGGTGCCAAAATACCATTCAATATAATGACAACATCTTCTTGGCACAATATTGGGAATGATTTTTGTGCCATTTATGTCGCATATGGCACCAGGCCAAGGAAGAGTAGAAAAAGGGGAAGGTGCCTGTAACGAATGGCTTCCGTCCCATTTTTGCTTTGCAGAGGGCCAGAAGCAGAAAACACTCACATTAAACAGGTGGATTATTCCTAATAATATTTAAATGACATACAAGTGATGTACAGTGCCACTGTCAAATCACACCAGGGTTGCTCGGGGATTCAGCTGTGGCAAAAGTTAATTTAAGTGCAAAATTATTGGATTCACAAACAACTTTAAGGCCATTTTTTATTCCTCTTAGAAGTATGTGAGCTTTTGTGGTTATTACTCAGCTGCTAATTGTTTTCTCTTCTAGTTTCGTTGGGATTTCCAATGGAAATCCTGATATTTGTGAGCTTTTTAGAGGAAAAAAAGGAAGACCGGCCATGGGATGCTGACAACCCGTATCAGCAAACAGTGGTGCACATATCTTCCTTTGGCAGGGGGTTAGAGCAGGGTGAATTTGGTGCATGGCACAAATAGATGTGAATGCGGATGGCTCCTCAGAAGCACCCCAATCGCAGTGGTACATCATGCTTGCAGTGCTCCTTGATTTTTTAACCTCTTATATAATGTGGTTAAATTAAAGAAGCTAAATAATTGACAAAAATGCTTCATTTTATCACAGTTGCCACTGGCCATGCCAACCCTATGGTGTTGGTTAGCTGCAGGTGTTACATCGAGTGTACAGCACAGAAACAGGCCATTTGTTCCAACTACTCTATGCCAGCCTATGTGCTCCACATGAGCCTCCTCCCACCCTTCTTCCTCTAACTGTATCAGCATATCCTTTCATTTCTTTCTCCCTCATGTGCTTATCTCGCTTACCCTTAAATGCATCAATGCTATTTATCTCAATTACTCCCTGTGGAAACGCGTTCCACATTCTTAGCACTTTTTGGATAACGAGGTTTCTCCTGAATTCCCTATTTGATTTATTAGTGACTATCTTATATTTATGATCTCTAGTTTTACACTCCCCCACAAGTGGAAACATTTTCTCCAAATCAGCCCCATCATTATCTTAAAGACCTATATTTGCAGCCAATTACAAAGCTGTGCAACTGGCTCGATGTTGATCTGGACCCGATAAACAGTCAGTGCCAGGTCGGTACGATAGTGCCTGCAAACATGATTAGTGCTATCTCGGTCAGTGTGGTCAATTAGACTTTGCTAGCTAATGGCAATTCCGGATGTCATGTATGTAGCCTGTTATACATGTGGACTTGTATTTACTCTGTACAGCTGCCAGAGGGCTGATCCCCTGGAGTCCCAAGGGATCCCATAATTCCTTGGGAGCACAGGTATTTAAGGAGGCTTCACAGGTTGGAGAGGCACTTAGGAGACCTGCAATAAAAGACGAAGGTCACATTTTACTTTGAGCTCACAGTGTTCAGTCTGACTCTTTCTCCATACACAACAATTGGCGACGAGATACATATAGCGAACCCAAAGGTGCAGAGAACAGTGGGCATCCTGGAGAAATTCTCGGAGGGAGATGATTGGGGAACTTTTGTGGTGCGACTTGACCAATACTTCATGGCCAACGAGCTAGATGGGGAAGAGAGCACTGCCAAACGAAGGGCGATCCTCCTCACCGTCTGTGGGGCACCAACGTATGTCCTCATGAAGAATCTGCTCATTCCACCGAAACCCACAGAGAAATTGTACGACGATATGTGCACACTGGTCCAAGAGCATTTGAACCCTGCACCGACAAAATGTCTGAAGGCCAGGAAGTGGCGAGTTATGTCGCCGGGCTAAGACACCTTGCAGGACATTGCGAATTTGAAGGACATTTGGAGCACATGCTCAGAGACTTTTTCGTACTTGGCATTGGCCACAAAACCATACTTGGCAAACTTTTGACTGTAGAGACCCCAACCGTGAGTAAGGCCATAGCGATAGCTCAGGGGTTCATTGCCACCAGTGACAATACAAAGCAAATCTCTCAGCACAGAAGTGCTGCTACAAAGTGATGTTGCTTTCGAATCGTAACGTACAGGGCAGGTCACACATACCTGCAGCTACACGTCCACAGATGTCTCAGAGTCCACCATCAAGGGTGATGAATCCAAGGCCATTAACACCTTGTTGGTGCTGCAGGGGTGATCATCGTTTCCATTCATGCCGATTCAAAGAGTATGTTTGCAAGGGCTGTGGAACAATGGGACACCTCCAACGAGTGTGCGGGCAAGCTGCAAAGCCTGTTAAACCTGCAAACCACCATGTTGCAGAGGAGGACAGATCCACAGAGGATCACGACGAACCAGAGCCTCAGATTGAGGAGGCACAGGTACATGGGGTGCACACATTCACCAGGAATTGTACCCCGATAATGCTGAATGTTGAACTAAATGGACTCCCGGTGTCAATAGAGCTGGACACAGGCACGAGCCAGTCCATCCTGGGCAAAAAGACTTTCGAAACGTTGTGGTGCAACAAGGCCTCAAGGCCAGTCTTAACTCCAGTTCGCACGAAACGAAGAACTTACACGAAAGAACTGATTCCTGTAATCGGCAGTGCTACTGTAAAGGTCTCCTACGATGGAGTGGTGCACAAGCTACCACTCTGGGTGGTAGCGAGCGATGGTCCCACGCTGCTCGGCAGGAGCTGGCTGGGAAAGATACGCTGGAACTGGGACGACGTCCGAGCACTATTGCCTGCTGATGACACTTCGTGTACCCAGGTCCGAGAAAATTTCCTTCGCTGTTTGAACCAGGCATCGGGAAATTCCAAGGAGCAAAAGTGCAGATCCACCTAATTACGGGGGCGCAACCCATCCATCACAAGGTGAGAGCAGTACCGTACAAGATGAGAGAAAGTGTAGAGATCGAGCTAGACCGGCTGCAAAGAGAGGGCATCATTTCCCTGATCGAGTTCAATGAGTGGACCAGTCCTATGGTCCCAGTCCTCAAGGGAGACGGCACCGTCAGAATCTGTGGCGATTACAAAGTAACTAGCAATCGTTTCTCCCTGCAGGACCAATACCCACTACCAAAGGCTGACGGGAGGAAAGACGTTCACAAAGCTGGATCTGACTTCAGCCTACATGACGCAGGAATTGGAGGAATCATCGAAGGTCTTCACCTGCATCAACCGCACAAAGGTCTTTTTGTTTATAACAGATGCCCGTGTGCAATCTGATCGGTGGCAGCGATATTCTAGAGAAACATGGCAAGCTTACTGAAGTCGGTCTTGCACACTGGCGTTTTCCAGGATGACATCTTGTTCACAGATCAGAACACAGTCGAGCATCTGCAGAACCAGGAGGAGGATCATAGTCAACTCAACCGCGTGGGGCTCAGGTTAAAACGATCGAAGTGCGTTTTCCTGGCGCCTGAAGTGGAGTTCCTGGGAAGGAGGATTGCGGCGGACAGCACCAGACCCACCAACACGAAGATGGACGCAATCGAGAACGCACCGAGGCCACAGAACGTGACGGAGCTGCGGTCATTTCTGGGACTCCTGAACTACTTTGGTAACTTCTTACCGGGTCTCAGCACACTATTAGAACCACTGCATGTCTTGCTGCAAAAAGGGGACAAATGGGTTTGGGGCAAAAGCCAAGAAAATGCCTTTGTAAAAGTCAGAAAATTGTTATGCTCAAACAAATTGCTTGTGTTGTATGATCCATGTAAGCGTTTGGTACTCGCATGTGATACGTCGTCATATGGCGTCGGGTGTGTATTGCAACAAGCTAATGATTTCGGGAAACTGCAACCAGTTGCTTATGCATCCAGGAGTCTGTCTAAGGCTGAGAGAGCCTACAGCATGATTGAGAAAGAACCGTTAGCCTGTGTGTCTATGGGGTAAAGAAAATGCATCAATACACGTTTGGGCTAAAACTCGAATTGGAAACTGACCATAAGCCACTTATGTCCCTGTTCTCCAAGAGTAAAGGGATAAATACCAATGCATCGACCCACATCCAGAGATGGGCGCTCACGTTGTCCGCATACAACTATGCCATCTGCCATTGGCCAGACACAGAAAACTGTGCCGATGCTCTCAGTAGGCTACCATTGCCCACCACTGGGGTTGAAATGGCGCAGTCCGCAGTTCTAGCCATGATTATTGGAAGCATTTGAGAGTGAGCAATCACCCGTCACTGACCGGCAGATCAAAACCTGCACAAGCCACGACCCCTTATTATCTCTAGTCAAAAGCTGTGTGTTTCATGGGAGCTGGTCCAGTGTCCCAGTAGAAATGCAGGAAGAGATAAAGCCGTTCCAGCGGCGCAAAGCTGCAATGTCTATACAGGCAGACTGCCTTCTGTGGGGCAATCGAGTAGTGGTCCCAAAGAAGGGCAGAGCCACCTTCATCAATGACCTCCACAGTACTCACCCAGGCATCGTAATGATGAAAGCGATAGCTAGATCCCACGTGCAATGGCCCGGTATTGATGCGGACTTAGAGTCCTGCGTTCAGATGTAATTCACGCTCACAGTTACGCAATGCACCCAGGGAGGAGCGCTAAGTGTATGGTCTTAGCCCTCCAAACCGTGGTCTAGGGTAAACTTCGACTATTGCAGACCCGTTCTTGGGTAAAATGTACCTTGCGGTTGTAGACGCGTACTCCAAGTGGATTGAATGTGAGATAATGTCGGCTAGCACATCTGCTGCCGCTACTGAAAGCCTGCGGGTCATGTTTGCCACACACGGCCTACCCGATGACCTGGTGAGCGACAACGAGCCATGTTTTACCAGTGCTGAGTTCAAGGAATTCATGACCCGTAACAGAATCAAACATGGTCAGGCAGAGAGAGCAATGAAAACCATCAAGCAAGGCTTGAAGAGGGTAACTGAAGGCTCACTGCAGACTCGCCTATCCCGAGTCCTGCTTAGCTACCGCACTAGACCCCGCTCACTCACTGGGATCCCATCTTTTTTAAAAAAGGAGGGAGAGAGAAAACAGGGAATTACAGACCGGTCAGCCTGACATCGGTAGTGGGTAAAATGATGGAATCAATTATTAAGGATGTCATCGCAGTGCATTTGGAAAGAGGTAATATGATAGGTCCAAGTCAGCATGGATTTGTGAAAGGGAAATCATGCTTGACAAATCTTCTGGAATTTTTTGAGGATGTTTCCAGTAGAGTGGACAAGGGAGAACCAGTCGATGTGGTATATTTGGACTTTCAGAAGGCTTTCGACAAGGTCCCACACAAGAGATTAATGTGCAAAGTTAAAGCACATGGGATTGGGGGTAGTGTGCTGACATGGATTGAGAACTGGTTGTCAGACAGGAAGCAAAGAGTAGGAGTAAATGAGGACTTTTCAGAATGGCAGGCAGTGACTAGTGGGGTACCGCAAGGTTCTGTGCTGGGGCCCCAGCTGTTTACACTGTACATTAATGATTTAGACGAGGGGATTAAATGTAGTATCTCCAAATTTGCGGATGACACTAAGTTGGGTGGCAGTGTGAGCTGCAAGGAGGATTCTATGAGGCTGCAGAGCGACTTGGATAGGTTAGGTGAGTGGGCAAATGCATGGCAGATGAAGTATAATGTGGATAAATGTGAGGTTATCCACTTTGGTGGTAAAAACAGAGAGACAGACTATTATCTGAATGGTGACAGATTAGGAAAAGGAGAGGTGCAACGAGACCTGGGGTCATGGTACATCAGTCATTGAAGGTTGGCATGCAGGTACAGCAGGCGGTTAAGAAAGCAAATGGCATGTTGGCCTTCATAGCGAGGGGATTTGAGTACAAGGGCAGGGAGGTGTTGCTACAATTGTACAGGGCCTTGGTGAGGCCACACCTGGAGTATTGTGTACAGTTTTGGTCTCCTAACCTGAGGAAGGACATTCTTGCTATTGAGGGAGTGCAGCGAAGGTTCACCAGACTGATTCCCGGGATGGCGGGACTGACCTATCAAGAAAGACTGGATCAACTGGGCTTGTATTCACTGGAGTTCAGAAGAATGAGAGGGGACCTCATGGAAACATTTAAAATTCTGACGGGTTTAGACAGGTTAGATGCAGGAAGAATGTTCCCAATGTTGGGGAAGTCCAGAACCAGGGGACACAGTCTAAGGATAAGGGGGAAGTCATTTAGGACTGAGATGAGGAGGAATTTCTTCACCCAGAGAGTGGTGAACCTGTGGAATTCTCTACCACAGAAAGTTGTTGAGGCCAATTCACTAAATATATTCAAAAAGGAGTTAGATGAAGTCCTTACTACTAGGGGAATCAAGGGGTATGGTGAGAAAGCAGGAATGGGGTACTGAAGTTGCATGTTCAGCCATGAACTCATTGAATGGCGGTGCAGGCTAGAAGGGCCGAATGGCCTACTCCTGCACCTATTTTCTATGTTTCTATGTTTCTATCTGCTGAACTGCTCATGAAAAGAGCACTTAAGACAAGGCTCTCATTACCTGATCTACATGAACAGGTAGAGAGCAGATGACTTCAACAAAGTGCATACCATGATAGCGCAAATGTGTCAAGCGAGATTGAAATCAATGATCCTGTATTTGTATTAAATTATGGACAAGGTCCCAAGTGGCTTCCCAGCACTGTCGTAGCCAAAGAGGGGAGCAGGGTGTTTTGGGTCAAACTTTCAAATGGACTAATTCACCGGAAACACTTGGACCAAATCAAACTCAGATTCACGGACTATCCTGAGCAACCCACCTTGGACCCTACCTTTTTTGATCCCCCAACATACACACCAGTGGCAACCGGCACCACGGTTGACCACGAAGCAGAATCCATCATCCACAGTAGGGCCCAACACACCGCAGCCCAGCAAGGCCAGCTGCACAGCAGCCCAGCGAGGGCCCAACAAATGATTCAACAACACCAGCTTTCACACCGAGTTGATCAACCAGGGCAAGAAGGGCCTCGGATCAACTCACATTGTAAATAGTTACACTATTGACTTTGGGGGGGACAGTGTTGTTATATATGTGTATACTTGTATTTACTCTGTACAGCCACCAGAGGGCTCATCCCCTGGACTCCCAAGGGATCCCATAATCCCTTGGGAGCACAGGTATTGAAGGAGACTTCACAGGTTGGAGAAGCACTTTGGAGACCTGCAATAAAAGACTGAGGTCATACTTTACTTTGAGCTCACAATGTTCAGTCTGACTCTTTCTCCATACACAACATAGACCATGTATACTAACAGTATAGTCACATAAGGTATGCCACCAGAGGGCACTGCGGTGGGAGACCTGAGGGTCACCTGCACAGGTGTGCAGGGCCCAGTATAAAAGGCTGCCCACCATGCTTGTGCCTCATTCTGGAATTCCAATAAATGGGATTAAGGTCACAACAGCTCAAGTACAACACTAGATCTCGTGGAGTCATTCATAAGAGTATTAAAGACATGACACCGGAAATCCTTCATTCGTGCAGTGACTCAGAAAAACTGATTGCAAATAAAAAATATTGGGGCTGTTTGCTCTAGAAACAGAAAGCTGAGGGGTGACCTAATAGAGGTCTTGAAAATTATGAAGTGGTTATATAGGCTGGAGAAGATGTTTCCACTTGTGAGGAGTACAAAACTTGAGGCCATGCATTTAAGATAGTCACAAATAAATCCAATATCAAATACAGCAGAAACTTCTTTACCCAAAGAGTGGTTAGAAAGTGGAACTTACGACCACATGGAGTGGTTGAGAGGAATAGCAAAGGCATCTTTAAGGGGAAGTTAGACAAACACAAGAGGGAGAAAGGAATAGAAGGATATGCAGATCGGGATCTATGAAGTAAGGTGGGAGGAAGCTCGTGTAGAGCATAAAAACTGGCACAGACCTGTTGGGCGGAATGGCCTGTATCTGTGTTTTAAAGTCTATGGGGCCGAAAATGCCCCTTTCTTTTGAGCCGTGATGGCCTCAAAGAAGCGGCCTCGGGTCGGTAAGGAATTACCGCTCGGTCGACGGGGAGGGGCTGCCATTTTGTAAATTGCCCTCCTTTATTTTTGGAGTGGTGTACAGGACCGGCCCATTCGTTTTCTTGTCATGTCGTGCATGCGCTGACCCCTTACCAACCGGCGGCAACCCCCTTCCTGAAATTGCCCCATGGAAAATTATCCCGTGTGGGATTGCCCCGCGGGAGCGGCACCGCCGCTAGTCGATACCCCCGACAGCTTTTCCTGGCTAGGCAGTGGGTCCGCCTTTATAGGGGAGGGGACACGGTCGTGGCAGCCATTTTATTTTAATTGTCGGCCCGACAATGGTGGCCATGGGCTCTGCCGGGCTGCCAACAGGCGCTGATGACTCGGAGCGATGGCCATTCCGACCCGCCCGCACTTCCGCTTGCCTGATGATACCACTTCCGCCCTGATACCAAAAAAAATTCCAAGAGCTGAATTTCTCTGGATTGTCCGCCCCATGCATTGGGCGGAGGGCAATTTCGGCCCCTATCTAATTAACACATTGCTATTCTGATAAGATTGGTATTGGAATTGACATATCAGTACACAAATATTTTTTGCAGTAGTTATCTACTTACAATTTTATTCATGGTTTAAAAGCATAAAGGACTGTGGCAAAAAGAAGGGAATGAGCTGACATTGCTCAAATTTAATGATTATTGATGCAATTTATTTCATGAGTTCCCCAGCTGGGACTTTTCTGGGAACTTCTCTCAAATGCTGGAATAGAGGCAGCAGCAGGCATTCTTTGTTGGCAACAATTTACTGTCCACTGAAATTATTCTAAGGCCTGATATAGAAACATAGAAAATAGGTTCAGGAGTAGGCCATTCGGCCCTTCGAGCCTGCACCGCCATTCAATGAGTTCATGGCTGAACATGCAACTTCAGTACCCCATTCCTGCTTTCTCGCCATACCCCTTGATCCCCCTAGAAGTAAGGACGACATCAAACTCCTTTTTGAATATATTTAGTGAATTGGCCTCAACAACTTTCTGTGGCAGAGAATTCCACACGTTCATCACTCTCTGGGTGAAGAAGTTTCTCCTCATCTCATTCCTAAATGGCTTACCCCTTATCCTTAGACTGTGACCCCTGGTTCTGGACTTCCCCAACATTGGGAACATTCTTCCTGCATCTAACCTGTCTAAACCCGTCAGAATTTTAAACGTTTCTATGATATCCCCTCTCATTCTTCTGAACTCCAGTGAATACAAGCCCAGTTGATCCAGTCTTTCTTGATATGTCAGTCCCGCCATCCCGGGAATCAGTCTGGTGAACCTTCGCTGCACTCCCTCAATAGCAAGAATGTCCTTCCTCAGGTTAGGAGACCAAAACTGTACACAATACTCCAGGTGTGGCCTCACCAAGGCCCTGTACAACTGTAGCAACACCTCCCTGCCCCTGTACTCAAATCCCCTCGCTATGAAGGCCAACATGCCATTTGCCTTCTTAACCGCATGCTGTACCTGCATGCCAACCTTCAATCAATGATGTACCATGACACCCAGGTCTAGTTGCACCTCCCCTTTTCCTAATCCGTCACCATTCAGATAATAGTCTGTCTCTCTGTTTTTACAACCAAAGTGGATAACCTCACATTTATCCACATTATACTTTATCTGCCTTGCATTTGCCCACTCACCTAACCTATCCAAGTCACTCTGCAGCCTCATAGCATCCTCCTCGCAGCTCACATTGCCACCTAACTTCGTGTCATCCGCAAATTTGGAGATACTACATTTAATCCCCTCGTCTAAATCATTAATATACAGTGTAAACAGCTGGGGCCCCAGCACAGAACCTTGCAGTACCCCACTAGTCACTGCCTGCCATTCTGAAAAGTACCCATTTACTCCTACTCTTTGCTTCCTGTCTGACAACCAGTTCTCAATCCACGTCAGCACACTACCAACAATCCCATGTGCTTTAACTTTGCACATTAATCTCTTGTGTGGGACTTTGTCGAAAGCCTTCTGAAAGTCCAAATATACCACATCAACTGGTTCTCCCTTGTCCATTCTACTGGAAACATCTTCAAAAAATTCCAGAAGATTTGTCAAGCATGATTTCCCTTTCACAAATCCATGCTGACTTGGACCAATCATGTCACCTCTTTCCAAATGCGCTGCTATGACATCCTTAATAATTGATTCCATCATTTTACCCACTACCGATGTCAGGCTGACCAGTCTATAATTCCCTGTTTTCTCTCTCCCTCCTTTTTTAAAAAGTGGGGTTACATTGGCTACCTCCACTCCATAGGAACTGATCCCGAGTCAATGGAATGTTGTAAAATGACTGTCAATGCATCCGCTATTTCCAAGGCCACCTCCTTAAGTACTCTGGTTTGCAGTCCATCAGGCCCTGGGGATTTATCGGCCTTCAATCCCATCAATTTCCCCAACACAATTTCCCGACTAATAAGGATTTCCCTCAGTTCCTCCTTCTTACTCGACTCTCTGACCCCTTTTATATCCGGATATGAGAGTAATATGAGGTGAAAATAATAATTCTAAGGGCCTGAATTTCATGAAGGCCTCTGCCCACCCAAGTACCGCCCAAAGGACCACCGATGGTTGCCGAGGAGGTCCCTGACGGTACTCTGGGCGGAGTTTTCATCAACAAGGTCCCTCGAAGGTCAGCTGGAGGCAAATGACAGACTTACGCTGCCAATCTGGCCGGCAGCCAACGGGAGCTCCCAACCAAGACGGCAAAGGCACTTGCCACGGAGGATGGAGTGAGGCTCATGGTGGGACGAAGACCTGCAAAGAAAAAGCATTAAAAAAAACAGCGGAACATCTTCAGGGGACCCCATGCAGATAAGTTCCTGTAAAGAAAAAAAATTAAAAATGTTTACTCACCTTTTTTTCAGCTCTTCAGACCTACCGTCGGGGACAGACGAGCCTCCTCGCAGCAGTCCACTCCCATTCTGGCGCCGACTCGCGCCGACTCCCACCCGCACCAATCTGGCATCTCAGCAGGCTGGAGACCACTTGCGCCACTTGGCCGTCCGCTGACGTCAGCGGGTGGTTCCTGGCGGCTCTCCCCTCCTGCCCGCTCCAGACCAGATCGAACTGGCACTGGGCGGAACCCGAGGAGGAATGTCGGCAGCAGTGGGTGGTGAGTGCATCAATTGCGGGCCCGAAGACACTCCCCAATTTGGAGTTATCAGAAAGATCTTCATAATCGGCTCATAGTTTCATTTATGGAATACATATCACCAAATGCAGTCCAAAAATTGTGCTTTCACACACGAGCATTTGCAGTAACAGCGTATCCACACATCAATTTTTACCATACTAATTATTCCACAGCATCAGAATGTGGATCCTCCTCCAAATATCCTTCAGTATTATGTGTTTGACAAATTTGACAGATGCCACACTGCTTGTAATCGACACTTGATGACATCAATCTTTACAGGGCCATGAGGTAGTTCAGATCATACAAAACACCAAGTTCAATTACAAGTAATGAAGAACTAAAGGAGAGTAAGATGTACGTATCAGAGTCGATTTTAACCACGGATAGCATTTGCCTTCTGCAAGCCCAATGCAAAGGTTCAGTTTGGGACCCCTACATTTTGCTGGAGAATAATACTAAATACTAACTACTTAGTGTGGTGTCAAACCTGCACGCTCGACCATGAATAGGCATGACTGCAATAAGTAATATAACAATAGTTGACAAAATGATAAGTGTTATATAACACAATAGTAAAGTTCATTGGAGGATTATAAAGGACTTGAAACATTACTGATTAATGAATTCAATAAATTGGGAAGAAAGTTGACAAAATTAATTAAATAAAGACCGTGATCTGCATCAGTAATATTAATTTAATAAAGAAGGATCCATGAGGGAAGTGAGAACAAAACACTGGGATGTCTACCACAACACAATGGCCCGGATTTTGTGGTCAGCAGCGAACAAACGCCGCTCACCATTCATTTGGCTTACAGCTGCCCACAGACTTTTATTGGGCTTTTATGCAGCAACTTATCATCATTGGGAGTCCAATACAGCATTGTGCCCTCTATAGGGGATCTGGTGAACAGGTCAAGCAACAGCGTGTCTCTTCAAACAATTAGATTGAAGAATCCTTACTGAGGTACGCATAGTCTCAACCAGGAACTGTCAGTTAGAATATTTACTGTCATGCCAAATCTTGTACAGAAAGTGAAATAAAGAGGGGGAAAGAAAGATGGGAGTAAGAGAGATAAAAAAGACAAAAAAGTTTTTAAAAATTTAACTTTGAAATGTTTTTAACGTCTCCAACAATAATTAAAATCTGACAGAATGAGATTCCATGCTTGTAAAAATACATTTTCAGTGCTGGAGAGGTTGTTTGGTAGTATATAAGACTTACCAAATTGTTAAAAATTCACTTACACTTGAATGGACAAGCCCTAACTTTTTCTGGCATGTTTAGTGGATATCTAGTGGGTAAGTAACCACAACTTCACGACCTTCAAGTGTTTGAATGCCGAGTCTCTCAGCGAGATTCTAGTGTAGTGAAGCTTGTGGAGGAGCAGGACAACTCGGACAGCAACTTGCTGATTTCCGCATTTAATTGCGCATTAGCGGATGCCGGATGTTGCTGTCTGATTTACTTCTTAGTAACAGTAAGGAGTTAACAGGGAATGAAATTCTCTTTAAGAGGGGCATGGCCATTTTCAGTCGGCCTATGCATGAAATTGCACCATGAACTGGCTTTGGGTTTAAATCCACAAAACATACATTAACTGATTCATCTCCACTCGTACAATTTATAATCTAACGTTTCCCCCACCAGCGCCCCTCCCCCATCACACAACCTATACAGGGTGAGTTTCTGTTCAACGTAACGTGCTTCTTTCCTATTGCACATTTACAAATTCAGAATAGTTCCAGTGAATGTAACAAAATCAACACTGAACTACTGTCATTGTTTCTCTACATGTTCAGTACATATATTTTTTTTAATGTAGAAAGGCTAAGGAGATTTTATACCTTTCATCTGTCTTTTTTAAGAATTCATCCCAAAATCTTTGGACCTAGACCATTTTCCTAAAGGAGGATATTAAAAATCCAGCGCAGTGCACTGCAGTTTGGAGTTTGAAAGATCACAATGATTGGTATAAATCTACTTAATAGGTGTCCCAAAGGATGCTTTATCAGTAGAATTGTTAAATATAATTTGCACAACTTTATAGGCTGGCTTACTTCTTCACCAATCAGCAGCATAATAGATTATGCACAGAGTGGTTTGAACTATCTCCCATTCCCTGAGGTTTCTGTCAATTGTCTTTGGCAGAAAATCTTATTCCAAGTAATACACAGATAACCAGTCATTAACAATGAATGTGGTTCATGATCTTTTGAGTATTGCAGTTATGAAACACACTAAAGGCCTGCCGGCATTTCAATGCAAACAGGCTACATTTCCATGTAACGTCTTGGGCAATAAGCAATTAAGGGTTTATGGTTGCAATCATGCTCCAGACCAATTACCAGAGATGCACTGTTGCACACCAGATGAACAGAATCTTATTTTTTTCTAATTCTCAAGGTTTGCTCGAGTAATAGAATCAGGCTTATGGGAAAACAAAATTATAAAAGGGAGACCGTTCAGTAAAAGCATCTGGAACACTTTTGTCACCATATCAGCAAAAAAAAAAGCAGACACTTCATGGAGAGTAAAATATTGATGCAGTGTGTAGAAAGCCTACCACTTCCAATATGCCCTAAAAATGCTGCATTTCTCAACCTTGTTACACAGTCAATGCATCTTCACCATGCTGTAAAATACATTGAAGGTGATTCTAACTCCCTGGCAGGAAAGAGGACTAGCGAACGGCTTGCCTGACCAGGAGTGCCAAAAATGATTTTAATGGTCAGGACTCATTAACATGCTGCTGGCTGACGTCCATACTAACACGGCTGTGAGGTCACTGGGAACGACCGCCCAGCTATGAAAGTCATGTGGGTGAAGACTGCAGTCGGAGACCAGAAGTAATGATCCCCAACACTAAAATAAATTGCCAGGAGTCAGTCAGAAAGGGACAGTAGTCATAGGAGTGCCAAGGTTTGCCCTTGGGGCTCAGGAACACTCCTGCTCATTGTCACCCACTAGGAAATTACACAACATTTAAGATCACTTCCCTTGCTGGGCTTCCTCTGGCCTTGGACCCACTTTCTGACAGGTTTTGCCTGGTGGAGACTGCAATCGGGTCCTAAAGATGTCACTGGAACTCAGTTTTCATATGAAAAGAAGGCTGCTGGTGGCTTCGGGTGTGGGTCCTTGGCGTATTCAGCCAGAGTGAGGTGAGAGGCCATCGGGCAAGTGTCCCACTGCATTTTAAGTGCAGCCCCCAGCTGGTTTCCATCGAGCGAGGGGAGTTAAACCTTCACCCGCCCCAACACCCTTCAGTCAGGTTTAAGTGGCTCCGAAGGTGGGATAAAGAAGCAGCCTCTCCAACTGCTGCCTGTTCATGTGCTTACATAAATGATCACTGCCAAATTTTACTCTATGCCAACTAGCTCCAGTAAAACATCGAAAAGACCCACATGAACCATGTAATTTTTTAAAAATTTGGGAAACACCTCAACATATCGGCTGCTTTAAATGCAACTACCGAGATTTCCCTTTTGGCGGTCACACCAGCAGTAAATTAGTGGAGGATAGAGGACTGTGGGCAGCACTCTTAATTCATTTCACTGCAGTGAAACTTCAATGCATCACATCAGGAGAGGCTCGACATAAAATGTCTGCTCTCAGGCTTCTTCTGTGTTCAGCAATTTTCAAACACAAAATGTAGAGAGGACTGAAGGGCATCACTAAGCAAACAGTTTTTTCCCCATGAATAATATTGAGACATGGGGGCAATGCAAAGGAACATCCTTCTGCTTTAAGCTACAAACTTCAATGCAACAGCATAAAATGTAGTCACAAATACCACACACCTTGTGGGACAGTGACTAACTGAGCTTCAGCTAGAAACAGTCGGTGAGTTTTCAGCTTTACGTCGGGTAGAAAATGGACAATAGCGGATTGGACACCCATTTTACAACCCACCTGATTTGTCTTTCTGTTTCTAATGGGTGGTATATAAAATTGCCTTTCTCTGTCTAGCAGTAACAGTGAAAATTCACTCCGGACTGCGATAATGGGGGGAATTTTAACCCCAAAAACCGGTTGGATTGGGGTCGAGTGGGAAGGTAAAGGGGGCGAAATTTGGCAGCGCTTTGTTTGGGGCGCTACCTTTTAACCTTTTGGAAAGATAGCACCTGGTGAGGTGGGCTGCAAAATTGTGGAAAATTAGGCATTTTTGCCTCAGAAATGAAGGGAGGCGGTATCTGAGGCGCTAATAGCCTCAGTGGGGCGTTGCGGCAGTTCTATTACCAGAGCTGCACCCAATTTCAGATAACTTTAATTTAACAATCATCAGCCTCCTGCTCATTCCAGTTCTTAAAGGGAATGTCATTTCAGGCAGCACCTGGTCGTTTTCTGAGCTGGAATGAAGTTCTGAGATGGCTGCTCCAAATCCTCTTCGAAGGGCCACTTGGTTCAATTACCTGGCATTTGAGACATTGGTAGGACAGTGGAGAGAAGGAGGGATGCACTGTTCCCTACATCTTGGAGAAGGCCAATGCCACAGGTTTTCAGGCCATGTGGACAGAGGTAGCTGCGGAGATGTCAGTCATCACCGTGGGCAACAGAAGCCCAAAACTGTGCTGGAAGAAATGAACTGCGCCATCTTACTCACTTGGAGGAGTGAGTGCTGTGACTCATTGGCCTGCAGGTGGTGGGCGCTGTGGCTGGTTGAGACGTTGAACCTCAATGGTATCTTTATCCCCTCATCTCATCCCACTTCCCCGTTAAACCAGAACTATCTGCATTCCTTGCTCCATTCCTGCCCCCCGCCGTCACCTTAATGTGACTCTTGTGCCATTTATGCTTTCAGATAATCAGCCAGCAGAATAGCAGTCTGTCCCTGAGCTCCCACTCCCCCCAATCTGAATCATGAGGGAGAAGAGGGGGACAAGGCTGAGGAGGGAGAGGAGGAGAACAAGCCAAGAAGTGCGTCACTGCTTCTCTCACCCACGGGCACCAGCTCAGATACTGGCACTGCGCAGTCCTGAGGTTAACTTAGTACGGGTGATGCACCGGGGCCTAGCGGGCTGCAGCACGGTCAAGAACCTTGGGAGACATCGCCTCGGAGGACGAGTTCGCACTAGAGTTCTGCTACACAGGACTCAGATGAGGACCTCAATGAGGAGGCATTCACACAAAGGGTTATGGCCATGCACTCCGACATGATAGGTGTAACAGCAAGGGTGCCCGAGAGCTTCTCGGCAGTGGAAAGGGGCGTCGAGGAAACCGGTTCATCCATTGTACAGAGCTTGGTGCACAACATGGAGCTCAGCATTGTCAGTGTGCAGACGATGCTGGACTCCCAGAGAGTCCGTGCGGATCCAGACCTCATGACCTGTGTAACGGGCGATGTGGCAGCTTTCACTGCAGCACAGGCGGAAGCAACGCAACGTCTTAGTGCTGTAATGGATTCAAATGGTTGCTGGCATGGAAGCTCAGACTGCTCTCACCCAGTCTCAGCTGCATGCCACACAAGGTCTGACTGCTGCATTCACCGCTGGGTCCATCACAGTCAACCGGGGATGTCGCGGTGTCGCAGCAGCCCAGCAATCATTCCTGCAGCAGATTGGTGGAGATGCTGAGCTGCTGTCCCATGGGAGTGGTAGTAGGTCAGGAGAGCAGGAACCTCCTGTCCTCTCTCAGGATAACAGCATTTCTGAGCCCTCCACTGTACTCCACCATTGCACTAGTCACTGCCTGTCATCCAGCCAGCCCAGACTGCCGCCACCCAGCCTGAGGTGGTGCAGTCTACAGCCGAGCTTTCCAGACCCAGAGCTGGTTGAGGGTATCCTACAAGACCATCTGTAGTCTCTGGCCCTGATGCACAGCAGCCTTCCACCAGCCATGCTGCAGCCACATGGGACAAACTGCGGGGGAGTATTAGAATAGGTCAACGAAAGAGGGGCTATAACAAAATGCACAAGGGTGATGAATATATGCACATTTATACATTTTATTGTTGTTTTATAAATGTTGATTGGAATGTTTAATGTGTGCTGTAGTCTCCCAATCTTGGGGCTTTGGCATGGAAGGGCAAATTGATGTGGTGATGGGAACGTCCACAGGAACCACGATGTGGGATGGAAATCAGTGGAAACAAGTTCTTATGAGACGGTTGTAGATCTCCCTTCAGGAGCACGATGCAGTCGCTGCCTCCCCTGTTGTGGGTGTTGCTGCTCCTGTTCCTGCTCCTCCTCCCCCTGAGGTGCTGTGGCTATGCCTGGTGGTAATGGCTGTGCCCTCATGATGGCCAGGTTGTGCACCATGCAGCAGACGACAACGAATAGGGACACCCGCTCTGGCGAGTATGGCAGTGGAACCATTGCTTCAGCACTCTGATGGTCTGCTCAATGATGTTCCTGGTAGCGGCATGGCTCTCATTGTACCAGTGCTGGTCAGGAGTGCTGGGGTTACGGACGTGAGTCATGAACCAGGTGGAGAGCAGATAGCCCTTGGCTCCTAGCAGCCAGCCACGAGCTTGATGTTCTGGCTGGAAGAGAGCTGGCAGACCGGTCTGGCACCAGATGAAAGCATTGTGGCTGCTTCCAGGATAGCGGGCGTTGACGGTGAGGATGCAACGTGTGGGGTTGCACACCATCTACACTTTCAGGGAGCTGTAGGTTTTGCGATTAAAGAAGATCTCAACGTTGTGATGCGGTGCACTCAAAATGACATGGGTGCAGTCAGTGGCACCCTGCAGCATGGGGAAGCACCCTATCCTGACATTCCACATGCACGCTCGTGCTGCTTCTCTCTGGTCATGGGGAAGGAAATGTGGTCCCTTCTCCTTCTGTACAGAGCATCTGTGACCTCACAGATTAAGCAATGGATGGCAAACTGGGAGATGCTGAAGATGTCTCCTGTTGCACACTGGAAGGATCCATTGGTATATAAATTGAGCGCGATGGTGACCTTGACTGCCACTGAGAGAGCCGTCCTCACCCTGGTCTGAGGCTTGAGGTCTGGTTGCAGCATATGACAGAGTTCTGTGACCACGTCCTTGCTGAAGCGCAGTCTTCGAACACACTGCTCCTCAGTGAAATTGATGTATGAGAACTGCTGCCAGATTAGTCTGGGAGGGTAAAGTCTCCTGTTGCCAGCCCTAGTACGCCTTCTCCCTCTGGCCACATCTTGCTGTCCTTGTAACTGTCTTTCTGCCTCTCTCTCTCTCTGCCTTTCTCCCTTTCTGTATTTGCCTTTCTCCCTCTTTCTCTTTCCCTTTCTCTTTTATTGCTGCATCTCCTTCTTCCTGTCTTTCTCTTTCTCTCTGCCTTTGTCTCCACCTCAGTAACCTCCGACGGTGAAGTCGCAGCAGGAAGTTGAGTGCCAATACAGTTCCCATGAAATGAGATAAATGTTGCATTAATAGTCAAATCTGCCCTGAATTAAACAAAGTAATTCTTAAGAGCCAGAACAGTCCTTGAGGTGAAAACCGCTACAATACTTGCAAAAGGCAATCTGCCTGTCAGCAGGCTGGAAATAATGATGGCTGACAGAAAAGTGTGTGATAAGATGGCGCCTTTAAATAGCACTTCTTCAACAGCCTCCCACCTGCAACTCGACAGCTGAAGCTGTCCTTGTCAGCACCAGGGGGTACCTGAGGGGGAGAGGCCGAATGTATGTGGGGGGGGCGGGGGTAACGAGGCGGTGCACATGGCGATGACATCATCATTGCCGGGTTCACTTGAGCAGGGCGCTACGGAAGGAGTGCGGCGGTACCTAGTAGCGCCTCCATTTTGCTGGAGCGTTGGGCCAGGCGAAAACTGATTTGCACCCGTTAGCACCCCCCCCCCCCACCAGAGGCACTAATGGGAGGCACAGGTGAGGCCCATTTCGGCCCCAAAGTGTTCAAAGTCTGAATCCTGACCTGAACCCACCTACAACCTGCCCACTTCCGGTTATAATGGCGGCGGGTCATCTACTTAATGTTAGAATGAGACTGGAAGCCTGTGCTTTAATCATCGTTTTGTTTTTAACTTTAGCTAGTCAAGTTTTGCAGGTCTCGTGAACCCTGCCAGCTAAAGTAAGGTGAGGAATGCTGGATCCAGGAGGGAAGTGCCGAACCCACTACCCGCAATCAGAGACAGGCACGAGGGCTCTGATCCCTCCCACTAGGCCTCCGATACCCTCCCCACGAGGCCTCACCCACCCCCCCATGCTCCTCTGGCCCACATGCGATGAACTCCTCTGGCCCCCCGATCATCAACCGCTCCCGACCCTCCAATGATCAACACCCGGCCGCCACACACCCCCACTCCTTCAATAGTATCCAGACCACTTCCAAACATTCCCGCTCGCAATTAAAATTCAGCCAGTGAGTTTTATACGTGACAGAAGGGACTTTCACAGATGTCACATTCAGCTTTGATATACTCGCTATTTTGATGGTCAACAGTTGTTATAAATAAGCCAAACCCAAACCTATACCAATCTATACACAATTAATTTTCTGGCAACAACACCAGTTGATTGCCATCAAATAACACACTCAGATTTTTGATTTTGGATTCCAACATTCTGCCATGTAATCTTCACAATATTTTGTTTTTGCTGTCTTCAAGCAATGAAAATTTAAATATTAAATATGCAAATACCTGAGCCGCGACAATTTTTTGACTTTTATTTCAACTCACAGACAAAGTAAGGTAGGTTACCTCCTGTAATCAGCAGGGTCATGTTCAACATTAATTTTCAGTTATAATATTTCTGTTTCAAAGTATGCCGAGAATACCTTAGTTTACTGTACATTTCTCCAAAACAACATTTCTCCATAAGTGTTCTTTATAGGGAGTATTCCAACCTATTCATTTGTATGATACATTTCACTGATCTTCGGAAGAAAATAAGAATGGCTCTGCCCATCTTGACACCTGAAGGCTTACTTCCTGCCAGCTCAGCATGCAACTTGTGTTAGCAATGGAAACCATTGAGCAATCTAAAGTCAGAAACCACGGGAGATACAGTGTGCCACTTGCATCGCCCACTCTCCCACAGAGACAAAACAGCATGGGTGGGAAGAATAACAGTAGGGAGGTGGTGGAAATGCTAAATAAATAACATAATTGTAATGAAAATAATACTCTGCATTCACTTTGTTTTGCTGTGCAAAAAAATCTCTGTGCCCTGCAAGAACACTAATCAAAGATAAATGCCAATAAAATGAATGGGTGTCCCATCGAATTACTCGTTACTTTAATAATAGTGTAACTAGAGCAGTTTTTTATTGTTCTAAAAGATGCAGGTATAAAAAAAGCTAAAGAATCCTAAAGGGTACAGAACACTTAATTTGTATTTTTTCCTTTATTGTAAATTAATAACCTAGAGGCTCATTTTCAACTTTGAAAGGGATGGAAAGCAGCGGTAGTAGATTCGCTGCCTGGTATACATACTGCCTGATTATCCTTTCCATTACACAATATCAATCCACTACCATTAGCTTCCCATCCCCACTGAAGTTAAAAATTACTCCCATAATTTGCTTCCTCTTCCTACTTTGGTGTCCTCATTTCCCAATCAAATGTGTAGCCAGGAAACCTGCTGTGCCTAAGCCACTCTGGGCAGGTGAATACAACAAACAAAATCCCTTCTAAATTTCTCTGTGGATCACTATGTAACTTTCAATTGATAGCTCCCCTCAATAGCATGGGCAAGAATGAGGATGCATGAGGCTGATTTTCATTTACTGATGTAAGTCAGTTCTAACTGGTTAATCACTCCAGAATAATAATGTTAAGTATGGAGAAAGAGTCAGACTGAACACTGTGAGTTCAAAGTAAAGTGTGACCTTAGTCTTTTACTGCAGGTCTCCAGAGTGCCTTTCCAACCTGTGAGGCCTCCTTAAATACCTGTGCTCCCAAGGGATTATGGAATCCCTTGGGAGTCCAGGGGATGAGCCCTCTGGTGGCTGTACAGAGTATATACAAGTTTACATATATAACAACACTCCCCCGCCCCCCAAAGTCAACAGTGCAACTATTTACAAGGTGAGTCGATCTGGGACCCTTCTTGCCCTGGTTGATCATTTCGGTGTGAAAGTTGGTTTTGGTGAATCAACTGTTGGGCCCTCGCTGGGCTGCTGTGTAGCTGTCCTTGCTGGGCTGTCTGGTGTGGTAAGTCCTGCTGGGCTGCTGTGGATGATGGATTCTGCTTCGTGGTCAACCGCAGTGTCGGCTGCCACTGGTGTGTATCAAAGAAGGTAGGCTCCAAAGTGGGTTGCTCAGGATAGTCCGTGAATCTGAGTTTGATTTGGTCCAAGTGTTTCTGGTGAATGAGTCCATTTGAAAGTTTGACCCAACACACCATGCTTCCCTTTTTGGCCACGACTGTGTCGGGAAGCCACTTGGGAACTTGCCCATAATTCAATACAAATACAGGATCATTGATTTCAATCTCACGTGACACATTTGTGCTATCATGGTATGTACTTTGTTGAAGCCGCCTGCTCTCCAACTGTTCATGTAGATCAGGGTGAACTAACGAGAGCCTTGCCTTAAGTGCTCTTTTCATGAGCAGTTCAGCAGGTGGGATCCCAGTGAGCGAATGGGGTCTCATGTGATAGCTAGGCAGGACCCGGGATAGGCGAGTCTGCAGTGAGCCTTCCGGTACCCTCTTCAAGCCCTGCTTGATGGTTTGCATTGCTCTCTCTGCCTGACCATTGGACGCTGGTTTTAATGGGGCAGATGTGACATGTTTGATCCCGTTGCGGGTCATGAATTCTTTGAACTCAGCACTGGTAAAACATGGCCCGTTGTCGCTCACCAGGACGTCGGGTAGGCCGTGTGTGACAAACATAGCCTGCAGGCTTTTAGTAGTGGCAGCGGATGTGCTAGCCGACAGTATATCACATTCAAACCATTTGGAGTACGCATCTACAACCACAAGGAACATTTTACACAATAATGGGCCTGCATAGTCAACATGTGCCCTAGACCACGGTTTGGAGGGCCAAGACCATAAACTTAGTGGCGCCTCCCTGGGTGCATTGCTGAACTGCGAGCATGTATTACATCTGTGAAAACAGGACTATAAGTCCGCATCGATACCGGGCCACCACAAGTGGGATCTGGCTATCGCTTTCATCATTATGATACCTGGGTGGGTACTGTGGAGGTCACTGATGAAGGTGTTTCTGCCCTTCTTGGGAACCACTACTCGATTGCCCCACAGAAGGAAGCCTGCCTGTATAGACATTTCATCTTTGCACCGCTTTATCTCTTCCTGCATTTCCACTGGGACACTGGACCAGCTCCCATGAAGCACACAGTTTTTGACGAGAGATAATAAGGGGTCCTGGCTCATCCAGGTTTTGATCTGCCAGGTGATTGCTCACTCACAAATGCTTCCATAACAATGGCTAGATCTGTGTGCTGTGCCATTTCCACCCCCATGATGGGCAATGGCAGCCTACTGAGAGCATCGGCGCAGTTTTCTGTGCCTGGCCTGTGACGGATAGCGTAGTTGTACGCGGACAACATGAGCGCCCATCTCTGGATGCGGGCTGATGTATTAGTATTTATCCCCTTACCCTCAGAAAACAGGGATATGAGTGGCTTATGGTAAGTTTAGCCCAAACAGATATTGATGCATTTTCTTTACCCCATAGACACACGTTAACGCTTCTTTCTCAATCGTGCTGTAGGCTCTCTCAGCCTTAGACAGACTCCTAGATGCATAAACAACCGGTTGCAATTTCCCAAAATCATTAGCTTGTTGCAATACACACCCGATGCCATATGACGACGCATCACATGCTAGTACCAAACGCTTACATGGATCATACAACACAAGCAATTTGTTTGAGCATAACAATTTTCTCACTTTTACAAAGGCATTTCCTTGGCTTTTGCCCCATGCCCATTTGTCCCCTTTACGCAGTAAGGCATGCAGTGGTTCTAACATTGTGCTGAGACCCGGTAAGAAGTTACCAAAGTAGTTCAAGAGTCCTAGAAACGACCGCAGCTCCGTCACGTTCTGTGGCCTTGGTGCGTTCTCGATTGCCTCCGTCTTCGAATCGGTGGGCCTGATGCCGTCCACCGCGATCCTCCTCCCCGAGAACTCCACTTCAGGCGCCAGGAAAACGCACTTCGAGCGTTTTAACCTGAGCCCCCGTGTGGTTGAACCTCCTCCAGGTTCTGCAGATGCTCGACTGTGTCCCGACCTGTAACCATGATGTCATCCTGGAAGACCACCGTGCACGGAACCGACTTCAGTAAGCTTTCCATGTTTCTCTGGAATATCGCCGCCGCTGATCAAATTCCAAACGGGCATCTGTTATAAATGAAAATACCTTTGTGCATGTTGATGCAGGTGAGGCCCTTCGATGATTCCACCAGTTTCAGCGTCATGTCGGCTGAAGTCAAATCCAGCTTCGTGAACGTCTTTCCTTCCGCCAGCGTTGCAAAGAGATCGTATTGTAAAAAACTCAGTTACTCCTGATTGTACATGCCCTAACTTTTTCATCTGTCTTTAGTGCGAGAATAGTAGGTAATCAGCCTAAGTTCATGCCATTACAGGCCATTCCCATCTCTGCAGATTCCAAAGGCGAAGATTGCAACAGCATAGCCTGTGGAGGAGCAGGGTATCACTGACAGCAACTTCTGGATTCCTGCATGTTGCTGTCAGTTTTACCCAGTAATAATGGTGAGTGCTGACAGCCTTGCCATTATTAGTACAGGCTGAACCTCCCTTATCCGGAACCCTCGGACTTGGCCTGTTCTGGATAAGGGATTTGTCCGGATGAGGGGTGGTCACGTTAAATTCGATGGTACAGCCACTGAGCAAGGGGATATTGGGGCTGGTTGGCTTGTGGCTGGGAGTGCAGCAGAGAGATCATGGGGGAGGGGTGGTGGATCAGGCCAGCAATTGCTGGAGTCGGCAGCGAGGAAGGACTTCAATTTGTTCATGTCAGAGTTCTGCGTATGTGTCACCCGGTGGCCGAAAATGGTTCTGGACGAGGGGTGGTTCTGGTTAAAGGAGTTCTAGATAAGGGAGGTTCAACCTGTACAGCAAAATCTGGGCCATCATTTTTTTTGCAGCTGTTGTTGTAGTTTTGAGCAGTGTAAGGAGCACACTACTGCTGGATGCAGAATATGGCACGTAGATAAAATTGAAAGGGATGCAGATTATTAAAAGGAGGCAGAATTGGGGCACTAAAAATCTTACAACTTTTAAAAGGATCAAAAAGACACCTCAGCCTATTTTGTTTATCTATTGGTGGCCTATCCCAATGCTGAAGAAGGAGGGCCTAAGAGGTGACAGTCAAAATTGAAGGGAAAGACAATCCAATGTGCAGTCTACAGGCGAGCAGCGCAGCATCTAAACTCCTGTTTGATGGCAGCTGAAGTACAGGTAGTTCTATAGGAGGTGGTTACAACGAGCATTGCCCTCTGTGTCACTCCACAGCAATATCATCATGTCTACAATACAGCATGTCTGAAAGGAGATTAAGGCCGGCTCGAGTCAATAGCTGATGGATAATGTCACTAGTTATGCCAGTCTTCTGCTGGATGATAGCTGCAGATGTCCTGCCAGCAAACGGCATAACTCTGCATCTGACTTTTCAGTTACTGTCAGGTAAGCATACTAGGGTTGGTGGATATAGTTGGTGGCGTCTTGACAGATACAGCTAATATGGAGCTTTGCCTGTTCATCCTGTTATGTCTTCTTTCCTGGAAAGCCACTGAAAGCATGACAAACTATGGTTGGGTTGCTTCCATGGAAACATCTAATGTTACAGTTAGTTAGTCAGGCATTCATACATCTTTGTCGAGTCATTGGTTTGCTGTTCCAGCTTTCTTTAGCAATAGGAGCCTCTGCCTGTACTGATTGTCCGCCAAAAAAAGTACAAGTCTTTTTGGCTGACTAACTGGCATCCCTCCTTTGGGCCTCATTTTCCTCCAAACACATCAGATGAGGGATTCCGATTGCAAAACTCATTATTGCCAATAAGGGTGCTGGAGACAAAAAAAAGACCAATTGGCACAAAGGTTCACAACTAAAGTGCCAGCAGAAGAAAAACACAACAAAATTTAAGAGTGTATCTTAGCAGAGTCTTCAACACGTAAGTGCCAAGCAATCCTGGACACCTTTTTTCCTGTGCCATTACGGTTTGTGAACTGGGTGCATATGGGGCATTAATTACATTAAAATTGATCCCATGAAGTGGTGAAATGCAGGTGTGAAGTCTGTCACACCAGTCTGTGACACAGTCTCTTGATATACACCACCACTGTGTTATATTAAATTCATTTTATTTTTTTCAGCTGTTTTATAACATTCTAAAGGTTACTGTTAACATTTCGTGGCCAGTAGCACTGAGATTTGACCCCGTGACTCTCTCAATAAATAAGGCTGTACCTTCACATTATTATTGCAGTTGACTATTCTGAAAGTGAGTGAAGTAGGTTTCAGCACCCACATTAATTGCCGGAATTTTAGTTTGAAGGCGGGTCGGGGAGCGAAGGGGCTCGAAACCCGGGAGAACGGGATTCCTGTAGGCACTGCTGAATTTAACGGCAGGGCCTGATTAGCATTTAGAATCACTATTTCCTGCCTGCAGCCTGCCAGATGGAGAGGCTGGCTGTCAGTCGAGTAGGCCTGCGGCACCAGGCCGCAAAGAGGGTGGGAGAGATTGGAGACCGGGTGTGATCGCGGGCTAGAGGGGGGAAGGTCAAAAGGCGGAAGGGGTGATCAGACACCAGAGGGGGGAGATCGGAAGGCTGGAGGCAGGATTGAGGACCAGAGGAGGGTGGTCCGAATGCCGAAGGGTGGATCGGAAAGCTGGAGGGGGATTGGGGGTGGAGGGAGGTTCAGAGGGAGATCGGGAAGGTCAGGGGGCATCTGATTGCAGGGGGTTGGCAAGGAAGGCATGCTGGATCTAGCAGGTAAGTGGAAAGGTACTTAGCTCCTGGATCCAGCAGTCCTCGCCTCCCTTACACTGGCGGGTTCCATATGACTTGGGAAACCCTCTCGCCCACAGTTAAATTTAAAATGGTGGATCACCATGAGGCACAACGTCTCAATATAATATTTAAAGTGCCAACCTGCCTCCTGCAAGCAGGTTGGCTGCCCTCCACCATAGGCGGGTTGGAGTCGGGATTAAGATTTTTAATTCATTAACCTCCCACCCGACCCCAACCCACCCATTTTTGCGGGTTAAAATTCCCCTAGTGTGTTAAATACTGATGCACAGGCACAGAATTGTGATTAAGCTTAGTTTTGTTTCAGCTCACATATACACAATACCACTTTGTGTAAATTACATTTTCAAAATTTGGAAATTCAAAAGTTTCTTGCGGCCAAACCAGCAATAAATCCATCGGGGCTAAAACTCTCAAAAGTACATATTTGAAGAATGCGCACGCCTGCCTGTGAGATAATGTATTCATTTTCAACTTCACCAAAGTGGATTTTATATTAAGTACAATTATTTTTTAGTTGTAAATGGTCATAACATGACCACAGCCCTGTCTGAATAACAATGATGGTAAAAAAAATCTGTAAATTTGCATTGTTTTATATTTGTCTTGTCAGGTATCATGAAAGAAAATGTTAAATACAAGTGAATGTGCTTTTACTGATTTGTTAACAAAAACAGGGAAAATGTCTCCTCCTGTGATAGGTGCACAATCAGAAAAAATATTTACAGGAGGATTTTGGACTGGGATTGAAACTGACTCCTGTGTCCATCGATCTATCCAGCAAAAATGTTTCATTTCCTACATTACAACGGTGGCTACACTCCAAAAGTACTTCATTGGCTGTAAAGCACTTTGAGACATCTGGTGGTTGTGAAAAGTGCTATATAAATCCAAGTCTTTCTTTTCTTTTTTTATATTTTAGTATTTTATTGTGTTACACAAAGTAGTAATAGTCTTTTACCACAAGGTCTCTGAACAAATAAAATGTAATGTAGGCGAATAACTTAGTGATTACCTAATTACGGAATTAGTTGACTATAAAAATGTGCATTGGTTAATCATTTATACCACAATAATCAGCACAATACCAAAGTGTTTGTACTTTAATGAGAAATAGTACATCAAATCCTGCATATTATATTTGCAGCCACAGACAAAACTATTGGAAAGATGTTAGTTTCATTCTTTTATGCACTTTCTGAAGAATGCATATATCTCCAAGAATGTCTAACATCCTTAAAAAGTACTTTTATGCACAACAAGGTTTACGTTTATATGTTCTTTGAAATGATTAACAATTAATATGCTTTCCATTTATTCTCTATTTAACTTATTGCAGAACAGCTGTTACATTGTGTATTTCAAACAAAGCAAAATGGCAACAAATACAACATTTATTGCATTTTGGTGTAATGTTTGTTTTACAACAGGCAGTACTTTGAAAAGGTTACAGAAAGCAACAGAATAACAACGATAACAACTTACATTATTTAGTACTATTAGCGTGGTAAAACGTCCTAAGGCGTTTCACAGAAGCATTATCAAACACAATTTGACATTGAGCCACATAAAGAGATATATGGACAGGTGACGAAAAGTTCGGTCAAAAGACGGTTTTAAGGAGAATGTTAAAGGAGGATAGAGTGTTAGAGAAGCAGAGAGGTTTAGGGAGGGAATTCCAGAACTAATTCTGAAAGATTAAAATAATTGATAGTGGCAAAGTAACTTCATGAATAAATCCTTATCCTCTCCTTCTGAAGGACCAGGTTCTAATCCCAGCCTAGGCTAGCATTTGAACATTCTTCTTCTCAGGCGGTCCCTCGTATCGAGGATGACTTGCTTCCACACAAAAAAGGGATGAGTTCACTGGTGTTTCAATGAAGGACCTGATATTCCAGGTCGCGAACTACATGCTGAAGGGTGAACGATGCCTGTGCGTGGATTTTTTTAACATGTGGTGGCCGTTGCACACCAGCCACCAGAACGGGCTTGACAGAGCTAGGTCGTGGTCCAGTGGCAAGGACTAACCAAGACGATTGGAGACCAGTTCTGCTGCATGGACCTAGCGCACACACATATCACAGTGTGGGCGAACCTGTGTTGTCCCTGGGCCCTCGCCTCTCCTGGGCCCCGAACTCACACCTCTCCTGTGCCCCATCACATTGCTCTACAATCTCTCGCCGCTCCTTCGCCCTGACCTCGCCGCTCCTGCTGTACCTGCCCACACTCCAATCAGCGACCTGGATAATGGTGGCATCCAATCCAGTCGTCCTCCTCCAAGTCGTTGCCCTCCTGAACCGCTCCTTTTAAGGCCCCGACATGCCGCTGGTGTTTCCTCGCAGGTCGGGGCCGCGAGAACATTACTATTCTGCAAGAGAACAAGTTTCTCAGGTCCTCAGTCAGACAGCACAACCACTGCCAATTGTGAGCTGACACAGACCGCCATGAATTGCAAACAAGCCTGAACAGCAGTATAGAGTTGAAACATAAAACAAACAGGATAAAGTGGGCATTGAATGACAAAATAATAATGTACCAGATCAGAATCTTGAGAACATAAGGACATAAATTAGGAGGAGTAGGCCATACAGCCCCTCGAGGCTGCTCTGCCATTCAATAAGATCATGGCTGATCTTCAACCTCAACTCCATCTTCTGGCCCATTCTCCATATCCCTTGATTCCCATAGAGTCCAAAAATCTATCTATCTCAGCCTTGAATATACTCAATGATTCAGCATTCACAGTCCTTTGCAGGTACACAATTCCACAGATTCACAATCCTCTGAGGGAAGAAATTCCTCCTCATCTCAGTCTTAAATGGCTGACCGATTATCCTGAGGCTATGCCCCATCAGAATTTTATATGTTTCAATGAGATCACCTCTCATTCTGCTAAACTCTAGAGAGTATAGGCCCAATCTACTCAATCTCTCCTCATAGGAAAACCCTCTCATCCCAGGAATCGATCTAGTGAACCTTCGTTGCCTCCCTCTAAGGCAAGTATGTCTCTCCTTAGGTAAGGAGACCAGAACTGTACAGAATACTCCAGGTCTGGAAGCAGCAATTAGGAAATTGAGGCACAGTATACACCAATTTTTTGCCATTTGTGCTGTTAGTGTTTCATGTTTCTATGTGTGTCAGTGGAACAAATTACAAACAAAAGAGGAAAAGAACAAGGAACTTGTAAAAAAACAAATTGCCTCGGATTCAAGCCATATGTGACAAAAGATTTGAGAATGCTGCAATAGAGGTGCCATTACACTACTAGGTGTCATCATCATAGGCAGTCCCTTGGAGTCGAGGATGACTTGCTTCCACTCCAGAAATGAGTTCTCAGGTGAGTGAAGAGTCCAATGTGGGACCTGAGGTTTTTGTCACAGGTGGGGCAAACGGTGGTTGAATGAACGGTTGGGTGGGGTGCCTGGGTTGCCTCGCGCTCCTTCCACTGTCGACACTTGGCTTCAGCTTACTCGAGGTGTTCAGCCCCTTCCCATATGCTTTTCTTCCACTTTGGGTGGTCTTGGGCCAGGGATTTCCAGGTGTCGATGGGGATGTTACATTTTTTCAAGGAGGCTTTTAGGGTGTCCTTGAAGCATTTCCTCTGCCCACCTGGGGCTCGCTTGCCATGTCGGAACTCCGAGTAGAGTGCTTGTTTTGGGAGTCTCGTGTTAGGCATGCGGGCAATGTGGCCCGTCCAGCAGAGCTTTGATGCTGGGGATGTTGGCCTGAGCGAGGACACTGACACTGCCAATGGATTTGTAGGATCTTGCAGAGGCAGCATTGGTGGTACTTCTCCAGTGTTTTGACGTGCCTGTTCTACATAGTCCATGCCTCTGAACCATATAGGAGGATGGGTATCACCACTGCTCTGAAGACCATGAGTTTGGTGCCGAGTTTGAGGTCCTGGTCTTCAAACACATTACTGCTATTCCAATCAAATGAAGGTTCCATGCTGCCGGTGAGCTGGCTTCGAAATAGAAAAACCGCGCATGCACAGAATTTTGAATGACCCGCGTAGCCCATGAAAGGGGCCGCATGGGCCAAAAAATAATTAGAGGGAACATTGATTCCAACTGAGATAAGTTAACTCAGCACAAAACAAGGATCGAACCTGGGATCTTCTGATCTATATAGCTCAGCTACTTAACCAGCTAAGCCACCAGGAGGGAGAGCAGGCAATCTTTTTGTGCTCGTGCAATTGCTACAAATATGAGTTTGCAACTTTGTCATCTTCCTAGCTTAAAAGAATTGTCATCTTCCGAGCTCAAAAGAAAGGTAACTACCTTATAATCCAAAGTATAACCTAAACTACTGAGAAGGCATTTTTACCCTTCACTGTTGTCTTCGTCCCCTCTCCAATTTTTGTGTCAGTGATGAATTCATAAAAATAGCTGCAAATCACAAAAAAGTGTTTGATAGCAGAGTTCATGAAGAAAACATATTTTTCACCGAAGGAAAGCAGCAAAATCCATTTGTGTTAATGCAGAGGTTTTGAAAATCAATCTGAAAATTCCAGCCTTCCATAAGGATTGTGATACAAAGAGGATGATCCTTTGCATTTTTCCCTGACAGCCTTTTACTCTGCTTCACAATTACATGACAGAAATGTTATGAATACTCATGCTTTAAACATATTTAAAGAACATTGCAAGTGTGAGAGCATTTCCACGGAGTTAATTGGATTATATTGTCTTTTTGTAACTTAGAATGGCTCTCAACCAACAAAAGAAACCAGAAAGTATCAAAATTCTGTCCACATTGCAGCATATCTTTTGTTATAGGTATGGATAATGGCCTAGAAATTGCGGTCAGAGGCGTACCTCCAGAGTACCCCTCCGACCCGCCATACATCTCCGAACCTACTTCCAGGCTTCCAGACTGCAGAGAGTTCGGAAGCATCCTTGGGATCATGTGGGCCAGGTCCTTCAATCACAAATGAGGATTCCATTTCAGTCATTTCCGAACGGAATCCCATAATGACATGCAATGGAATCCCCAAATAATTAAACAATTTACACAATTCTAATAAATATAAATGCTCTGGATTTCAATTTTATTCATAAGCCCCTGCATTACACCAAATACAATAAAAATGTAATTATTTGAAAAATAATTTTAAACATCTTAATCTGGGCCAATATTTGCAGAAGCTAATTTAAAGTGTTCAGGCATCAATTTTATTTTTACATGTTTAATTTAAGATTTATAAAAACCCTTACACTGATAAAAGCAGGCCTGCTTTTACCAGTCCGAAGAGTTTCGCGGGCAATTGCTGGGCAGTTGTTGGACAAATACTCTGCGCCAGCGATACGGCTTTTACTTTTGGTTCAGCAGATTTGTCAAGGCGTATCTGGACAGATCGCAAGTTCCGGGTTTCATGCATGTGCCATCAAAGATGGTGCAATTTCAGGGCCATTATCATTTGCTTTTCAGCACTTGTATCTGATTAAATTAGCTGAATACCTTAGAGACAAAGTAAGGAGATAAGGAAAATAAATTAATTTACCTCGGATCGGATTTTCCGGGGCCTATGACCACGTACGTATGCCCCGCACGTTCCGGGTTTCCACATGCGATGCACATGCACGAAAACCAGGAACTTGCGATTTGTCAAGTTTCAGGTTAACAGATCATACGAATCTGCAGGAAATGGACATTTGCTGGTGCAGGGTTAGGCTATTTGCCCAACTATTGACCAGCAAATGCCCACTAAACTCTTATGCCTGGTAAAAGCAGGTCTAAGGCCTTCTTTTACCAGCATAAGGGTTTAAGTAAATATCAAAATAAATTTTAACAAATCATTTAAACATTCAGAATTAGTTCAGGTTATTTTTGGCCCCTTTAAAAATGTGTAAATTTTTAACGTGATGATTTAATTTTATTTAAATGCAGTGAAAGTGTGTTGTTATGGGGAATCTTAGTATTCGTATGGGGATTCTGTACGTAAATGGAAGCCCCATAAGCATAACGGGAATCCCCCTTTGTGATTGGTTGCGTGGCCCACGTGATCCCAGGGATGCTTGTGAACCGCATGTGACCCGGAGCATGTGGCCCCATACATCTGCAGGCCCAGGACTGCAAGAATCCAAAGATACATAGAAACATAGAAAATAGGTGCAGGAGTAGGCCATTCAGCCCTTCTAGCCTGCACTGCCATTCAATGAGTTCATGGCTGAACATGAAACTTCAGTACCCCATTCCTGCTTTCTCGCCATACCCCTTGATCCCCCGAGTAGTAAGGACTTCATCTAACTCCCTTTTGAATATATTTAGTGAATTGGCCTCAACTACTTTCTGTGGTAGAGAATTCCACAGGTTCACCACTCTCTGGGTGAAGAAGTTTCTCCTCATCTCGGTCCTAAATGGCTTACCCCTTATCCTTATATTGTGACCCCTGGTTCTGGACTTCCCCAACATTGGGAACATTCTTCCTGCATCTAACCTGTCTAAACCCGTCAGAATTTTAAACGTTTCTATGAGGTCCCCTCTCATTCTTCTGAACTCCAGTGAATACAAGCCCAGTTGATCCAGATACGGAGGCACCAGGTAGGTGTGTACTTTTCTTGTGGATTCGCCCGCAGGAAGCCTACAACCGTAATTTCCAGCCCAATGTTAATTATTTGTTGTTGCTATATTGTATAACATGCCTGAAGGAAATATTAAAAGCTTCTTATTTCACGTTGAACAGTGAGCACAACGTAAGGAGGTGATCCATGGTACAGTACTGTGATCTTTCTGGCAGAAAATGAATCGATGTCTTGCTTTGCAATGGATAAGCACATCATTCCATGTTTATTTCCCAGTTGCTCACAAGGTCGATGCTGCAAGATCCCTGTCTCTAATTCTTTTTGTGTCTGTAATGGTTGCATAGAGCTGAAGAAACAGTCTACTGTAATCTCTCCATTCGTTTCAATCCATTTCATATGACAAAAAATATCTGAGTAGCAAAATCTGTAGTAAAGGAACAAAAACTGAAAAAACCTATATTAATCCATCTGTTATATATTAAATTTGCTGAGGGCAAAATTGCCTCTTTTTAAAGTCCTGTTAGTGCCTATGGGGGGATGCTAACAAGGCAGAGGAGATATTTTGCCTCAGGGGAGGGAGGCGCTACTGCCTGCTGGGAAGTTGCCAGAGAGTTTGCAGAGACGCAACCATGATTAGCGCCCCGGGCTGCCGCGCAACTGGCGATGACGTCATCATTGTGCGCGATGACCCCTCACTGGCTCGCAAGTCACGAAGCTGGTTGACATCCACTCTTGGGACACTCCTTAAAGGGGAGGGCACCAGCTCCCCAAGCCGCCATTTTTTTTTCATTGCTGACTTGGGTCGGCTCTGCGATGGCGGCCTGAGCGTGGACCAGGCCGCCTTCATGCAGCCCGGCATTCCATTTTGGGTGCCACACTGCAGACCCAGTCGCACGCTACCCTGGTGGCCCAGTGGAGGCCATCAGAGACCTTGCAGAATGCGCAGCGGCCCTTCCCTTTAAGCGAAGAGGAGGGGCGTTGAAGTGCATTAGGGCTATGTGCAGCATCTGTGTAACGCTTCCATCACTGCTCCAGTAGCACCCTATATAACCGCCACCAAAGGAAGTGGAGCCCGCGAGATGGCGTCCGCTTCCTTTGAGGGGCGCAAAGCCAAATTCAGCGGCAGAGGCGGGACTTCTGCACCTGGCACAGAAAGTCCCGGCCCCAGATGTTTACCGCCCCCAATCAGGGCGCAGGGCACTTTCGGTTCTGCTATGTACGTTTCAGCAAAAACTTTTTTGCGAAATTTGCTCCGATATATAAAACCATTATAATACCTGGAGTGCCTGTTGCACCTGTTGACAGAGCTATATGACAACTCAAATTAAAGGGCGTCGCAACTTGCCTGGCTTGGTGTCTCGCACAATGGGTCGACTCTCAAGGTACCCCATTGATTGCCCTTGGTTATTGTTATATATTATTATATGACTTGATAGCGCCCATACAGAGGCTGCACACCAGGACATACCCGACGTATTTACTGAGGCGTACGAAAGCACGGGCCTTACGCGAAACATCTGTAAGACAAAGGTCCTCCACCAGCCTGTCCTCACCGCACAGCACTGTGCCCCAGTCATCAAGATCCACGGCGTGGCCCTGAACAACGTGGACCACTTCCCATATCTCGGGAGCCTCCTCTCAACAAGAGCAGGCATCGACGACGAGATCCAACACTGCCTCCAGTGCGCCAGTGCAGCCTTCAGCCACCTGAGGAAAAGAGTGTTTGAAGACCAGGCCCTCAAAATTGTCACCAAGCTCATGGTCTACAGGGCTGTAGTAATACCTGCCCTCCTGTATGGCTCGGAGACATGGACATTTGCAGTAGACACCTCAAGTTGCTGGAGAAATATCACCAACTATGTCTCTGCAAGATCCGACAAATCCCCTAGGAGGACAGGCGCACCAACATCAGCGTTCTCATTCAGGCTAACATCCGCAGCATTGAAGCACTGACCACACTCGATCAGCTCCGCTGGGCAGGCCAATAGTCCGCATGCTAGACACGAGACTCCCAAAGCAAGTGCTCTACTCGGAGCTCCTTCACGGCAAGCAAGCCCCAGGTGGGCAGCGGAAGCATCCTCAAAGCCTCCCTGAGAAAGTGCAACATCCCCACTGACACCTGGGAGTCCCTGGCTCAAGACCGCCCAAACTGGAGGCAGTGCAACCGAGAGGGCGCTGAGCAATTCGAGTCTCAATGCCGAGAGCATGCATAAATCAAGCGCAGGCAGTGGAAAGAGCATGCGGCAAACCAGTCGCACCCACCCCTTCCCTCAACGACTATCTGTCCCACCTGTGACAGAGTCTGTGGCTCTCGTATTGGACTGTTCAGCCACCAAAGAACTCACTTCAGGAATGGAAGCAAGTCGTCCTCGATTCCAAGGGACTGCCTATGATGATGATGGTGATGGTGATGATGATGATGATGATGATGATGATGAGTACTGAGGGGTGCCCCAGGCATGTTACAGCACTATGGGATGGGGGACGAATCATTCAGCAGCCTGGGTTTGGATCCTAGGTTTTGGTAGCATGGGGAATGAAGATCCCATGGTTTAATTAACACAATGGAGAGAAATTATGCATTATGTAAAACCGCTTGCCTGATGAACTTCACTGGAGAGCCTATCCTTGATTTCAATAACTTCAGATCCGAACCAAAGCTCCTATTTTGCAGACAGTAGGAGATGGTAATGTTGCTATTTACTCCTCAAGGCCCATATTTTGACTCTTTCATCATCATAGGCAATCCCTCAAAATCGAAAAAGACTTGCTTTCACTCTAAAAGTGAGTCCTCAGGTGACTGAACAGTCCAATACAGGAATTAAAGTCTCAGTCACAGGTGGAACAGACAGTCGTTGGGGCAAAGGGTGGGTGGGGAGTCTGGTTTGTTGCACGCTCCTTCTGCTGTCTGCACTTGGTTTCTGCATGTTCTCGGCGACGAGATTCAAGTTGCTCAATGCCCTCCTGGATGCTCTTCCTCCACTTAGGGCAGTCTTGGGCCAGGGATTCCCAGGTGCCGGTGGGGAAGTTCCACGTTATCAAGGAGGCTTTGAAGGTGTCCTTGAAATGTTTCCTCTGCCCACCTGGGGCTTGCTTGCCATATAGGAGTTCTGAGTGTTTCTTTACTTGTCCTATTACCATGTCCTTTTGCATTGCATATCATCCCTTTTGTCATTTAATCACTCCTGCCTTCCATACTATCACAGACCTTCTCTTTTGTACTTTCCTCATCTGCTCCTCTGCTCTTCCCCCTTTCCTGGTGCTGTACTTGCTTAAAAACTGTTACATTTCTAACTTCTTCCAGTTCTGACAAACGGTCATTCACCTGAAATGTTAACTCTGTTTCTCTCCCATTAAAATATTTTAAGTGAGGTTCATATGTATTGGGAAATACAGGAAATAAGAACATAAGAAATAGGAGCAGGAGTAGGAGTAGGCCATACGGCCCCTCGAGCCTACTCCGCCATTTAATATGATTATGGCTGATCCGATCATGGACTCAGGTTCACTTCCCTGCCTGCTTCCCATAACCCCTTATTCCCTTATCGGTTAAGAAACTGTCTGTCATGTATCTTACATTATTATATTTAACTGTATCCTAACATGCTATACATGACTGTAATAAGATATGACGTGTAACCACCAGCATACCTTACCATCAGGGGTGCACTTGCAAGAGACAGGTATATAAGGACAGGTCTCAGGCAAGTGCAGCATTCCAGAGTTGTGAAATAAAGGTGCAGGTCCAGAGTGACCTTGACTTCACTACATGCCTCGTGTGAATCTGTACTGAGGGGACAGGACTTTACAGTGGCGACGAGTTCCGGGATTACAGAATCCACAGAATGGCGAACAACGGATCAGATGAAAAGTACAATGCTGGAGACATTTGGGAGGACTTTATAGAAAGGCTCCAGCAAAGCTTTGTAACCAAAGACTGGTTAGGAGACAACAAAGCAGACAAGAGAAGAGCCCATCTCTTGAACAGCTGTGGCTCGAAAACATATGCTTCAATGAAGGATCTGCTGGCACTCGAGAAACCAGTAAACAAGTCGATGGAAGAATTGAGCACACTGATAAGAGACCACCTGAAGCCAGCGAGCAGCCGACACGTGGCCAGACACAGGCTCTACAACTACAGGCGCTGTGTGGGCCAGAGAATACCCGACTTCGTGGCGGAACTTCGGAGGTTGGCTAGTTTATGTGAGTTCTCTGATTAACGAGAGAAATGCTGAGAGACTTTTTCATTGAAGGAATAGTTCATGCAGGCATATTCCGCAAGCTCATAGAGACCAAGAACCTGACCTTAGAGGCAGCAGCACTGGTTGCACAGACATTCTTGGTAGGGGAAGAAGAAACGAGGTTGATTTACAATGCAGGTACGACAACTAACGAAATATCGGAACAAGAAGTTCACAGCATTAAACAAGCTGCTACCCCCACACACAGACAAAACCGGGCGAACAGGCTCTCGACAGCAGGCAGTGGCGCCAGAAGCCATCAAGGGCCACAGGAACAGCCGTTCACACTTCATCAACCCACAATGTGAGCAATCAACTACAAACTGAGAGAAGCTCAAGAGAGATCAGCCAGACGCAGCTCATTCTTTGGGAACACTTTGAACAATGGAACAGGTCTGTGCTGGAGGTGTGGGGGTGGGCACTCGTCAAGGGGATGTCGATTTCAGCAGGCTGTTTGCAGGAACTGTGAATATACAGAGCATTTGGCCTGCATGTGCAAAAAAACAGCAGCTCGGCTGGTATACGAACCGGATGGGTCGAAAAGCGGACCAGAAGACGGTGGGGACAGTACCCGGGACACCGATGTACAGCAGGTCAACACGATCAATGGCCGTTGCTCCTACAGCAGGATGCCTCCTATAATGATGAGGGTCCTACTCAATGGGATACCTGTCAACATGGAGCTGGATACGGGAGCGAGTCAATCTCTCATGGGCGCTCAACAATTTGAACAACTGTGGCCGCATAAAAGAGACAGACCAAAACTCACAAGGGTCGACACCAAACTAAGGACCTATACCAAAGAAATCGTACCAGTCCTCGGCAGTGCCATGCTCTCTGTCACACACAAAGGGATAGTGAACCGACTTCCCCGGTGGATTGTCCCCGGAGACCCCCCAGCACTGCTGGGGAGAAGCTGGCTGGCAAAACTAAACTGGAAATGGGATGATGTCCATGCCATGTCATTAGAGGAACGGACCTCCTGCTCAACAGTTATAAAGCGATTTGAACATCTCTTTCAGCCAGGTGTGGGCACTTTCAAAGGGGCCAAAGTCAAAATATACATCACACAGGATGCTAGACCGGTCCATCACAAGGCCAGAGCTGTACCCTTTGTGATGAGGGAAAAGATTGAACACGAACTAGACAGGCTTCTGCGGGAAGGCATTCTGTCACCTGTGGAATTTAGCGACTGGGCAAGTCCCATCGTCCCAGTCATGATGCCTGATGGATCCGTACGAATCTGTGGGGACCACAAATCTACCATAAACAGAGTCTCCCTACAGGACCAGTACCCGCTGCCCAGAGCGGAGGACTTATTTGCCACACTGGCTGGAGGTAAACTTTTCTCAAAACTAGACCTCACATCTGCGTATATGACGTAAGAATTGACCGAGGAATCCAAGCTACTCACCACCATCAACACACATCGAGGCCTTTTCATGTACAATCGATGCCCATTCGGCTTCAGGTCGGCAGCTGCCATATTCCAGCGCAACATGGAGAGTCTGCTCAGGTCCATCCCGGGGACGGTTGTAGTTCAAGACGACATACTTATCATGGGCAGGGACACCGACTCCCATCTCCGTAATTTGGAGAAAGTACTAAAGCGGTTGGATCGGGTAGGCCTACAAGTCAAGAAATCCAAGTGCCTGTTTCTCGCACCCGAGGTTGAATTTTTGGGCAGAAGGATTGCCGCTGATGGAATCCGCCCAACAGAGTCCAAAACAGAAGCAATTCGCCTGGCACCCAGGCCCCGGAATGTCTCAGAACTGCGCGCCTTTCTCGGGCTACTCAATTACTTTGGGAACTTAATGCAGAACTTAAGCACGCTGCTGGAGCCTCTGCACGTGCTACTCAGGAAGGGGTGCGATTGGTCTTGGGGGGGACGCCCAGGAACGCGCCTTCAATAAGGCACGCAACCTTCTGTGTTCCAACAGTGTTTTGACTTTCTTTGATCCTGGTAAAAAGCTAGTTCTCACATGTGATGCGTCAGCGTATGGGGTTGGGTGCGTTTTGCAACATGTCAATAGTGCGGGCAAATTACAACCCATAGCTTATGCCTCCAGGTCACTTTCGCAGGCGGAGCGCGGGTACGGAATGGTAGAGAAGGAGGCGCTCGCGTGCGTGTACGGTGTCAAAAAGATGCACCAATACCTTTTCGGGGCCAAGTTCGCGTTAGAAACCGGCCACAAGCCCCTCATGTCCCTCCTATCCAAGAGCAAGGCAATAAACGCCAACGCCTCGGCGCGAATTCAACGGTGGCCACTCATGCTGGCGTCCTACAAATGGTGCACCTTCGGACGCAGAGCTCCAAGTCCGCGTCAATACCAGGCCACCAGACGTGGGATCTGGCTATGGCCTTCATGAGAACGATTCCCGGGTGCTCGTGGTGGAGCTCCTGGACAAGGCACAGACCATAAGGCACAGACCAGGCACAGACAACTGTGCCGACGCTCTCAGCAGGCTACCCCTGGCGACCACGGAAGGGTCTGACGAACAGGACTGTGAGATAGTCATGGCAATCAATGCCTTTGAGTCCACAGATTCGCCCATGACGGCTCGCCAAATCAGAGCCTGGACGGCCAGCGACCCCACGTTATCCTCAGTAAAAAGATGTGTCCTAACTGGTGACTGGGCAGAGGCTCGCGATGCCTGCCCCGAGGAATTAAATCCCTTTCACAGGCGCATGCATGAGCTATCACTACAAGCAGACTGCCTGATGTGGGGCAGCCGAGTAGTCATGCCTCTGCGAGTCAGAGAGGCATTTGTCCGGGAGCTCCACCGCGAGCACCCGGGGATCGTTCTCAGCAATGCCCCCAGGGAGGCTCCCCTGAGCCCCTGGCCCTGGCCTACCAAACCGTGGTCGCGAGTGCATGTAGACTATGCGGGCCCATTCATGGGAAAAATGTTCCTCGTAGTTGCAGATGCATTTTCAAAGTGGATCGAATGCACCATTTTAAACTCGAGCACAACCTCCACCACTGTGGAGGGCCTCGCAACCATTTTTGCAATGCACGGAATCCCTGACATATTGTTCAGTGACAATGGTCCGTGCTTCACTTGCGCAGAATTCCAAGATTTTATAATTGACCACGGCATAAATCACGTCAAAATGGCACCGTTCAAGCCGGCCTTCAACAGCCAGGCGGAGAGAGCAGTGCAAATCATTAAACAAGGCATGCTTAAAATCCAAGCTCCCACGTTGCAGGGTCGCCTGTCGCGACTGCTGCTGGCATGCAGATCTCGTCCGCACTCATTGACTGGGATCCCCCCTGCCCAACTGTTGATGAAAAGGACTTTAAAAACAAGGCTCTCATTAATCCTCCCAGACATGCACGAAATCATTGAGGCAAAGCGCCGTAAGCTGACTGAGTACCATGGCAGAAATTCGAGGGGGAGATGGAATGAGAGAGGGGACAAAGTGTTTGTACTAAACTATGGCAGGGGTCCCAAATGGCTTGCAGGGACAGTAACGGGCAAGGAAGGAAACAGGCTACTGGTAGTACAAATGGACAATGGCAAACCTTGCCGGAGGCATGTAGACCAAGTCAAAAGCAGATTTTCCAACAACACTGCGGAACCAGAGGCAGACTACAATGTGGAACTCGCACCACACCTGGTGGGCAGACAGATGGAACAACCTGAGAAAAGGGCAATCCCAACAGACAGCCCAGGCGAGTCAACAACAATCACACCAATCGAAACAGACAGCCCAGGCGAGATACCAGCAACCACACCCAAAGAAAAACGGACACCAAGGCAAACAACTGAACCACAACTCAGATGCACCACCTGAGAGACTGAACCTATAAAGACAATAAGACCTTGGGGGAGGGTGATGTCATGTATCTTACATTATTTTATATAACTGTATCCTAACATGCTATACATGACTGTAATAAGATATGACCTGTAACCACCAGCATACCTTACCACCAGGGGTGCACTTGCAAGAGACAGGTATATAAGGACAGGTCTCAGGCAAGTGCAGCATTCCAGAGCTGTGAAATAAAGGTGCAGATCCAGAGTGACCTTGACTTCACTACATGCCTCGTGTGAATCTTAACTGAGGGGACAGGACTTTACACTGTCTACCTCTGTCTTAAACGTATTCAATGATCCAGCTTCCACAGCTCTCTGAGGCAGCGAATTCCATAGATTTACAACCCTCTAAGAAAAGAAATTGCTCCTCATCTCAGTTTTAAATGGGCGGCCCCTTATTCTAAGATTATGCCCTCTACTTCCAGTCTCTCCTATCAGTGGAAACATCCTCTCTGCATCCACCTTGTCAAGCCCCCTCATAATCTTATACGTTTTGAAAAGATCACCTTCTATTCTTCTGAATTCCAATGAGTAAAGGCCCAACCTACTCAACCTTTCCTCATCAGTCAACCCCCTTATCTCCGTAATGAATCTTGTCCACCTTCTCTGAACTACCTCTGAAGCAAGTCTCTCCTGTTGTATATGTAAACCTGTTAATATCTTGTTTAACCACCAGAGGACTCATCCTCTGGAGTCCCAAGGGATCCAACAATATCTTGGGAGCACCTGTACTTAAGGAGGCCTCACAGGCTGGAGAGGCACTCTGGAGACCTGCAATAAAAGACTGCAATAAGGTCACACTTTACTTTGAGCTCACAGCATCTGGTCAGACTCCTTATTCATACACCACATATCCTTTCTTAAATATGGAAACCAAAACTGCACGCAGCATTCCAGGTGTGGCCTCACAAATACTCTGTCTAACTGTAGCAAGACTTCCTTGCTTTTATACTCCATTCCCTTTGCAATAAAGGCCAAGAATCCATTGGCCTTCCTGATGACGTGCTGTCCCTGCATACTATCCTTTTAAATAAGAAATAGGAGCAGGAGTAGGCCAAACGGCCCCTCGAGGATGCTCCCCCATTCAATAAGATCATGGCTGATCTGATCATGGACACAGCTCCACTTCCCTGCCCGCTCCCCATAACCTCTTCTGCAAAATCATGTGGGGCGATAAAGAGAAGAGGTGCATAAGTACCCCCAGGTCCCACTGTACTGCAGCACTTTGCAATTTTTCTCCATTTAAATAATAACTTGCTCTTTGATTTTTTTCTGCCAAAGTGCATAATCTCACATTTTCCAACATTATACTCCATCTGCCAAATTTTTGCCCATTCACTTAGCCTGTCGATGTCTTTTGCAGATTTTGTGTGTCTTCACACATTGCTTTTCCTCCCATCTTTGTATCGTCAGCAAACTTGGTTACGTTACATTCGGTCCCTTCTTCCAAGTCATGAACATAGATTGTAAATAGTTGGGGTCCCAGCACTGATCTCTGCGGCACCCCACTAGTTACTGATTGCCAACCCGAGAATGAACCATTTTTCCCGACTCTCTGTTTTCTGTTTGTTAGCCAATCCTCTATCCATGCTAATGTATTATCCCCAACCCCGTGAACTTTTATCTTGGGCAATAAGTAACCTTTTATGTCACACCTTGTCAAATGCCTTCTGGAAGTCCAAATACAGCACATCCACTGGTTCCCCTTTATCCACCCTGTTCGTTACATCTTCAAAGATTTCCAGCAAATTTGTCAAACATGACTTCCCCTTCATAAATCTATGCTGACTTTGCCTGACTGAATTATGCTTTTCCAAATGTCCTGCTACTGCTTCTTTAATAATGGACTCCAACATCTTTGCAACCACAGATGTTAGGCTAACTGGTCTCTCGTTTCGTGCTTTTTGTCTGCCTCCTTTTTTAAATAGAGGCGTTATATTTGCAGTTTTCCAATCTGCTGGGATCTCCCAGGAACCAGGGAATTTTGGTAAATTGCAACCAATGCATCCACTATCCTACTGCTACTTCTCTTAAGATCCTAGGATGCAAGACATCAGGTCCAGGGAATTTATCCGCCTTTAGTCACATTATCTTCCTGAGTACCACCTCCTTATAGCCCCTTGACTTTCCACTGTTGGAATATTGTTCGTGTCCTCTATTGTAAAGACTGATACAAAATATTTTTCAGAGTTTCTGCCATCTCCATGTTCCCCATTACTAATTCCCTGGTCTCTTCCTCTAAAGTATCAACATTTACTTTAGCCACTCTTTTCCTTTTTGTATACCTGTAGAAACTCTTGCTATCTGTTTTTATATTTCGTGCTAGTTTACTTTCATAGTCTATCTTCCCTTTCTTAATAATTTTTTTAGTCATTCTTTGCTGGCTTTTAAAAGCTTCCTAATCTTCTGTCCTCCCACTAGTTTTGGCCACTTTGTATGCTCCTAGAGACTCCTCTGCAGAGATGGGAGGGTCTTCTTATTGTTGGTGGGCCGGGGGGGGGCGGGGGGGGGGGGGGGGTGAGTGTGGCTGCTGAGGGCACAGCAGGGGCTCAAGTAAGAGCCTGTGCAAATTGAAGCTGTGACATTTTCTGTTGTTGGAAGGTATCTGCTGTCATCATCATAGGCAGTCCCTCGGAATCGAGGAAGACTTGCTTCCACTCCTGAAGTGAGTTCTTTAATGGCTGAACAGTCCAATACCAGAGCCACAGACTCTGTCACAGGTGGGACAGATAGTCACTGAGGGAAGGGGTGGGTGGGACTGGGTTGCCACACGCTCTTTCTGCTGCCTACACTTGATTTCTGCACTCTCTCAGCGTTGAGACTCGAGGTGATCTGCTGTACATTGCAAATGACTGCCTTTGTTTCCTTATACTTTGGCACAGAAATTTGCATTAGATAGTGGAACATCTGAAATGTGAGGAAAGGAAGATTGTCATCTGTAATAAGGTTTTTTATATATATATTATATATATATTATAGAGGATCTCCCTTTGCTTATGGTGACTGAGATGTCATTTTACAACAATACCAGATATTCTGGCATTTAACAATCCAAAAATTATCAAATACACTGAGTTGTGATGACTGAATAGGTAAAATCTTGCACAAAACACACTTCTTGGATTTTTATTGTTGGTTTGGGATCAAATTCTGTGATTCTATACATTTTTCTGTCAAAGTTATAAATCAATTGCCTTGGTTATTATTATATAACTTGATAGTACTGAGGGGTGTCCCAGGCATTTTACAGCACTAGGGGATGGGGGAGGAATCATTCAGCAGCATGGGTTTGGATCCTAGGTTTTGGGAACATGGGGAATGAAGATCCCATGGTTTGATAACACAATGGAGATAAATTATGTATTTTAAAGTACTGACATAGGGGGTTGTGGAATTTAGGGTCTGGCAGTATTGGGAAGTATTTAAAATATATATTTATAGGAATTTCCCACAGGTAGTGAAATTAGTGTTTATGATTGGCTCTTTGAAATTAAAATAGTGTTTGCAGGCACTGACAGTCAATAAATATATGGTTGGAAACTTACATTTTATGTATCAAATATTACCTCAAATAACTTCAAAAAGTTCATGTTTTATGCAGTTTCATTTTTGGCCCTATGTTATGTTACGTAAAGAATTATTACATTTCGAATTCCAAAACAAACAGAAGAGAGCACAAGTCTTTTAATCGCCCCACGTGTATATCTGAAACGCTTGTGCTCTTCGTTAGATTCCCTTTCTCAAGTAAAAAATAATAGTTTTCATACAAAATTCTTCCCTTAGAGGGAGACAATAATACAATATGCAATTTTTAAGAAGTCTTTCCTCCCACGGAGCACTGAAAAATATTGCCATGGTCTCTCAGAGGGTCGTGAATCTTTGGAATTCTGTACCCCAGAGAGCTGTGGAGGTTGGGTCATTGAATATATTTAAGGTGGAGAGAGACAGATATTTCAATGAGAGGGGAGTCGAGGGTTATGGGGAGCAGGCAGGGAAGTGGAGTTGAGGCCAAGATCAGATCAGCCATTATATTATTGAATGGCGGAGCAGGCTCGAGGGGCCAAATGGCCTACTGCTGCTCCTATTTCTTATGTTCTTAAGTTGAGTCATTTCTTGTCCATGATCTGGTTCAGCCTCAGTGATGTAGAAGAGGGATGGAGGCAGTGGCTAGGGAATGGAGCCTAATATTTTGTTGTAGGAAATTTCTGCTCATCCAGGACCGGAAGGCGGACAAGCAGTGTAACATATCAGAGACAGTGACGAAGTCGAGAGAGGCGATGGTGAAATCGAGCTGGGTGTTGTCGGCATGCATGTGGAACCTAACGTTGTGTTTTTGCATGGTGTCGCAGATGTGTAGCATGTAGATGAAAAACTGGCTGGGGCCAAGGGTAGATCCTCGAGTTACTCCAGAGGTAACAGTGTGGGAAGAGAAGCCATTTCAGGTGATTATTTTGCTACGAATGGATAGATAAGAATAGAATTAGGCGAAGGCAGTCTCACCCAGCTGGATAATGGAGGCGAGGCGTTGGAGGTGGATGATGTGGTCAGCCGTGTTAAAGGCTGTAGACACGTCGAGAAGGATCATAGAATTATAGAATCATAGAAATTTACAGCATGGAAGGAGGCCATTTCGTCCCATCGTGTCCGCGCCAGCCAACAAGAGGCTATCCAGCCTAATCCCACTTTCCAGCTCTAGGCAGTTAGCCCTGCAGTTTAGGGCACTTCAAGTGCACATTCAAGTACTTTTTAAATGTGGTGAGGGTTTCTGCTTCTACCATCTTTTCAGGCAGTGAGTTCCAGACCCCCACAACCCTCTGTGAAGAAATTTCCCCTCAAATCCCCTCTAAACCTTCTACCAATTACTTTAAATTTATGCCTACTGGTTGTTGACCCCTCTGTTAAAGGAAATCGGCACTTTCTATCCACTATATCTAGGCCCCTCATAATTTTGTACACCTCAATGAGGTTTCCCCTCGGCCTCCTCTGTTCCAAGGCAAACAAATCCAGCCTATCTAATCTGTCCTCATAGCTAAGATTCTCCACTCCTGGTAACATCCTCGTAAATCTCCTCTGTATCCTCTCTAGTGCAACCACATTCTTTCTGTAATGCGGTGACAGAACTGCACGCATTACTCTAGTTGTGGCCTAACCAGTGTTTAATACAGTTCAAGCATAAAATCCCCTGCTCTTGTATTCTATGCCTCGGCTAATAAAGGCAAGCATTCCGGATACCTTCTTAACCACCTTAGTTAACTGGCCTGCTACTTTCAGAGATCTGTGGACAAGCAATCCAAGATCCCTTTGTTCCTCTACACTTCTCCAGAGCCTACCTTTTAATGTATATTCCCTTTCCTTGTTAGCCCTCCCCAAATGCATTACCTCACACTTCTCTGGATTAAATTCCATTTGCTACTGTTCTGCCCACCTGACCAGTTGATCGACATCTTCCTGCAGTCCGCAGCTTTCTTCTTCATTATCAACCACACAGTCGATTTTGGTAATATCTGCAAACATTTTGATCAAATCCCCTGTATTCAAATCTAGATCATTGATGTATGTCACAAAAAGCAATGGACCTAGTACTGAGTCCTACGGAACCCCACTGGAAACATCCTTCCAGTCGCAAAAACACTCATCAACCATTACCCTTTGCTTCCTGCCTCTGAGCCAATTTTGGATCCAACTTGCCACTTTGCCCTGGATCCCATGGGCTTTTACCTTCGTGACCAGTCTGCCATGTGGGACCTTATCAAAAGCTTTGCTAAAATCCATATAAACTACATCATACACTTTGCCCTCATCGACCCTCCTGGTTACCTCCTCGAAAAATTCAATCAAGTTAGCAGACACGACCTTCCCTTAACAAACACATGCTGACTGTCCTTGATTAATCTTTGATTTCTAAGTGAAGATTTATCCTGTCCTTCAGGATTTTTTCCAATTTTCGAACCACAGAGGTTAGGCTGACTGGCCTGTAATTAATTGGTCTATCCCTTTTTCCCTTCTTCAACAAAGGTACAACATTAGCAGTCCTCCAGTCCTCTGGCACCACACCTGAGGCCAGAGAGGATTGGAAAATGATGGTCCATGCTTCTGCTATTTCCTCTTTTGCTTCGCTTAACATCCAGGCCTGGGGTCTTCTCCACTTTTAAAGTTGCTAAACCCTTTAATACCTCCTCTCTCACTATGTTTATTTCATCTTATATTTCACACTCCTCCTCCTCGATAGTCGCGTCTGCATCGCACCTTTCTTTTGTGAAAACAGATGCAAAGTATTTATTCAGAGCCATACCCACATCTTCCGCCTCCACACACAGATGACCCTCATGGTCTCGAATAGGCCCTACACTTTCTTTAGATATCCTCTTGCTCTTTACGGGCCCAAGTTTCGGATCCTCGGTAGAACAGTGCACCTCGGAGAGGCCGCCTAATTTCTAGAATTGAAAAAGCGGCAAATACTTACCTCGCGATTCTCCGATATCTGTAGGCCCGTTTGCAGCTCAGCGCGGTGCAGCAGGAGCCGCTGGAGGTGGAGCTACAGCCCTGCGCCGAGATGCTCGGGTGAGCCTATCACTGGCCGAAGGGACATCGCCCTATCCTGGGCCGAGTGGCCTGCCTGCCCTTACCTCCTCGGTGGCGGGGCCCACCCGAGCAGTACCTCGTTGGCGGCGGAACCCGCCCAAGCAGCACCTCGGCAGCGGGCCCCGCCCAACCAGCTCTTCAGCAGGCAGTTGGAGGGCTCCCAATGCTGCAGTAGGTGAGTAGAAACTTTTAATGTTTTATTTATTGATTGATTTTTTATTATTTTTTTTATTTTTAATTTTTTAATTTTTTTTGATTGATTTATTGATTTATTAGTTGATTTATTGATTTATCATTTATTATTGATGATGGCTCTTTATTGGTAAAAGTGAAGTGTTCAATGCTTTGTAAAATCCTCTAATTTCCCTCTAATTTCCCTTCCCCCTTCATCTCTCGCTACCTGCACCTAATTTATAAAGTGTAGGCAAGGTTTTTCTGAGCGTACAAAAATCGACAGTTACTCTGTTCTAAGTTAGTTTGGAGTAACTTTTCGCTGTCTAAACTTGCAAAACTTGTAAGTGGCTGGTAACGCCCCCTTTTGAAAAAAAAACTTCTGAAACTAAACTATTCTAACTAACTCGAACTGGAGCAAACAAAATGCCGAGAATTGTGATTTCTAAGATACTCCATACTAAACTAGTTGCTCCAAAAAAGTAGGAGCAACTCGAGCCGAAACTTTGGCCCTACATATTTAAAAAATATCTTTGGGTTTTCCTTGATTTTACTTGCCAAGATTTTTCTTGAGGAAGAATAGTTTACCACAGTCATAATCACATAGATGTCAGTTGTGACACAGTGCTGTGGTATGGTGGAAACCTGATTGGAGGGGTTCAAACATGGAGAAGCGGGAAAGGTGGGCACAGATTTGGGAGGTGACAGCATGTTCAAGGACTTTGTAGAAGAAAGGGAGGTTGGAGATAGGGCTGTAGTTTGCAAAGACAGCGGGGTCAAGAGTGTTTTTTTTTAGGAGGGTGATCAAGCTTTAACTTCCCCACACAGATATACTTTCCTCCTTCAATGATCTTTTTGAGGGAAGACACCGATCAATGTCAGATGCTTGTCCATGGGTTGAGCAGAATCACCCTGGTTGTCCTTACACATCTCTTGATGGCCGGATATAGTGATGAAGCCCTCAAAGCTATCTTCTCGCTTGAGACAAGTTTATGGCAAGGAAGATTAGCAAATTAATGAAAATATCTCCAAATCCAGAAATGCAATAACACCGAGTATTTTTGCTCTCGTGTCCTGCAGCATTGAAAGTTAGGATATCTGCTGAATTCCCAATATCTGGTGTGTTAGTCGGAACTCCCAAGTAAAAATCAATCACCTCAAAAACTGCATTGAAGCGGGCGAATTATCCACCCTGTTGGCTTAGGAATGATGCATAACCATGGGAGACCTTTGGGGAGCCGAAGATTATATTAAAAAACAGTAAAGATACGTTAATACAGATGTCATAGAAAAAGCAAAAATTGAAATAATAAAATGATAATGAGAAAAATTACAATAGTTTTAAATTATGTGCATGGATAATATAATTTTGTCATTTTATTTCATATTTTCAAAATCGTGGCTGATGTAAAAAAGTTACAAAATTCAGCCCCAAGACACATACAAGTAACTGATATAGCTTTTCAGTTTGCTCATTTGTGATTTATTCACATTCGTATTGACAGCAAATGTGACTAAAACACAGAGCTGTATTCAAGATTTTCATTAAAGAAGGGCCAATATTTGCATGAGAATGTCAACACCTAAAGTCACGTAATGCCTATATTCTGTGACTGCAGAGAACATGTACAGAGTTTAATCAAACATTAGTCATTATTATCTTTTCTTTGTGAAAGCAAAGGGCTAAATTATATTTGAGATCTTTTCTTGAACTAGAAATGCAGTCAAGTCTCAGTTGAGTAGTGTAATTGATCAGAGTTGAAGATATAATAATTCGATGGAGCTAACCGAGACAGCAGTGGTTTACTAGATTAGAGAAATAAGAGGTTATTCTCCCTGGGAAAATATCCTGGGATGTAGGAAGAGAAAAATAAATGTTTGTACTAATCTTATTTTACTGGCAAGTTGAGGTTTATATGAATATGAATAAAGCCACAGTAGACTATTAGACACTTGTAGAATCAGTAATCACAGCACAGAATAAGGCTTTATGACCCATCACATTAGTGATGGTTCCAGCTCTTTAACTGGAATTATCTACTCTGATGCTATTTCCCTGCCCTTTCCCAAATCCTTTTATAGAATTGTAGAACTTGTAGCACAGAAGGAGCCCATTCTTTATACTTACTGCTTTTAATACCCTTGAAGCAAATTTAGTTTGTCTTAAAATTACCAGAACGTTCCAGCCAACTACATACTTCAAAATCTGTAGTTGAAATGAAGATACAGAACCTTGCAGATGATTGAGATTTTGCTGAATTCGTCAGTATGCTGCTGTACTATTGTGCTGTTTGCTTACGTTGGAGAATAATTGAACGTCTGCACCAGTTTAATAAAAATAGAAAATGCTGGAAATCTCAGCGGGTCAGGCAGCATCTGTGGAGAGAAACAGAGTTAACGTTTCAAGTCGGTGACCCTTGGTCAGAATGTTTAGAAGGTTCTGACGAAGGGTCAACGACCTGAAATGTTAACTCTGTTTCTCTTCACAGATGCTGCCTGACCTGCTGAGATTTCCAGCATTTTCTGTTTTTATTTCAGATTCCTGCATCCGCAGCATTTTGCTTTTGTATCTGTGCCAGTTTAACCTTTTGGTACTTTTCGAGTCAGAGGCCTTGATTTTAAACTCCGCTCCTCACCCCTCACATGGGCAGTAAAGGGTCAGGCAAGGGGTTAATATCCCGGAATTAGCGATCCTGCCCCCCAACTCACCGCATTCTCAGCAGCCATAATATTAACGGCAGCTGATCAGGCCCTCGATGAGGCTCGTTAAAAGTAGGCTCAGGCCAACTTAAGATGCAAAAATCATGACACGTGTCATTACTGGCGCCACTACACAATATTAATGGCTTCCCCAGGCCCCTCAAGGAGTCCTTGAGCTTCCCCAATTCCAGCCTCACCCCGATAATATCATAATATCATGGAATCCTCAGCCCAACCCAATTTGACCGCAACTGCCCTGGAACTCCTGGGATGTTCCCACGGATCAACGACTGCGGCCTCTTGCAGCCAGACTCCTGCTCCCGCCCGCTGGCCAGGGAGTGAATCTGACTGGGTGTCGGCGGGAGTCTGGGAATTTTTATTTCAATGAGGCCCTGCCGTTAAGGGCCTCTGCATTCCCAACCTGTCCGGATGCACTGGCTGCTACCGCTGTTCAAAATTAGGGGTGCCCAAAAATGCATATGGTTATGCGAATGAAACTGTGACATAAATAATACTGTGTATAACTTATACATTAACCCCTTACTGTGCTCAAGACAAGTAAGGGGTTAATGTATAAGTTATATTTTACTTGGACCATAAATTTCGTTTTCCTGGAAAATGAATAGGATTCTAGCCTTGGGAAGACAGTCCTCAGCCTGGTGCAAGGCCATGATTGGTCAATTACAGAAAGCACATGTAAGAGTTGTGAAGAACCCGACAGGTGGGAGATAACAGGAGGGTTGGCTTTTTTCCATGGCTTAAACAAAGAAATCGACATACCATTGGGAACCTTGTTTTACAGGTTAATTGATTTTCTCATTATTCCACCCCAGGCCCGTCCCTAAAAAGAGAATAAAAAGAAGACCTAAAGAGAAGTAAGGACTCCAAAGGGTAGATGCTATGCTGACTTTGGTAACACTCTTGGGTAGTTCAGAGAGAGGAATAAGAAGAGTTGTTCGTCCATGCCAGCTGTCTGTCCGATCGGCTCCGGTACCAGCTACTTGTCATGGTTGTATGTTTTTGTTGTACAGGTACAAGCTCTGAAATGCGGAAACCTCGGGACCGGAGGCCATTTCAGTTTTCGTTTTTTTCCGGGTTTTGGAACAGAAATCCGACGTCCCGAATCCGGAAATCCCTGGGCCGAGTTTTGTGTTTTCTCGGATTTCGCAAACGAAATTTGCCGTCCTGAATCCGGAAACCCCGGGCTGAGTTTTGGTTATTTCTGGATTTCGGAGAGAGAGACAGTGGCCGTGGGTGATTCGGGATCGGATGATGGAGGGGACGGCGGCTGCAGGGGTGATTCGGGCCCCGAAGCCAACAGGGACAGACGTTGTAGGTGATTCAGGCTCTGTTGCAGCGGGGATGACGGCTGCAGGGAGCGGGGGAGAGGATTGAGTCCCAGATGCCGTGGGGGGGAGGGGAGATTCAGACCTGGATACTGACGGGGACGGGTGGGGGAATTGAGGCCCGGATGCCGACAGGGTCAGTGGCTGTGGGGTAATTAAGACCCCTTTGCTGATAGGGACAAGGAGGAATCCAACAGCAATCCAGTTCCGGTGAGTGTCTCGTTTTTGGGAGTGTTGTTTGTACAGATTTCACTGTGCAGTGCTGTTCCATTTGCTGTTTGGAATTTGTGTGCCGTTTATATCACTGTTGTCAGAGGAAAGTCCAGTTTTTGGAAAGGATTCCGGATATTGACTCGTGCGATCTGCATGGGTGTCCGTTTTTTGGAACTCCGGATTTCGGAGGTTGTACCTGTATAACTAATGTGCTATATTCCATCCTAAACTCCGATTAAACAATATGGGCTCAATTTTCCCCAATGCCGCTTTTTGGCGTATTGCCAGAGTTACGCCCATTTTTCTTCACCCCAACTATTCCCAAAAAAAAGTAGCAAGTTTCCCCATTCTACTTTTTGAAATTGGCGCTGCGCAGCTTGTCCTGTAGCCTCGGGGGGTGAAGCCAAATGTCTGCGCCGAAAAAACCGATGCTATCCGTTATGCGCTTGTGTGAAAAATAAGGACGTTTTTGACATGATTCCTATGGGCGCGCATGCCCAGTACAGCTCGCGGTCTGCATTCAGCCAGTTTTAAACAGCCAGTTGCGTGTGAGAATTTTAATTCTCATTGGAAAAATCGGAGCTGCAATGCAAGATGCAATGCGCGCAAGGACCAAGAATTTCTTACAGGATGAAGTGGAGGCACTAGTTCCTGTGATTGAGGGCCGATGGTAGGAGCTGGACACCAACAGAGGTCACATAAAAGTTCCACCAAAAGAAATGAAGAAATGTTGGAACCAACTTGCAGAAGATTACTGTGCAATGGTGACCAGGTCTGGAGGCCAGTGCAAAAAGAAGCGGCAGGACTTTGGTCAAGTAGTTAGCGTAAGTAATATTTTCATTTATTGAATGGAATTGAAATTGCCCACATCTGTATATGTCCGACCCAGCAGAAAGACACCCTCTCTAAAAAGTTATATTTTCATCTTTGAGAGGAAGGTGGCACACAACAAACGAGAACGAACTCGAACAGGAGGCGGCCCGGCAAATTTGCAGCCACTGACACTCGTGGAAGACAGGGTCACTGCTTTGATGGATCCTGCCTGGAGAAAAGCAACCACTACTGCACAAGCTAGGCTCACACTCGAGGAAGAGGATAAGTCCTGCAAATTCCACAGTCTGGCTTTGCTAAATGTTAAATACTGTGAGGGCTAGCCATGCTTCGGTTCATGGGGATGTCTCCGTCAACTACGCCTCGGTTGATGCAATGTGCTATCATTTATCGTGGTCCTTCAAATCAGCCTGCTGCCTGTGCTGTGTGAGCCTACTCATGCCACCCACCCTGCTTCCTCCTCTGCTGCTAACTATTTGTCTGTTCTGATATATTTTGCAGAACTTGAGGCCAACCCTGACGATGCAGAAGATGATTCAGACGAGGATGAGCCTGAAGAGGAGATCATCTTCCAATCCCACCTTCCAGACCAAGAGCATGGGGGTGAGGGGGAGGGGGAGTGGGATGGGATGAATGAAGCCCCCAGTGTTGTACTCACTCTGGAGGAGGTACAGGTGCCGCCCATTGAGGTGCCAGCCCCTTCCCTGAGTGTTATGAGTGTTGGTGAGACATTCCATAACTTCCCAACGTCCGAGGCTGGGGATTCCAGTAGGGTGGAGAGAGGCACATCTAGGGCCCCACCATGCCAGGATGCAGGTCCCAATGGGACGCAGCAAGACAGACCCAGGGCCCCACCATCCAAGGCTGCGAGTCCCAGTGGGATGCAACGAGTCACACCCAGGGTGAGGTTATCCACTTCGTTAGGAAAAATAAAAAAGCAAATTATTTTTTAAATAGAGAGAACTTACAAAATGCTGCAGTACAGAGTGATCTGGGAAACTCTGTACATGAAACACAAAAAGTTAGCATGCAGGTATATCAGGAAGACAACTGGAATGTTGGCCTTTATTGCAGAAATCTCACACCACTACTGTCTCCTGAAGCTGAAAGTGAAAGCACACTGTTGTAGTGAGTTTCACACGATAACTCTCTCGTTAAAAAAGTCTCTTTGGAATTCCCTATTGGATTTATTCATGACAATGGCCCCTAATTTGGGATCACCATAAGTGGAATCATTTTTTCTATGCATATCCTATCAAACTCCTTCATAAACTTAAAGACCTCGATTCGATCGCCCATCAGCCTTCTCTTTTCAGGGAAAAGAGCCCTAGCCTGTTTAATTATTCCTGATAGGTTCCTCTCAATTCTGATATTAATCTAGTAAATCTTTTTTAAACCTCCGGTGCCTCTATATCCTTTTTTATAATATGGAGACCAGAACTCTGCACAGTATTCTAAGTGTGGTCTAACCAAGGCTCTATACAAGTTTAACATAACTTCTCTGATGTTCAATCCATCCGTTTATCCTTCTGCTTTATTATCTATTTTCAATATTTACATTGGCCCTGAATTCACAGCCCCTACAGGCACATACGAGGTCACACGCGCCTGTAGAGGCCCCGCAAGTTCCGGGTTTAGGCATGCACTGTGCAGGCGCCTAAAACCCCTAACACCCATCCGGAAGTAAAGGGCCTCCGTGGGCGGAGAGTTGGGCTATTTGCCCAACTTCTGCCCAGCGAATGCCCTTGAAATTCTTACAACTGGTAAAAGTAGTCTCCGACCGCAATTTCTGGGCCAAATAGTATTCCCATTTCTGTCTTTTGTTCTTGAAATGTAAGCTACAAATGATGGAGCTGGAAGTAGGATTCTATATCTGGACTGGGAGCGATTATTGTGAGACGATATAAGCCTGTTCTCAGATTTGCATTGTACGAGTCTGACCACAACTTCCTTGCCTGTATATGAAGAGGTCCCCATTTTGCCCGATCTGAACCTCAACATGACTGTTTAAATATCTATAAGAGTCACCAGCTAAAATTCAGATTCAGTGGTAAATAAGTTATCGTTATAGTCTGCATCCTTGCTGCCAACAGAGGCTTAAATGAGAATTTCGCTTGAAGTTTTCGCCCTGCAATTACTGCCTTTGACAGATGTAACTCACATTTGAAGATTGCACAATAAACAGCCTGCTTCATTTGTGCCCATCTGTGCGATCTTTATGATCACACTGACCTCCCTTCTCCCTTGAATTGATTTTTCACCCAGAACTTGTTATAAACTGATCGTACACTTTTACTTCTTTGCTGCAATGGATTTGATGAAATAGTTGAAGACAATATTCAGATACTTGTTTGTTATATTTGGGGCTGCATTCAACTCAAAAATTGTTGCCTCCACACTATCCTTTGATTCCTTCAGAACGGTGTGGAAAATTAAAATACAACTCCGACAGCTATCAAAATCAGGAAAATGCTGGGAGTGACAAATATAATCAAAATGAATGATACACATTGCAAACCTATTTAAACAAATTAATCTCCAATTATTATAAAGAGTGAACGATATCAAAATAAGTTACATTTTTAAACTCAACTGAGCCTTGAATTTCATTAGATTTTCTGCCATTCCAAATGAATGAAACTTGATAGATCTAGTATCAATACATGCATACTTCACCACATATGAGCGTGTGCCTCTAACCTCCTCAAATAATATAGTGGTTAAGGCTAATTCCATAGCAGAGCACCAAATCCTTTTAAGAAGTTTGGTCAGTATCACATCACAGTCATCAGAACAGGCAGCGTAGAGGTTCTCTAGGAATAATTGTTGAATGTCTATAAATTGCTAAAATAAAATTGTCACGCTTTCTAACCATGTGTCTTGTACTGTTCCAGAGGTAATACAACTAGGCCTTAAGGGTAAAAAAAAATCTTATTAACAGACATGGTAATAGATAATGCTGAAAACATAGAACCATTGATGCCGTTCAGGGAAAATTCAATATATTTTTATCGCTGGAAACATTGGTTTGAATTCAGCCTAAGGAGTGGTGATAAATGTCATCTTATTGATGGTTATTAAGATCTACAGTTAGATTGATTTCAGTCATTTGTTGTGTCGCTATGACCATTAGCCCACAAAACATCATCAAACTACCCTGAGGGAAAAAGAGACTCACTACATGAGGAATGGAACCTAGAACACTAAAAGGCACTCTTAGTCACCATATTACTTTAGTTATTTTAAGCAAACTCGCCGAGTGAGAAAACCAGTTTTGGGAGAATGCTGCTTTTACACCCCACACAAATTGACCCCCTTTGTTTTAAATATAATAGATATAATTCTGTTCCTGGAGCTACAAGGTATTGATCACTCCAAAGATCCATTTCAAAATCACAATGTGTTTGGCACTGGAAAAGTTAAATTATGTGCAAAATAAAAAGTAATGCAATAGATAGGAGCAGTTATACAGTAATTTTATTCACATCACTTACTGTTCCATTCTGATTCTTATTAACAGGCTGAATTTTTGATCCAGTGAAATTGGGTGATGCAGTGGCAAAAATCAAGGAAAATCAGGCTGGGCGACCAACAGCACACCCCACCCTACCAATGCCCTCTACATTTCTCTAATTTCCCCCACCATAAGGAAGATAGCCAGCTGCCCTTTGATCATCATCATCATCATCATAGGCAGTCGAGGAAAACTTGCTTCCACTCTAAAAGTGAGTTCTTAGGTGACTGAACAGTCCAATACCAGAATTATAGTCTCTGTCACAGGTGGTACAGACAGTCGTTGAAAGGAAGGATGGGTGGGACTGGTCTGCCGCACGCTCCTTCCACTGCCTGCGCTTGTTTCACCCTATAAATAATGGCAGGGAGGCTGGCAGATTTTTCAGCCTAATACCACTAATGCTGCCGACCCTGGGACCACCAGGAAATGGGTGATGGTAATCCCTGAGGCATCACTGGAGGGTTCAGTGAACTTCCTTTAGAAGGGTAAGGACCCAGTAGTAGGCACCATCCCCTCCTCTCAGGTCCAAGAATATACTTTCTACATTTCAGCTCAGTCCAAGGCCAAAATTAAAGTCCTTCTTCACTTATTTTCAGAGTGCTTCTCCCCCTTTAAAAGTCGATGATCCACTACTAGTGCTGCAGTATGTGTTCTACTGCATCTTCTTTCACAGTGGCGGGAAGCTGCTTTTTGCTGGTGGGGGCAGAGGTTCTTGGCATGTTTCCATGTTGCATAAATAAACAGTTCGGACCCAGAAAAGTAAATCAGGTTCATTGTGACCCTACCCCAAGCCATCCTGGACAAAACACAGACTAATATGTCTTATTCGTAGATATTTTGCGAGATAACAATGCAGATTTAATCCTACAAAGCACGTGACTCAGCTGAAAGAACAAGAACTGAATTGAAATTTAAAAAACTTTAATCCAAATATTTAGATCCGGACAGCAGAAATAATGGATTATTCAATCTAGTGGAATTAATCCAACCCGAAAGAACATTAAATATTCTTTTGCACATTATCAGTTGGAGTCTTCTGACTGATTCAGTCCATTGTGACATGATACTGGAGCACCAATGTAATATGTGTAGTGTCTCCAATACTGAGGTATGAAAACAATGTGTCATGCAGAGTTGGAACCTAGGTGACTCCACACAAAGTACACTGTTGATCCCAGGGGTTGCATCAATGGGAAATGTTGAATGACCCCTATGCAGGAAGGGTAGAGATCAGGAAAACAAAGGGCAAGTCACCTTGGGCTGTTTTTGCACAGTTCCGAGCAGCTGGCTCTTGAGGTGAAACAGTCACATGCACACACTCTTGTTGTGATGTGATGCCTGGAGAGAGTGAGGGAGAGAAAAACTACTAAAAAGCAAACATGTGAATAGAGAAATATTGGTCTGGGACATAATGAAAGCTAGTTAATATTACTGTAGACCTATCTATGGTACAATACAAAGATTAACAGTATATCTCTCAATTAAGTGTGAATACTCTGAAAAATAAAATCAGTAAATCATTTGAGCATGTCCTCAAAAAACCTGACATTTTAGCGGTGAACCTTGTACAGTTTTAATACTATCACTCTATTCCACTTCAATCATAATTTGTGGGCATGACAAGAGTCTATATTCATAATAAACTATTTTCAGAGTTTTTATTGATCCATCATGCCAATACATGAGACACTTAACATGATTATACCCGTCATTGCTGTCATTGTAGTTAGACAATTTCTTCTTGTTTCAAAAGGTCATTCTTTCATGTCTCGGAAGTGAAAATTGCATCAGCTCAGTTTTCATAGACTTTGTTTAGGCCTCAGCTCAATAAACCTCAATAATTCATCACCTCTTTGAGGCATTTCTGCCCCCTTTAAGAGTCGATCATCCGCTTCTGGTGCTATCGCGATCTTCCATTGTAGGAGCGAAGCATCTTGCTCCACTGTGATGGTGGGCTGCCGTGTCCAGTCGGGGATACTGCTCGGAACCCACTCTCCACAGATAAACAGCCCAGAGCCCAAGAAAAAGAATCGAGGCTAAGGTGGGATCAGTGCGACAGGCAAGTCCCACCACAATGGTATATGCACCCCGGAGGAAAATGCAGGTCATAGTTCCTGGGCTGCTAATTTATTGTTATTCATTCTCGGGATGAGGGTAAGGTCAGCATTTATTGTCATCCCTAGTTGCCCTCGAGAAGGTGGCAATGGGCCTTCTTCTTAAAATTTATGTTAGTGCATGAGTAAGCCATTAAGCCCCTTGAGCCTGTTCTGCCATTCAATTAGATCATGGGACTGATCTATAGATCATGGCTGATCTGTATTGTTATGTATGTATGTTGACCGTAGCCAAATGTAAGACTTGCCACAAGGGGGCACACCAGTGGGAGACCCTAAATTTGTGCACCCTGGGGCAAACAAGTATAAAAGGTGATTCACCATGCTGCTTCTCCACTCTGGAGTCTGAATAAAGAGACCAAGCTCACAACAGTTTGAGCCTGCAATACAGTCCTGTGGATTTATACTGAACATAACAAATTGGTGACGAGTAATGAATCAATAACTTTCACGTGTAATGGCTGCCATTGGTTTTCTTGAGAGATTTGTTGAGGGTGATGATTTGGAAGCATTCGTTGGGCGCCTCGACCAGTACTTTGTGGCCAATGAATTGGACACGGCTGAGACGACGATCAGGTGCAGGGCGATTCTCCTCACCGTATGTGGGTCATCGGTATATGGCCTCCTTAAAAATTTGCTGGCACTGGTCAAAATAAAGGACAAATCATATGCAGAGCCGTGCACGCTGGTTAAGGACCATCTCAAGCCAAAGGAGAGGATCCTGATGGCCAGGTACCGCTTTTATACGCACTGTCGCTCTGAGGGCCAGAACGTGGCGAGTTTTGTAGCCGACCTAAGACGCCTTGCGGGGCAGTGCGACTTTGCGGGATCCTTGGGGGAAATGTCGCAGGATTTTTTCGTGCTTGGAATTGGCCACGAGGTCAATGGGCGCCCGCGGTGAAGGCCAGGAACTCATTACGCTCCAATAAATTGTGTGCACCATGTAACCCTTGCGAGTGGTCTTTCGCGGCCAATGATATACCATTGTATGGGGTTGGGGGTACCTTACAACAAGCCAAAGTAGCGGGCGAACACCAGCCGGTCGTATATGTATCTGACAAAGTACTTGTAACAAGTGATGTGTTATCATACGGGGTCGGGTGTGTTGTACAGCAAGCCAAAGTAGTGGGCGAACCCCAACCAGTTGTATATGTATCTAACAAAGTATTTGTAGCAAGTGAGATGTTATCGCACGGGGTCGGGAGTGTTGTGCAACAAGCAAAAATAGCGGGCGAGCCCCAAACGATTGAACATGTATCAAATAAGTTAAACAAAACAGCAGCCTGTGTTCATGGGACCAAAGAGACGCACCAAAGAGTGTCCCAATGTGTGCTTGAGTCAGACAAGCTGCTCATCCCACAAGCTTGGGAGAGCAGAGGCACCATTATCGATGCGTTGTTTCGAGAATGTCCAACACTGTCTGTGCACAGTAACATGATCCGCCACGGGCCAGGCACAGAGAGCGGCACCTATGCTCTCAGTTAGCCACAGTTGCCTACCCCCGGGTTGGAAATGGCGCAACCTGCAGACCCACTCGTGGTCATGGAAGTGCTAGAAAGCGAGGGGTCAACCGTAACGGCCTCCAGTTTAGGACCTGGACCAGCCAGGATCCCATGTTACCGCTTGCCAAAGGTGAACTGCTAGACGGGATGTGGCAACCTATCCACCGCATAGACGATAGACCCATTCCAACGTTGCAAAGCAAGGCAGGGCGGCTACAGTCGGTGGTTCGGGGCCCCCATACTATGGCCCAAGGTCCACAGGGACCACTAGACCTCCCGCCATTACCTAAAGTCTCAAGGCCATTGCGGCTATTCTGGGCTTGCCAGACCTCAGGGTCAGCGCCCAAATCACTAAACTTAACACTACACATGTCACGGTAGACTCCCTACAAACCCGGCTATCCTGGGTGCTACGCAGTCACCAGACAGAATCACTCAGAACCAAGCCTTCCGCATGCAATCAGCAGAGAATGCACCATAATTGCACGGCCTCTCCACACGACATCAGAATAAGTGATGTAGACCATGTTCAAGGCCCCAGTTGACCCGCAAGTATTGTATTAGCCAAGGGGGGGAATGGTGTGTATGTGATGAAAATGGAGCATTTGATTGTGAAACCATGTACCGCGGTGGCTAACGAGTAAAGCAGTTGGACAAGACCAAACTACGAACGACAGATAACCAGGAACCAGTGTGAAAGGATCTGGCCCCCAGCGACCCATTAACACGATCAACTTCACCGACAACCACGAGGATGAACCCACCATGTCAGGATTTCAACCCAGGCGATCGACCCGGGGGCTCAGGGTGCCAGATCATCTCAGCTTGCAAATAACTTGCACAGTAAGACTTTGGGAAGGGATGATGTTATGTATGTATGTAAACCTTACCCAAATGTAAGACTTGCCACGAGGAGGCACACTTGTGGGAGACCTAAGGGTCACCTGTGCAACCTCGGGCAAGCAGGTATAAAAGGTGATTCACCATGATGCTTCCTCGCTCTAGAGTTTGAATAAAGAGATCAAGGTCACAACAGTTTGAGCTTGTGATATCATCCTGTGAATTTATTCTGAACATAACATGTATCTTAACTCCATTTACCCACCATGGTTCGATATCCCTTAATAACTTTACTTAACAAAATGTATCAATCACAGTTTTGAAAATTTTAATCGACCTGGCCTCAACAGTTTTTTGAGGGAGAGACTTACAGATTTCCACTATCATTTGTGTGAAGATGCATTTCCTGACATCACCCTTGAACAGACTATCTCTAATTTTAAGGTTCTGCCCCCCTGTGCTGGACTCCCACCAGATGAAATAGTTTCTCTATGATATAATTGGGATTACGGAGACATGGCTTCAGGGTGACCAAGGCTGGGAACTCAACATCCAGGGGTATTCAACATTCAGGAAGGATAGACAGAAAGGAAAAGGAGGTGGGGTAGCGTGGCTGGTTAAAGAGGAAATTAACGCAATAGTAAGGAAGGACATTAGCTTGGATGATGTGGAATCTGTATGGGTGGAGCTACGGAATACCAAATGGCAGAAAACGCGAGTGGGATTTGTGTACAGATCACCAAACAGTAGTAGTGAGGTTGGGGGCAGCATCAAACAAGAAATTAGGGATGCATGCTATAAAGGTGCAGCAATTATCATGGGTGACTTTAATCTACATATAGATTGGGCTAATCAAACTGGTAGCAATACGGTGGAGGAAGATTTCCTGGAGTGTATTAGGTTTTCTGGAACAATATGTCGAGGAACCAACTAGAGGGCTGGCCATCCCAGACTGGGTGATGTGGAATGAGAAAGGACTAATTAGCAATCTTGTTGTGCGAGGCCTCTTGGGGAAGAGTGACCATAATATGGTAGAATTCTTTAGTAAGATGGAGAGTGACACAGTTAATTCAGAGACTAGGGTCCAGAAATTAAGGAAAGGTAATTTCGATGGTATGAGACATAAATTGGCTAGAATAGACTAGCAAATGATACTTAAAGGGTTGATGGTGGATAGGCAATGGCAAACATTTAAAGATCACATAGATGAACTTCAACAATTGTACATCCCTGTCTGGAGTAAAAATAAAACAGGGAAGGTGGCTCAACCGTGACTAACAAGGGAAATTAAGGATAGTGTTAAATCCAAGGAAGAGGCATATAAATTGGCCAGAAAAAGCAGCAAACCTGAGGACTGGGAGAAATTTAGAATTCAGCAGAGGAGGACAAAGGGCTTAATTAGGAGGGGGAAAATAGAATATGAGAGGAAGCTTGCCAGGAACATAAAAACTGACTGCAAAAGCTTCTATAGATATGTGAAGAGAAAAAGATATGTGAAGAGAAAAAGATTAGTGAAGACAAATGTAGGTCCCTTGCAGTCAGATTAAGGTGAATTTATAATGGGGAACAAAGAAATGGCAGACCAGTTGAACAAATACTTTGGTTCTGTCTTCATGAAGGAAGACACAAATAACATTCCGGAAGTACTAGGGGACCGAGGGTCTAGTGAGAAGAAGGAACTGAAGGATATCCTTATTAGGCGGGAAACTGTGTTAGGGAAATTGATGGGATTGAAGGCCGATAAATCCCCAGGGCCTGATAGTCTACATCCCAGAGTACTTAAGGAAGTGGCCTTCGAAATAGTGGATGCATTGGTGATCATTTTCCATCAGTCTATCGACTCTGGATCAGTTTCTATGGACTGGAGGGTAGCAAATGTAACGCCACTTTTTTAAAAATGAGGGAGAGAGAAAACAGGTAACTATAGACCAGTTCGCCTGACATCAGTAATGGGGAAAATGTTGGAATCAATTATAAAGATGAAATAACAGCGCATTTGGAAAGCAGTGACAGGATCGGCCCAAGTCAGCATGGATTTATGAAAGGGAAATCATGCTTGACAAATCTTCTGGAATTTTTTGAGGATGTAACTAGTAGAGTGGACAAGGGAGAACCAGTGGATGTGGTGTATTTGGATATTCAAAAGGCTTTTGACAAGGTCCACACAAGAAATTAGTGTGCAAAATTAAAGCACATGGTATTGGGAGGTAATGTACTGACGTGGATAGAGAACTGGTTGGCAGACAAGAAGCAGAGAGTCAGGATAAACGGGTCCATTTCAGAAAGGCAGGCAATGACTAGTGGAGTGCCGCAGGGGTCAGTGCTGGAACCCCAGCTATTTACAATATACACTAATGATTTGGATGAAGGAATAGAGTGTAATATCTCCAAGTTTGCAGATGACACTAAACTGGGTGGCGGTGTGAGCTGTGAGGAGGATAGTAAGAGGCTGCAGGGTGACTTGGACAGGTTAGGTGAGTGGACAAATGCATGGCAGATGCAGTATAATGTGGATAAATTTGAGGTTATCCACTTTGGGGGCAAAAACACAAAGGCAGAATATTATCTGAATGGCGGCAGATTAGGAAAAGGGGAGGTGCAACGAGACCTGGGTGTCATGGTACATCAGTCATTGAAAGTTGGCATGCAGGTACAACAGGTGGTGAAGGTGACAAATGGTATGTTGGCCTTCATAGCTAGGGGATTTGAGTATTGCAGCAGGGAGGTCTTACTGCAGTTGTAAAGGGCCTTGGTGAGGTCTCACCTGGAATATTGTGTTCAGTTTTGGTCTCCTAATCTGAGGAAGGACATTCTTGCTATTGAGTGATTGCAGCGATGATTCACCAGACTGATTTCCGGGATGGCTAGACTGACATATGAGGAGAGACTGGATCAACTGGGCCTTTACACACTGGAGTTTAGAAGGATGAGAGGGGATCTCACAGAAACAGATAAAATTCTGACGGGACTGGACAGGTTAGATACAGGAAGAATGTTCCCGATGTTGGGGAAGTCCAGAACCAGGGTATATAGTCTAAGGATAAGGGGTAAGCCATTAAGGACTGAGATGAGGAGAAACTTCTTCACTCAGAGAGTTGTTAACATGTAGAATTCCCAACCGCAGAGAGTTGTTGATGCCAGTTCATTGGATATATTCAAGAGTAAGTTAGATATGGCCCTTACGGCTAAAGGGGTCAAGGAGTATGGAGAGAAAGCAGGAAAGGGGTACTGAGGTGAATGATCAGCAGGCTCGAAGGGCCGAATGGCCTACTCCTGCACCTATTTTCTATGTTTCTGTTTCTAGCACTATAACACTGATTCCCCACTTTTGAACATTTGGCAGAGAACACTACACTGCAGAAAATAATCATTAAACAAAATTCTTCTGATGAGAAAGAAAAACATAACATTACTTTTCATAAAAATTAACCAAAAAACCTAAATTGTACCATTAAACTTCAAATTAAAAAGCTTCCATAAGAGCTCAACCATGCACAGAAATTGCCTTATGCTGACTCGAGGTGGCTGGAAGGAGGTCACAGCACAATCCCATCTAAAGTGAATGGAAATTTACATTATGCTCAAGTTAAATGTATTATCATATTTAAATGAAGCCTTTGCCTATTTTATGCAAGGGCACTTAGTCTGACTTAAAAGGCCAACTGGAAGAATACATGTGGTGCAAAAATGATACAACCACAGCAAATGGATCACTGCCTGGTTTTCTGATCTCTGATTCCCTGTTTCACACCGACACTATCAGCTATGGCACCTGCAATATTAATCCTAATGGGCTGGATTTTCGGTCCTGCTCATTTTGGGGCGGTAATGACAGCAGGACAGTAACGTTTGCGCTCGGGAACAATTTGCGCCTCAGACAGAAAAATTTGACAACTGGGCCCTGTGTGTGGGTGGAGGGCTGGGCCTCTCTTGGAGCACTAGGCCAACTAAGTAAGCAAAGATCCTGAGCTAAACAGCCAGCCTTGGAGCACTCGCATGAGCTTGGGGAGAAAAACAAACATTCGCAAAAAATAACTCGCGCCACCACAACACAAATCCTAATAAATAAATAAATATATCACACTTCCCTGAGGTCGACATTACTTACCTCACTGCAGCCGCTACAGCTCAGACCGCCAGCTTTCACAGGCGGCCTCAGCAGGGCGCTCTACGGAGCACTACGGTTCGGGTGGCAGCTAAAAATCGAGCCATGTCACAACCAGGGACATTGCACAAGGCTCGCTTCTTCCGGATGGTAATGCTCCATGCCCCACCAAAACTGGCATTGAAAGTTCCCGGCGGGGCACGGAAGCTGGCCGCCCGACCATGTAGGGGAGGACGAAAAACCCCTCATTTTACACAGAAGGGAAAGGGCTGTGGGATCGGTCTGTGCTGTGAATTGAAACCGAGACGGTTTGACCATGGCAGAGCAGTGATTGGACGGGGGAAGACACCGGAGGGCCAATGGTGGGACAGAGTCAGCCCGAAGCATGGGGCTTTCAAGCCAATGGGAGAGCACTTGCTCGAAAACTGTGGGACTGACTCATAGCCATTATCGGGCTATTGTCTTCCCAATGTTTACACTATGGAAGGAAATTATGCAGACCTTCAGAAAACTAGGGAACCCAAAACAAACCAAGGGCCTACACAATGACTACAGGAGGCCAACCCAATCAACACCTACTCAAACCTTGAGTAGGTTAGAGAAAACTGAATTGGAGGGAAATTATGCAGACCTTCAGAAACCAGGGAAGCCAAAACAACCCAAGGGCCTACACAATGGCTACAGGAGGCCAACGCAATCAACACCCACTCAAACCTTGAGTAGGTTAACATCAGTGGAAAAAACCCGCAATAATCTAAAACTGCTGCATTTTTCAAAATCACAAAGCCCACCAATAGGAAGGATCGATTTCAACAGGAGAGGCGGACTGGATAATCTGGCTATAAAAAAGGGGTTTCTGATGTAGTGTGTGTGCTTCCCTGGCTTCGTGATCCAACAACCAACAAGCCTCTCGACACTGAAGGAAAACCAGCGTCCGAAGACACCGAAGATAGAAGAAACAAACCACCAGACTGCAGAAGACACAGTATTGAGTATAACCTCTGGTCCCCGGAACTCCCAACTCAGTTAGGCCAGGAAAGGTGGGAGGTTGGGCATTGTACTGCTAAACTTGTGTAAAGATTTTCGTTGTGTCCGTTTAGTGGGATTTAGGGGGATTGTTTTGTTGGTGTATTGCTGTTTGTTGAGATACACCTTGTCAAATAAATTGGAAGCCTAAGTTCCTCTTGGAATCACCTTGTCTCAGTTCGATTGTATTACATCTCCTGATAGTGAGTCTTCTGTCAGAACAGTGTAACGGAAGGTAGGAGCGCCTCGAAAATGCTCAACTGTGTGTCACAGGCTCGGGAAGAAGGGGTTAGGAGTGTTTGACACTCACAGGTGCCTCACAGACTAGGCATAAGCTGTGGGGACACACGAGTCTCAAAACCCCCTTCATCAGCTGTGGACACAGTATCTCCAGGTGTGCTCTTGCAGCACTTAGGGTACCTCACATGCCAGGCATAAGCTGTGAGGGCAGAAGCCCAGAGAGAAGGCACAACAACACTCCCTGGGAACCCCTTATAGAACATGGTGACCACGGCAGGACATAAGTAAACAGGAGATGTTAATATAACAGATGAGGTGATAAGAGAGGAAACTAAAATGGAGGAGAGAATTTCCTCATACATTTTTGGCAAGGTGAACCTCACCAAACCATGGGTGCAAGCCCTCACACGGGCAGAGCGCCCAGTGGATGCTGATGCCCAGTGGACAGCAGGGAAGGACCACAACCGCAGGGTGGAAAAGGCCATCTGGCTTATCTGCTTCACTCGCCAAGTCCGAAAGCTCGACCAGCAGGTGAAGGACTTGGAACAGAGTCTTCAGAAATCAGAGGAGCTCTCTGCTATCCGGACTGCGGTTGGGGACAACCCGCTGGCCGAATTAGCTGAGGAGCAGCAAGGGAACCGGCAGTTGGAGGAGATCTTCCAAAATAGCTGGGACTATCTTCAGTGTCAGGTCACTGAGGCCAAGGGTAGTTAGGGGTCCCTCCGGGAACAGAACTCTCGGTACACCCAGAAAATTTGGGAACTAGAGAATAAATTAAGAGACGTACAGGCAGCCTATAAAGTGGACAGTAGCAGTGAGTTTGCAGATCACGGTTCCTCCCAGGAGAGGATTAAAACTCTCACCCTCGCTCTGTCCCAGGCAAAGGGGATGGTTGCCCTGATTGGACCTGGAGGATCCACAGGGGACAAAAGAGAATATTGGGGGGTAGAGGAGAATCCAAAGGCAAGAGACGCCCGACCACCTCCTGAGGCACCGGTGGTTTGTCCGGTGGGGTACCAGGAGGAGGGGGGCACGCAGGCAGTAGCATACCCAGGGCTGGGGGCAGGACCAATGTGTCCCGCTCGGCAGCAGGGATGTGAGGCTCCCGCCTAGGGTCAGTTAAGGGCTGGATCAGGTGACCAGGCACTGTCTGCTGCACCGGGTATGGTGGGACAGCCAGAGATAGAGGTACCAGCGCAGAAAGATCCTGAACCAGGGCGGATGTGCCCAGTCAGGCAGCGCAAGTACGGTCCTCCACAGGGAGGTGGCCAAGGTCAGGGAGCGCTGGAGAGTGACTTTATTATTCCCCATGGAGTTCAATCACTCAGGGCCATGGTGGCCCATTTGGCCAAACTCATTCGCAGCGGGGACCCGTCTATCCACTTCATGGAGGTGATGCAGGCAGGCGAAATTAATGGGTACGACGAGGAAGAGACAGCCAAGCTGCTGCTCTTCTCTCTGGACAGCAAATTGTACCAGGCCCTACCGGCAGAATGCCGGAGGGGGCAGCGTACATTTACTGAGGTCCAGAGAGCCGTCCTGGAGGCTATGGGCTTCGATGACGGCAGTCCTTTCGAATGGGTCGAAAGGACAAGACAGCTCGCAGGGGAAACCCCGCAGGCGTTTGCGGACAGGCTGTGAGTGGTATACCACGCAGCCTGTGGGGAGCTCCTCGACCGGGCGAATCTTTCCGCGGTACAGACTGGCCACTGGCTGAGGATGCTGGTGGCAAACTGCTTGCCCCGGCTCAAGGCCAGGGCAGAACTGTGGTTCGATTCCCAGGACCCCAACATCACCGAGGAAGCAGTGGTCAGGCAACTGGCACTAGTCCAACGGAATGGAGGAGGGGAGGAGGAGAAAACCTCCAAAGGTCGGTTAAATGAAGTAAAACCCAACTCGATTCCCAAAAGGGAATGGCACCAGGAGGGTGGTCACTCGTCTGATAAGGAGGGAGTGTGCTACGGGTGCGGGAAAACTGGGCATTTTAAAAGAGATTGCAGGAGCCCAGTAAAGAGATATGGGGGGAGAAGTCCTTCAGGAACTGCCCAGAGTGGGGTAAGTGGAGCGAGCTCCTCACCATCCCTTGACGAGTTAGTAGCTGCAGTGAGGACAGCGCTGGAGGGGACTGGGAAGGTAGCCACGGCAACAGGCAGGGAAGCACCAGCAACCCTGCCAGTACAGAGGCCATGATTAGCCCAGACCCATCCTGCATACCTGTGCCCACTGGAATACGACCCCTGGGGTTGACCCTGGGTCAAGATGGAGGTTGAGGGTGTATTGGGTACTTACCTTTTGGACACTGGTGCTTCCAGCACGATAGTCCATTCGGAGGACCCCGCAACCTCGCCTCTATCAAACGGGGTGCCGTATCAACTAGTTGGGTTCACAGGAAATGAGAAGGCTGGGTTTTTCTCAGTCCCGCTCGCAGTTCGTTTAGGAGCACGCCAAACACAATGGAAGTGCGTCCTGATGAACTGGGAGCAGGTGGGAAAAGGGATCTTGGGGGCTGATTTCATCATCGCTCGCCAGATCCTAGTAGACTTGAGGAATCACTGTCGATGGGGCACAGTGGGCATGGGAGCAGAGGGAGAAGTCATGGTTATTGATAAGAAACAGGGAAAAGGGACTCTGTGTACAATGAAGCCAAAAGGGGGTTACGACCTGGAGGTTCTGGTCGGTAACACCCCGGCTGAGTACCGGGCCTATGTGCAAGCAAATCTTGCAGCATTTGCCATCCATAAACACGATTGTGGGAGGGTCACAGGAGTGGAGGTTAGAATAGATGGGGATCCCATGCCCCGCCCGCAAAAGCAGTATGGCTTTCCCCGAGAGGCAGAAGCAGACTTGGAGACAGCTTTAAGCTCGCTTGTCGAGCAGGGTGTTTTGAGACCCATAGCCACCCATGTCAACTCCTCGCTTTGGCCGGTTAGGAAACTGGACAATTCTTGGAGGGCTATGGTGGATGAAAGGGTGCTCAATAAACACATCCCAGCTTGTGCTCCCACAGTAGCGGCGGTTGTGGATCTGATAGAGGAAATCCCTGCATCCGCAAACACGTTCACAGTATTGGACATATCCAACGGGTTCTGGTCTATCCCTGTACGGAGGGAAGACCAGTACAAGTTTGCCTTCATCTTCCGGGAACAGCAGTATACATGGAGCTGCCTCCCACAGGGCTTTCATAACAGTCCCAGCATCTTTCACCATTGCATGGCGAACTGCTTAAAAGGCTTCAACCAACCACACCAGCTGGTCCAGTATGTGGACGACCTGTTGTTGTTCACAGACAGCAGTGAGGAACACGGTCCACTGCTGGCCGAACTGCTGGTCTTACTGAAGTAAAGGGGTTTTAAAGTTAACCCCAAGAAAGCCCAGATAGGTCAAGGAGAAGTAAAATTCCTGGGCCTGACGATAAGGGCAGTAGAAAGGGCCATTGATGAGGCTAGAAGAAAGGCAGTGCAGGAACTCCCTGTCCCTAGGGATGTGTCGGGGGTAAGGTCTTTCCTGGGAATCACTGGCTACTGTAGGGACTTCATCGAGGACTATGCAGCCACTGCCGCCCCTCTGCTCAGACTCCTACATAAGGGGGTCGAGTGGGAATGGGACAAGGGCTGTGAGGCAGCATTTGTCTGTCTTAAGAGAGACCTGCAGGTAGCACCAGCCCGAGGGGCAATTGATGGGGGGGGCGAGGAATTCTTCCTGGAGGTGGCAGCCAGTGGCGACAGCTTAAGTGCAATGTTGCTCCAGGGGCGAAACGGTCAGCTGAGACCAGTGGTGTACTCCTCCAGGGTCCTCACGGAGGTAGAAAAGGGATACTCCAATTGTGAGAGACACTTGCTTGCCACCCACTGGGCAGTAACGAGAGCTCAGATCTTTACCGGAGTATCCCCCATTACACTCCTCACCCATCATACCCCGACGCAGATGCTGTTGGATGGGAGGATTAAGGACGGGACAGTGAGCAGTGCTAGAATCGCTCGCTGGACCCTCCTCCTCTCCCAAATGACTTTGAAGGTCAAGGGCCTCTGCGAGCCCAGGCTCGCAGCAAATTTAATCTATCCAGGGCAGCCGCATAGATGCTCTGTGGAGGGGGTATGGGACATCAACTTTGGATTTCGGGCAGGGATACACCCCACAGGCCGCGAGATCTACGTTGATGGCTCCAGTTCAGTGTCCATGGGTACAAGACTCATGGGCTGCGGAGTTTGGGATCCCAAGGCAGGGATTGCCTTGGCTTTTAAACTCCCATGCACCCTGAGCGCCCAGCAGGCGGAACTCTCAGTGGTGATGTATGTGGCCACACACCCCGAGGAATTCCGTACCCCATACACGATTTGCTCGGACAGCATGTTCACTTGCAATTCGTGTACAGAATATCTGGCGATTTGGTCACGCCGGGGGTACACCTCTGTGGATGGGAAGCCCTTTGTGACCAAACCCCTGCTAGAAAAGATCGTGGCTGCAGTGGGAGAAACCGGGGATGTATGTATCTATAAGGTAAAGGCCCACTCCAAAACTGAGCCACGGGGGAAGGTAACCAGCAAGCACTCCTGCTGGCAAGGGAAGGTGCTCGCACAGGTCGCCCATGGGACCCATACGAGGCGGGCAGGATAGCAGCAGCAAGAAGCAAGCCAGGGACACAAGGGAGCATAGGGGCGGCTACGGCCCCGGACCTTAAAGTAGTCCAGATGCAGGATCCGGTCCTGAAGGCTGCCTTGGCTGCTATCAAAAAGGGGGAAAAGGTGGAGGGGCCCATACAGTGCTGCAGATATTGCTGTGCGGGAAGGCATGTTGTTTAAAGGGGACAAATGGGTAGTGCCGCCACAACACTGGAGGGAATTCCTTCAGCTGGCCCATGAGGGTCCAGTTGCGGGACACCTGGGCCAGAATCTACCTGGCAACGGGTAGAAAAGGCAGGGTGGTGGTCAGGCCTCTGGAAAGACATCCGCGACTTCTGTGCGGGCTGTCTGGTTTGCGCTGCAAACAACCCAGACCCTCAGAAAAGGAAGGTGTCTATGGGACATGTCAGGCGGGTAAAGGGACCGTGGCAGTCGATCCAGATCGACTGCATTGGACCCCTACCGGCCGCCCAGGGAGGTTATAAATACTGCCTCGTCCTGGTGGATGTGTTTTCCAAGTGGGTGGAAGCCTTCCCTTGCCGAACAGCTACCGTGGTGGGGACTGCAAAAATCCTGGTGAGGGAGGTGTTCTCTCGGTGGGGTCTACCTCATATCGTGGAGTCCAACCGGGGAAGCCACTTCACCGGCCAGGTGATGCAGGCCACCCTAAAGGTGCTGGGGATAAGAGCCAAATGGCATGTCGCCAACAACCCTCAGTCCTCAGGCCCCATAGAACGCCTGAACCGGACCCTAAAGGAAAGGCTGCTCAAGGAGACGGGAGACTCACCGAACAAGTGGGTGGAGGTCTTACCGTTGGTCCTCATGGGAATCCGGGCCAGTCAGTCAAAGAGCACAGGGTACTCACCCCATGAGCTGATGACTGGCCGGATCATGAGAACCCCAGTGCATGTGTTGGCGCCGGTTCTCACCGAAGGGCAGCTTCGAGAGGTGAACCGGGACCGCTTCGTCAGAAATCTGTTTGAACAGCTTCAACAGATTCACTGTCAGGCGGCCAACAACATGGGTAAACAGCACCGTGCCAATCGGCTGCTGCTGGAACCCCGCAGTCACCATGATTGGGAGGTGGGCGACCAGGTGATGGTGAGAAGCTTCGCCCAGGTCGGGGTATTTGAACCACTGTATATGGGACCATACAGCATAGTCGACAAGGCTAGCCCTATGGTCTATGAGGTTCAATTGCCTCGCCGGGTGAAGTGGTATCACATTAATCAGTGTAAATTGTTTGACCCCAAAAGAGGTAAAAAACAGAGGGGACGAGCAAGGGAAGGGAGTCAGGCACTGGGGGAAGAACAGGCCCCGGTGGATTTGGAGGCTCTGGAGGAGGCAGCTGGCCCCGAAGCTCTACAGCCAGGGATGGTTCACTGTTCCAGTAAGGCTATCCCACCACTGGGGAGAGGTTCCCAGCCCACTAACAGAAGTGGGGAGAAAGGCTCTACCATTAGCAAGGTCCAAGGGGAAGCTGAAACTCCCATGGGGGATCAGCTGGGGCTAGCCCAAGAGGTGGAGGAGATAGCGTTGCAGCCCATAATGTGAGACTCTGCACCAACAGTAAGGAGGAGTGACAGAGTGCCACAGCCCAGGGCACCGTGGTCCCCTGTTTAATAGCTCCCCGCCCCAGACCGAGAAGGCGAAAGACAACAGGGAGGGTGCTCTGTTGCGCTAGCAAGGGTCTCCCACCGATTATCCGGGGCTCGAGAGGGCCTTGGAGGGCAGCACAAGATTCATTAAGGGGGACTATACGAGCCCCTCAGCGGAGGGCATCCTGGTCCCCAGGGTACGGTCAGCCGAGTGGTGACAGGATGTAGCCTGGTCACCCGGGGACGGGTGGCGGTGTATATATTTTCCCTTCCTGTTTTGTTACTTTGTGTTGTGTGCATATGTGTTTAGGTAAGGCAGTGACGGTTGGGGACACCATTTTTGTGTTCGGAACATGTTACACGGGCCAAGCCTGGAGAGGTCTCTCAAGGCAAGGCCATGTTCTTCTTGCCTTTCAGATGTCAATACCTCCCTACTGGACGTTAGTGATGCTGGTATCGCTAAGGATCTGCACCGGGTACCGAGGGGACACCGAGGACTCCCTGGTTTTCGGATGCTCCGGGGACAGAGCGCCGACAGTGACTACAGGAAAATGGACTCCGGCGGCGGATGGCCGGTTCACCTACTCCCATGAGGGGAGATGGCCTGGGTGGTTGGGATCGAACTCCACCAAGTACTCCAACCATAAGGACTTTACCTATGGAGAGGCGTCCATCCCCTGCCCGGAGATCACTGTGGCCACTTCCAGAGTGAGAGTGACAGACTTGTATAAACAGTGGGATAGGGCCAAACCGGGCAGGCAGAGGCGTGGCACTTTAAATGACATTTTCACGGGGTTCAACACCGGGGCGTCCGCCATAAACAGTTTGGATAACATGCAGCTGGGTCCTCCAGATAAATGTGTTAAAGAATCAGCTGCGCATAGTCCTGGGGGACGAGAATACCGTAGTGGGATCCGCGCTCCATGAAGAGGTTGCAATGACAGTTCACTTAAAGGAGATTATCTCTCAATTGGAGGCACAGGCCAGGGCTGTAAATGCCTTGATTCGGGAGGATAGAAACGCCTCCGATCAAGCCGCACAAAATGAGGTGTGCGTGCTCTATGGGGCCTGGTTGCTGGGAGAGGGATGGAGTAACCTCGAGGATCTGAGACAGGGACAGGTCCCCTCCTGGATCAGCAACCAGCACTTAGCAGCACTGCACCTTTATGATAATGTTTTGAGTCCTTGCCAACTTCGTGTAGCGTCAGAAGCCTACCCGGTACCGGTGGACTGTGGAAAATCAAACCATACCATCATGGGTGTGGTGATCAGGATGCCCGTGATGGGGGCGTCCCCACGACCAGCACCCCTGTACCAAGTGGAGAATGTGGGAGTCATTCGTGGAGAGGTGCATGTTCGATTCCAAGAGGTCCCACTTTATGTCACAATGTGGGAGCACACTGACAGGTACAGACCTCTCGGGTTGTCGGAGCAGGGGAACACAGGTAATCCTGTGCCCCAGCACTTGAACGCTTTTGCAAGGCAACAATGCGGGTTCAGCACTGCTGGGGCAGAGCCCATCAATTGCACAATGGAGGTAATGGCCCCTAACCACATGCCTCCACAGGTAGCATATGTAGGCGGTGGGACATATTGTGTCACCACAAGTGCCCAACGGTATGAACACGGACCGGGAAGGTGGTGTCCAATAACGTACAGCAGCTTTTGCTTTAAACCCAGGGCAGAGGTTCAAGTGGCACACACCAGAATCACACCCATCCCTGAACCTTCCACGATTCACCTCACGGTACAAAACAACCTCAGCCACCTACAACAATATGTTGCCCATTTTGGCTATCCCATTGCCCCACTACCTGAGAAACTTACAGCCCTCCTCCAGGCAGTGGATTTGTCTCAAAAACATTTTTACACCATGGAGCAGAAAACTGAAATTCTAGCAGGGGAGATTGCCCAGATTAAACCCCCAGCATGGTGGGATTTGGGGATACGGGCAGACATACCTGCATGGATCTGGGTGGGATCGCATGCCTTAGTACTCGGCCAACTCCTGATTGTAGCTTATCTGCTAGTTACAAGCTGTAAGCTCAGGAGAAAAGGAAAAAGAAAGCAGTTCCTCAGGCTACTACACAGCCAGGAGAGCCGTTGCTAAACACTCAAGGCGTGTAAACAAAGCTTGACCGCGACATTTCGGCGGTTTTGTTATTCCCAGGGATGACTGCATTTTCATACATGGCCCCTGGGGAGTTTGCAGGGCAGGTTTCTTTGTTTTACAGTTAAGACTGAAATGAGACTCAATGTACAATTACTGCTGTAACCTTAAGTACATATATGTATATTGCGGTCGTACATTGTAACCAGTTGGATTCTGTGTTTTGTACCGCGTTAAAAGGAATTACGATATATATCGACGGGATCAGTTTCGAGATAAACTGGGGAAAGTTAGGCAATTTGGGAGACCTGAGGTTTTCTCACCACCCTGAACTTCGACACACTCGAGTGGTGTCTGATTGTGTCAGATGGGGGATTATGTCGGGGAAGACAAAAACCCCCTCATTTTACCCAGAAGGAAAAGGGCTGTGGGATCGGTCTGTGCTGTGAATTGAAACCGAGAAGGTTTGACCTTGGCAGAGCAGTGATTGGACGGGGGAGGACACCGGAGGGCCAATGGTGGGACAGAGTCAGCCTGAAGCATGGGGCTTTCAAGCCAATGGGAGAGCACTTGCTCGAAAACTGTGGGACTGACTCATAGCCATTATCGGGCTATTGTCTTCGCCATGTTTACACTATGGAAGGAAATTATGCAGACCTTCAGAAAACTAGGGAACACAAAACAAACCAAGGGCCTACACAATGGCTACAGGAGGCCAACCCAATCAACACCTACTCAAACCTTGAGTCGGTTAACATCAGTGGGAAAAAACCTGCAATAATCTGAACCTGCTGCATTTTTCAAAATCACAAAGCCCACCAATGGGAAGGATCGATTTCAGCACGAGAGGCGGACTGGATAATCTGGCTATAAAAAAGGGCTTTCTGATGTAGTGTGTGTGCTTCCCTGCCCTCGTGATCCAACAACCTGCAAGCCTCTCGACACTGAAGGAAAACCAGTGTCCGAAGACACCGAAGACAGAAGAAACAAACCACCAGACTGCAGAAAGCACAGCAGTGAGTATAACCTCTGGTCCCCGGAACTCCCAACTCAGTTAGGCCAGGAAAGGTGGGAGGTTGGGCATTGTACTGCTAAACTTGTGTAAAGATTTTTGTTGTGTCCGTTTAGTAGGATTTAGGGGGATTGTTTTGTTGGTGTATTGCTGTTTGTTGAGATACACCTTGTCAAATAAATTGGAAGCCTAAGTTCCTCTTGGAATCATCTTGTCTCAGTTCTAATGTATTACATCTCCTGATCGTGAGTCTTATGTCAGGATAGTGTAAGGGAAGCCAGGAGCGCCTCGAAAACACTCAACTGTGTGTCACAGGCTAGAGAAGAAGGGGTTAGGAGTGTTTGACACTCACAGGTGCCTCACAGGCTAGGCATAAGCTGTGGGGACGCACGAGTCTCAAAACCCCCTTCATAAGCTGTGGACACAGTCTCTCCAGGGGTGCTCTTGCAGCACTCAGGGTACCTCACAGGCCAGGCATAAGCTGTGAGGGCAGAAGCCCAGAGAGAGACACCCAAGGCACAACAACACTCCCTGAGAACCCCTTACACCCAGAAGAGCCTACTGCCGCCATTGCCGCCTCTCCGCTGTGCTAACAGCGGTGGCAGGAGGTGGAAAATCCAGCCCATTAATACTTTTAACAAGGATTTTCTCAGATGCTGTACTATAGTTGCAAGGAAAAGGAGGGGAGTTGCCCACATAGCAACCAGCAGAGAATGGATGGAAATGATCCCAGCTGTAGCAAGTGGACTTCAATAACAGATCTACTACATGAACCTGAACCATCTGTTTGGGGATCTAGGGCTGTAATAGGTCTGCCTTGCAAATGGCTGCTGCTGTTTCTAAAGTGTTGCAACAATGGGAGAAGCAAAAGAAAACAAACTTTCAAAATAATGAATTCTTGTTCGATTTCATAATATGGTTATCTGTGGAGTGAAGAAATAAACAAAGTAAATCATCCCTGCATTTCAAATTTGGATGCTACCCAGTGTAAGTAGTATTATAATGTCAAAGTGCTTTGAACTAAGCAAATTAAAAAACATTGTTTTAATGTTTTTGGGATCATCAGCACTTATGGGACTAAATATGGAAAGTGAGCAGTTTTCAAACAAACCTTCAAATTTCATCTTCACAATTCATAAATTAAAAACCTCGGGGCCAAATTTGGTCGCCGCCCATTTCACAGCGGCCCCCAGGACCCGTTCCCTTCCTTTTTGCTGCCCGCTGCTGCCAGGTCCCGTCGGAAGCCACTTTCGGCTCCGTTGGGTGGGCGGCAACATCAGCGACAATGTCAGCGGCAATCGCCGAGCGGGAGCGGGAATGAGCGGCCGGAGTCATCAGTGTGCGGCAGTTGTGGGCCTCTCCACTTGGGGATCTTCGGAGAGCCTCCAATGCGCATGCGCGAGACTTCGCGATTTTTTTTTTGTAGTTTTTGTCTTCCGATGTTTCGTCATTTCGGGGCTGATTGAGGCTGATTGCTGTACTGCGCATGCGCATAAAGGCATACCACTTTATTCCACCTGTGAGTGTGAGAGGGGAGAGGAGAGAGTTGCCATTTGAGAGAGAGCTGGAGGTTGGAGAGGAGAGAGTTGGAGGCTGGCGAGAACAGAGTTGGAAGTTGCAGAGGGGGCAGTTTAAGCTGCAGAGGGGGCAGTCAGAGAAATTGAGACACCCAAACTGTTGAGCAGCCATTTGTTTCATCATTGACGATGAGTGGCCAGAAACCAGCAATGAAGACTGGCAAAACCAGGTCCAGAGCTCCCTGGTTTAATGAGCAGGAATTGGAGGAGCTCGTGACGGAGGTGGAGCACAGGTACAAAGACCTCACCGGGATGGCCATGGCAAGCCTCCACCACTTCAATACCGACACATTTGGAGCGAGATCGGTGACATCATGAGCGCAATGGGAAACGTTGAGCGGGATGGGAACCAATGCCGGAAACGTTGGAATGATTTTGTGCTGGCAGCAAGAGTGAGTACAAATTTATTCGCCCCACTCTTGTCCAACGTCAAAAATGTTATGTGCCAGATGTGTGTGTGTGGGAGTGTGCGTGGGGGGCATCAGCAAAGGGGCTAAAGGCTGCAAGGTTTTTGTGAAGAAGAAAAAAGCATCCAATGCAGCAAGCCTGAGAGCGATGGGAGGGGGAGGAGCAGAGATGCTCGAATTGAGCGGGCTGGAGGAGCATGCGTTGGCATTGGTGGGTGCCCGCCGCCTTGCAACCACAATAGTTGATGCAGATCTGGTGCTACAGCTTGGTAATCTCCAGTGTGAACGACGCTCATGTCATGAAAGGACATGCAACATAAAGGCAACCCCCCTCAGACTGAAATGTCGTCCTCTATTTGGTGATGATGACTCAGACATCACGGATCAAGGCACATCATCAATCTGTGGCCATCAGAGAAGCTGTCAGACCCCAATGTTTCCCACGCTGACGTCGCCTTCAGCCCAAGACAGTGGATCCCACCTCCTCCATCCCCCTCCCCAGATCACCCATTTCCACTGCTCCCACCTCCGCCACCCTGAGGCACGAAGAAGAGAGAGAGGAGGGAGAAGGGCCCGTCTTTGAGCCCCTTGAGCTGCAGGAGCAGGAACAGGATGACAGCAGCCTCCTGCCATGTGTGCCAGGTATCCGCAGAACCTCAGCGTCGGCCTCTGAGTTCCTGGGGTTTGGAACGGACTCCACACTGGCAAGCTCAACCAAGTGCAGAGGCTGTGGAGTGAAGGCAAGCAAGGCGCCAGAATCCACCAGGAGCGAGCATCCACCTCAGGATTCACCACGGCTCTCTGCAATTCTGGAGATGGTCCAGCTATCATGGACAAGCGTGCAGATAGGTCGCGATATGCTCCAGACCATGACTGGGATAGCTGCCAGCATGGATACCTTCACTCAGCAGCATGATGACAAGATGAACTGGCTCATCACTGTGTTGGAGCACACAACCGAGAGCGTTGAGGCGATGAGGCAAGGGATGGCTTCTGGACGCACAGTTCAAGCCCCTGACCCCACACCCTCAAGGTAGACAGGTCCGGAGGAGCAGGAGATCCCTGCGCCTTTGGCCGCGCCCCCTGCCTTCTCACCAAGATGCACACTTCTGCAGGCATCCCGCTGCCCTCCTGCACAACCTCGTCAACCAGAGGCAGTGAGGGACAGGGGAGCGGCATGCCGTGGTGTAGGCAGGGTGAGGAATAGGAACTTGGGCATCTCCTCGAGGGGGGGGAGGAGAGGTGGTGGTGCCAGGTGGGTGTTGGTGGTGTAAATGTTTGTAAATGTAATAATCTTATCTAACCTTTGTTATTGTGCACTTGTAAATACACTCACATTGTTGACCCTCTCATGTTGAGTGTCTGATTTTAATGTCATGTGTGGTGCCTTGTGAGAAACACACATCTGTCCCTCAGGTCATCTGCTTTATCAGGAATATCTTCCCATCCACATATGACTGCACTGTATAATGGGTAAGTCATCAGGCCATCGCAACATGCTTGATGTGCTGCGAGGGTTATTCGATGTGTCAGATTAATTACATCTCTCAGAATAGACATGTCCATCACCACAACAAGGCACGCTGGGTACAGGTCTTTTGTGATGAATCAGAACAGATTTTATGAAGTAGTTTCCTTGCAGTACAAAGAAAGACACATCAACAAGGCGATCGTGACAGTCTAGTCATTGAAACCTCAACAATAGGCCAGAGTCACTGCGGCGCTTGTCTCTTGCTGTGTTCTATTGACTGTAGTCCTTCTTCAGTTTGGTCTGTAATCGCACTGCCCCTAATGTCGAATAGCTGTGGCTATATACCCTTTTCCTCCTATATAAATGTTGTCAGAGTCTGCAGCTGTCTCAGACTTACAATAGATCATTCTAACCCTAACCCTCTCAACCTTTATGTGATATGTAGTGCTTCCCTGAGAACTTCTTGAAGGACTGTGTCACAGAATTAATTAATCAGCTTGGATGGACAAAATGTGACTTTTCACTTCTTCATAATTATTTTGCCTTCACGATTGGGCTTTTCAATGAAGGACTTTCAGCAAGGTCAAAAAAAAAAGTTTCCATCAGCCTAGATACATTTCAGTCGCTTTTATCACAGCCAGATTAAACATAACCATCAGTGATAAAGTAAAGCAACATCCACCTAACGTTTTTCCAGCAGTCCCACTCATGATGGTCCAGCACCTGCACCATTGCTGCGATGTGCAACACTGCAGTAATCAGAGCCCTTCTCCTTGCCGCCCAACTCATGGCCGGGTCAGACTTGTTTTTTGCGAGTGGTCCTTCTGGCGGACAGCAGGTCGATCTGAGGCCAGCATCCCTCACCAAATTGGCCGATTTGCAGCATCCAGCATGGGCGAGCAGCATGACATCACGCCGGCGGATCCCTCCGTGACCAATCTCCCGCCGGGCGGAATCTGGACAGCAGATGGGCGGTTCCAGAGGCATCGCCCAGAAAACATACATTTCCAGTGGATCCTCGGCAGCTGTGGGCACAACCTGCACCAAATTCAGAATAGCCTTTACATCACAGACAAAATGGGAAATCTGAATTGATACGGGAACAAGAAGCCTAGGAAAACCAAAGGAGTGCTGGATAGTCAATGCCAAGTGTGACTTTTCATCGAAACCAACCGTGGAATGAATTAATTTAGCCGCATCATTGCTGCTGAGCTGACTGATGGGAATTTTGCAATATAGAATTGCAGCAAAACTTGATAGACTTAAAAAGTACTAACAAGAGCTCATTATGTTGAAAGTTTTTCCTTTTGCCTCTCCCATTCTTGCTGCACTTTAGAAACAGCAGCAGCCATCTGCAAAACAGACTTGTTACAGGCCTGGGTCCTCAAACAAGAAATTCCATACCTTAAATAATACCAGTACCTCTCCTATGCATGCACAATGTTTCACTACAGCCATGCACAATGCTTCAATCAACGAGTTAATATATATAACTTCGACACCAAAACCATTAACATTTGATGTCACAATGTACTCTCAACCGAAAAAAACCTTTTTCAAATTGACAATTATTAGAATCATAAAAATTACAGCACAGAGGGTGGGAATTCATCCTACTGTGCATATGCTACTGCTAGCTCCTCAACTGGAAATATCTATTCTAGAAAAATTTGGTTTGTTTTTGTTATAACAGAAGAGATTAACAAGTGATTTGATAGAGGGTTATAACATTATAAAGGGATGTGGCAGAGTAGATAGAAACAGGCTGTTTCCAGTGTTTAAGTGGCATAGAATTAGGGGACATAGATATAAGATTAAATGTAAGAGATTTAGGACTGTGAATAGTAAAAACCTTTTTACGCAAAGGGTTGCAAAGCGGGGAACACACCACCAGAGTTAGTGATTCAAGCAGAGATCATGTCACATTTAAAAATGTTAGATAGGTAGTTGACAGAAAGGTAAAGAAAGAGATACAGTTACAGTTGCAGTTATGGGATTCCCAGTGACCATTCCCTTCGCAATTTTGTTAAGACAGTATTTAAGCAGTAAAACAGGTTTGGCTAGAGTTTGAATTATTTAATGTTATTTCATATTTTTAATTAATTTAAGAACTCATTCTTATGTTTGATTATAGAAACAGAACGCATCTGTTAAAATTGCTTGATTTTTTAATGGAAAAATACAGAAGTTCTTCATAAATGTCAATATATAAGAATAATGTTGAAGAATAAGTCTCAAGTTGATTACCTCGCCCCACCCAACATAATGGCTCGGAATTTGCAGTCATCGGAGAAGCAAGGCTCTTTGCCGCTGGCCCCGAAGGAAGTAGCCCACTTGTGATCTCTGTGGCGAGAAGTTTGCCTTTTCCGACGTTCAAGTGATTTTAGCGCTGCACGGAGCGATTTCCCTAGTGTGATGCTGCTATGATGTCAACAAACTATCTAAGCAACCAATCACATTGCAGCATTCTCGTAGGCAGGGAATCAGGAAATGAGAAGCTGCTTTTATCTGGACTTTTAAAATATTACAGAGAGAAAATCAAAGATTGGGGTTCTTACATGAGGAAACCATAAACCTAAAATATCATGAACAAACTATAAAAAAAAATAAAAAATGTTCATGTTTCTTAAATGTTTTTATTTTTATCATAATGGAGAAATTTGATACTCCACAAAATGTAAATTAGTTTTTCGGGGCTATAACATTTGTTTAGCAGTCATTAAGCTGTTAAAACTCCAGTTACACCTAAACCAACAAGATCTGACATTTAATGGAGCATTTATCAGCGATATTACCGTGGAAAAGCCCAATTTTACATTTGTTTCACTGATTACACTGATTGCCAGCTATGGGGATTGGTGGGGTGGCGAGGGAGGTTGGTGCAGGGGCACAGCACAGCGAGTGTCGGAGCTGGAGCTGTGCATGAGTGAACACAACTTCACAATTTTTGCGCTTAGATGTGCAGGTACCACATCCTGAAGTTGCGGTTAGTTTCAAAGGGGTAATTCCTGAATCTTCCCATCTCAGCTTCAATCGCTTTCTAGGTTTTCAGCAATGAGATTTATCATAAGTGTTTTCTTAGATTACATATCTTTATGTTGATGTTACTTTAATTTCCCATGACATAAGGCTCAATTTTCCCCAAAGGTTTTTCTTGGCATACTTGAAGAGTTATGCCCATTTTTTGCGGCCCAAGTACGGCAAAAAAAATTATAAGTTTCCCCGTTGGATTTATTAATTTTGGCGTGGCCTAACCCGTCCTTTAGTTTTGGGGGTGGAGCCTTGATCTGCGCCAAAAAGATTGGGTTGCCACAGTAACCAGGGACACAATGCAAGCTCCGCCTGACCCTGGCCTCGAGTGCCTTACCGGTCCCGCTCCCCGCTCCTAGCCCAAGCCGAAGGGCTTGCCGGTCCGCTACCCCGCCCCTATTGCAGGCCGAATGGCCTTCTCCCTCCCAGTCCCCGCACCTAACTACACCCGAAAAGCTTCCCCCCACCCCCTCACCCTCCCCCACCCCCCCACACTCCCTTCCACATCACATCTCTCTCTCTCTCTCCCCCTCTCTCTTATCTTTCCTGCTGTTGCTGTCCAGGCATCTACTGCCGATTTCCTTACCTGCGCCGATTTCTTTAACTCTCCGGAAGGTTTTTCTGCAGAGGCTGGCCTAAGCAGAACTGGAGTAACTCTCAGCTGGCCAAACTTGTCTAAATGGCCAGAATTGGTGCCAGTGGCAGGTTACGCCCCCTTTGGCTGAAAAAAAAAACGACCTAAAAAAAATCATAACTAACTGAGTTACGCTGGTGCAAATTGATTGGTGAAACAGTGGATTTTAAACTTAGGCCAAAAATAGCAGCCTGCTCAAAAAAAATGGCGCAAATCACTGGGGAAAATTGAGCCCTATATAGAAAGGGCAGCAGGAGTCATCAAAAAAAGGGTATGAACAGGAAATGAAGGAAATAAACCATGCACAAACTAAGCTGTCAGCTTTTGTATTGTTGTGTTTTGGAGGCACCAGATTTTACTATGTGTATTAATCCTGAGGTGACTCACTATTATTATTCACTGCTCTCAGTGGGGTGAAGTTAAGTATCTGCCACTACAATCCTTATTTATATCACAGATCCATGTCAGACTCCCTGCAGTACCCACTGCAGCTCATAGTTTCAGTATTTATTATTGTAACTTTTATTTATATAGTGCCTTTACCGTAGCAAAATGTCCCAAGGCGCTTCACAACAGTGTTACAGACAAACAGATAAATTTGACACCAAGCCACAGAAGAAATTAAAGCAGATGATCAAAAGCTTGTTTAAAGAGGTAGGTTTTAATGAGCATCTTAAAGGAGGAAAGAGAGGTAGAGAGGCGTAGAGGTTTAGGGAGGGAGTTCCAGAGCTTAGGGCCCAGGCAGCTGAAGGCACGTCCACCGATGTTTAAAATTTAAAATCTCGTGAGAAAAATATAAAAGGCAGGACAAAGAAGTCAGCAGAGAAGTTTAGTGAAGGCAGTTGGAGAAATAAATGCACTGATACAAAGAAAACAGGGCAGTGAGGGCAGTCTTAATCCTATGGGGATATGACTGGCTCAATGATTCCAGAGCAATTGGAGATATCTGAAAAGGTGAGAATGTTCAGAAGATCACCAATAGCTCATTGTTAAACCAAGCATTATACAGTTTTAGATCTGGAAAGGAAAGCAAGATCAGACACAGGAAAAACCTTAATACCAATTCCAACAACTAGAATACAGGGGAAACATTTAAAGCAGCTTCATTTGATCCATAAGTGATACACATGATGATTGGTTGTGAGAATATCGCAGTAAAGAGAGATAGGAAAGAATGCTCAAACTAGACTGGCTTCCAGTCGAAAAATATTGCTGAGTAACAACAGTTTCTTAACTACAAAAATATAGCAGTTTCATAGTACTGTTTCACATAAGTGAAAATCTACAAAAGAATTACATTTTAAAAGATGGCAGTGATTGAATAGCAGGCTGGATTAATGCCAGTCTACAGTGAGATCCATCTGTGTGGCCTTTTTTTCCTTTTGAGTCTTTGTAATGAAAACAAAGCCATTTCTAACTCTTCCTCTGTCTCTTCACTTTATCTTTAACTGTCTAGTTTTCACACTCTTTCCTATCTTACTGCAATATTCTCACTACCAAAATGTGTATCCACCATTTTATATTTCTTTCCATTCCCTCACTTGTTCAATAACTTGCCTTTCTTATTATTTTATTTTGTGTCAGTCTCTTCCCACTTGTTTCTCTTGCATTTCTTAATTCTATTATTTGTTTCTTGTTGTATTTGTATTTTGTTTTATTGTCTTCAGTCTTTTTAAAATAATTTTTCCATTATGTAAGTTACATCTTTACTTTTATCCTGCGCACTGACTCACATCTTTCCATGCTCCATTTATCTGCCCTATTATGCACCAAATACCAATGCCAAGCTGGACCACCTGGTTGAGCTTGCGTCGCTACAGCAAGATAAGACAGAATCTAATCACCACCCATTTTTTTTTCGGGGGGGCATGGGGGTGGAGGAGGGGGGGAGGAGTAGCCTGTAACTTTTCACACTGTGACACTAAGCATTTATATCCAAAAAATCAGTTCAACCTGAGCAATCATCTGTTTCGTTTCATCATCATTGTTTTATTCACCTTCGTTCTTTCTATCCCTTTCTTTCTGCTTTACTGTGCCCATCCCCTCTCCATCCTAAGATACACTCACTAACATAGATACATGTCTGCTATCAGTGATATCATCGATAATACTTTTATTTGTTTTTACTTCACCCTCCGGGTTGGAGGATTTCTACATTGAATGAAAAGTGGTTTCTCCATTTGTACTGTTAATACCGATGGGTCCATAGATTTGGGGAATAGACAAACTTGAACAGGCATTATTAATATATTACTAACTTATCAATCCAGATATTGCTCTTGAGCAGTCAAGACCAACTGTAGTCTTCAGGTGAACTGAGATTAAGAGTGGGGGGGGATAACTGGACATGGGAACATGGACATAATTTAGTGTGCTTATCTTAGGTAATATTTGAACTAATACGATTATCTTCAACATGCTAAAAGTCATGCATCTGTGCACATTCATTGCCAACTTTTTCCAATATAAATTCCTGTGTCTACATTTATAATGGGCTGTTGACATAACCTTGTCATGCTGTAATTATACCTCAAGATTAAACTCCAAGATTTTCAGAACCCCCAGAGAAAAAATATAAAAGGTTAAAAACAGCTGTTATGCCATTTCTTTGGGGGACTACGCTATTCTGCTCAAATTATGGCAATAGCTTGAGAGAAGCCGATGGCATTTCAGGATCCTGGTGTTTCGCAGTATTGGTGAGAGTATATGGGGGCTTAGCTGCACTTCAGGGCTGTCCTGCATTTTTGTAGCAAAGGGCATGCTCCTGTGTTTTGTTGGCACTGGGGATCTCTCCTGGGATTTGGCACAACCGGAGTGGGAATCCGCAAGTGTGACAGTAATTCAATGAGGTTGGTCAAGCAAGACTTTCCCTTTTGAAATCCATGCTGACTATTCATTATTATATTTTTGGTTTCTAGATGTTCTTCTATTTTCCCCTTTAGTAGGAATTCCATTATTTTTCCTAGCACCGATGTTAAGCTGACTGGTCTATAATTCCCTGGACATGTTCGATCCCCCTTCTTAAATATAGGTATTACATTAGCTATCCACCAGTCATCTGGCACGACACCTTTTTTCAAATGAATTATTAAATATGTGTAGTGATGCCTCTGCTATCTCTTCTGTAGATTCTTTTAAAATCCATGGATGCAATCCATCTAAACCAGGGGTTTTATCCTCTTTGAGTTTGATTAGTTTATTTAATATATCCCCTCTTTTTATTTTAAATGCATTATCACATTACTAATCTCATCATCCTATGTCATGCCCACCTGTTCTAGCTCCCTGATAACTATTGAAGCAAAATAAGTATTTAATACTTCTGCCATCTCTCTATCATTATCTGTGGTATTATCCTGTCTATCCCTTAATGGCCCTATTCCCATCCCAACTTTCCTTTTTTTATTGATGTGCCTGTAAAATATTTTATTATTTTGGTTTATGTTCTTGAATAATTTAATTTCAAAGTTCCTCTTTGCCTTCCTAATTGTTTTTTTGACTTCTCTCCTAATCATTTCATAATCTCCCTTATCATGCACTCGCCTGCTTTCTATGCACAAACAGCAGAAAGAATATGCGGCAAACCAGGCTCCCCACCCACCCTTTCCTTCAACTACTGCCTGCCCCACCTGTGACAGAGACTGTAATCCCCACATTGGACTGTACAACCACCTGAGAACTCACTTTTAGAGTGGAAGCAAGTCTTCCTCGATTTCGAGGGAGTGCCTATGATGACAATGATGATAATGTATGTCTCTTTCCTTACCCTCAATTGTTCCCTTATGGCTTTATTCATCCATGGAGTCTCATTAGTGTTTAGTTTGTTCTTTCCTTTTAGTGGAATATATTGTTCCTGCACTCTGTTGAACATCATTTTAAATGTTTCATATTGCTGTTCTACATTGTTTTTGCCATATTGTTACCCAATTTATTTTCCCAAGGTCTATTCTCAGCCCCTCAAAATCAGTTTTTCTCCAATCTATTACCCTGGTTTTTTACCCTGGTTTTTGTCATACTTATGTCCTTCTCATTATCATCTTGAAGTGTATTATATTATGGTCACTATTACCGAAATGTTCCCCTATTTTTACTTTTCTTATCTGCTCTGGTTCATTCCTCATTACTAGATCCAATAGTGAATCCTAGCACGTTGGACTTTTTACATATTGGGTTAGAAAGTAATCCTGTACACATTGTATGAACTCCATTCCTTTATCCTCTTTACCTACCTCTTCTGTCCAATTAATATCAGGGTAGTTGAAATCCCCCATGATTATTATTCTATGTTTATTACTCATGTCCCTAATTTGTCTGCATATTTCTTCCTCCACCTCCCTTCCATGATTAGGTGGTCTGTAGACTACACCTATTAATGTGATTGATCCTTTATTATCTTTTATCTCTATCCATATGAATTCTATTTTTATCTTGCTGATAGCTGCGTCACTTTTTTCTACTGCCATTATGCTATCCCCAATAAATACAGCTATTCCACCTCCCCTTTTTCCCTCTCTATCTTTTCCAAATATGTTTTACCCTGCAATGTTTAATTCCCAGTCCTGATTTTTCTGCAGTCATGTCTCAGTAATCCCTACTATGTCTGATTCCTCGCAGTACATGATTGCCCCTAGCTCCCCTGTTTTACTACAGACACTGTGCATTGCTGTACTTACAGTTTAACTCATTTTTAATAGGATTTCCTCTCACTTTATGTTTAATCATTTTTTTAGATTCCTGTTCTAGAACTCTAGTTATTCTCTTGCCATCAATGTCCTCCCTTATTTTATTCTTTCCTATGCTCTCTTTTCCTGCTTTGTTCACATTTAGGCTGGTTAAGTTTCTTGTAGATCCCTTCATCCATCTAACTCGCTTAAGTTTAAATTTTACATTTAATTTTTGCATTTTAGTTGGCTTACCATGGTGATGTCCCACATTAATTTGCATTATCCTGTCTGTTCAGACTTTACATTTTGTAAACTATCAACAATTTTAAACTAATGAATAATGATTCTGTTTTCCATCACATTATGATTAAGTCAGAAAACAACTTGTGTCTGTAATTGTATTTTGGGAATTCCCAATGTTAATCCAAACAGAACATTCACAAAAAGTGTTTTGGAAAAACAAGCTTTAACTGCTATTAAAGATATGAAAGCCTTACACTTTCCTATTACCAAGTACAATACTGTCAGTGTTGCTTTGAAGAGGGTGAATTGTTAGCAACAATGTTCAATGCAATGACATATTTAAGTCTATTGTATAGACAGCCCCTGCCCAGCAGCTATTATTCATCTGCAAAACGACTTAACCACACATCTTTGTTGTATTTCTAAATCCTGTCCTTTAGCTGACAGTCACTGCTGCCTTCTGTTCAATGGTGTGGAGACCTTGAAAATGTTATTCAGAGCATGATTAATCCATCCTATTGTGCACATAAATGTCAAGAGATGTAAAAATATATATATTTCCACTGAAGATATAGTTGCAGCTATTATATGAAAAACTGTTTTATTTTTCTTCCAAATACACTTCGTTACAACTATTATGGAAAAGGCTTAATTCTTTGGGAAAACTGCAGATATTGGAACCATTATGAAATCATTCTGCGCAAATAATTTTCTCTGTAATCCTCAGACAGAAAAAATAATGAGCATATCAAGCACTAAGCCAACTAAGACACTTGTGTCAGAGCATCAGAAATAATGAATTCTAGCATCCACACAAACTGTTCCACTTCAGTAAAAACAAAGAATATCATTCTACAGAGCTACACATTAATTTTCTGTTTAAAGGATAGTACATAGTCATTGGTGGGCTATCAGACCTATTTCGCATGTAACCTTGTCTCATAACAAAGAAATGATGTGGCCACAAGTGAGCAGCTATGTAGATCAAGCATAGGAGAGTGTCTACCTCACATGAACTAATTTGCAATATTTTATTTAAGTGATTGGTCCATTTATTTTATTTTCTGAAAAACTTGGGGATTTATTTTAATTGTTTCAAAGCACATGGTCGATGTATTTACTGAGGCATATGAAAGCATGGGCCTTACGCTAAACATCCGTAAGACAAAGTTCCTCCACCAGCCTGTCCTCGCCGCACAGCATTGCCCCCCAGTCATCAAGATCCACGGCGCGGCCCTCGACAATGTGGACCATTTCCCGTACCTCGGGAGCCTCGTCAACAAAAGCAGACACTGATGCGGAGATTCAACACCATCTCCAGTGCGCCAGTGCAGCCTTTCAGCCACCTGAGGAAAAGAGTGTTCGAAGACTAGGCCCTCAAATCTACCACCAAGATCATGGTCTACAGGGCTGTAATAATACCCGCCCTCCTGTATGGCTCAGAGGCATGGACGATGTACAGAAAACACCTCAAGTCACCAACGATGTCTCCGCAAGATCCTGCAAATCCCTAGGGAGGACAGGCACACCAACATCAGTGTCCTCGACCAGGCTAACAGCCCCAGTATTGAAGCGCTGACCACACTCGATTAGCTTCGCTGGGCAGGCCACATAGTTCGCATGCCAGACACGAGACTCCCAAAGCAACTGCGCTATGTGGAGCTCATTCACGGCAAACGAGCCAAAGATGGGCAGAGGAAACATTACAAGGACACCCTCAAAGCTTCCCTGATAAAGTGCGACATCACCACTGACACCTGGGCGTCTCAGGCCAAAGATTGCCCAAAGTGGAGAAAGTGCATCTGGGAGGGCGTTGAGCACTTCGAGTCTCAACGCCGAGAGCATGCAGAGGTCAAGCGCAGGCAGCGGAAGGAGCGTGCGGCAAACCAGTCCCACCCACCCCTTCCCTCAACGACTGTCTGACCCACCTGTGACAGCGTCTGTAGCTCTCGTATTGGACTGTTCAGCCACCAAAGAACTCACTTCTGGAGTGGAAGCAAGTCTTCCTCGATTCCGAGGGACTGCCTATGATGATGAGAAGGGAAGAAGTACCCAATAGTGCAATATTATTGTACAAGCTGCTATATTTCTAGGATCTCAGGTGATGGAAGTAATACATAGTTGTTATAGTAGAGTATCACAGGGTCACAAGTAGCAACAGAGTCTAGAAACAGGGTGAGGACAATTTTAACTTCACCCATTCAGTGGGACACTGACATGATTAGATCAGCTGCCCGTTTTACTCCCTGTATTCAATGGCAAGCACTGGGGAAAATTGTGATTTTAGTGCCCAAAAAAAAACAAAAAAGAAAAACACAAAAAAAAAGGGGGGGAAAAAAAAAAAGGGCCTTGTAAATGTCTGGAGTGTCACCCAGGTCGGGTGGCACCGTTTAATGTTTTATGTTTTCGCAGGTAAACTCAAAAGAGTTTCAATGGCAATTTGCCATTGCAACAGGAACAGCTCCCTTCCGGATTACCACACCCCAAACCTGCCTGAAACAGAGTAGAAAATCTTGCCGAGGATATGCAAGTCTGAGCTATCAGGCAGTTTTCTACAGAAAATGGAAAAGCATGTTCACTCTTACCACTTCAGTAATTTTCATTACACCAGTGAAGTAGCAGATTTTTTATTTTGTTTGGTCCACTGATTGATAAACTGCTGCGACAAATACTGATGAATTTATAAGAATCAAACAAGGTTTACATATATTGGTAAATTTTGCCTTCACTGTCAGGGCAGTAATCTGGCAGAGCGAATTGCACTCCCATTGCAAAACCCACCCAATTTTAATTCCATAGATTTCAATGCAGAAGTTTGCACTCTTAAAGACATAGGCAGATTATGTGTCAGCAAGAACCATACTAAAAGCTGTGAGTACATTAGCATCACCAAAAGCTTAAACATAATAATATTTCAGAGTTGCTTGGTGTGTGAGGGATGGCGGGAATTTAAATCTATAACAATGGCATGACTAATTATACATGATTAATATCCAGGTCCTGCAAAATACAAATAATTAATATAATGCAATTTACAGTATATATTATTTTCACTTTATTTTGGGTAAGGATTTTTCCCCCAATTTCCTTCTACCTGTGTCAAAAAGGTGCAATATCTTAAATGAGATGCTACAGGCTGATTATATGCAAATAAAGATCCCTTCAGTAACTTTTAAAAATCAAACTAGTGGATCGCTTGTGATATCGCTCATGGTGAGTTGGAGCATCTATTGTTTTATGTCATATAACGTTCAATATATTGTCAAGACCACTGTTTGCACAAGTACATTTGTAATTCCATTACAAATTAATGAGAGTGCTAGCAGTATTTTCTGGTTCAAGTTGCACAATTATGTCCACATTTGTTTGAAAATTGTAAATCAGTGGCCTTAATTATTATTTTCTTTACCTGTGTATTGAATTTTATGGATTGCCTTCCTCTAAAACACCAGATTCCAGAGGAACAGGATTGAGAAGATGTTTCAGGCTGTAAGCATGCAGGAGATACATGGAAGAACTGTGGAATCAGGGATGGGATTGTGGGAGGTGATTTTGGAGGAGGGTTCTTGATGCCAGAATGAGTGGAATTCTGGGATATGGCAGTACTGGGATTGGAATGCTGGGTGTGTGAATGTAGTGAAGGATCGTGGTAGGATGTGGTAGTTGTGGGAGGGTGACTTTGGGGTTTAGTGACGGTGAGGTGAAAATATTTTGGAGTTAATACCTCGACTCCGCCCCTGCCTCAGCTCATTTTCTGCTGAAACCCTTCTGCCTTTGTTACCTCTAGACTTGACTATTCCAATGCTTTCCTGGCCGGCTTCCCATTTTCTACCCTCCATAGAGTTGTGGTAATCCAAAACTCTGCTGTCTGTATCCTAACTCACACAAAGTCCTGTTCACACATCAGCATCATCATCATCATCATCATCATAGGCAGTCCCTCGGAATTGAGGAAGACTTGCTTCCACTCTTAAAATGAGTCCTTAGGTAGCTGAACAATCCAATACGAGAACCACAGTCCCTGTCACGGGTGGGACAGACACATCACCCCTGTGCTTGCTGACCGACACTGGCTCACCATTGAGCAATGCCTCGATTTTAAAATTCTGATCCTTGTATTCAAATCACTCCATGGCCTCACCCCTTCCTATCTCTGTAATCTCCTGCAGCCCTACAACCCTCTGAGATATCTGCACTCCTCCAATTCTGGCCTCTTAAGCATCCCTGATTTTAATCGTATCACCATTGGCAGCCATGCTTTCAGCTGCCAAAGCTCTAAGCTCTGAAATTCGCTCCTAAACATCTCCACCTCTCTGTGCTCCTCTAAGACAGTCCTTAAAACCTACCTCTTTGGCCACGCTTTTGGTCACCTGGCCCAATATCTCCTTCTGTGACTTAGTGTCAAATTTTGTTTGACAACCCTCCTGTGAAACATCATAGGACATTTTGCTATGTTAAAGATGCTATATATTGCAAGATGTTGTTGAGTTGCTGGTTGTGAGAGTGTTCGGAAAGGCATCCTGAGGGAGAAAAGGAATGGCATTGTTAAAAGTGGCTTAAAGTTGTATAACCACACCTGGAGGACTGTGAGCAGTTCTGGGCATCACACCTTAGGAAGGATATATAGGCCTTGGAGGGAGTGCAGCGTAGAGTTACCAGACCTAGACCCAGACTCCAGGGATTAAATTATGAAGTGAGATTACACAAACTAGGGATGTACTCCATGGAATTTAGAAGGTTAAGGGGTGATTTGATCAAAGTTTTCAAGACGTTAAGGAGAACAGATAGGGTAGATTGAGAGAAACTATTTCTGCTGGTTGGGGTTGCTAAGACTAGTCTAAAAATTAGAGCCAGAGCTTTCAGGAGTGAAATTAGGAAATACTCTGCACACAAAAGCTGGAATAGCTGTTAAATTTTAAATGATTGACAGTGGGTCGGGAACCTGCTGGCAAATCATGCACACTTCTCTTTCCCAATGTCGGGACTGCCTGCGCTGAGCAGAGGGAGGCAATTGAGCCAATTATTGGTTTATTTACAAGCTCTTAACAGTGAATTTTTACATACATTTAACTTTAACAAATCACCCACGGCTTTCACACTGCTCCTGGACTCCGTCTGTTCATTTGAGGCGCAGTTTCATTCACCATTGAAGCAAATGATTGCTGACAGCTTGAAAACTAGTATAAAAGATTCCACTTTATAACTGCTCACTTTCCAAACCCAGAGACGTTTGGAGGCTGAAACTGCCGCTTTCCTAAAAGCCTCTTTATTGTGTATCTGTAAAGCATGCACTCCCATGTTCCGCCACCAGGGAGCTCATCCCCTGAAGTCCCAAGGGATCCCAGCAACCCTTGGGAGCACTGTATATAAGCTGGCCCCTAAGGCCTGTTCCTCACTCTGGAGTGTCTCATTAAAGATTGAGGTCACTGTTACTTTAACCTCCCTGTGTGCAGCCTCATCTGTGTTAGGAACACAATACTCTTTGTAAGAGAAAAATTTGACATTAGAGATACCAGCGGGACAAGGGTTCAAGTGCTTGTTCCTGCACCGACCCATAAGGGGGTAAAAGGCCTCTCTTTGGCCTTGTACATTCCAGTACCAAGGCTCCAGATGTTATTAATTCAATAATATTCCGACAGGATACGATGTGAGAACCTAAACAGACATTGATAAGACCTTGTGAAGAGGCTCGAGGCAGACTCACGGGCATCAAGGAGAATCAACAAATTCTGACCAAATGAAGTAATTCTAGTCATGGCCTAAGGTGGTCACGACGGTCTTGGCCTGTCAATACAAAGTAGCACTCATAAGGTAGTCCAATTAGAGAAGTAGCACTGATAAGGTAGTCCAATTAGAGATCTAGAGAGGTCTTACCAGGGAACGGAGGGGTTTTTGAAATGTATAAAAGTTGTATGATTGTGCTGTTCAGGGAGCATCTCCACTCACAGGCGGCTGTGATGAGAGGTGTTCCCGGACGTTCGTAATAAAAGATCGTTATACCTTGCCATTCGTCTCTGTCTGCTAACTCTGGGGGCTGTTACGCGGGTTGGGGCGAGCATCGACCCTCTATATCAGGGGGCCCGCTCGTTGGAAGAGGAAGCCTTCCCATTTTCCCCTTACATTTGGCGCTGCGAGCAGGGTACGAACTTCCCGAATGGAACAATGACCCAGCTGTTGGGGTGAGTATGTTTTAACATACCACCTTCAAGTTAGAGCTGTGGCATTGTAAACCGCAAGGGAAGGACATCTGTACAAAGAACCATTTGTAGCAGGTCCAGCAGGGATGGAGACGGAGGACAAACATAGAAACATAGAAACATAGAAAATAGGTGCAGGAGCAGGCCATTCAGCCCTTCTAGCCTGCACCGCCATTCAATGAGTTCATGGCTGAACATGAAACTTCAGTACCCCCTTCCTGCTTTCTCGCCATAACCCTTGATCCCCCGAGTAGTAAGGACTTCATCTAACTCCCTTTTGAATATATTTAGTGAATTGGCCTCAACTACTTTCTGTGGTAGAGAATTCCACAGGTTCACCACTCTCTGGGTGAAGAAGTTTCTCCTCATCTCGGTCCTAAATGGCTTACCCCTTATCCTCAGACTGTGACCCCTGGTTCTGGACTTCCCCAACATTGGGAACATTCTTTCTGCATCTAACCTGTCTAAACCCGTCAGAATTTTAAACGTTTCTATGAGGTCCCCTCTCATTCTTCTGAACTCCAGTGAATACAAGCCCAATTGATCCAATCTTTCTTGATAGGTCAGTCCCGCCATCCCGGGAATCAGTCTGGTGAACCTTCGCTGCACTCCCTCAATAGCAAGAATGTCCTTCCTCAAGTTAGGAGACCAAAACTGTACACAATACTCCAGGTGTGGCCTCACCAAGGCCCTGTACAACTGTAGCAACACCTCCCTGCCCCTGTATTCAAATCCCCTCGCTATGAAGGCCAACATGCCATTTGCTTTCTTAACCGCCTGCTGTACCTGCATGCCAACCTTCAATGACTGATGTACCATGACACCCAGGTCTCGTTGCACCTTCCCTTTTCCTAATCTGTCACCATTCAGATAATAGTCTGTCTCTCTGTTTTTACCACCAAAGTGGATAACCTCACATTTATCCACATTATACTTCATCTGCCATGCATTTGCCCACTCACCTAACCTATCCAAGTCACTCTGCAGCCTAATAGCATCCTCCTCGCAGCTCACACTGCCACCCAACTTAGTATCATCCGCAAATTTGGAGATACTGCATTTAATCCCCTCGTCTAAATCATTAATGTACAATGTAAACAGCTGGGGCCCCAGCACAGAACCTTGCGGCACTCCACTAGTCACTGCCTGCCATTCTGAAAAGTACCCGTTTACTCCTACTCTTTGCTTCCTGTCTGACAACCAGTTCTCAATCCACGTCAGCACACTACCCCCAATCCCATGTGCTTTAACTTTGCACATTAATCTCTTGTGTGGGACCTTGTCGAAAGCCTTCTGAAAGTCCAAATATACCACATCAACTGGTTCTCCTTTGTCCACTTTACTGGAAACATCCTCAAAAAATTCCAGAAGATTTGTCAAGCATGATTTCCCTTTCACAAATCCATGCTGACTTGGACCTATCATGTCACCATTTTCCAGATGCACTGCTATGACATCCTTAATAATTGATTCCATCATTTTACCCACTACTGAGGTCAGGCTGACCGGTCTATAATTCCCTGTTTTCTCTCTCCCTCCTTTTTTAAAAAGTGGGGTTACATTGGCTACCCTCCACTCCATAGGAACTGATCCAGAGTCAATGGAATGTTGGAAAATGACTGTCAATGCATCCGCTATTTCCAAGGCCACCTCCTTAAGTACTCTAGGATGCAGGCCATCAGGCCCTGGGGATTTATCTGCCTTCAATCCCATCAATTTCCCCAACACAATTTCCCGACTAATAAAGATTTCCCTCAGTTCCTCTTCCTTACTAGACCCTCTGACCCCTTTTATATCCGGAAGGTTGTTTGTATCCTCCTTAGTGAATACCGAACCAAAGTACTTGTTCAATTGATCCGCCATTTCTTTGTTCCCCGTTATGACTTCCCCTGATTCTGACTGCAGGGGACCTACGTTTGTCTTCACCAACCTTTTTCTCTTTACATACCTATAGAAACTTTTGCAATCCGCCTTAATGTTCCCTGCAAGCTTCTTCTCGTACTCCATTTTCCCTGTCCTAATCAAACCCTTTGTCCTCCTCTGCTGAGTTCTAAATTTCTCCCAGTCCCCAGGTTCGCTGCTATTTCTGGCCAATTTGTATGCCACTTCCTTGGCTTTAATACTATCCCTGATTTCCCTAGATAGCCACGGTTGAGCCACCTTCCCCTTTTTATTTTTACGCCAGACAGGAATGTACAATTGTTGTACTTCATCCATGCGGTCTCTAAATGTCTGCCATTGCCCATCCACAGTCAACCCCCTAAGTATCATTCGCCAATCTATCCTAGCCAATTCACGCCTCATACCTTCAAAGTTACCCTTCTTTAAGTTCTGGACCATGGTCTCTGAAATTACTGTTTCATTCTCCATCCTAATGCAGAATTCCACCATATTATGGTCACTCTAGGGGCAGAAGGGGGTCAAAAGGTGCATCCTAAAACGCGCATGTGGAGGTAGCACGGCAGTGCGAGGGTACGACGCAAGGGAAGATATAGAGGAAGGTCTATTGACAAGAAGTGGTACGAGCGCACGGTGCAGGGACGAGACATATTGACCCAAAGCGTGGCAGTACGAGTGTACGGCGCCAAGGGAAGACATATAGATATAAATAACATCCTGCATACCTGACACGAATTAAAGGGAGTGCCCAAGATCCTCATAGCCCCGAAGAAGATGGGTAATACGGCTATTAAAAAGGCGAATAAAACCAATCATTAATTATAACTTGAGTAAATACGTAATGCCATAAAAAAGCTGATAGTAACTATCTTAATTGACATATGGATCAAAAAAAAATAGAGCCTGCCAAACAATTAAAAAGCTTTGTTGAATAAAAAGAGACTTTTGTGAATGTCTGTCGTTGAGTGAGAGTCCTTGTGTGATTTTTTGACTGCGGTTTGAATTTTTCCTGTGTCTGAAAACCTGTTTGGAAAAATGGGGGAGCTGTCTGTTTGTTTTAGTTCCATCCACTTTTTCAGACAGAGTGAAAGTTTTTTTCACCCTTTGTAGTGTTGTCCTGTATATGGAAGTTTTAAGTTAGAAAGGCAGGTGTGGATTTATTCGGATGATATTAAGAGAAGGCACAGCAAAATACTGAGATGGATTCAAACTAACAAAAAATATTAAATTAAACCTGATCTCTTTAAAAAAAAAAAGAGAAATTTGAGATAACGAAAAGCAGCCCTCAAAGCCTACGTGCTAGACTCTGTTCTAGTTATGGAGAAAAGAAAATAAGATAAAGACGCAACTTTGAAAGAAAACAAATTGAACGAATTTGAAAGAAAAAGTGTCTTCGATTGTCTGATGATTTTAAATTAACAAATTTACGGAGACACGAGCCATCCATGTAAAATACAAAACCTAATTTGAAGAAAGGAGATCTGAAAAAAAAAGACGTAACGTACTAAATAGGTGCTGACAAAAAAAGGGGTGTTTGCGATAGAAAAAGACATAACTTATTAAATATTAGTTGATATCAGCTGTGAAAAAGATATTGGTTTAATTGAAAAAAAAGAATTTGAAGAGGTAAAAGACACTCTCCATTGATAATGATTTTAAGCTACGAGAACGTTTCACTGCAGTTTGAAAGATTTCCAAATTGGACGTTGTTTATCAAGAAAAATCCCGAACAGTCTAAACAAGCAGGAGAGTTTTGAAAATAACAAGGAGAAAAGATCGAAGCTATGCGAACTCAGCACAGAAAGAAAAAAACTGGGAATTAGAGAAACTTACTGAATTTTAAAATTCTTATAGAAAATGGAACTGGCACGGAAGTTTAGATTTTGTGCTGAGAGAGAAATAAAACACAAGCTTTGCCCAGTGAACGGGACCGTAAAAAAAACCGAAATGTTGGAATGTATACAGCTTGTGTGAAAATTGGATTTCACTAAACAAAATAGCTATTAAAAATGTGTGGTCTCGTTTTAAATCAATTTAAAAAAAAAATCTTTGGCAAGTACTTGAATTAGAAGTTAAGAAAAAATTGGAGTTTAATCTAAAAAGCCGTCTTTCGTGGTGAGAATAATTTTATTATGACGGCTTTACTAATGATTTCTGCTGTTTTAACGGATTTCTAATTTCTAAGCAAGTTTTGAAGGCACACTTAAAAAACATTTTTCGGATGATTACGTGAAGTCACGTAATGACATCAGGCTTTCTTACAAACCTGTAAAGGAGTTAACTCTTTCCACTGACAGCTGTTTTATACTGGACATTATTAATTTGGATTTCTTAATAGAATAAAAAAGACTCAGCTGACAGAGGAAATGGTGGGATAGTCAGAATAAAAATAAAAACAGAACTAGCCTATGTAATAACACTCGCCTGATACAAATAAAAGAAAGATACTCAAACAAAACAAATTCAAGAGTTAAAAGCTAAGATAAAATAAGCTGGAAGAGATTTTTTTTTAAATGGGACCAGACGGATAGTGCAGTGCGCAGCCATAGCACCATCACCTATGGCAATAGAGCCAATGTAACCCACGGTGGGTAACCCTTATCTCTGATTTCACAGAGTGACCTTGACATGCATGGATAAAAGGTGAGTAGACCATAACCTAACACCTGGTGACGACCAGGCTATCTGTTTAAAATTTGCAGATAAATCACTCACCGAGATGGGACCGCAGCGGCTACTTCGACTCTGGGGACCTTAAGGCCCACGCAAGCACTGGATAATGCAGACGGACTACGAGAGATATAGTACACGCAGGAAAGACACAACTACATGAGATGGGGCTTTGTTTAATTTAACTAACGAAATATGCATCCCAGCAGCCAAGGTTTGGAGCAAGGACAGAACTTATTTTAACGCATGGCTATGTATAGTGTATTAAGTAAGGTTGTAATGCAGCAGGCTGCCGATGCCATGGGCGCCAGTAGATTCCGAGGACAGGAGCAAGTTCACAGGACCAAAAGGGGAAGGGCGCAGAAATCCAACTGGATGGAATTTCAGTTCTAGAAGCTCATGCCTGGGCAGACGAAGCTGCAAACAAGCAGCCAAATCCACCCCGCAAGGAACTGAAGGGTGGGAACAGAACGGAGCAAAAAGGGGGGTGGGACCTCAGGATGTTTAGGAAAACTGGCCAGTGGGATAAAATGAAGACCAAGGGAGGTTTCTGGAAAATAAAGGTCCGGCTGGGACACCAAACACGCCCAAAGGAAGCCCTACCGCTGCCCCGACAACCACCCCGGGGACAACAACTCTTCCCAGCACAACCACGCAAGTCCCCCCATAAGCCCGTCCATAAAGACTGGAGCCAAAGGGGACCTAGTAATGAAAGAATCTAAAGAAGGGATATAATTTGGGAAACTATAAGTCTATACCAGAACCTGACACAATGGATCCTCGAAGGCCCGGAATCTACGACCCTGAAATTTAATGTCAGAAAGGGAACAGGACAAGGTCGAACAAAAAGGGGAATACTGGAAACACTTGACACGGGTTATGCGGCAGAGGATTACGACGATGAATAGCATAGACCTATATGCAATAGACGACCGGGTTAACAACTTAACGCAAATCTTGAGGGGCTTACTGGGGAGGGACATGGATAACCAAGTCCTACAAGCGCGGTTGGGAGATGGCGCGGAAGGGGAACTGTTTCAAGTGGCCCATACATTACAGAAGCATGCCAAGACAATAAATTTGATCCACGCAATGGGGAATGACATAAGTAATCGATTACAAGCTGAGATAGTTTACTCCAGGTATGGGGCCTGGATATTAAGTGAAGTACAACATAATTTGGAGCAACTCCAGAATGGGGACACACCAGATTGGATCCCGAACAGCATACTTAACAATGAATAACACGTGCAAGGTACGAAGGAATAGTCACGCATGCGTGCCAAAATTCAGATGTATTACTGGACGGGTGAATATGATCGGATTTGTGTTGTCCATACCACAGTATGACGTAATACCAGATCGATAATATCGATGAAGTAAGAAACCAAACTCGGTTGCGGTATCATCAGCCTTCCAGACGGGTGATTAAAATTAAATTAGTACGAAAGGCATTGACATAACTAATTGCGATAAAAATAATCAAGTGATTTTATGTTGAGGTACGCCACGAATGACGAATGATGATTGCAGATTCCACCAAACAAACAGATGCATGCTGAGTATCACTCCTCTCGAACACGATTCCGAAACAATCACTGCTCCACAAGGGAATGGCGATTTGATGCGTGTGCACAGGAGCAGCCAACCCGACGATTAAGACCAGGGGAGGAGTCACCCCGTGTCATCACCGGCCTAACTTCTGTTTCAGGCCCATGGGAAAAATAGACATAAATGGATACCACATACATCCCGAGATAACGGAAATCATCCATGGAACGGTCACGGATACCCTCCGAGAAGGGTACAAGGAGGCAGTATGGGAACCGCAAGAAAAACAGATACCCGAATTAAGTGAAGAACGTTTGGTGCAATATCCAGCTGATGAAAGAAATAGGCAAACCTACAAAGAGACACTAACGCGATGCTAGCCTTGGTACTCAAAACTGTGGAACATTGGACTTAATATTCAGATCCACCCATGGATAAGAATTATATCATGTGCACTTGTAGTAATACAAGGCCTGGTCCTGATAGTACTGGTAGGGCTAACCTGTGCACGAATTAAACAGGGCAAACGATAAGTCAGGGCACACACTTTGATTAAGGCCATAAGGGATGAAAATTTAAGCAGTCCTACAGGAAGGACTTACCTTATATAACTCTGCGGGAAAGGTCTCAGGAGGTCCCGAAGCTTGGGAGATGGCCACCCAGGTGAACGGACCTATCTGGAACTTGCCTACAGGGAGATAGTTATCGGGAAATATGGCCAGCTTGGCGTATAGCCAAGGGCCAAAAGTGGGGAAAAGTAAGAGAAAAATTTGGCATTAGGGGTACCAGCGGGACAAGGGTTAAAGTGCTTGTTCCTGCACCGACCCATAAGGAGGTAAAAGGCCACCTCTCTTTGGCCTTGTACATTCCAGTACCAAGGCTCCAGAAGTTATTAATTCAATAATATTCCGACAGGATACGATGTGAGAACCTAAACAGACATTGATAAGACCTTGTGAAGAGGCTTGAGGCAGACTCATGGGCATCAAGGAGAATCAACAAATTCTGACCAAATGAAGTCATTCTAGTCACGGCCTAAGGTAGTCACGAGGGTCTTGGCCTGTCAATACAAAGTAGCACTCATAAGGTAGTCCAATTAGAGAAGTAGCACTGATAAGGTAGTTCAATTAGAGATCTAGGGGGGTCTTACCAGGGAACAGAGGGGTTTTTGAAATGTTTAAAAGTTGTATGATTGTGCTGTTCGGGGAGCATCTCCACTCACAGGCGGCTGTGATGAGAGGTGTTCCCAGACGTTCGTAATAAAAGATCGTTATACCTTGCCATTCGTCTCTGTCTGCTAACTCCGTGGCTGTTACGCGGGTTGGGGTGAGCATCAACCCTCTATATCAGGGGGCCCGCTCGTGGGAGGAGAAGCCTTCCCATTTTCCCCTTACACTCTTAACAATGGAAAGCGACAGCCATGCTGCGGAGTGCAATGGCCTGTTACTTTTCGTGTACTGGCCGCCATTATTAAAATTCCGCTCCTGCAGTATCACGGCCATGACCCACTCCCCCTGCCACTGCTCCCACCCCCCCCCCGGTGCCGCCGCTGCCGATCCATGCTAAGTGCGTCATCACGGTGCACACCGCCAATGTTCCCCCCCCGACGGCGAAATTCCGCCCTGAAAAACTTCAGCCCTCAGGATGGTGCCAAAACAAGATTTTTCTTGGTGATGCAGTGAGGTTGAGGCCTTCTGCAATGGCGATGTGGCTCCCATTAAAGGAGAGGACAACTGCTGCTGCCATGATTGTTTTGTCGGCTGACTGTCCGGTCGGACTGACAATGATGCCCCCGGGTTTGGCCAGAGTTCCAACAGGCAGCCTGGCACCCACTCTGGGATGCGCGGCCGCTGGCCCGGCCGAAACCTTCCCTGGTGGCCCAGTGGACCAAAGTTAAAACATCGCAGAGGCTCTCCCCTTTAAATGAAGGGGAGAGGTGTGGTGATGCGCCGCCGTGATGACTGAAAAAACAAAGAGCGGAACTTCGCTCAAGAGGCCACCACAACCACTGTGGAGGTAAAAACCATAGAAACTGAGTGTGTGTGCCGCGTTTCAGGCGGGCGGCAATTTTTACTCCACAGTTTCTTTCTTTGGAACACAAATTGAGCTTTATGCAGGCTGCAACTCTTTGGAGCAAACTCTCCAGCCAGGGTCACTTCTTTGCAGCAATCTCTCTCACCTTTGACAGATTGCTTCTGTCATTTCAACTTCAACTGCTATGTAGCCCATCAGCATGGGAACCATTTATACTCTGTCACCTTGGTCCTCAAAATCTGACCACGATCATCCCCAACACCAGCAGCACCAGACACACCAGCAGCACCAACAACACCAACCTTCTCCACAATCACCTGGTGCTGCACAGGACAGAGGGCATCAGCACTTGAGCACATTACTGCCCAGGAGGCCAAGGATGGCCTCACCATGGCCAGATTTACTTCACTTGACACTGCACACCCTGGCTGCCAAATGATGCGCCAGGTTGGCACCACCCCACATCAACACCATAAAGCATCCCAACAATGCCCAAGCCATTCCTTTCACACTCATCAGCATTGCAGAGGTGGGGAGGGGTGTACCATTATGACTCACCATTCACTGCAACTCACTAAGCCACTTCAAAAGGTGTACACAAATGTGTCCAAGAAAGCAAAGTGTTGAAAATAAAGATTCCAATGGTTGAGAGCACATTAACAGAAACTTTATATGAACATTGTCTAAAACACCCAAGTGCCTACCCTTATGTGTTGTTAGTTGGTATGATTGGACAAGGATGAGGGCGAGTGTGAAGGGTGGCTAGTGAGATTGGGGAAGTGATAATGTCGATAGAGAGAGATGGGTGGAGGCGCAAGTTAAGTTGGTGTGAGTAAGAATGTGCAGGAGTAGAGTAGGGATGGGGATGTGATGAGTGGCACAGTAGGATGAGGTTGAGTGTGACTTTGTATTAACGTTTTGTGTTCGACTGAGTTCATTGAAAGGTTTGCGCCACTGCAGACTGGTCCTTCTGACCACATCTCTGCTTGTGCCTCCCTCTACAATGTGCAACCTGGCTGTGTTGATCTCCTGGGGAAGTCTCTTCCACCCATGGGAAGGAAGAAGGATCACCCTACGTGCTGTGACTCCCTCCATAAACATAAACATATGGAGGCAGTCATCGGAGAGCTTGGGTGCAGGCGTGCACCTTTGTGCAGATTGTCAGATTTACAGCACCTCAATGCTGCAGAACACTGTCAGCACAACTGTCAAAATCAAATTGCTCATAGTCCCTTTAAGGAAACTGACTAATGATGTTGCATCAAATGACATAATCAGACCCGCTTCCTTCAATTGGCCAAGAAACTCGCTTGGTGGGCTTAACAAGCCCAATCAACAGAAAATCATGCCAGAGGTCGGGATAGAGACAGGAGCGGGGCAGAGTCCCACCACCGATCCCGGCTGCACCAGACCCACTGAATTAGGGAAAATCACGGCCACAGGTTGGTAGAAGTTTGGAACTCTCTTCCGCAAATGGCAATTGAAGCTAGATCAAGATTTTTGTTTACCAAAGATATGAAGGGGTATAGGGCTAGATTTTACACTTTTGTGCAGATCGCCCAAAAATGGGCAGTATTTCTGGCATGGGCGGTAAAAATGAGTTTTCAGATCGCCGGCTTGTTGCCCATTCTCAAAGCCCCGAGTCTCCATTTTTGAAATTGGGCGTTACCACAAGCGATATGAAATGGGCGTTAGCGTTAAATCTCTCTGACCTCCTGCCGTAAAGTGTCACCGTCCTTAGCAACGGCATGGCAACGCTCGATTCCCGCGATTCAGGAGGTCAAGGGTCGTCATGACATGCGCTGAAGAGGAGACAGAGAGGGAGCTGAGAGGGACTGAAGGCATGTGTGGGTGTGGTGTGGTTGCTTTGGGAGGAAGGAGGGAGTTTAGAGCTTTAGAGCAAATAGGGAAACAAAAATTAGCTGTAACCTGCCAGATATTTGCCCAAATTTGGCCTATAATGGAGGGAGAGGAGGAGGTGTCACAGCACGCTGTGGAGACTGATGCTGGCGAGAGCAGTGAGCTGGGAGAACAGCACATTGGAGGGCGCAAAAGAGTGAGGAGGTTCTCGGACAAGGCAAATGCCTCCTTCCTGCAGGAGGTCAAGTTATGCTGGGGTGATCTGATCCAGGGAGAGCGTGGGAAGCCCACCCCAAAGGCCTACCAGAAGATATGGGCCGAGACAGCAGAGGTGGTCTCGTCAGTGACCAATGAGATGCGTGAGTGCAACCAATGCCGCAAACGATGGAACAACCTTGTGGGATCCGCAAGAGTAAGTATTACATTTATTTACATGCACTTATGTATTTTTATAATTTGATTTGTAAGAGTCATGAGTGACGATAATCAGATGTGAGGTCTTGCACTTTTACTGGGAATGTTGTACTCAAAGCCTGCGGTCACGGTGCACGTCTTTAGATAAAGAATGATCATTATCATAACAATCATGATTACATCTGTCGGTTATGTGTTGTATCAGTCTCTATGATAGTATCTGGCAATGATATCATGCAATGATCTCATGCCATGTCGTCCAGTCAGGAAGCTAAGAGTGGGAATAAACGGGTCCTTTTCAGAATGGCAGGCAGTGACCAGTGGGGTGCCACAGGGTTCAGTGCTGGGACCCCAGCTATTTACAATATACATTCATGATTTAGACGAAGGAATTGAATGTAATATCTCCAAGTTTGCAGGTGACACTAAGCTGGGTGGCAGTGCGAGCTGCGAGGAGGATGCTAGGAGGCTGCAGGGGGACTTGGACAGGTTAGGTGAATGGGCAAATGCATGGCAGATGCACTATAATGTAGATAAGTGTGAGGTTATCCACTTTGGTGGCAAAAACAGGAAGGCAGATCATTATCTGAATGGTGACAGATTAGTAAAAGGGGAGGTGCAACGAGACCTGGGTATCATGGTACATCAGTCATTGAAGGTAGGCATGCAGGTACAGCAGGCAGTGAAGAAAGCAAATAGCATGCTGGCCTTCATAGTGAGGGGATTTGAGTATAGGAGCAGGGAGGTCTTACTGCAGTTGTACAGGGCCTTGGTGAGACCAAACCTTGAGTATTGTGTGCAGTTTTGGTCTCCGAGAGGTGCAGGGCTGCACCCAGGCTCTCCCATGACTCCCTCCATATGCTTATGTATCCAATAGGGACTGGCCGCTGACAATCAGTGCGATCTGGACATCGGTCCTGGTGCAACGCCCCCACTTGCGCCCCGGTTGGTAAATTAGGTGTGGCCGCCTCATTTAACGGCCGCCAAGAATAACAGTCGGTACAGGCTTGCAGAGTCATTAACTGGTGGCTACTTAAAGGGATGAGGAAGCACTTCCCTCGGAGGTCACAGTCAGTGCAACGTTTGCAAAGAGCACGGTGCGTGAGCCTTTGAGTTTGCAGCGGCAGACAGACATAATAGTACAGGTTGAAAACCAGTGATTTTGAAAACTTTAATGGGTGCATGACTGTACCGCGCCTTTAAGATTCGGCTGTTGCCGGAGTTCCGCGCATGCACAACGGGTCCGTCAAATTTACCGCCCAAACGTTCGTTATTATCCTCCAAGCTCTGGTGTGCAACATTTGATTTAGCGCCCGGTCAGCACCTCGCCCGACTCTGGCACATTTCTGGGCGGAGGGTGCAAACTTTTTAAGCTGCTAAAAGTACCCCTCTGCCTGGATTACCACTCCAAATGAGTCGCGACCGAATTCCTCCCCCATAATCTCTTGACTTCGCTGTACAAGTACAAAAATCACTCAGCTATTGTACAAACAGTGTAAAATAAACACCACGACAGAATAGTGTTACAGGAAGTAAGTATGACACCTAGAGCAACTGCTATATTTAACACTTTTAATATGTTACGAGAGGATGTCCTGCGGTTTTGCTCTCATCCTCCAAATTATCATATAATAAAAAGGTAAATATTTGGGCCCTGAAAATCTACGGAGTCTATAGAAATCGCACCATATCTCCTGAGGGAAGTTGATGAAACCTACCGGAAAACAGAAGTTTGTGCCAGGTTTCCACCATTTCTAAAATGTTCCAGCATGTCTAGTAAGGGGTATAATCTCCGCTCAATAGCAAACATCGTCATGAGTCAGAGCCAGGGACATGGAATCTCTACGGCAGGAGATTCCACTTCCTTGGCTCATTTGGGATCCGGTGTAGTACTGAAACCTGCATGTCCAGTGAGATGAGGCGCGTCGGCCTCCAGATGAGCAGAGGTGGGCTTCCAAGCCAGGCAAGCAGCCTGGACCCATGAAGAAAGACTAATTTACAAAAATAAGATTGGTGGCAGAGGTTAGCAGGGGTTGGGTGGGAGTCGGGGTAAACCTCTCTCCGCCCACCCTAATGACAAGAAGGCACTGGATCTTCTGGGTACATAGTGCAGGCTGGCATGGTGGATTTGCCTGGAGTGGCACTTGCACCCACCTGCCCTGTGCAAATTAAGTGCCTTCTCACTAATCCCGTAAACTCCAACAGGGTCTGCTCAGGAGGGCACCATTGTAACCACGAAAGCATGTTCTGAAATTTTCAGGGACATTATAGTGGAACTTTACAGCATTGCGCAAGGTGTGTCTTTGATAAGGAGGCGATTATATGGTATAATGTGTTATTATGTGATCTTGTTTATGTATTGGAATTAAAGAAATCTTGGTCAAAAATTTAAAAAAAATGTAAAATGGATTAAATGGTAAAGAGAAATTACATGCCAATGCAATTACTGTAGTTGGAAAAAAAATAGATGAATTTGTATGTTGGAAAGTTTTAAATAACTTGGGAGATTTATGAATAAAGTGAATGGAAGTTAAAATAAATGACTGTGAAATATATTTTGAAAAATTTCTGTGTGCAGGGCACATTTCCAGTTGTAAAAGCAAGTTGTTGGTGGGAGGATGATGAGTAATGGGACATCATGGTCTCCTGGAGCGCAGCTTGATTGCCCGAAATGGTGGGATAAGAATCTTACAGATTAATTTGTGGTTACAAAATGTTACTGATGTATCCTGGGAAATTGTGCGTGCTGCATGTGTTCATACTGCAGCATCTGCTTTCAACTAATGACTATTAGCTATGGGAAAAATATTCCCCATTCCAGGCAGTATTCTGGTAAATCTCCTTTGCACCCTCTCAAGTGCAATCACGTCCAGTTTATTGCGACTGAGGCTTTCAACTAAAAACATTAATTAAGGTACAGAAAGATACAAAATGCAACTAATGGTTAAGTTTAAGCATATTATCGTGAAATATGTTATAAACTTTATTTTGGACATTAGAAATGTCAGTTACAGAGAAAACAAATTTTCTTCCAATGCATTCTGAGTTATTTGGTTGGTAAGGAATAATATATTAGAGGAAATATTCGGACTAGATAAGACAGGTGGGGGAGGAGGCCTGAGTACTGTGGGGAATAGAGTGGGAACCAATAGAGGTTACCAGGCTTCATCCGACCTATAATCCACTCACCTATAGAAACATAGAAATCGACAGCGCAGAAGGAGGCCATTTCAGCCCATTGTGTCCGTGCCGGCCGACAAAGAGCCACACGGCCCTCGGTCAGCAGCCCTGATGGTTACATATAAATCTATGAACAATGAACAATGGTGGAAAGGTAAAGAGCATCCAGCCAAACCAGTTCACCCCACACAACTGCAATACCTCATTTATCGCAAAATTCTACACTCCACCCCAACCAGAGCAATGCGATCTCCTGGGCGAGGCAAAAAAAGATAAAAACCCAGGCCAATTGGGGGAAAAAATCTGGGAAAATTTCTCTCCAACCCATCTAGGCAATCGAAACTAGTCCAGGAGATCACCCTGGCCGTATTCGATTCCCTGCATTAGTCAGGAAATTGTGTTACGGAAATTGATGGGATTGAAGGCCGATAAATCCGCAGGGCCTGATAGACTACATCCCAGAGTACTTAAGGAAGTGGCCTTAGAAATAGTGCATGCATTGGTGATCATTTTCCAACATTCTATTGACTCTGGATCAGTTCCTATGGACTGGAGGGTAGCTAATGTAAAACCACTTTTAAAAAATGGGGGGGAAGAGAGAAAACAGGGAATTATAGACTGGTTAGCCTGACATCGGTGGTGGGAAAAATGTTGGAATCAACATTTATTATTAAAGATGAAATAGCAGTGCATTTGAAAAGCAGTGACAGGGTCGGTCCTAGTCAGCATGGATTTATGAAAGGGAAGTCATGCTTGAAAAATCGGCGAGAATTTTTTTGAGGATGTAACTAGTAGAGTGGACAAGGGAAAACCAATGGATGTGGTGTATTTGGACTTTCAGAAGACTTTTGACAAGTTCCCACAAGAGATTAGTGTGCAAAATTAAAGCACATGGTATTGGGGGTAATGTACTATGTGGATAGAGAACTGGTTGGCAGACAGGAAGCAGAGAGTCGGAATAAATGGGGCCTTTTCAGAATGGCAGGCAGTGACCAGTGGGGTGCCGCAGAGTTCAGGGCTGCGACCCCAGCTCTTTACAATATACATCAATGATTTAGATGAAGGAATTGAATGTAATATCTCCAAGTTTGCAGGTGACACTAAGCTGGGTGGCAGTGCGAGCTGCGAGGAGGATGCTAGGAGGCTGCAGGGGGACTTGGACAGGTTAGGTGAATGGGCAAATGCATGGCAGATGCAGTATAATGTGGATAAATGTGAGGTTATCCACTTTGGTGGCAAAAACAGAAAGAAAGAATATTATCTGAATGGTGACAGATTAGGAAAAGGGGAGGTGCAACGAGACCTGGGTGTCATGGTACACCAGTCATTGAAGTTTGGCATGCAGGTGCAGTAGGCAGTGAAGAAGGCAAATGGCATGTTGGCCTTCATAGCTGGAGGATTTGAGTATAGGAGCAGGGGGGTCTTACTGCAGTTGTACAGAGCCTTGGTGAGGCCACACCTGGAATATTGTGTTCAGTTTTGGTCTCCTAATCTGAGGAAGGACGTTCTTGCTATTGAGGGAGTTCAGCGAAGGTTCACCAGATTGATTCCCGGAATGGCAGGACTGACATATGAGGAGAGATTGGATCAACTGGGCTTGTATCCACTGGAGTTTAGAAGAATGAGAGGGGATCTCATAGAAACATATAAAATTCTGACAGGATTGGACAGGTTAGAGGCAGGAATAATGTTCCCATTGCTGGGGAGTTCCAGAACCAGGGATCACAGTCTAAGAATAAGGGGTAAGCCATTTAGGACCGAGATGAAGAGAAACTTCTTCACTCAGCGATTGGTTAACATGTGGAATTCTCTACCGCAGAAAGTTGTGGCCAGTTCGTTAGATATATTCAAAAGGGTGTTAGATATGGCCCTTACGGCCAAAGGGATCAAGGGGTATGGAGAGAAAGCAGGAAAGCGGTACTGAGGTTGAATGATCAGCCATGATCTTAGTGAATAGCGGTGCAAGCTCGAAGGGCCGAATGGCCTACTCCTGCACCTAATTTCTATGTTTCTCTGTCTATGCAGTACTTACCATCGTATCTGTATGGTCCCCTCTCTTTATTTTTCATTCCCTCTCCTCCAAACTGCAGCTGATTAATTACCACACAAAGTGTCAACACCACAACTGAAACTCTGATTGTTGCTGCAAATTTGCAACCTTTAGGCTCTTTATAGCAGTGTACAGGACTGCATTGCTCTATGTGCAAGAGTGATTTTTTATATATGGAGTCCTGAATTGAATATTCATACTAATTCTAAGGCTGATTCATGAGAGTAGTAAAATTTGAAGCTGAAGCAACTATAAATATAGCGCTTCACCATAGCTCAGGTGTCTTTAAAATCGTTAGCTAGCTGTATCAGGTCAGTGAAACAATAGGCAACTTTTGGAAATGGAAAGCTTTGAAGACATTGCATATCTGTAATATTGTATATTAAGACTAAATCAAAATACATAAACTTCTGTTTTATATTTTGAACATACTTATTCCCATATCCATTGTATGAACAGGAAAGTATCAAAGGTACAATATCCAGTACCTTTCTCATGAAATAAATTGATATTCCAATATTGACCATTGTGTATCATCTACAGTGAACTTTGAATTCAAAATTATCTGTTCATTCCAATTTTTGAGTATCAAATAAAGATTTTTTTTAAATTAAGCTGCGTAATTTGGATTAAGTGTTTTTTGTGCAGAAAATAGCTAAACATTCAAAGAAGTAAACAGCATTTATCAACAAGCAGAACTGCTTTGCCGATCTTACTAAGTAGAATTTCACAGCCAAGACTCTCAGTCCTGAATGTTGCATTCCAAGGTGTGCCAGTTAGATGTGAAACAGATCAGTAATCAATTGATTGTACTAACTATGGGCCCAAATTTGCCCAGGAGGTGCTCCATTTTTTTTGTTGGAGCAACTTGATTTTTCTGGAGTATCTTAAAAATCCCCATTCTGTACATTTAATTTGCGCCAGTGTAAGTGAGGTAGTTAGGATTTTTTTTAGTTTAGTTTTATTTTTCCAAAAGGGGGCATTACCAGTCACTTACGCCTGTTTTGTCCATTTTAGCCAGTTTGGACACCACACAGAAAATCCTTGCGGAGAGATAAGAAATCAGCGCAGGTAGCCAGAGATAGGGGGTGGCAGGGGTGGGAGTGAAGCGGAGAGGATCTTGCAAAGCACTAAACATCTTCACAACAACATTCAAGAAGCATAGAAACCATCAATAATAAATAAAAAATAAATAAAACTTAAGGCCCACCTTCATAACTTGGCCCGGGAAGTCAGTGGGCCGGCCGGTGCGGGAGGCCACTCGGCCGGGGATAGGAGCGGGAGAACTCACCGGCAGGCAGGAGAACTCTGTGAACGCACTGGCAGGTGAACGCACCGGCAAGCCCTTCGGCCAGGGCTAGGGGCAGGAGAACGCACTGGCAGGAAAATGCACTGCAAGCCCTTCGGCCAGTGCTAGGGGCGGGAGAACGCACCAGCAGGAGAATGCACCTGCAAGCCCATTCCAGCCGTGGCCTCACCAGACAGCGAGAAATGGCCGATCGAAGTTTTCCAATCGCTGGCTGGCTGCTTGCTGCTCCACTTTTAACTGGCCGGCCAAACTGGCTTCTGAAGAAAGGCACTCGGCTTGCCGGCCCCCCCTTCCGTCCAGTAACAATTGACTGCCCGGCATCGGGTCCCACGCTGTAGAGGAGCTACTGCACTTGCGCGACACCTCCAGTGCACATGCGTCGAGCTGCCGGCACTCTTGAGCGCAGGGCCCTAGCTCCGCTCCCCACTGTAATTGCCACGCCATGTCAAGCACAAAGGCAGTCAACAGAGCGGGGAGAATACGGCGCTATCTTTTCGGCACCATTTTGAGAGTAGAAAGTCGGCGCATCTCATGTAAGTGCGCTGAAAAAACCAGAGGGACAAATTTGGGCCCTATGTATCTGCAATCTACTTCCATAAGCTATCAGAATAGTTGTAGAATTAACAGCTGTAATATTGATTGTACTTGTTCTCACCATCAATAGTACTTCTATATAAAAACTGATAACGAACAAGCCATATTTTATTCATAATTTTCACCTATTTGTCACAAAGTCTACACTGCATTCATAAATATTATACTTTTGAAACAGCACAATGTATTTCTAGCTGGAAACTGTTAAATAGTAACTTAAATTGCTTTATCTTTTTGACTGAGGGAGAACAAATATGTTATCAAGTTGGTTATTTGCCTCTCAGGGCTCATTAACTCAGTGCGGTTTACTGTACATGTTAAGATGCTGTACGTTATTTCAAAGCTGTCCACACTTCCTGCAGAGTAACTATGCTGATAAATCAATTTGCCTTTTTTTCAATACCAGCTTACTTCCTGATCTCCTTTCGCTTCATGTACACTGATTGACACTTCCAGAATTTGCTGTGCTGAATCTGCACCAAAGAGCACGTTTTAAATTCTGTCATTAAACCTGCAGTTTCAAAAAGTATGTTTCCTGTCACTAGCTTTTACTCTGCTGTGTTAATTAGCATTGTAACAAGTATTTTGTTAAGATTTTGCTGACTTCAATGAAATTCCTTCAAATTTAGTTGCTCCATCACTCACTGCAATGCTCCTATTAAAAAGTACTTTCACACCAAAATCAGTCAGCCAAAGAGCACATATTAGCTTAGAGCTGTCTTTCAGGTAACATTAGTCTAATAGTAACAATGAAAACCAACAGTCCAAACCATGTAGTTAAGAAGAGACTTTGATTTACACCATCCAAAATTCACAGGGTACAAGTGTTAAACAGATTTGTATTTCATTGACAATCATCCTATGCTAAATGGACATTGGACAATGTAGAAAAATTGATCCATTCCACATGCAATGCTATCATGAGGAGCAACACAGCAACAACACACCACAGAGAACTGTAAAGCAATTTTATCACTCACTCTGTTCTTTGCAGTGATTCATCTTTGAATTTCATTAAATACTGCTAATAACTGAGAAACATAGGACCATAATGTAGTGTCCTTACACACTACTATAAATTCACACGAGGCACATTCTGCAGACAAGGTCATTCTGTGACCTGAACCTTTATTCACAGGACCAAGAAGTGATGACCCTGCGTGGGACCTCCCTTTATATACCTGGATGACCAGGTGAGGAGTATCTCCCACAAGTTCACCCGCTGTGGTCAAGGTGTGCATTTCTTAGGTGTATATAGTATGCAGTGTTGTTATGAAGGTTACAGTTACATGAAGGTTACATACATGACACATAATTTGTTGCCTTTAGTTTTCATCCTCAAGATTATCCTAGATTTCTTCATAAAAGACTAGCACTTTTCTTCCGCATTTTCATAGCATTCATTATTCATCTCACAAAAGGACGAACTTTCTGATTCAGTTCCGGTCTGGATCAACTACATAGATCCTGAATATTTGATGGTTTTAATGAATTCCAAAAGAGAAAAAGAAACATGGCTGTTGCATGAGGAATGTTGCCAACAGCAGGTTTAAAAGTACTTCAGATGACCACCAGGGTAGCAAAGTAGGCACACTACTTCAGCATGGAAACCCATCAATAAAAATGGAAGACTGAAAATCTGTTTTGAACTTGTCAGAGTATCCAGAGTAAGGACAGGCCATTAAATATTTTTAGTGGGTACATCTTGGGCACCCACTACAGGAGAAGGTTAGAAAAGGAGGCAGCTGACACTACCGGCTCCAGAATTTTTTTTAATGTTGCCAATTGGCCCCCAGGCTCTTGCTACGGCCACATTTCCACGCTGCCTCCCCTGTGATTGTGGTGCCTCCACAATGGGTTCGTCGCCAGGCTTGTTTTCCTTGTCCTCCTCATCTTGAGACTGGTCCCTCGTGATGGCTAAGTTGAATAGCATGCAGCACACCACAATGAATTTGGAGACCAGTTGAGGGAAGTATTGAAGGCTGCCTCCAGAGCGGTCCAGGCATCGGAAGCATTGCTTGAGCATACCAATTGTCAGGTCGATGTTGTTGCGGGTGGCTGTATGGCTGTCATTGCAGCGCTGCTCGCCTTCTGTGGCGGGGTTGCGGAGGGGGGTCATGAGCCAGGTGGCCAAGCCGGAACCTTTGTCCCCCGATCAGCCAGCCCTGCCCTTGTCTTTGTCGCTGAAACATTCATGACCAACTGCTTTCATGCAAGAAGAAAGCATCATCATCATCATAGGCAGTCCCTCAAAATCGAGGAAAACTTGCTTCCACTCTAAAAGGGAGTTCTCAGGTGACTGTACAGTCCAATACGTGAATTACAGTCTCTGTCACAGGTGGGACAGACAGTCGTTGAAGGAAAGGGTGGGTGGGGAGTCTGGTTTGGCGCAAGCTCCTTCTGCTGCCTGCGCTTGTTTTCTGCACGCTCTCGGCGACGAGACTCAAGGTGCTCAGCGCCCTCCCGGATGCTCTTCCTCCACTTAGGGCGGTCTTTGGCCAGGGATTCCCAGGTGTCAGTGGGGATGTTGCACTTTATCAAGGAGGCTTTGAGGGTATCCTTGAAATGTTTCCTCTGCCCACCTGGGGAACGCTTGTCGTGTAGGAGTTCCGTGTAGAGCGCTTGCTTTGGGAGTCTTGTGTCGGGCATGCAGACAATGTGGCCCGTCCAACAGAGCTGGTCGAGTGTGGTCATTGCTTCAATGCTGGGGATGTTGGCCTGATCGAGAACACTGTCGTTGATGCGTGTATCCTCCCAGGGGATTTGCAGGATCTTGCGGAGACATTGTTGGTGGTATTTCTCCAGCGATTGAGGTGTCTACTCCATATGGTCTATGTCTCTGAGCCATACAGGAGGGTGGGTATCACTATAGCCCTATAGACCATAAGCTTGGTGCCAGATTTAAAGGCCTGGACTTCGAACTCTCTCTTCCTCAGGCGACCGAAGGCTGCACTGGCGCACTGGTGGCTGTGTTGGACTTCGTCATCGATGTCTGTCCTTGCTGATAGTAGGCTCCCAAGGTATAGAAAGTGGTCCACATTGTCCAAGGCTGCGCCATGGATTTTGATGACCGGGGGGGGCAGTGCTGTGTGGTGGGGTCAGGTTGGTAGAGGATCTTTTCCTCGCTCCATGGATAGTAGTAATTCACTGTGAGGACACTCTGCATATAGTCGCATACCTGTTTTACGTTTAGGGAGTGGTATCCCTTTCGGTTTCTGAAGACCTCTGCATTGTGTAATGGTGCTCGCAAGGCAACTTGTGTGCAGTCAATGGTTCCTTGTACCTTGGGGAAGCCCAAAATTCTTCCAAATCCTAAAGCCCTCGCATTCTGGCTGTCCCTGCTCATTGGGAACTTTATGAAGTCCATTCTGTGGACAGACAGTGCCCTTGTAACCTGGCGAATGCAACTATGTGCAGCTTGTTGAGAGATGCTGCATATGTCACCAGCTGCTGCTGAGAAGGAGACTGAGGCATAGAAGCCCAGTGCCACAGTCACCTTCCACTCCATGGGCAGCGCAGCCCTGTTGGCGATCGTCAGCTGTCGATCTGCCTGTAGCTGGCATTGCTCTGTCAGTACTTCTTTTCAGATGCAGGCTTTTAGGGCTGCGATGCGGATAAATTTCTTCACTCAAAGGATTGTGAATTTTTGGAATTGTTTACCCTAGAGAGTTGTAGATGCTCAGTCATTGAGTATATTAAAGACAGAGATCAATACATTTTTGGTAAATAAGGGAATTAAGGTATTGTGTGGGAAGGTGGAGTTGAGGTAGAAGGTCAGCCATGATCGTTGAATGGTGGAGCAAGCTCGAAGAGCCAAATGGCCTACTCCAGCTCCTATTTCTTATGTTCTTGTGTAGGAGCTAAACCATGGATGACTTTCCTCTCCTTAACCCAGCAGAGGCCAATTATACAATGGACTGGACGAGATCAAGTAGCTCAACTAACTTGCAATCTTCTTCACTTGTATAACTCAGCTACTTAGTGGCATGTACTAAACTTTTCATTCGAGAAAAAACAAGATTGCTAGGGGACATGTTTTTTTAAATGCCAATGGGAAAGGATAAAGTAGGCTACTTAACTTAAACTATGAACACAGAACTAGAGGTTAAGGAAGATGTATTGGAAAGATTTTTGGGGGATATAAAGAACAGTGTTGACTAACACCTTTAACAAAGATCTGAGTAAATATCTGCTTAGAAAGTAAAAGAAAGGTCAGTGCAGTTAGAGATAGCTGAATGTTGTATGAAGCATAAAATTCCAAAGGAACATGGAAATGTCATGAAAAGAAACAAAACTAGTCTGGGAAGAATAATACAAGATGTAAAGTTACTTATGTATTCTGATGTTTGCTTGATTGAATTTAGCAAGGAGAAACTTTGCAGAAAATTTCCTCAGGAAATGAGATCAGTTGGACAGGATCCTTTTTGGACCAAATTGTCTGTTTCTTGTGGAAATAATCAGCCTTCTTATTTCATGCCTTCTGTAAACAGCTTCCATTTATATATGTGTCAAACTATCAAGTATGAAAATTTTTATATCATAATTAAAAGATATAAAAAAGACAAAAAAGAGCAGATAATTTTAAACATACCAAAAATAACTTCTAATTGTCTTCAGAAGACAATAAAAATAAACACAACAACCTGGTATCTCTCATTGACCTGGGGATCTGCCCAAAAACAATTAACTATTAAATGATCTCAGGAAGGCACAGCAATTGTACCTTGTGAACTGAATGAGACTCTTCAAATTAACATAACTGCACTTCAGCAAATGTTAAATATACTATGGCTCTTTATGCTGTAATTCATATAAAAGAGTGTAGCATTTGAGTCATGGTGGCCTGCATCATGGAGATCCAATAGCCCAACACAAAAAAATAACCTGCAGTTTCTCGTTAGTAGCACTGACTTATTTTTAGCATTTCAGCAAGTTTCAAATTTAATGTTACATAGGCATTGATTGAATTTAGGATTTTAACCTGTTTTTTGCCATCAGCTCACGTTCACTGCAGATATAATGTAGACTTTTTGAAATTGAGGTGACAGAACAATATGGTGCAGGAGGAATGTCCCAGCAATCCTGATGTAAATTCCACTTTTGAACCTCTGCAGAATTCTAGCCAATGAAACAATGGGAGAGAAGAAGCAAGAGGAAGTGTGGGAAGTTTCACTACTTGTTTTATTTGTATAATATATACTGTAGCGACAGAGAAAACTCTTGTCTCATTGCTAGTAAAATTGCTTTATGGAATCTAATTAAAATGCCCTAGCTGTTGACATAGATAGTTTTGTGTGCGTTTTACAAACAGGGGCAAGCATCATCATCATCTGGTGACAATTCACTGCTAACAACATCCACAATGCAATAAATTGTTGCCTTCAGAAAGTGTAAACCATTCACTTGTTTTTATTATGTAAATGAATTGAAAAAAATAAATTTGTGATACGGGAGAAACATACTTCAATAGAAGTTGATTGGAGTTGCGAGCATCTCATTCATTTTCATTTTACATGACAATTCATACCAATTTAGACACAAACAGAAGACTTAAATAGGCTTATGCATTAATCTTCATCATTAGTGTAACAGCAAAAAAATACTGAAAAAAACAACTTTTCAAAGTTGACAATTTCTGTTTTATGCAAGAATAAATATCAAGATGCATCCGGGCCATTGGGAATTAGTGACTCTGGATGTGAGTGGCCATGGTAAACCATTGGTGGTCCCTCAAATGAGGATGATTTGCTTCCACATGAGTTCACAGATGTTTCAATGAAGGACCCAATATTCCAGTCCTGAACTCCAGTTGAAAGGCTGGAAGATGCCTGTGCGTGGATTTTTTTTAACGTGCGGTGACCGTTGCACATCAGCCACCACACGAGCTTGACAGAGCTAGGCCTTTATCCAGTGGCAAGGGTTAACCAGGACGACTGGAGACCTGCTCTGCTGCACGGACCTTGTGCACACACATCGCAATGTGGGCTGGCACCTCTGCCACGATCTCTCACCGCTCCTCCGCCACAAACTTTCTCTGCACCTCCGCCACAACTACTCACCGCTCCTCCGCCACAAAACACTCGCCGCACCTCCGCCATGATCTCCCACTGCACCTCCAGACCAAATATTCGCCGAACCTCCACCACGATCACCTACGGAATCTCAGTCACGATCCCTCACTGCTCCTCCGCCTCGATCACTCGCCGCACCTCCGCCACGACCTTCCCGCTCCTCTGCTGTACCAGGGCCTCGCTGATGTTCTTGCCCACGCTCCAAACAGCGACCTGGGTCCTGATGATGTCACACAGTCGCCCACCTCAAAGCCGCCGCATACCTGGACCAGCTCGCGCTGGAAGTTGTAGTGGTATGCCGTTCCAGTTCTTATACTTCCTGACCTGCGGGCCCTTGAACATCGTGGCCCCCCTGACCTGTGAGAGAATACCTCTGCAGGTCGGGAAGTATAAGAGCTGGAGCAACGGGCCTGGAGCATTCATCCATTCCCCATCTTTCGCCCTCACTCCAGCTGGATTCATCACCATAACCATTTCCCATACACTGTGACACCATGGTAAACACATAGAAGATGAATGACAGGGAGCAGTACTATAGAGACCAATACAATGACAAGTGATACTGGATGACATAACCCACAAGTGTCACAAGTGATGTATTTCTCCCCAGCAAGCAAACTGTGTATTATGTTTAAACGTGATAGTGCTGCAAAATCAACTTACAATATGTGGGGTGCACTGCAGTCCATCAGTATTATACCCAGAGCTGCCAAGTTCCAGAAATGAAATTCAGAAAGATTATTGGCTGAAGTAGACCAAATCCCAGCACAACCATCATAATCTTCACCCCACAAAATGTCAGATGTTTGATGCTAAAAATACACCTTGCTACATTACAACAGTGACTGTACTTCAAAAGTACTTCATTGGCTGTGAAGCACTTTGAAAAATCTTTGTTGTTGAAAGATGCTCTTTAAAGTCTTTCTTTTCTTTGTTTATATTGCCTGATTTTTATTGCAAAACTTGAATTCAGTGAGTATTTAAAACAAATAGCAATTGAAAATATGGGGGTACAAATTTGTCTAGCTCTGACATGAGAGGTCTGAGGACAGCCTGAAATTGGTCCTCGGGCTCATCTAAATAGTGCGGCATCTCTCCCTTCAAGAGGCTTGCATTTTGGGCACTTGCCTCGCTGGCAACCTCTTCAGTTAAATCCCGAGAGTGGGGGGGGGAGAGCAGGAGAGAAGCTAATCACAGCCAGTGGTGGCTGTTAGTACTGTGCAGCTGGGAGTAAAAAAAAATTTAATTACCTTTTTGGTGGCAACTGCATCCACGCAAGCAAAACCTGCGCGATCAGTACCGTGGCAGCTCAGTTATCCCAAGGATTCCGAAAACGTATGTTAACACCCTCATTAGCATAGACTCAGTGACAAATATAACCCTGTTGTTCAGAAAAGGAGGGAGAGAGAAAACAGGAAACTATAGGCCGAACGTCAGTAATAGGCAAAATGCTACAATCTATTATTAAGCACATTGTAATCGGGCACTTGGAATATCACAATATGATTAGGCAAAGTTAACACGGTTTTATGAAAATGAAATTGTGTTTGACAAATCTATTAAGAGTTTTTGAGGGTAAAACTAGCAGGGTCGATAAGGGGGAACCAGTGAATGTACTATATTTGGAATTCCAGAAAATATTTGATAAGTGCCATACACAAGGTTGGTACATCAAGATTAGGGCTCATGGGATTGAGGATTGGTTAATGGACAGATAAGAGAGTAGGAATAAACAGGTCATTTTCAGGATGGCAGGGTGTAAGTTGTGGAGTGCCGCAATGATCAACGCTTTTGCCTCAGCCAGTTACAATCTATATTAATGACTTAGATGAGAGGACCGAGTGTAATATATCCAAGTTTGCTGATGATACAAAGCTAGGTGTGGACATAAGCTGTGAGGAGGATGTAGACTGGTTAATAGATTGGCAAGAAGGTGGCAGATGGAGTATAATGTGGGGAAGTGTCAAATTATCCATATTAGTAGGAATAATGGAAAAGCAGAACATTTTTTTCAAATATGAGAGAATGGTAAATGTTGATATTCAAAGGGATTTGGGGGTCCTTGTATATGAATCACAGAAAGTTAACGAAGCTACAGCAAGAAATTATGAAGTTAATTATATGTTAGCACTTATTGCAAGTGACTTGGAGTATAAGTGTAAGGTAGTCTTGCTGCAATTATATAGGGCTTTGGTGAGACCACAGCTGGAGTACTGTGTACAGTTTTGGTTTCCATACCTGGGGAAGAATATATTTCCTTTGGAGGGGTGTAAAAAACGTTCACTGGATTGATTCTTGGGATGAGACAGCTGTCCTAAGAGGAAAGATTAAGTAGAATGGGCCTATACTCTATCGAGTTTAGAAGAATGAGAGGTGATCTCATTGAAATGTATAAAACTCTTAGAGGGCTTGACAGGGTGGATGCTGAGGGTATGTTTCCTCTGGTTGGAGAGGCTAGAACTAGGGGTCATAGTCTCAGTACAAGGGGTCAGCCATTTATGATAAAGATGAGGAAAAATGTCTTCACTCAGAGGGTTGTGAATCTTTGAAATTCTCTATCCCAAAGGGCTGAGGATGCTCAGTCGATGAGTCTATTCAAGACTGATATCGATAGATTTCTGGGCACTAAGGGAGTCAAGGGATATGGGGATTGGGTGGGAAAGGGGAGTTAATGTAGAAGTTCAGCCAGCCATGATCTTATTGAATGGCAGAGTAGGCTCGAGAGGCTGTATGGCTTGCTCCTGCTCTTAGTTGTTATGTTTTTATGTTTTGTTAGTCGGTCTGCTTGTATTTTTTTAATAAATTCTTATGGAATCAGGTCGAATGGACGGGAAGGGGAGGAAAGGCATACAAGTATCCATGAAAAAGAGAGACCATCCAGCATAACATGGGGTCGTCCCACTAGATTTGATGGTTATGAGGAGAGGCAGGCTGTCTCCGGATGTCCCGGATGTCCCAAAACTACTGGAAATGTCCTAGACAATCTCCAGGTGGATTCATGAAGAGTGAAATAAAGAGAGCATCTGCTACAATGTTGTTTATCTCAACTGAAAGTTGAGTTTCACAAATAACAAGGTAACAGAGACACTGGCTGTAATGTATCACATGGTTTGTCACATGGTTTAATATGAGCATGCTCAGTTTGCTCTGTCCTAATAACGTGAGAACATGGACTAACAACTCATCGTGTCTCTGTCCTTCATTTGTTCTACCTAAATATATTATGCTTGCATATAGTAGTATTGTCCAACCACAAACATTTTAGTTTGCCCTGTACTATGGTCTGGAAGTATTAGAGAGCTACATCCTTTTTTTGTATCAATTGATTTGCCAGGTGGACTCCCCTATAATCCATTTGACCTGAGCCCAATTCCTTATTAGGGATCTTATTCTATCTGTCTAATAGAACCTTCTCCTGTAGAGGCTGGAGACTTCCAATGAAACTTTTGGCAACAAAAATTATTTCGCTGGGGAAAGCTAACTGGCCCAATGGTGCACCCTCCCACAACTTTAAACGATGCAAGTACGACACTGATTAACTGCAGCGTCAGAAAATATTTCATCCTCTTGCTCTGAATGTAATTTTCCGAGAACATAGCAAGCTTGGCTTAATTCCAACAGTGTCAAAATAATGTGGAATAAAGAGGAATGAGTACCACTGGTTTACCACTCATGAGGGATTATAATAATTAGGAGCAGGATGTAGAATGTAGTAAGTGAAGTCTTCTCTTCAGTTTGGCTCTTTATAGAGTAAGATTTCCTCTTGTTTAAGGTATTTTTCTCACATGTGCCAGTTGCTGTTGAGAAATCAGGTGTGCATCTTGCACTAATGCCACTCTGAAATTAATTGCCTAATACTGGCCTGGCAAGATGCTACCTGCAATTTCTCTCTGTCTCTGTGGAACCGTACTCCGTTCAGGTTTTCTCATTATGGTGTGGCTGAATTTGGTAATGTAACACACTGGGAATTATCCCATCACTTCATGGTACAGCTTGTTGATCCTCAAATGCAAGGTGCCCTCATGACACCTTCAATCTTACCTTTTCCAAATAGACCCAATGCAAGGTAAAGCAGCCTTTATTGATGTATTGCTCAGTAAAAGATTGTTAATAACTTTCCTGGACACAGGTGAAGCAATGTCTTGAAAAGGTATGAAATGTCAGCAGTCAGAAAGGAGAGTCCTGACATATGCTGTGTCTGATGTCCTATTGCCTGTTGTTTCAAGGATTAAAATTGCTGGCATAAAATGCTACTTTGTAAATCAGACCATTATTTTTAGAAGAGGAAACAAGCTCTGATAACAGTAAGTTATTTCCTTCAGAGTCATAGATGGTTTCTGTCACTTATCCTCCATGGTGTTAATTTAATCTCTGTACATTGTCAGGTCCAAGTCATTGCTCTGTGTCAATTCCCTTGATGATGCCACCATCAAAGAAATAACACAGAAAAAAAAAAAGAAACCTACTAAGATTTTGTTTTAAATTAAATGCATTTTTTATTGGCAAGGCTACACTCCAGCTACTTTTCTACAATAGTGGATGTCCATCCTTAGCAATGCAAGTTCAACTCCACCAGGTAATTTCACTAACACTGCATTAACACATGCTTATCCATCCCTTCCTGTAATTCTGATACTGCATCCACACCCAAAATGGCCACTTATTGACAAAATGTGCAGTATGAAAACATAACTAGATTCAGATCTACAGCAGGAATTATATCGGTAATAAATCAGCTACTGTGCTGGACAGATTTGTGTAGTTAAAACAAGTGGCCCTCACTTTAGTAATTTGTCCCTGATTTTTCAAGACAATGGTAATGACCCTGATTGGCTAGTTCAAAGTTTGAGGCACACTTTCAGGTCTGTGATTGTCCATTAAAAAGTGCCAATTTTGAGATAAATGTTACACATGAACTTTTGTCCCTGAACAGCTAGTTTCAGAAACTGAACTCACTGGTGATCTGTTTCTATTTACTGGACTGAATTCATAACCTCAGTCCTTGAAGGTAAAATGCAGGGCTGGTTAATGTGGTCCTGGTGCAGTGGAGTAGAATCTGTGCCCACCTATACTACAGAGAGTTTACCTTGCACTATAAGAACATAGGGCCTGAATTTCATCAGCCTACCACCACGATGTATCATTGATGGGAATTTCATCAAAGCCAAAGGCCGGCGGTTTCGAAATATTGCTGGGGAGCAGACCGCCAGTGTGCAACGGCGGGAAACTGATCCCGCCCGAGTTTGGTGATGACAGTGATCTGTACTTCTTGAAAGAAAAACGGCCAGTTGGAGCAGCCTTTCGATGGATGGTAGGTATGAAACCCTGCAAAAAAAGGTAAGTGAATGTTTAAAAAAAAAATTATTTTGCAGCGATTCAGTGGAAAAGGGTCCTGTGAATGTTTCCTGATGCTTTATTTTTTATTTTTTGAAAAAATATTTTGTGTGTTCCCCTCCCCACCCCGCCTCAGACCCGACTCTAGCCTCAGATTTAATTTGACCAGGATCGCAGTTATCGCTAAGAATCCACGTGCAATGCCCATTTTTCTATTTTTTGATCAATTTTCCGCTGGTGTTAATTACAGAATCTTAGCATTTTTTTGGGCAGTAAAGGGCCTTTGATCAATTTCTAGCCCATAAGAATTACGAGCAGAAGCAGGCTATACGGCTATTTGAGCCTGCTCTGATATTCAATATTACGGCTGATCTTTGACCTCAACTCCACTTTCCCGCCCAATTCTCATATCTCTTGATTCCCCTAGAGTCCAAAAGTATATCTATCGCAGCTTTGAATATACTCAATGATTCAGCATCCACAGCCCTTTGGGGTAGAGAATTCCCATGATTCGCAACCTTCTGAGTGAACAAATTCCTCCTCATATCAGTCTTAAATAGCCGACCACTTATCCTGAGACTAAGGGCTAGAAATTAGTTTTTTTGTTATAGCGGTTTTTTGGGGGCATTTTTTGCCAAAAATACCGTTAATCACATCGCCACTTTTTAAAGGCCTATGTTTTGTGACAATATGCGTTCAGCGGTAAAAATCGGCATTGTACGAGGTTTCGTGGCGCAAACTTTCTGCAACTTTTCTCCAAGACCGACAGTGCTGCGAGTTGGGCCTAGGGAGAGGGAAAACACCCAGTTTTTTTTCCAAAAAACAAAAAAAAAATCACAAAACATTCACAAGACTCTTTTCTAGCGAATCGCTGCAAAAGAACTAAAAAATAAAAAGTTTAACTTACATTTTTGCAGGTCTTCATACCGACCGCTGTTCTAAGGGCTGCTCCGACAGGTTTATCCTCGGCGTTTTTTTTGGTCCTATCTACGGGTCACCGCTGAGCCAAATATCGGGCGAAAGTGCTTTGTCCAGTCTTACACACCAATGGTCCGCTCCCCAGCGGTATTTCAAAACCGCCGGTGCAAGACTTCAGGGAATTTCCCACCGCACCGTTTTCCGCCAAAACTGGAGAAATACTGCCAAAAAACCCGGCACAAGTTTGGGGAATTTCTAGCCCTATGCCTCCTTATTCTAGACTTGCCAGCAATGGGAAATAACCTCTCAACATCTATCCTACCAATGCCCCTCAGAATCTTATATGTTTCAATAAGATCACCTCTCATTCTTCTAAACTTCAGAGAGTATAAGCACAATCTATTCAATCTCTCCTCATAGGGTAACCCTCTCATCCCAGGGATCAAGTTAGTGAACCTTCGTTGCACTGCCTCTGAGGCATACCTGTTCTTTTTCAGATAAGGAGACTGTGCACAGTACTCCAGGTGTGGTCTCACCAAAGCCCTGTACAATTGTCGTAATACTTCTTTTACTCTTGTACTCCAACCCCCGAGCTATAAAGGCCAACATGCCATTTGCCTTGCTAATTGCTTGCTGTAGCTGCATGTTAACTTTCTGTTTTTCCTCTATGAGAAAACCTAAATCTCTCTGAACACCAACATTTAATAATTTCTTACCATTTAAAATTTAATGTCAGCTGAGATTATTTGCATGAAATTATGGTACTTCTGATGTGCTGGGAGCCCATGGGCTCAAAGGGCTGGTAATCTGGTAGCAACAGCTCTTAGGGTTGCTGGTCTCCTTAATGCTATCCTGAAGAAATGATTAAATAAATAAATCAACTTTGGAGGTGTTGCTGGAGGAGATCCTGTGAAGAAGGTTTGTCCTTTATGGAGCTGAGGGCCACTGTGCAGTGAAAAGCAGCAGCAAAGCAATCAGGATGGAGATGACTGAAAGTGAATTGTGTCTCAAATGTGCACTGAACTTGGGAGTTAGTCAGCAAGAAATTTGCTGATCCCAGAGGTTTGCCAAGGTAGGTTCTGCTTATATTTTGCATATGTTCTTACAAGGCATCTCAACAACAGTAAGTGGGGTGAATGACTGCTGGGATGCAGATTTCAATATATTAGCTGCAGTAATAAAATCCAAGAACACCATGAATTCTCTTGGTAAATATGTAGCTTCTTGATGCAATTGCAAGTAAATTTCCTTTAAGAAACAAGGAGCCAACATGACTGAACAAGACAACCATTCCACATGGACGCTGAACTTCAACGACAGTTTTCAACCAATAAGACTGCATTTTCGGTTAATTACTCCAGTAACTTTTTATTTACAGCTTTAATGAACTTAGCATGTGCCTGTTGTGCAAGCCCTCACGCTATGAGCACAGCCTCATTTAAGTCTGATGTGCACAGTGCTATGGGTGATGTGAATTTACTATCTAAGATGACCCTCTGTAGAGCACCTTTTAAAATGTTCACTACTATAAAGGAACAAAAATCTAATAATTACATATTGCAGTAGCAAAGTACTGGTATTGATCAAAGTACTGCATGCTACCAATTTAAATGTTACATCAATGGTGAAAACTAAGATTGATATGTGGATAAAACGTTCCTTTTTAAAAATGAGATCATCATATCAAGAAAACTTCAATTTAACATTAACTCAAATAGTTTCAATATTTCGCTTTGCCTCCTTTGACCAATATGCATGTGTGAGTTCCGTGTATTGGGCTACATTACAAAACTGTACACAAGTTATCTTAGTCCCAGGCTATGACATCTATGTTAGATAACTCATGTGTATTTTATGAAATGTACAGTAAACATCCACTTAGGAAATTACAAGAACTATATCACATAATATTTGGTATTGTTAAAATGTAGAAATTTTGGGCCCAAGTTTCCATACGTTTCCACCCCTTCACGCCTAAAACGGCGCCTAAAAAAAAACTCGCGATTCTGGAGCGCCCTGCAGCTCCTTGTCTGCCTGGCGTGGCGCCCAGGGGGGCGGAGCCGACACTCGCGCCGATTTTCTAAGTGGGAGGGGGCGGGTACTATTTAAATTAGTTTTTTTGCTGCCGGCAACGCTGCGCGTGCGCGTTGGAGCATTCGCGCGTGCTCAGTGTGAAAAAAACATTGGCACTCGGCCATTTTTGTAGTTCTTTGTAGCTGTTTAATTTTTGAATTTTTTTTTAATAAAAGCACATTGCCATCAGCACATCAGCACTTGCAGCCTTCTCACTGTCTCCTTCCCCGCCCCCCCCCCGTGGGAAGAACGGGCGCCTCCTACCCCCCCCGCGGGAAGAACGGGCGCCTCCTACCACCCCCGCGGGAAGAACGGGCGCCTCCCCCCCCGCGGGAAAGAACGGGCGCCTCCTCTCCCCTCCCCCCCCCCCCCGTGGGCAGAACGGGCACCTCCCCCCCCCCCCCCGCGGGAAAGAACGGGCGCCTCCCCCCACCCCGCGGGAAAGAACGGGCACCTCCTCTCCCCTCCTCCTCCCACCCCCGCGGGAAGAACGGGCGCCTCAGGCTGACTGCAGAATTCTCTGTGCCTGAAGCACTTTCACACAGGTAGGAAGATGGTTTATTTAATCTTTTCTTTGCTTATAAATGTTTATTCAGGTTGGATTTATTTGTAGAAGTATAAATAAGGATTTATTGTAGAATTTAATTAGTTCCCTTCCCTCCCCCCTCGTTCTGGACGCCTAATTTGTAACCTGCGCCTGATATTTTAATGTGTAGAACAGGTTTTTTTCAGTTCTACAAAAATCTTCACTTGCTCCATTCTACTTTAGTTTGGAGTACGTTTTCATTGTGGAAACTTTGAAATCAGGCGTCAGTGGCCGGACACGCCCCCTTTTGAAGAAAAAATTCTGTTCCAAAGTATAACTGTGCTACCTGACTAGAACTGCAGAAAAAAAAATGTGGAGAATTGCGATTTCTAAGATAGTCCGTTCTCCACCAGTTGCTCCTAAAAATCAGGCGCAAATCATGTGGAAACTTGGGCCCATAGAATTCAAATACTAACAACAACTTGTATTTAAATAGCACCTTGAATTTAGTAAAACATCCCCAAGATGCTTCACAGGAGTGTTCTAAAACAAGATTTGACACCGAGCCATATAAGGAGAAATTAGGGCAGATGGTCATAGAGGTGGGCTTTAAGGAGCGTATTAAAGGAGGAAAGAGAGCCAGAGAGGCAGAGAGGTTTAGGGAGGGAATTTAAGAGCATTGGGCCTTGGCAGTTGAAGGCACAGCCACCAATGGATGAGCGATTAAAATCAGGGATGCTCAAGGGACCACAATTAAAGGAGTGCAGATATCTCAGAGGGTTGTGGGGCTGAAGGAGATTACAGAAATAGGGAGGGATGAAGCCATGTAGGGACTTGAATACAAGGATGAGAATTTTAAAATCACGTCATTGCTTAACTGGGAGCCAATGTAGATCATTGAGCACAGGGGTGATGTGTGAATGGGACTTGGTGCGGGTTTGGACACGGGCAGCTGAGATTTGGATGACCTCAAGTTTACGTAGGGTAGAACATGAAAGGCCAGCCAGGAGTGCCTTGGAATAGTCAAGCCTAGAGGGAACAAAGGCATGGATGAGGATTTCAGCAGCCGATGAGCTGAGGCATGGGCGGAGACGGGAGATGTTATGGAGGTAGAAATAGGCGGTCTTAGTTATGCTGTGGATATGTGGTCGGAAGCTCAGGATCAAATATGACACTAAGTTGCGAACAGTCTGGTTTAGCTTCAGACAGTTGCCGGGGAGAAGGATGGAGTCGGTGGCTAGGGATCGGAGTTTGTGGCGGAGACAGATGACAATGGCTTTAGTCTTCCCAATATTTCATTAGCGGAAAGCAATGGATGTCGGACAAGCAGTCTGACAATTTAGAGACAATGGAGGGGTTGAGAAAAGTGGTGGTGAGGTAGAGTGTACATGTGGAAACTGATGCTGTGTTTTTGGATGATGTCACCGAAGGGCATCATACAGATGAGAAATAGGAGGAGGCCAAGAATGGATCCTTGGGGGACACTAGAGGTAATGTTGCGGGAGCGAGAGAAGAAGCCATTGCAGGTGATTCTCTGGCTACGATTAAATAGATAAGAATGGAACCAGACAGGATGATGGAGGAATGGTGTCAGAGGAGGATTGAGTGGTCAACCATGTTAAAGGATGCAATGATCAACCATGTTAAAAGCTGCATACAGGTTGAGAAGGACGAGGAGGGATAGTTTACCTTTGTCACAATCACGCAGGATGTCATTTGTGACTTTGATAAGAAGGCAGGAGTGGAAAACTGATTGGAGGGATTCAAACATGGGGTTCCAGGAAAGATGGGCACAGATCTTGGAGGCACGTTCAAGGACTTTGGAGAGGAAAGGAAGGTTGGAGATGGGTAGTAGTTTGCAAGGATGGCGAGGTCAAGGATTGATTTTTTGAGGAGGGGTGATGACAGAAGATTTGGAGGAGTAGAGGACAATACGCGAGGAGAGAGAACCGTTAGCAATATCAGCTAACATGACAGCCAGAAAAGGAAGTTGGGTGGTCAGCAGTTTAGTGGGAATAGGATCGAGGGAGCAGGAAGTGGGTCTCATGCACAAGATGAGCTTGGAGAGGTCATGAGGGTAGATCAAAGAGAAACTGGAGAAAGATGTGAGTTCAGGGTGGGACCTTACAGGAAGTTTGGTCCGGTGGGCTAGGGGAAGGAAGGGAAGTAGTGGAGGCAGCTGATCAGATGTCTCAATCTTATATACAAAGAAGTCCATGAACTCCTCGCATTTGTCGTTGGAGTGAGAGTGGATGAGACACGGGCGAGGGGTTTAAGAATTGATAAGTAATATGTTGCAATGTAGAAGGATGCAGAAATAAAGACAGACCAACCGAGTTGATAGTTTTACCTGATTGAATAGTAATTAACTGTTTGTGGTGAGTAGTTGCACTTGGATGGATAGTAACTAACTGCAGGTAGAAAGTGCTGTTGGATAAGGTGACAGGAATAAGGTATTGTATTCATCACACCTAACTGTTGGAAGATAGATATCAAACAAAAGCAAAACACTGCAGCTGTTAGAAACCTGAAATAAAAACAGCAAATGACTGTTCTGATGAAAGTTCATCGACCTGAAATGTTGGGTTGGATATTAGCTCGGAGGTGGGGAGGGAGTAGTGGGGGCTCATTTGAGATCGAGAAACATGGAAATATGGGTTTCCCGAACATCTTGTAGGGTTCCCGCCCACAGTCAGCCTGATGGATAGGTGTGCTGAGTGCAGGTAAGTCCAGTGAAGGGGGGGAGTGAGAGAGAACGTAGGGGTATGATCTGATTGTTCGGGGAGGCAGATGGTGGTCGGGGGGGAGCAGATGCTGGTTGGGGGTTTCGATCATGTTGTCAGGGTGGGGGGGGGGGGGCTGTGCGGTGGGGTGGGAGAAGGAAGATCATGGGGAGGAGAGGTGGGTTTACTGGTTAGCTTGTTGGGCCTGGAGGAAAAACACCTGCTCCTCCTGGTCCACAAGCAGTGCTGTAAAGACATTAACCTGATGGATTCAGCCTTTCTCAACTTCATTCACCTGCCGGGTATCCCGAAGCCTGGGAAACCCAGCCAACTGTGGTTAAAATTAGAATTACTGTTAAAATGAAGGCAAGCAGCCGCATTAAAATATTTAGTGACCAACCCATCTCTTGCGAGCGAATTGGGCACCCGCCCCTAGACCCGCCTCTGTTAAAACTGGAAGTGGGTAGAATCAAGGTGGGTTGGGTTCTTGTTTCAGATTTTTAGCTTTTTAACCACCCACCCAAACCAAACCCTCCCATTTTGGAGGTTAAAATTACCCCCATTAACTTTGTCTCTCCACAGATGCTGCCCGACTTGCTGAGTGTTTGCAGCATTTTCTTATTTTATTGTAGATAGCTATGTTTGCTTGCTAGTTCAGAATTAATCTCATTAACTGAACTGTAGATAAGATATATATTCGCTGATTAAGTTTAACCTGTTCTAGGTTAACAGACTTCTGGGAGGGGAATACTAAGCCCAAACAATGGGTGGGTTGGTGTCGGGTGGGAGGCTAAAGAGTTAAAAAACTGAATCCCATCACCAATCCACCCACTTCTCCTTTTAACGGAGGTGGGACGGGGTGGCAGGTCATCAATTTAAACATTATAATGAGGCTGGCTTACCTCATGGTGACCCACCAGTACAAATATAACTCTGACTGGGCGGGTTTCCCGTGCCTCGGGAATCCCGCCAGCTAAAGGAAGGCGAGAACTGTTGGCTCCAGGAGGTAATTGCCTTTCCACTTACCTGCTGGATCCAGCGTCCCTGCCTCACCCACCCACAATGATCTGACACTCCCGAGGCCACTAATCTCCCCCCATGAGGTCTCCGATCTCCTGCTGGCCAACCCCCCCAACGCCTGTGATCTCCCCCGCCAACCCCTGACCTCCTCCCTCTGGCCCCCAATCACCTTCCACCTCCTCTCCAGCCCCGAAGCTTCTCTGGCCCCCAACCACTGCCCCTCCCCGATGGTCCTTCAGTATCCTCTCACTGGCCCCGATCATCCTGTGGCCCCGATTCACCCTCTCCCCCGCCACGATCACTTCCTCCTGTCTGCGGCCTAGTGTTGCAGGTCTTCCCGCCTGCAGCCAGCCAGCCTCTCCATCTGGCTGGCTGTGGGTGGGAAACAGAGCTTTGAAATGATAATCAAGCCCTGCCGATAAATTTGGCAAGGCCTGCGGGGAACCCATTCTCCTAGATTTCCCGACCGCTTTCTAGCCCCCCTGCTTCTGAACAGCCTCCAGATTAAAATTCCGGCCCCGATGTGTCCCTGATCAGTAACGTATGATCTGTTTATACCCATCAAACAAAGCTTCTAGAGAGACTTTTGGTGGTACAGGGCTCAAGTTTCGGCCTGAGTTGCTCCTATTTTTTTGGAGCAAATAGTTTAGAATGGAGCATCTTAGAAATTGCAATTCTCAGCATTTAGTTTGCTCCAGTTCTAGTGAGTTAGAATAGTTTCATTTTAGAACAGATATTTTTTTCGAAAGGAGGTGTGTCCAGCCACTTACGCCTGTTTTGCAAGTTTAGGCAGCGAAAACTTACTCCAAACTAACTTAGAATGGAGTAAGTGTAGATTTTTGTACGCTTAGAAAAACCTTGCCTACACTTATAAATCAGGCGTATGGAACAAAAGATAGGGGAGAGGGGGAGGGGAGTTTACAAACATTAAACACTTCACTTTTACAAATAAAGAGCCATCATCAATAATAAGTGATAAATAAATCAATAAATCAATCAAAAAAGAAATAAAAAATAAAATATCAAAAAATAAAAAAATCAATCGATAAATAAAAAATTATTTCTACTCACCTACTGCAGCACCGGAGCACTCCAACAGCATGCTGGGATGGCTCCCCCCGCCCCGCAGTGTCTCGCTCTCTGTCTCTGTCAGTGTCTCTGTGTTTCTGGCAGCGAGGGGGTGGGGGGAGAGAAGGGAGGGGGGTGGGGGGAGAGGGAGGGGGGAGAGGGAGGGGAGGGAGGGGGAGAGGATGATGAGGGGGGAGAGAGGGAGAGAAGGGGGAAGGGAGGGAGGGAGAGAAGGGGGAAGGGAGGGAGGGAGAGGAGGGGGGAGGAAGGGAGAGAGAGGAATGAGGGAGGGAGAGAGAGGAGGGAGGGAGGGAGGGAGGGAGGGAGGGAGGGAGGGAGAGGCTGAACGGGCTGGGACGGGCCGTCACTGCCACAGACACTTCGGGCAGGACCCGCCCCCAGCGAGTTGTCAAGCAGGCCCCGCCAACAGGGGGGGGGAGGGAAGAAGGGGTGGGGGGGCCAAGAGAAAGGGGAAGGGTGAGAAGTGGGGGGGAGAAGAGGGGGGTGGGAGAAGAGGGGGAGGCAGCTGAACGGGAGGGAGACCCGCGTCCCGATCTTCGCCCTGTGAGCCCATTCGGCCAGGGCTAGGGTCAGACCCCTCCCACGCAGCCTTGGGGGCCTGGAGCTACTGCACATGCGTGCACACTCTAGCGCGCATGTGCAGAGATCCCAGCACTGTTTTCAACGCCGGGACCTGACTCCGCCCCCGACCCCTTGTGCTGCGCTGCGCCGTGCCGAGCACGAAGACGTCTGAGGAGACTGGAGAATCACAAGGTAAGTTTTATGCGTCCTTTTTCTTCCAGAAAGTCGGCGCACCTTAGCGAGATGCGGCATTTTTCCAGAGGGCGAAAACTTGAGCCCATAGTGTCTCAGTTGTAGATTCTCGAGTCTAAATTGTAGACTAAGGGCTGGATTATGCCACTGGTCAGAGGGTGGGTTCGGAGGCAGGTCCGCTTTCAAAATCTAAAACATTGATAGTGGGGCAATATCACGCTCTAAACTGTCTCCTTTTAAGTTTCCCAAGTGCCAGCTCTGGCTGCACTTTGCAGACTCAGTACAAAGTGGCAGATGAGCCAATTGAAATACTGAGGAGGGTATTTAAACAGCATTTTACCAGCTATTAACCATTTTTCAAACTTTTTCAGGAGGTTCCCATCACTTGGGGATCACATCAGGCAAGTACATCGGGTTGTCAATGACTCTCCATTGCTTTGAGTAGGTGACAGCTGCAAAAGTGGTATAAAACCTAACATTTCACAGCTGTTTACTTTCCAATGTTAAAAGCTGGAGCTTTCAGGATTTGGAATACACTTTTCAGTTTTATGCAGTTTGGAAGTGTTTGGACTATACATTTTAACCGCTGTCATCGCCTTGGAACAACCTATCTCACCATTGACAGATCGCTTCTGTCATCTCAACTTCAGCTGCCAGCTATTCCACCATTGATCAGCCCCAACACCAGCAGCACCCACAATAACACCAATCTTCTCCGCAATCACCTGAAGCTGGACAGCACACAGGGAGGGCATCAGCACATGACCACACTGCCGCCCGGGAGGTTTGGAGTGGCCTCACCATGGCAAGAATTACTTCACTTGATGCTGTACTCCCTGACTGCTACAAAATGCACCAGGTTGACACCACCCCACACCAACAGCATAAAGAATGGCCAAGCCATTCCTTTCACACTCATTACCATTATGGGGGTACCATTATGTTTCACCAGTCACTATTATCTAAAAAATAATAATAGAAAAGTAAATTATTTTTTAAAAGGAGCAAAGTTACAAAGTGCTGCAGTACAGAGGGACCTGGGTGTCCTTGTGCATGAAGCACAAAAAGTTTGCATGCAGGTACAGCAAGTAATCAAGAAGGCAAATGGAATGTTGGCCCTTATTGCAAGGGGGATAGAATATAAAAGCAGAGAAGTCTTGCTACATCTGTACAGGGTATTGTTAGGGCCACACCTAGAGTACTGCGTACAGTTTTGGTCTCCGTATTTAAGAAGGATACACTTGCATTGGAGGCAGTTCAGAGAAGGTTCACTAGATTGATTCCAGAGATGAGGGGGTTGACTTATGAAGACAGGTTGAGTAGATTGGGCCTGTTCACATTGAAGTTCAGAAGAATGAGGGGTGATCTTATCGAAACACATAAGATAATGAGGAGACTCGACAAGGTGGATGCAGTGACGATTTTCCACATAGGCAAAACTAGAACTAGAGGGCATAGTCTCAGAGTAAGGGGCCGCCCATGAGTTGAGGAGGAATTTCTTCTCTCAGAGGGTTGTAAATCTGTGGAATTCCCTGCCTCAGAGCGCTGTGGAGGCTGTGTCATTGAATATATTTAAGGCAGAGATAGACAGATTTTTGAGCGATAAGGGAATAAAAGGTTATGGGGAGTGGGCAGGGTCGTGGAGCTGAGCCCAAGATCAGATCAGCCATGATCTTATTAAATGGCGGAGCAGACTCGGGGGGGCCAAATGGCCCACTCCTGCTCCTATTTCTTATGTTCTTACTGCAACCCACTTCCAAAGAAGCGCACAAATCTCTTGAATAAAGCTAAGTGTTCAAAATAAAGATTTCAATCATTGACAACACATTAGTAGAAACTCGAACCTGAACATTGGCTAAAAGACTCAAGTGCCTATCCTTGTGTGTTGTTAGTTGGTATGATTGGACATGGATGAGGGGGGAGTGTAAGGGGTGTCTAGTGAGATGGGAATGTGATAATGTAGAGAGAGAGAGGGATGGGTGGTGGTGCAAGGTAAGTTGGTGTGAGTAAGGATGTGCAGGAGTAAGGTTGGGAAGAAAGAGTGATGGGGATGTGATAAATGGCACAACAGGATGAGGTTGACTGTGGCTTTGCAGTAACATTTCATGATCTACTGAGATCATTGATTGATTTGCGCCACTGTAGCCAGTTCCTGTTGACTACATCTCTGCTTGTGCCCTCTTGTACAATGTGCAACCAGGCTGTGTTGGTGTCCTGGAGAGGTCTCTTCTGCCTACTGGAAGGGAAGAGAACCGCCCTTTATGCTGTGACTCCCTCCAGTAGCCGTGTATCTTTGTGCAGTGCTTGTCAGTGTTTGCGGCCACTTACTGCTGCAGAACACTGACAGCACAACTGTCAAAATGAATGTGGCCATGGTTCCTTTATGAAACCGGCTGATGAGACATCATCAACTGATGTCCTCAGACCCGTTTCCTTTTAGTTGGCCGGGAACCTCGCAGGACGGGCTAAACAAGCCCAATCAGAGCAAAATCACTTCAACAGAGCGCGATGGAACCGGGAAAGGGATCAGTCTGCCACCTATTGGTACTTAGCCTGCCTCAGTAGGCAAATCACAGCCTAAATCTTTAAAAGGGTCATATCCCTCAAATTTGAGTAGTCTAACAGTACTATCTTTAGAGAAATCCAAATAAGTTCTAAGAAATTGTTCCATTTTTTAAGTAGCAGGAAAATGTGCAAGTGCTGAGTCAAAATTACTGGTCATAATGGGTAATTTTCAGGTGAGCATCACCTGTTGAAAACACACATCAGAAATGCAGGGAGGTCAGAGATTCGCTGTCCATACCTAAATTTTCAATATGTGTTTTTGGTTAGTAAAACTCCACCTGGAGTGGAAAGTTAGAAAATCAACTCAAATCACTGATTTTGAACAATGATGTGAAACAGAAAACAGTCAGGCAAAGACTCTGTAGTCTCCTGTCATTATATTCGCTCTAAAGGTTACTCTAGATGAAAGTCAAGGTTAGGTCAAAAGATTCCAAAATGCATTCTGGTCATACCTGGTCAGTGAAAATAATGTACTCTATGGTGCAACTTAAAAACTTGGATCATCAAAATTGCGACAAAGGTTTGAAGAACAAAGAGACACTTGAATTTTAATCAAAAATAGAATTCATTGTGAACTCATTTGGGGATTTTACAAATAATTCTGGTTATTAAAGTTCATTCCAAATCAAAACTGTCTAATAGTAGCCATTTACCAATAAAATTATTCGCTGCAAAAGCAAATAAGGCAAACAAATATGCTATTGCTTCTCCAGGATCACATATAGCCCAAATATCACCATGGTAACTAGATAGGCAAACACCAAAGCCTAATCACCCAAGAGCAATAATATGAAGACTGTGAAAAACCTACTGTAAGAACTGAGTGATCTTTCATTAGGATTTCAGACTTCAATATAATGAAAAAGAGAATTGCAAGTAGAACATTTCAGTTTTATTGTTTGAAATATGTGGTACCTTATTGCTGACAGATGCCTGGAGACATAAAGCACCATTTCATAAGGAAACCATGACCCTGATCTCAAGATGAAAATCATGTTAAGCTTATCTACTCCAGCTATATTTTGTAAATAGCTGTGATACTTCTCGCAAAGTGCGAAAATGTTCTCTGTATAAGCATTTATCAGAAAATAACTAACTAAGATAAAATGGTGTTTTATAAAAGAACTGAAAGAGGCTTCAAAATAAAATATTTACAGGATCAATTTTGGGTTTACGTGCGGTCTTGGTCAGAGGCAGGCCCAATGAGATTTGCATCTGCCTGTCTACAAGAGAGCTGACCGTGCAGAAATTATCGGGGCCAGTCGAGCCTTAATAGTTTCAGTGAGCTTCTGGTTCCTATTGGCCCTTACACTTGGCACTTGCCAGAGGGGTGTGGCAAATCATGCATTGGTGGCAAAGTATAATACATTTAAGAGATCTGGCCACTTAAAGTAAATGGCTACAAATGTGGCCAAAAATTGTGTTCACCTTTAAAAAGACCAGAATTATTTTCACCTGCTTCATAAATGACCTTCCCTCCATCGGAAGCTTAGGATTGGGGCTATTCACTAAAGGTTCCAGAGTGTTCAGCTCCATTTACAATTCCGATACTAATGAAACAGTTCATGCAAGGCTACATCAGGACTTAGATAACATCCTGGTTTGGGCTGACAAATGGTAGGTAACATTCACACCACTTAAGTGCAATCTCAAATAAGAGAAATCCCAGCCATCTCTCCTTGACCTTCAATAATACTGCCAACACTGAGTTCCCTACCACCAACATCCTGGGGTCATCATTGATCAACAACTACTTGCATTCATATAGCACATTTAACATAGTAAAATGTCCCAAGGCACTTCACGGGAGCGTTATCAAACAAAATTTGACACTGAGCCACATAAGGAGATATTAGGGCAGATGACCAAAAGCTTGGTAAAAGTGGTAGGTAGTAAGGAGCATCTTAAATTAGGAAAGAGATGTAGAGAGGCGGAGAGATTTAGGGAGAGAATTCCAGAACTTAGGACCTCGGCAGCTGAAGGCATCATCGCTAATGATGGGCCAATTAAAATCAAGGATGCATAAGAGGTCAGAATTGGAGGAGCAGATACCTTGGAGGGTTGTAGGGCTGGAGGAGGTTAGAGACAGGGAGGAGAGGCTGAACTGGACCAGCCATATGAACACTGTGGCTACAAGAGCAGGACAAGGACCAGGAACTCTGCAAAGAGCAATTCACCTCCTCAATCCTCAAAGCCTCCCCACCATCTACTCGGGTCAAGTCTGGAGGATGATGGAATACTCACTAGCCTCCTAGATGGGTGCAACCATAACAACACTTATGAAACTTTGACATCACCCTGGACAGAGCAGTTTGCTTGATTACTGTCGCTGCCACTGGATTCAATACCCAGCTCTTCCATCAATGGTGCATTGTTGTATGTACAGGATGCTTAAATTCCCTACTTAACATTGTGGGAACAACCAGCACCACCTTTACAGCGAGACTAGGGATCGGCAATAAATGTGGCCTTGCCAACGGTGTCCACATTCCAAGAAGAACTAATAAAAAAAATGAATGCCCTATTAGTTGCTTAAACTGAAATAATTGTAACATGCAATCCCAGACGTCTCTCCAACTAATAATTTTAGCAAATCTCCCACAGCACAAGGATTTAAAACAGCAGGTAAGTATCAGCAAGTCAGAAGATTTTTTTTCAACTTATGTAATTGAAATAATTATTAGCCTGTATATGTTCCAAATGATAATAGGTGGGAAAAAGGTAAAGGCAGCAAAATGATGTTGTTGAGGAGAAATCTCCCTTTCTTCTTCTTCCTCAAGGATCCACTGAGATAATGGATCGATGATGTACGACAGACTCAAAGAGATAAGTTCGAAATGATTTATCCGGCAAATGCAGGGGAAGGTCTGTTCTTAGTTGTCCAAGACAGACTCTTCAAAAACCCAAAAGTCTCACTGGCCTTTATAGAAATTTTAGTGGGCCGGTCTATAACGGATCTTTTGAAGTGACAGTGATCGAGAACGCTACCCGTGATAATAACACATATGTCTCTACAATCTTTGAAATGACAATTTAACTGCCACAAGTAACACAGATGTAAGGCAGAGACAAATAACGCATTTACCGCATTTAGTTCAGTCAAAGAAAACATTCAATTCACAAAGCACAGAAACCTTTGTTAACATGAAAGACGGGAATTTTAGTTCGATCTCAGCACAGCATTATTTCTTAACACATTTGTGAACATGAAAGGCGGGAATTTAGTTCAGTTAAACATTGGTTTAAAACATTTGTTAACCCTTATCAGACTGCCTGCTGTGTGAGCTTATCCTTTCATCCTCCCGAACATTTGGCCCCCTCTTGGCTTCTTTGAATGCATTAACTCTGCCTCTCGGAATGTATTTGTTTCTACAGGTTTGACTTTATGGGCTTTTTCAGCCTGCTCCACCATTCTTTAAGAGTTAAACATAGAAACATAGAAAATAGGTGCAGGAGTAAGCCATTCGGCCCTTCGAGCCTGCATCGCCATTCAGTAGGATCATGGCTGATCATTCCTTCAGTACCCTTTTCCTGCTTTCTCTCCATACCCCTTGAGCTGTAAGGGCCATATCTAACTCCCTCTTGAATATATTCAATGAACTAGCATCAACAACTCTCTGCGGCAGGGAATCCTACAGGTTAACGACTCTCTGAGTGAAGAAGTTTCTCCTCATCTCAGTCCTAAATGGCCTACCCCTTATCATAAGACTGTGTCCCCTGGTTCTGGACTTCCCCAACATCGGGAACATTCTTCCCACATCTAACCTGTCAAGTCCCGTCATAATCTTATATGTTGCTATGAGATCCCCTCTCATCCTTCTAAACTCCAGTGTATAAAGGCCCAGTTGATCCAGTCTCTCCTCATATGTCAGTCCAGCCATCCCGGGAATCAGTCTGGTGAACCTTCGCTGCAATCCCTCAATAGCAAGAACATTCTTCCTCAGATTAGGAGAGCAAAACTGAATACAATATTCCAGGTGAGGCCTCACCAAGGCCCTGTACAACCACAGTAAGACCTCCCTGCTTCTATATTCAAATCCCCTAGCTATCAAGGCAAACATACCATTTGCCTTCTTCACCTGCTGTACCTGCATGCCAACTTTCAATGACTGATGAACCATGACACCCAGGTCTCGTTGCACCTCCCCTTTTCCTAATCTGTCGTCATTCAGATAATATTCTGCCTTCGTGTTTTTGCTCCCAAAGTGGATAACCTCACATTTATCCACATTATACTGCATCTGCCATGAATTCGCCCACTCACCTAACCTGTCCAAGTCACCCTGCAGCCTCCTCCTCACAGCTCACACCGCAACCCAGTTTAGTGTCATCTGCAAACTTGGAGATATTACACTCAATTACTTCATCTAAATCATTAATTGTAAAGAGCTGGTGTCCGAGCACTGAACCCTGCGACACCCCACTAGTCACCGCCTGCCATTCTGAACAGGACCCGTTTATCCCGACTTTCTGTTTCCTGTCAGCCAACCAGTTCTCTAGCCACGTCAGTACATTACCCCCAATACCATGTGCTTTGATTTTGCACACCAATCTCTTGTGTGGGAACTTGTCAAAAAGCCTTTTGAAAGTACACCACATCCACTGGTTCTCCCTTGTCCACTCTATTAGTTACATCCTCAAAAAATTCCAGAAGATTTGTCAAGCATGGCTTCCCTTTCATAAATCCATGCTGACTTGGACCGATCCTGTCACTGCTTTCCAAATGCGCTGCTATTTCATCTTTAATAATTGATTCCAACATTTTCCCCACCACCGATGTCAGGCTAACCAGCCTATAATTACCCGTTTTCTCTCTCCCTCCTTTTTTTAAAAAGTGGTGTTACATTAGCTACCTTCCAGTCCATAGGAACTGATCTAGAGTCGATAGACTGTTGGAAAATGATCACCAATGCATCCACTATTGCTATGGCTACTTCCTTAAGTATTCTGGGATGCAGACTATCAAGCCCCGGGGATTTATCGGCCTTCAATCCCATCAATTTCCCTTACACAATTTCACGCCGAATAAGGATATCCTTCAGTTCGTCCTTCTCACTAGACCCTCGGTCCCCTAGTACTTCCGGAAGATTATTTGTGTCTTCCTTCGTGAAGACAGAACCAAAGTATTTGTTCAACTGATCTGCCATTTCTTTGTTCCCCATTATAAATTCACCTGAATCTGACTGCAAGGGACCTACGTTTGTCTTCACTCATCTTTTTCTCTTCACAAATCTATAGAAGCTTTTGCAGTCAGTTTTTATGTTCCCGGCAAGCTTCCTCTCATACTCTATTTACCCCCTCCTAATTAAACCCTTTGTCCTCCTCTGCTGAATTCTAAATTTCTCCCAGTCCTCAGGTTTGCTGCTTTTTCTGGCCAATTTTTATGCCTCTTCCTTGGATTTAACACTATCCTTAATTTCCCTTGTTAGCCACGGTTGAGCCACCTTCCCCGTTTTATTGTTACTCCAGACAAGGATGTACAATTGTTGAAGTTCATCCATGTGATCTTTAAATGTTTGGCATTGCCTATCCACCGTCAAATCTTTAAGTATCAACTGTTCTATGTATTCCTTCAAAATCTAAGATTCATTTTCCTATCATCTGTCAATAATTCAGGGTCCAAAAGACTTGTCGACTTTTGTGAATAATTCAATGGGGACACTGCATTGCAAGCCATCCATTATCATTTTCCAACACTACTGAATACATAAAATATTTAGAAGAATCAGAGGTCCCTTCTATAGGATTAGAACATGATTTAAACAACACTTTTGTTTTTGTTTTATTCAGTCATGGAATATGGGTGTCACTAGCAAAGCCAGCATTTATTGCCCATCCCAAGTTGCCTTTAAGAAAAAGATCATGAGCTTTCTTGAACCGCTGCAGTCCATATGGTGAAGGTGCTCCCAGTGTTGTTATGCAGGATGTTAACGGATATTGACCAGGGATGATGTTTATACACCTTAAAAATATAAGTTTATCTTGATGAATGATATTTTTTTATATTTTAGTTGTTTTGGATTTTTACAGCATTAGCAAACTGATGGGAGGGAGGAAAGAAGATGATTGTTGAAAGCAATCAGTACCAAGTGAGCTGTAAATTACAGCATGCAGTGCAGGATGGATTATGGGGCTTGTGGGAAATGAAATGATACAAAGATATTACAGGCAGGGCAGGAGGATTCATATTTTCTCTTGGTTTTATATGTATTATCTGGGATTTGTATTTGTGCAAATACAGAATATCGGAACAAACATCTGACTACTTTTAAAAGTAATAAAATAAATCGTATATACACGGTATAAATAAATATCTCATCAGATCGAAGACCGAATTTACCTAAAATGCTGCTGCTCTGCAGCAGATTGTGTTCTATTAATGGCATGTTTGCAGGTGCAGCAGGTAATCAGGAAGGCGAATGGAATGTTGGCCTTCATTGCGAGAGGGATGGAGTACAAAAGCAGGGAGGTCCTTCTGCAACTGTACAGGGTATTGGTGAGGCTGCACCTGGAATACTGCGTGCAGTTTTGGTCACCTTACTTAAGGAAGGATATACTAGCTTTGGAGGGGGTACAGAGATGATTCACGAGGCTGATTCCGGAGATGAGGGGGTTACCTTATGATGATAGATTGAGTAGACTGGGTCTTTACTCGTTGGAGTTCAGAAGGATGAGGGGTGATCTTATAGAAACATTTAAAATAATGAAAGGGATAGACAAGATAGAGGCAGAGAGGTTGTTTCCACTGGTCGGGGAGAATAGAACTAGGGGGCACAGCCTCAAAATACGGGGGAACCAATTTAAAACCGAGTTGAGAAGGAATTTCTTCTCCCAGAGGGTTGTGAATCTGTGGAATTCTCTGCCCAAGGAAGCAGTTGAGGCTAGCTCATTGAATGTATTTAACTCACAGATAGATAGATTTTTAACCAATAAGGGAATTAAGGGTTACGGGGAGCGGGCGGGTAAGTGGAGCTGAGTCCACGGCCAGATCAGCCATGATCTTGTTAAATGGCGGAGCAGGCTCGAGGGGCTAGATGGCCTACTCCTGTTCCTAATTCTTATGTTCTTATGTGATTAAACAGAGACTGCAGCTCATTGCTATAAAAATGCAATGAAGTAATAAGAGTGAACAATTCATACAAGTCAGCAGGAAATAAAACAGAGAGCTAAAATTGCCTACTTGTTTTGTTAACAGATAAAAGCATCCTGACCGCTCATTGTTGTCAAAAGTATTAGCAAAAACATTGATTGAAAGTAACACAGATGGGAAGCGAGAAAAGATAAATGTGGAGTTAATAGATACTCTGCGTTGGTTTGATGTGACCAGTTTCCCTTGTGTTAAGTTTCCCCTTGAAAAGGAAACCCAAACCACTACTTCAGTTTCAACTTTGATCATCCACTGGTCTGGAAACAGACCCAGCTTCACTTAGAGGAAATTTCGTACACAACTACATTTTATAAAGGAGAAAGCATCACTCAAAGTACTATTATTATTAAAGTAGATCAACAAAACAATATTACAGATTTTTCTTACATACTCCAGAAGTAAGCTTGTACTGTAATTTTTTCAAATATAAAAGGTACCAGTGTGAAACTGAGAATAACCATACATTTAATATCATACTAGCTCTAGAAATCTGTTGGTGTGAATACTCTCGCAATATGATGCAAATATACTGTCTTCTGACATTGACGGGCATTAAGTATTTAAATGAAAGGCCGCATTATGGTGAAGCTTTATATTTGCAATAATCATACTGGTAAAAATGACTTGGATTTATATAGCGCCTTTCACGACCACCGGACATCTCAAAGTGCTTAACAGCCAAACAAGTACTTTTTGGAGTGTAGTCATTGTTGTAATGTAGGAAATGCGGCAGCTAATGTGCGTACAGCAAGCTTCCACAAACAGCAATGTGATCATGACCAGATAATCTATTTTTTGTCATGTTGATTGAGGGATAAATATTGGCCAGGACACTGGGGATAACGCCCCATGCTCTTCTTCGAAATAGTGCCATGGGATCTTTTATGTTCACTTGAGAGAGCAGACGGGGCCTCGGTTTAACATCTCATGCGAAAGACGGCACCACCAACAGTGCAGCACTCCCTCAGCATTGCACTGGAGTGTCAGCCTAGACTTTTGTGCTCAAGTCCCTGGAATGAGGACTTGAACCCACAGCCTTCTGACTCAGAGGCCACAGTGCTACCCACTGAGCCACAGGATAAATAATGAGTAGGTGCAGGCTTCAGCTTCCCAAGTATTGGTATTTTTTAGGTAACCATCTGCAGAAAGTATTATCTTATCATATTGAGTCATATCGCATAGTTGAAGTTACAAAATATATAACATGGATCCCCAGTGTAATGAAAATCATTTCATACCCTTACGACTCACAGCTGAATTTAAATTGAGCAAATTTGGTTTAATTGTCAGTTGTCAATAGGCTGCAAACACTACTTCAATTTGTTTGCACTGTGATAGGCATGATGTGGATAATATAACAGAATAAACAAGGCTGCATTAATAAACAAGGCTGCATAGAAATGGTCGATGGAAATAGGCAGTGCACTATCAAATGACAGCTCACTAACATTATTACTTGTACTTCCATACATATCAAGAGTGGTCAGTTACTGAAAACAAATGTTTGTAAAACACCAGAATGAGAATGAGATGTGTGTTTTTAGCGAAGACAAGTACGGCTGCAATCTTCTACTGAATATACACATCTGACCTTGATGACTGACCATTTTGTACACAACTAATGGAAACCTTTGTTAATTATTTATTGTTAATATTATACTTGTAACTAGAATATTAACTTTTCAGAACTGATTACCACAAAGAAAACACTTCTATATTAGTACTGTTCATTAAAAGTTTAATTATCCACTAGCCCCAATGTGGGGAATTCACCATCTCTGCTTGGCTGTTCAAGGGAGATGCAAAGCCAAGGTGAGTTTGCCCACAGGGAGGCAGGGCAAATCAGAGGATTCATTCATCTACTCCAAATCACACTCCTTCTGGTAGATTTTAAACAAAGGAGCTTAAGACAGAGGCTGGGACAAAATTGCTTCTCAGTCAGATAATTGTGTCTCGCAAATGGGGTTCTGATCACCAAGAATTTTAATAATCAAAGTTGCATATGAATATTGTCAAGTTTTTTTTCCTTGATTAAAATGTAAATGATGGTCTCTGTCTATCTCTCTGTTAGTGTCCTTCTTTCCTCTTTCTCTCTCTGCCTCCTTTTAAAAGATTACAGGATAGATTTTCCAGGCTCTTCTTCCACCCCCCACCCCATCCTTACCAAACAGGAATGGTAAGCGTGATGCAGTGATCCTGTTGAGCCACAGGATTGCCTGTCCTGTGCCATTTACATGGTCTGGGCAGCCCATATAGGCCCATCCCATTTCCTTAAGCATCCAGCCAGCGATGAAGAAAACAAGTCAAGAGACCAGGGACATTCCCTCTGCCATCATTTAAATGCTTCTGCTGGACCTGTGCCGAATGCCCAAGGCGGCCCCAGAGACCACATAAAAGCGGCTGATGCATCCTGTCTGCCTATATATTCAGGTGTCGTTTTGACAATTTAATTGTGTTTTTACTCACTGGGGAGCAAAAGAAAGCAGAAAGACACTATCAAGGCAGGGCTATCTCAGCATCCATTGTGGTATTGAGAGCCGGATATTAAAACTTCCAATGCTACATTTTCTATGCACAAATGGACAATGGATAAGCCTCTCGGCACTATTATTTTACTTTATCTTACTGTGCAACAAAAAAAATGTAAAATATAAAAAGCTGGGTTTTATTGCACACTGGAGACATAAAATTGTGATCCTCAGATAGGAAGGACTGAGGCCTTGAACTTACACAAGACTCATTCAGGTGTAGGAGAGCTGGTAGACTAGTATGCATAGACCAGTATCTATGATATAATTTCACTGTTCATCCCAAGACAGAATATACTTACAGAAGGGTAGCAATACTGAAGATGTTGCTTTCATGTCTCAAACAATAACATTTCAACACTTTAGGAGTGTGAAGGGAAAATTTAGGACAGATAGCAGGAAGGATTTCTGTACACATGAAACATCAGACAGAAAACATAGGACATTTGGGTGGTAAGGCCTTCGGTTGTGTTCCAATTTTGACTATTTTCCTGCCAAAAACCAGCTGGGAGGTCTGCCATCAATCCGATCCTGTTCGCCATTTGTAAATGATGGAAAGGATCTCATCCCATTTCCCTGCCTTTGGCTGCTGATCCCGTCGACTCCAGGAACCACCAAGAGAAGGGTTATGGTAGCATCTCAGGCAGCAGTGGAAGGCCCCCAATGTCCCTCTTGAGCAGAGAGGGGCAGCTCACCCTCCCCATAGACCTCAAGCATATGCTTTCAGGGGGTAAAACAGGTGGCTGATTCACTATTGCACATTATTTGTCTGGCAATAAAAGACATAATTACCTACACCCTTTTTCAGATCATGCCACAGAAATGATGCTGGTGGAAGTGAGGCATTGAAAAAGTTATATTCAGACTGGAAACTACCCAAGAATGGCAGGAGGTGGTTATCAGTGTAAATGCCATGAGCACCATAACACATACCTGTAAGCACAGTCACAACAAATTTAATGAACTTACCATACCCAGATAAGGAAAGAGAACCCACAGTTACCTTCATTAATTCAGTGTAATAAAGATACAAGGCACCTACTGTTGCTTCCCCTTTACACTGTCTTAAAATACTTTCACTACTGGCATAATTGTTCATTATGCTGCAGAGCTCATTCAGCATCACAATCCTTTCCTTAGATCTGTTCACTCATTCATATCTGCATGCATTTATCCCAAAGTAATTTCCCTATGTACTCCACTTTTTAAATGTTGCTGCAGACTGCCACGACAAATCGTATCCAATACTAACTCTTCAGTATTACCATGCATCATTACAACAACTGGAACCTCTCATTTTTCGATGAAGATAGCTCATAACAAGAGAGAGAAAAAGCACAGGAAGGCGACCCCTAATATTCATCCTGTTACTCAATATGAGCAACAAGCCTTCCAATCGCATGGAAAGAGGCCATAGAGGGTGTTGCAATGGTTCCGGCTCAGGGTACATTATAAACTTTCTCTACTATTTCATCTTATCTTAGTCTCATCATTTAAACACTGATGACAAAACATATTGTAGCAGTTTACCCAGTTTTTTTTAAACCGTAAAGTACTTCCCAATTAGGCACGCCCAGCAAGGACCAATACTCGCAAGGTTGACTAGTTGGGAAATTGCAGGCCTGTTGTGTCCAATTTGCCATCTGCCAATTTACTCGGGGCAGATTACAGTCACTGGGGCAGACTTTATTCTATGCCAAAATGGGGGTGGGAGTTCTGGTTGCTCCTTGTCTGCAACCATTTCTTGAGATCAGAGTTATTTAAATAACTAATGTGGGTGCCAGGGTCATTCATGGTACAACTGGGGCACCCGTCTCATATGGCAGGGAGGGAATTCACCATCATCCCTTGCCGCATCGTAGCAAGCCTGAAAATAAGAGAAATTATAGAAAATGGAAATCTTTAAATTGCTGCTTTGACCAATATAATTGATCGCCCCGTGATTGATTGTCTCACTCAGAGCAACCCTTTAAAATGCAAATCCTCCCTCCCACACTCCCCCACCCAATGGCCCGTAGCAATGTTTTATGGCAGGAATGCAACAGTATTCTTTGAGCCTAGCATTGCTGATGGGAAATGCAAATGTTGCCCCATCATTTGTCTTATTATAATAAACCTTCCAATATTTGGTTAGAGGCATTTTCCATCCAATGTCACTACTGTTAGAAAATTGCACAATTGATATTGGTGGCGGGGTGCTGGAGAATGGCTCCCAGCCCATTTCTGCTCCCCCACCCACACCAACATATTTGGAGTAAAATCCATCATTCTGTATCTAACTGCATTACACATGACCTGAAAATGTTTGCAGTTGACCCTTGGAGCAAGGCTTTCTGCTTACCCCACACAAATCTTTCAGCGAATCTGGAGCTAGCGATGGTGGACAGCAACTCAGAGATGCATTGCACTCTGACCTTGTCTCCCACTACTTTCCACAGCTGAGAGATGAGAACATGTGCTCACCTGTATGAGCAGGCACATGCAAACAAAATACAAATGAGGGCTAGAAAACTCCCACCATGTTTTTCACCATTTATACAGCCAGAACAATGGGATACCTGTCAGGACTTAGTGTCTTGCTTTCAGAAGTTGGCAGAGGAAGCACAGAAACTGGCCTGGAAGAGGGGATTGTGAAAGTGCTGTAAATGCGCAGCCTGTCATAGGCCCAATTAATCAACACAGAGATTTCGCCTTTTTGTTTCAGTTACTGCCAGCCAGTACGCAGGCTTTCTCTGCCAGACCAGCCAGTACACTCATTTGTTCCAATGATAAAGTCACTCTCTCACTTGTTACTGTTATTTAAGTTTTTAGAAACTTGCAGGACTGGATTTTCCTCAGTTATGGAAAATTAAAGTAAATGGGTAAGGGAGCCCTGCCACTGGATCCCCACACTTGTGAATATTGTGATTACTTCCCTTCTGCCCAGCAGAGATTTCAATTGTCGACCCCACATTGCCCCCTTCATGTAAATGATAGTTAGAAGGCAGAATGTGGGCTACTTGGGTTTATAAATAAAGGATTAGAATAGAAAAGCAAAGAATTCATGCTGGAACTTTATAAATCACTGGTTAGGCCTCAGATGGAGTACTGTGGATGATTATTGTCACCATACTTCAGGAAAGATGTAAAGGCCTTAGAAAGGGTCCTGAGGAGGTTTACCAGGATGTTACAGGGATAAGGGACTTCAGTTATGAGGAGAGGTTGGAGAAGTTTGGACTGTTCTCCTTGGAACACAGACAGTTAAGAGGCGACCTAATAGAGGTTTTCAAGATGATGAGACGTTTTGATAGAGTAACTAGGGAAAAAGCATTCCCTCTGGTGATTGGGTCAATAACTAGAGGTCATAGATTCAAAATCAATGGCAAAAGATCTGGAGGGGAGATGAGAAAAAACATTTTTACTCAGAGTTGTCAGGATCTGGAACGCGATACCCGAAAAGGTGGTGGAAGCTGATTTTATAAATAATTTTAAAAGGGAGTTGGACAGATACTTGAGGATGAGGAGCTTACAGGGCTACAGACCAAAAGCGGGGGTGTGGGACACAGCACAACTGATCTTTCACAGAGCCAGGACTGACATAATGGGCCAAATGGTCTCCTTCTGTGCTCTGGGTTTCTATGATTCTATAACCTTTGGAACTGGAGGACTTCCCTGAATCCTACCTTCACAACCAGGAACCCCAAAGATTGCCTGGAAAAGGGCGACACTACACTTGGAGCAGCCTTAGCAGCCTCGTTGATCCAATAGTTGGAGGGAGATGACCCAGTGGTGACCTTCTCGTTCTATAATGGCCCAAACACGTGCTGCTTGAAGGCCTTGTTCACGTCCAAGGCCTTCAATAAGTCTTTGGAGTACTTGTCCAAGCTATGTGGTGCTGTAAGTAGATGCTTTGCTATAGAATAGCTGCATTTTCCAAGGCAGCTGCAGAGGGCTTCTTTTGCATGGTAGGGATTGCACTGGGATCCCGCCAGCATATTTAATCATCCCCAAGCGCAGAAACTGTTGTGGTTCAGTCGGATCAAAGCAGCAAACTCACTCTGAAGGAACATTCAGGCTACAATCTCATAAAATACATAAAAGTACACTGGCTATTCCAACTGCAGAAGTGGTGATAATAAACCACAAAATGTAATCTTATTTATGTACAGGAAGACAGAACCACCTCACCCACATTCATCAATGTCCACCTCAAACTTGGCAACGGTCTTCCATGCAATCAATGCTATAGATCAATATCCGGAAGTGTCTCAAGAGAATTACTGCTTTTCATCATTTATGTCTCGTAATTTGTGTCCTCAGACAAAATGAAGCTGATAAACTTTATAATGCTTTCTGCCTGTACTGTGAAATCTATATGTAATGCTGATTATTTATTTAAAGAAAAAGCCAAGTAGAAGCTTTACAACCCTGACCCTTTTTAGTTTGCCAGTAGGGAACGTCATCATTGGAAATAAAAGTAGAAAGGTGCAGAGTAAAATTGCTTTAAAATGCTCCTATTAATAGCTCAAAGATATATGTGGAGATGTTCCTCTCTGGATGCCCCTCAAGCACAGCATGGTGGAGGTGTGCTGCGCTTGTGAGGGGAGCAGTGCCCACAATTTTCCTGGCTGGGCTATTTGCATGGGCTGGGCAAAATCCCATAGCAAGGCTTTATAATGGAACTGGGGAGACAGAAGCAGGAGCCATCCAAGATAATTCTGTAGGGTTCCAACATTGCCTTCTCTAAACTACCCAGAAATCCTCGAGCCCCCGGAGGTCTTCTGGTCTCCACCATCAGATCTCTGCCCCGTGGTGTCCTTACATCTTACTATAGAATCACACGAGGTATGTACTGCAGCCAAAGTCACTACGTGACCTGAACCTTTATTCCCAGAACCAAGAAGTGCTGACCCTGCGTGGGACCTCCCTTTATATACCTGGATGACCAGGTGAGGAGTGTCTCCCTCAAGTTCACCCCCGTGGTCAAGGTGTGCATTACTCAGGTGTATACAGTGTACAATGTTGTTCATAAAGGTTACAGTTATGTGAAGGTTACAAACATGACATGCCCCATTCTCTCTTTGCTGCCCTCAGAAACTGAACTTACAATAGCCTGGAGTTTCTTCCATATTTGCGCCTGGACATACGCGTTATTACGGGGCTTAATATATTGCAGAATTTTGGGCATAAGTGATTTGCGTCCATAATTACAATATACCCAAGTCTCTTTGATATTTTACGGCTGTCCAACAAACCCTGGGGTCGAAATTCAGGGTCCGCGTGAGGCCCATTACCGGCATTTTGCGGCAGCCATGCAGCGGAATCCCGTGGCCACCACATTATAGTCCATTGGCTGCCCCGACCCAAATTCAGCTCAGCGATTTTTTGGTCTGTTCCCACTTCCACCCCGCTGCTGCCGACTGCCGCAAACGCGTCATCAAAGCGCGCACCACTGCTATCCCGCACCTCCAGAACACTCCGACCCAAATTCACCTGGAAAAATCGTTGCCCCGCCACAAGGTGCCCCCAACAGCTTTTTCTGTTGGTGCACCTTCTCTTGTCTGTGTACGGCATGGCAGCACGGCAGCCCTTCAAGGGGAGCATGCACTGCCGCGGCCGCCATGTTGTTATTTTTGCCTGACAACTTCCCGATCGGCCGGCCAATCATTACCCCGGGTTCGGCCAGGCCGCCAAAACCCTCCCTGGTAACCCAGTGGGACGAAGTTTAAAAATGCCAAACGCTCCCCCCTTTAGGTGAAGGGGAGAGCGTGGTGATGCACACGCATCGTTGCGTTATCTCCGCTCCGCCGCTGAGTGACAGCGGTGGAGACTCAATCCCGCCCCAACTTCCGCCCCTCACCTGGACTTACCGCCCAAAATTCCACCCCCATTATGACCGATTTCAGGTCCAACGGGGAAAACATTTTAAAGTGGAGAAAATCGCTCTGAAGGCCGCCTCATCGTTCCCGATGGCAAAAAAAGGTAACAAATCGTGGGTGCGCCAGCTTTCTGGCATGCCTGAATTTCAGCCCTCATGTCCAAATGAAGCTCTGACTACAAAAATGGTCACAGCCCCAACTCTCAAATACGAATATCCTCCAATTGCTCTTGTTCAGAGGCTCTCTTCACACTGCAACCAGATTTTCAGGCGAGGCAAAAACAAAGAAAATAATTCTTCTGGTGGTTTATTGCAATTTTTTGAGGGTTTTCTATTAATTTCTCCTTAATGAGACCTGCTCTGTATTTTCTGTTTCTTTTCATGGCTTTTTATAGCATAAGCATAAGTCACATTAAAAATTGAAAAGCTTCCCAAATTGCAGGTTCTTAAAAATACTGTCCCTGATGTACATGAATAATGCTTAAATTAGTTGATACTTAAATTTTCATACTTAAAGAAGAAATATATGGTGTGGGTTCAACGTTTTCTTGGGCCTGATTGTTGGCGTCATTCAGTTTCGGTATATTCTGAAGAGATTGGGAGCATACTTGGGGCGTAACTTGACATCGTCAAAATGGTTGCAACATTGGGCGCATTTTGGGGTCCAACGTCTGGGTTGCACCCATGGGGCCAACTTCAGACCAACAGGTGCATCAGGAATGAAGCATGACATTTTTTGTAATCTTGAGTGAGGGAAGGAAAGCTATTAGGTGATATTAACAGCTGCAAGTCATTATTTCCTGATTAAATTCTGCTGAAATTATTGTCTACCTTTGTGGCCCAAGTTAAATACATTGCATGCTGTACTGAACAAATGAGGACGGATCACAGGTTTGATCCCTGATCATCACCAAGTTAAACTTGTGATGTTTTTCTACATTAAAGGCACTATATAAATGCAAATTGATATTGGCAAGTTAATGAAGTTGGTTTGTTTAAATTAATCCATTTCATATTAAAAAATGAGATGTTTATTCTAATGGAAAATGGAAAGTGCAGGTACTACTCTCAAATTTAGCAATTCTCATGGAATCTATAAATAATAAATGGTAAAATTAATACCAACCAGTTGGTCTCCCAATACTTTGCCCATGGCCAAAACAAAAAGTAAAAAATGTCTCTTCCTGTAGCTCCCTCTCTGTTTCTGTCCAATGCTCTATTTCTGTGTATCTCTTTGTTTGTTCTGCATGGTTCTCACACACTTCCATTGTCTTTTCTGCATTAGTTTATCTCTGACCCTTTTCACAACTCATTCTGGAAGCTCAGACTGCTCTCATGCAGTCTCAGCTTGATGCCACGGAACGTCTTGGTGCTGTCATGCAGTCAGTGAGTGCTGGCATTGAGTCTCAGACTGCTATAGTGCAGTCTCAGCTGGATACCACGTGTGCTCTGACTGCTGCCATCGCCGCTGGGTCCACCACAGTCTACCAGGGATCTCACAGTGTCACAGCAGCCCACCGAGGAGAACTGCTGCGGGATACCCAGGGAGGGTAAGGTTTTCTGTTGCCAGCCCTGTTGAGCTTTCTCCCTTTGGCCACATCCTGCTGCCTTTCTCCCTATGCTTCTCCATATGCTTCTCCGTGTGCCTCTCCCTGTCTTGTTCTATGTCCTCTCTGCCTTTCTCTATGTATTTGTCTCTATATATCTCTGACTTTGTTTTTGCCTAAATAACCTCTGACGGTGGTGATGTCGCAGCAGGAGGTCGCGTGCCAACACAGCACCCATGAAACGAGATAAATGGTGTGATTTCAAATTTGCCCTCAACGATACAAGGGAATAGTTAGGAGGCAGAACAGTCCTTGAAGTCAAAATCGCTGTGATCTGTCCACCAGCCACTCTGCTTATGTGTTCGCAAGCTGCAAAGAGTAATGGCCGACAACAGTGTTTTCAAGATGGCACCTTTAAATAGCGCTCCTCAGCCGACTCACAATTCCAACTCGACAGCTGTAGCTGTTATTGTCACCGCCAGGCGGCCCAATTTCACTTCCGCGGCGGTAACAGGGTGCTGCACACAGTGATGATGTCATCGTCACTGGGCACAACCAAGCCGGCCGCTTTTGGCAGGAACGATTCGTTACCTCGTAGCGCCTCCACAAAACCCCCACCCAATTCCGCCGTGGGCGCAGGCAAAAAACCTTTTGCGCCCAATTAGCATCTCCCCGAGGCGCCAACATCAGGCGCACAAGAGGCCAATTTTGGCCCCACTAAGTGTTCAGAGGCTGTGGCAGGGAGGAAGGAGGGCTAGAGGTTGGGAGGAATGAGGTCCACAGCTCAGTATATCCCATAGGGAAGATGTGAAGTGGGGGTCCGAGGGCTCAGGTGGAAACGAGTTGAAGAGAAGAGGAACTTTTGTAATGTCAGCCTCTATGGGGTAGAAATTCAGGCCCGCCGGAAATATGGCGCCTCTACCGTTTTTAAAGTGTTTTTTCTGCCGCGCTGAATGAGGTGGTCTCTTTCACGAAATTCAGCTCTTTGTCATTTTTTTTTCAGGCGGACCGGAAGTTGGTCATAATGGGGGTGGAAGTGAGGTGGTAAGCAGAAGATCGACGACGAGAACGGCGGAAGTGAAGGCGGGATGGAGTCTCCGCCGATGTCATTCATTACCGGAGTGGTAATGATGTCATGTGCGCGTGCATCACCACGGCTTTCCCTTTCACTTAAAGGGGAAAGCCTTCGCCATTTTAAAACTTCAGTCCAATGGGCCACCAGGGTGGGTTTCGGCCAGGCCAGCAGCCTGGCACCAATGAGGGGGTGCCAGCCAAATCCGGGGACATAATTATCAGCCTGACCTGGCAGTTGGCTGACAAAAAAAAACATGGCGGCCATGGTAGTGTGCCCGCACCTTTAATGGCCGCCGTGCTGCCATGTCGCAAACACTTCCAATAAGGTGCACCGACAGAAAAAGATGTCAGGGGCACCGCGCGGCAGATCGCGCTTTGATTATGCACTTAGGATGGGTCGACAGCAGCGGGGCGGAAGTGGGGACCGCAGGAACCCCCCCCGCCCGAGGTGAATTTCGTTGGCGGTGGCCATTCGACCCAAACCGACGGCCATTCGACTCCGCTGCGTGGCTGCCACTTTCCGATGGTAAGAGACATTTTCGGGAGGCTGAATTTCGGCCCCTATCTGTCTTGTGCCCGGGTAGAATTGCCAAATCTGAGTCATGAGCACAGGTGGGGTGTTGCGACAGATCTACAGTACCAGTTTAAAGTGAAAGCACAGTATCGGTCAGCATCACAACCAAAAGATCATCTGATTTCCAACTGGTGATCCAACTACTTTCTGCTTTAATCTTCAGCAGCAACAGAGGTCAAGCTTGGGAAACCAGTTGATCTCTCAGTCTCAAAGTTGAGTCCGGCTCTCTGTTGAAATTCACACTCCCAGTCTGCAACAGCACCAGAAGTGTGCTCAGTCCATGGTGTCACATGCTTAGTAGGGACCGATGTTTCTGTTGCTGTGACACAACTGACTGATCATCAAAGCTGTAGGCTCACTAAAATATTACAACTATGTAATGTTAAAGAATGTTACACAAAAATGTTATTGCATACATAGAACTGAATTACTTTGCTTTTAACTGGCCTCTTTGTTTCTATAGGATATAGATTTTGACTTTCGGTCAAGAGAAAAATATAAGTACACCTGAAATCCTGTACATTTGAAAATTTGTTCCCGTTCATCCTGATATTTAAGACAAAACTGACGTCATTTTAAGTTAGATAAAAACAGAAAAATGCTCAAAGAACACAATAGATCAGTCAGTAACTGTAAAGAGAAAAGACAGGTTATGACATCTCAGGTGTGTACCCTTCATCAGAACTAATGACTGAATGATTAGCAGGCAGTTTACAAAAAAGGGGAAGGAGAGGGGAAGAGAACCAAAAGATGTACCAGTCACTTAGATGAGGGGGGATAAGCACTTTGCTATTCTTTATCCTATCATAGACCTTCCCTTTTGTTCTTTCCTCCCCTCCCCCTTTCAGTGCCCCTTGCACTTCCTTAAGAATCTGTTACATTTTGAACTTTTGCCAGTTTTGACGAAGGATCATGGACCTGAAACGTTAACTCTGTTTCTCTCCACAGTTGCTGCCTGACCCGCTGAGATTTCCAGCATTTTGTTTTTATTGCTATTCTTTGGTCTGAACATTGATTTTAATAACAACAGAACTTAGCTACACTGCCATACTACAATTAGTATTTACTTACCTATTAATAAAATAAATTAATGCAAAAAGGTGCATCACTGAAGTGCCCCTCCCCCCTCCCCCCGTTATGTACTGTCCAGGTACATTTAATGTATAGTTACAATGGTACGTCACAGGGGGTGCTGTGGTGAGAGACCCGAAAGTACCTTCAAGGCAGAGTATAAAAGGCTGTCCACCACACCTGAGAGGCACTCTGGAGTTACACAATAAAGGACTAAGGTCACAGCAGTTACTACAACACCAGACTGTGTGGAGTCAGTGATTTGAGTGCTACATACATCACAAATTGGCGACGAGGACACGGACGAGCTTCACGCAATCATGGCTACTCTGGGCTCGCTAAAGGATTTTACAGTGGGTAATGACTGGGAGGCCTTTACGGAAAGGCTCGAGTACTAATTTATAGCAAACGACCTGAAGGGGGACATGAACGCACTGAGAGAGAAGCGTAAGGCGATATTGCTGTCCAATTGTGGCAATGAGGTTTACTGTCTCGTCAGGGATTTGCTGCACCCGCAAGCACCAAGGACAAGTCATATGAGCAGCTGATTGAACTCATTCATGACCAGCTGAAAACGAAGGACAGCATTCTCAAGGCCAGGCACAAATTCGACCACCACTGCAGACTTGAGGGCCAGGATGTCACCAAATATGCTGCGGACATCAGGAGACTCGCGGTGCCGTGCGATTTTGGCACACACCTTGACGAGGCGTTGCGAGACATTTTTGTTATGGGGATTGGCCATGAGGGTCTCCTTCACAAGCTGCTAGCCACTGAACCTACAGTCAGCTTGCAGCAAGCCATCAACATCAGCCGGGCATTTATGACCTCGACTTGCAGCACCAGGCAGATGATCCACACGGTCTCGAACCCGGCAGGTACTTTCCACAGGATAGCGCCCGTCACGGACAAAACTGCAGAACGTGGCTCTGCCTAGGGCAGAGAGCACGGACCTCAGGGTCCTGGAACTCAGAGTCCGCAGAGGGGGGCTAATCGAGTAGCACTATGCTGGCGCTGTGGAGGAAGCCATGGGGCTCACCGGTGCAGGTTTGCGGAGTATACGTGCAATACCTGCCACACGAAAGGCCACCTTCAGCATATGTGCAAAAGAAACACGACTCACCGCGTGGCTGAGGAGATGTTAGATGATCTGCTATCCGGCGAGGAGCAGGTAGAAGAAGATGATGCGTTTGGACTGTATACGTGTACCGACGATTCGGCCCCAGTGATTATGGAAGCCAAGATTAACGGAGTCCCAGTGAGTATGGAAGTGGACACGGGGTCGGGTCAGTCGCTGATGAGTCAGGAAACTTTTGATAAACTGTGGATCAACCCAGCTGCATGACCCAAGCTGGTCCCAGTCACGGCGAAGCTGCGTACCTACACCAAGGAACTGATACCTGTTCTGGGCAGAGCGGATGTGCAGGTATCTCACGGTGGCGAGACACACGGTTTACCTTTGTGGATCATTGCAGGCGATGGGCCAACGCTACTCGGCTGGAGATAGATGGGGAAGGTCCGTGCGAGCTGGGAAGACTTCATTCCTCCACAGACCGCTGTCCCCCGTGTCCACAAGAGCAGCGCCGACCGAGCTGGAGGAGAGAGAAGGGATTCGATGGGCTACTCCAGCAGGCACCATCGGCCCGCAGGCAGAGGCCGGTTCCGGAGGACGTGTGTGTGTGTGGCGGCTCCTGGGCAAAAAGGTCAGCTGCCTAGGGTGCTCCGGAGGATGTGGCGCTGCGGGGGCCAGTGCATTGCGGCTCCCGGGTGCAGTCGAAGCGTGGTGGATCGAGAGAGAGAGTCGAGAGCGAACCGTCAGGCAGCAGCAGGCTAGAGTCTAGCAGAGAAAACACCCAGCAAACCAACCTCGCAAAAGGGTCCAAAGAAGGAAAGCTGTTCATCGGCGGTCTCAATCCCAACACAGACGAGCAGGCCCTGGAAAAGTGCTCTCCAAGTACGGGCAGATCTCCGAGGTGCGAGTGATCAAGGACACTTTTCGGCTTCAGCACAGCGAGGTCAAGATGGTGGCGAGCCTCGTGGTAGCAGAGTTCTGCAGAGAAAGGCAAGCAGAGCACCTAAATTGGTGGCGCCCTCGTGGAAAAATCAAAATGGCGTCTTAAAAGGGAAATGTACCCGGGAGTCTTAAAAGGGCCTTACACCGTTGGCGGTCCCCACAAAAAGACTTTTGTAAGGGCAAGAAGAGTGAGTCAAAATGATTACTGTGATTTGTATGATGACGTGATTTATGACAAGAGTTAATATTTTGATGCTAAAATGATTACTGTGATTAAAATGATTGATATGATTGGTGAAAAGAGTTAACAGCGCAATGCACAAGTAAAAGGGTTAAGGGATCTGTGACTTACATGACCAATGGATTAATGCGATTTCCGATTTAATGTAACTCATGCAATGGTTCAGCGGCTGCAGACAAGCCGCAAAGGCAACTATTTTCTGAGAACAGAGGCAATGCACTAGTTGCGATACCCTGTCTCAGCGCAGCCCATTACCTCGGGCAAAAGGGGCAGTATGCCGCCACCATACCTCACCCAGTGGACCTGGGATTAAATAACTGTTCAGTCTGTTCAGTGTACCTGCAACCTTTTGATATAACTCTTCAATGCATCTATATGTACCATACAAATGTACTGTCTATGTGTACCTGCTTTCTATTGGAGATTATGTTTGTGTACTTCATCACCCATGTAAGGACTGCAAATACCACATGCTTGCACCGGATCACAAGCATAATCTCTACATGGTCAGGGTGGGGCGGAGGGGGAGAGGGAAGTGGATGGTCATGGACTCACAATCACAAATCAACCAGGACGAACAAGGCTGAGGTTTTCAGCAATGTGCTTTTGGAACTGGGGGGTGGGGGGGGAGTGAGATGTTATGTATTGTCCAGGTACATTTAATATATAGTTACAATGGTGCGCCACAGGGGGCGCTGTGGTGGGAGACCCGAAAGTACCTGCAAGACAGAGTATAAAAGGCTGCCCACCACACCAGAGAGGCACTCTGGAGTTACACAATAAAGGACTAAGGTCACAGCAGTTACTACAATACCATACTGTGTGGAGTCAGTGATTTGAGTGCTACATACATCACATCCCCCACCACCCCGGCCACCCTGCACCAAACCCAACAAATACACACATAAAGACACAATACGTCCTTATTTTTTCATTAAACAGAAACTCTCCTGATGATATCTGGCAGTATGTCTTGCTTTCTATTGTCACTGAAGGTTGTGTTATTGCTGGGAAGTCTTTCAGGAACCATGATAACATTGAGGAGAAGGGTCCCCGCTCTCTTTGAACTGCGACATTGCACTGCCTGGGTCCTAACATTAATAATAGCATTGTGGCACAGACAAAGTTAGCATTGCTTCTACAATCAATTACTGGTGCAGCCTGTTGTAACTAAATTCTGTGAGGATGAATGGGCAGGAGGTCATATGTTATTGAAAGTGTCAATGTCTGAAGATTGTGTTTTGCTTTCTGTTGCTCTGTAATAAGTTGAGCTAATCTTTGGTTTTCAAAAGCAAAGATAGAACATGTTCTTAAAAGTGACATTTAAATATATGTGATTAAGTAGAAGAGAATTAAATTGAATAAAAGATACTGTTGAACTGTGGTTTAATATATGTATTAGAAAATATTACAAATTGCTTGGATATCTGACACTGTAACAAACACAACTGCTAAACATTTTGATGTGATGAATATCCACACTGGTGTGATTTGAATTGTGGATCTAATTTTGTACATGTGAAATTGGTGTGCCTTATGGATAATGCAAACCATGGCATAACTATACTCCTGACAAATCCTATATTGCTCTGATCATGCTCTTGCACAGTGCTGAGAAAATAGTCGCCAATCACACAGCTAATTTTATTATTGGAATTTATGATTTTACACTTCCGTCTCCCCCTATCAAGTATGACTCCAGCAAGTGAAGAGTTTTCTCTTTGACGACTGTTGACCTCTGTTTTACTCAGGCTCTCTGGTGTCACATGTGGTTGAATGCTGCATTAATGTCAAGAGAGGCTACTCTCACCTCTGGCATTCACCTTTTGGGTTCATAATTGGACTAAGAATATGATGAGGTCTGAAGGCAGATGGTTCTGGTGGAACCCAAACTGAGCATTGGTGAGCAGGTTATTTATAAGTGTAATTTGTTGATACTAGAATCATAGAAATTTACAGCACAAAAGGAGGCTATTTCGGCCCATCGTGTCAGCACCGGCTGACCAAGAGCTATCCAGCCTAATCCCACTTTCCAGCTCTTGGTCCATAGCCCTGTAGGTTACGGCACTTTAAGTGCACATCCAAGTATTTTTTAAATGTGGTGACGGTTTCTGCCTCTACCATCCTTTCAGGCAGTGAGTTCCAAGCCCCCACCACCCTGTGGGTGAAGACATTTCCCCTCATATCTCCTCTAAGCCTCCTCCCAATTACTTTAAATCTATGCCCCCTGGTTGTTGACCACTTTACCAAGGGAAACAGATCCTTCCTATCCACTTTGTCCGGGCCCCTCATAATTTTATACACCTCAATCAGATCTCTGCTCAGCTTCCTCTGTTCCAAGGAAAACAGACCCAGCATCTCCAATCTTTCCTCATAGCTAAAATTATCCAGTCCAGGCAACATTCTTGTAAAGCTCCTCTGCACCTTTTCCAGTGCAGTCACATCTTTCCTGTAATGTGGTGACCAGAACTCATACAGTACTCCAGCTGTGGCCTAACCAGTGTTTTATACAGTTCAAGCATAACCCCCTTGCTCTTGTATTCCATGCCTCGACTAATAAAGGCAAGTATTCCATATGCCTTCTTAACCACCTTATCTACCTGGCCTGCTACCTTCAGGGATCTGTGGACCTGTACTCCAAGGTCCCTTTGTTCCTCTATACTTTACAGTGTCGTACCATTTAGTGTGTATTTCCTTGCCTTGTTAGACCTCCCCAAATGCATTACTGATGACTCCTTCACCACTTCACTGATGATTGGGTTAAAACTGATATAGTGATAACTGACCAGATTAGATTTATTCCGTTTGTTTTTTTGATATGCATCGGACAAACCTGGGAAAATTTCCACTTGTTTGCTATAGCTGCATTAGAAAAGCTTGGCTGGGGGCAGCTAATTCTGGTGTGAAGGTGTTCAGCACAATAGTCAGGATGATGTCAATGCCCATGGTCTTCGTGGTGTCCAATACACTCAGCCACTTCTTAATGTCATATGGGCTGACCCAAATTGGTTGGCCACTGACCTCTTTCAGAATAAGATCCCAGGAGAAGGTCAAGTAGGATAATTCAGCACTCACATGCTGGGTTCCACCATGGTTGATGTTAAGATGTTCATGGAGCTTCCTCCTACTCTTAGCTGCCTCTGCGCCAATTCAGCTTGTCCAAGAGGAGGAATGGCTTGGCAACTAACAGTTGCAAGATACATTCTGCAAATATGGCTCATGATGTCTCTCCACAATACTTGAGGTGCAATACAAGAAGCACAATGGCACTGATTGTGCAGGTCTTTAGCATGCATGGCCATCAGCACACAACTCATAGCAGATCAGCAGACATCAGTACAAAAGATTGATTTGGAGAAACAATAACATCTGTCCCTGCCGAGCACCATGAGAACTGTGACAGTAGCTAATTGATGGCTTCTTCTTCTAAACTGCTGCAATGGGACATTTGTCATTTGTTGACTGTAATGCTGTCTATTTTCTGTATGCCTACTAATGCCCTGCATTTCATCAATAAGTCGTGAACATCAGCATGCACTGATATTGCTTGGGGTTTGCATTGGGGTTTGCAGAGTAGGCATAGCCAACATTACATTTGAATTAATGGAAACAAATATTTAACTCTAATATATAGTTTCCATGTGTGTTTGTGTGATAGTGCAGAAATCGTGATGTGGGAAAAAGCGTATGTATGTGTATTGCAATGGAAGTTTGAACCATTTGCTGAATAATTGTAAGGCATCTACTATTTGTATATATATATATACATATATAGCACCATGCTCTTTTACCCCTTTCAAAATTGTTGATCCAAAACTATTTCTATATGCTGTGACTCTGGATCATTACCAGGAACTGATAGCTGTGAAATGCCCTGATCTCCTCCTGTCTCTCGATGCCGGAAGCCTGATGCATCATTGTCACTCTCAGGAGCTACTGGAGATATTTTCATCCTGGCATGTTTCACTGACACTTGCACAAGGCTAGGTTTTTGTACAGGATTTTCAAAGCAGCATCACAACGACTTCCAATGGAGCTGAAAGACACAGGTGCATATAATCCAGCATCCCTGCTAAAAGGAAGGCCTACTTACTCAGGTATCTCCATGGGGTTGAAGCCCTCTATCTCCTAAGATGTACTCTTCGAAAAATGCAAGGGCTGTTAAACTCAACTAATTGGACAGCAGGATCATCTGAGAGAATCATCCCCCTCCCCTGCCATTCTGGCTCTATTATTCTAAGATAGCTTGGTCTGGATCAGAAAATATATTCTGTTTTCATAAATGGTGCTGATGAAGAAGGATGCACAAATGTAACAGTTAATATGAATGGGAAAATCACTTTTTAATCAATAGAGACAGAGAAATTACAGCATAGGAGGTCAGATTTTCACGAGCCCCTTGCATCTTCCTCTGATTCAAAGGTTTATGTACATTTCCCTTAAAATATGTAATTACTATTCATTATGACAAAGCATTCCATAGTCCAGCAACAGTGCATATTGAAATTACTCCGAACCTCCTTCTTAGTACCAAATGTAAGTCGCTAACACCTCATCACTTAGTATTCACAACAGAAGACACATACCATCCTTAAACAGAGATAACCCAAGTATGACTTCAATATAAATTAGTTGGATGGCTTTGGAAATAAATCTAACAGGGACAGATAGGGGTAGACTTTGACTATTGGGCAGCTGACTGGCTGAGCATGCTGGCTGCCCAACCACTGGGCCAGCAGAGTGGCCCGAGCCATTCTGATGGTCACAGTGAGCTGCACGCACCAAACAGGCATCCAGCTTTACGGTTGGCCAGTGAAGAAATTCTAGCTGGCCTAGACACCGAGCCGTGGGACAGGTAAATAGGTCCAGGGATGTGGGGCTGATCCTGATGGGATGGGGCAGGCCAGGAGGGGAGAGGGGCGAAGCTCTGGATGGCAGCAACCCACAGTATTCTTGCAGATTTGGCCCATCATCCCTTTTGGCTCTCAAATATCTCCTGCCTTCCACCCTATCATAGACCTTCCCTTTTGTTTTTTCCTCCCCTCCGCTTTTCAGTGCCCCTTGCATTTCCTTAAGAATCTGTTACATTTTGAACTTTGCCAGTTCTGACGAAGGGTCATCGTCCTGAAATGTTAACTCTGTTCCTCTCCACAGATGCTGCCTAACCCGTTGAGATTTCAGCATTTTCTGTTTTTATTTTGTATTCTTGCAGAGCCTGGAGGTACACTCACCCGCAAAAATGAATGTCATAGCTCCCCAATTTGCATATTAAAAGGCCTACTGCAACAAATAGATGAGTGTTCTGGCCACCCATCGAAAGGCCCTTTCCAAGATGATGGCTGATGGAGTGCCAGCATTAACACGCTGGTAAGTAATCCAATGGCACTTTCAGGCCAATACATTTACACCAAGTGGGGCGACTTAAAATTCAGGCCCATAGTGATAATCTCATTGTATGGAGGGAGACAAGGGAGGAGATTTCTGAGGCATGGACAACAACAAGCTGCATTTATAGACTGCCTCTAATATAGTAAAATGTCCCAAGGTGCTTCACAAGAGTATTATCAAACTTTGATATCAAGCCATATGCAGAGGTATTAGGACAAGTGACCAAAAGTTTGGTCAAAGAAGTTTATGATAACATGGAAGTCGCTGGCCACTGAAGAAATACCAGTAGATTATAAACAGGCTAACATGGGGACAACAACAAACATATTAATCTTACTTAAATTATTTATCAGGAATAAACTTGACAATTATGTATACAACACTAACCAGCATGAATTCAGAAGGGGAAGGTCCTACCTGACTAACTTCCTTAAGTTCTTTGACAACGTATGTTGACTATGATATACCCAAATTTCAAAAAAAGCATAAGACAAAGCCCCTCATGAAAGGCTCTGGGGTTGATGTTTGTCTTCAGTGATCACTGTGTAATGAAAATCAGATGGCTTCTATAATGGGCAGGTGAACCATTCTGCCAGACTACCACCCAGGTAGTAAAAATCTACTTGCATCAATTAAACTCAAAGCTGTAGGAATCCAAGGCAAAGCCTGGGAATGAATAAGTGGTTGGCTGAATTGTAGAAAACTACCACTTCTTAGAGCAGTTACGTCAGCATGGGGTTGTCATACTGAATAGGTTGGCCCAGGGCTCACTACTGCTTCTAATATATATAATTCACAAGGTCATTGCAAAGTGGTTAAATTTGCAGATGACATCAAAGCAGGATATTCAGTGCAATTGGAGGAGGCAGCTCAGAGTTTTCAGAATGAGTTGGATAAAATATGTAATCATGCAGAACTAGTTTATAAAGTACTTGTGTATGGATGGAATTTAATGCAGACAAGTGCATAGTATTACATATAGGTAGGAAAAATAAGTGACACAAGTACTTTATAAATGATGTTGAAGTAGCGAAGGATGATGCTGAATACTTCAGAGTCTTAATAGGCTCAACGTTCAATATGTCCAATCAATGCAGAGCCGCACTCGACAAAGCCAACTGAAAGTTGATCTACTTAGCCAAAACAGTAGAATGCAAGTCAGAGGACGTAGTGACCAAACTGTATAGTACTCTGGTCAGACTACACTTTGAGTACTACACACACTTTTGGTCACCAAAACGCAGAAAAGACAGCAAGCGGTAGAGACAGTTCAGAAAAAGCCAAAACATATTAATGGTCTGAATTGGGAGGAAAGACTAGAGAGACTTGGGCCGAGAAATTCGGTAGCATCTATATTTAGGCTCCTTACCCGCATAGTACTAACAGCCCTCGCTCAAATGTGGAGGTCGGTGGAGTATTGGATTTTGGTCCTAAGATCTCATTATCATGTAGATGGCGCTGCAGTAGACACCTGCGCAGGTTGAAGCTCCAACTTCCAGGTAAGTGATTGGGTTGCATAGCGCGAGTCTGGTGGAGAACCAGTGGGTCTCAGAATTCGTGATCGGAAGGCTGTCTGTGGTTGGGTAAGAAGATCAGGGATGAGGGGGGGCAGTTTGCAGTATTGTTGGGGGGGGGGGGGTTCGGCATTGGTGTCAGAGAGGGCTAGGAGGTCGGGGTTGGAGGAAGATCGGAGGGCCGGCAGTGTTGTTGGGGGAACAGCAGTGATGTCGGGGAGGGCTCCGAGGTTGGGGTTGGGGTCGGAGGAAGATCGGTGGACCTGCAGTGTTGTTGGAGGGATGGCAGTGATGTCAGGGAGGGTGGGAGTTGGGGGAAGATTGGCATGGGGGCCCCAGAGGTCGGAGTCGGTAGTGAGGTTAGAGATCTCGGGACCGGGAGCGGCAGTGATAATGGTAAGCCATTACCTTTTTAAATTCTGCGCTATTTAGCGTTGTTTTTCCCAGGGGTAAACAGCGCTGGCGCTGGCTGCCTCAGGTGCAAACCAAATGTGCAAGAGGGAGCAGAAGCAGGTGTTAGGCTCTTTATTTGAATATGTTCATGCCCTATGCCTGTTTCAGATGTGGGTAAGTGATGCCTCTTGTTTGGCACTCACCAAAATGGTGTCCGGCAGGCCCGCACCAGAATTGTGCACGCACGGGGCGTGGACGGCATTTTGGACTCAAAACAGCATCTGTAGTGCCCCAAAAAATCGGGCACGACAGAGCCTAATTTCTAGGCCTTGGGCTTTCCATCCAAGGAAAGGAGAGGTGATCTTATATGCATAGAGTTACATACAGCCTTAGCTATTTCAATACAATTTGTAGAGTACTTGTGCTGCTTATTGTTCCCACCTTTATGTAATACTTTGCACTTGTCTGCATTAAATTCCATCTGCCCTTGTTCTGCATGATTACATATTTTATCCAACTCATTCTGTAAACTCTGGGCTGCCTCCTCCAAATCCACTGAACTTCCTGCTTTGATGTTATCTGTAAATGTAAGAATTTTGCATTGGCTTTGTGAATTGTTTTGTAAATTAGAAAGAGGCCGTTTGTCCCAACTGGGGTCTATACCGGCATTTATGCTCCACATGAGCCTCCTCCCACCCCTCTTCATCCAACCCTATCTTATATAAGATTGTATTGAAGATAGTCAAGGAAATGGAAAAAGTAAATATTGAATATTACTTTAGAGTAAATTGTGGGAGCAGGACAAGGGAACACATACTCAAACACACAAACAGTAAATTTAGGACTCATGTCAGGTAACTTTTCTTCATACAAAAGGCAATTAATGCTCGAAATAGACTTTCATATACAATAACGGAATCGATTACCAGGAGTAAACCTGAGGAAAAGTAATGGAGGAGAAAACCCCGGAAACTTTTACCAAACAATTGGATGCTGAACTGAATAAATTAATTGAGATGGGATGAATGCCATTATTCATTTGTAACTATTTTATGACTCTCCAGCCAGCATGAATTGTCTTTCCTTGTTCACACTACGAAAACCATTCAGAATTTAAAAGAAACTTCCATCAAATCTATTTTTAGTCTTCACTGCTCCAGTGGAAATAGTCTGTGTATATCATCTCCTTTCATAATTATAGTTCCTCATTCCTTGTATCATCCTAGTAAATCTACTTGGTACGTTTTTATGGTCTTATTATTTTCTATGGCACAGAGTACTGTAACTATGGCCTAACCAGGCCTTGTACAAATGTATCATCTCTTTGCTCTTGTACTCTATGCCACAATTTACAAAGCCCAAAAGGTTACTGATCCTTTTTTATGATATCGACCTTTTTGTCCATCCACATCAACCAACATCTTTCCATTGACTATTTGCTTACATTCCTTGTTTTTCCTCTCAAAACTCATCATCTTACATATCCTTGCATTAACCTGCATCTGCCACTTGTCTACCCAGTCTGCTAACTGGTTTATGTACTCTTGAGGGGTAGAAATTGGTCCTCAATGCCCCCATTTTCCAGATGGATAAAAATAACAAATTTCACAGGGTTGTGCCCCGAGGCCACCTGAACTGTATCTGAAGCCAAATTTAGCAACAGACAATTTTCAGATGTCCCAAGCATCCCCCTTAAACAGTTCTTCCGCCACTTTGTAAGGGCAAATGCGGAGTCTAACGCCTGTTTAAGGATCCCTCAACAAAATTGGTCAGTATTGAAGTCAGCAGGCATGGTTTTGGTGGGATTGCTGCGGTCTAATAATATTCTTGCTTTACTTAACTTCCTATGGAGCCAGGAGAAGCAGGAGTGTTCCTTCCAGCTCTCCAGTACTTCTGAGGGCTGATACCCCGTGACCGCTGGCCCAAAGTCACTCCAGCCCCTCCCAGGACTTGCCTGAAAGTTGCTGCCGATAGGGCAGCAGACCCAAATTTTATCTCCGACTATTAAAATGAGGCCAGAGGCCAAACCTTGAGTGAACTTTGGGCTTCTGGCACACACTTGCAGCACAATGCACATTTTATCCACGAAAATGGTCTGAAGTCTTTTACAGTCCACCTCTTGGTTTGCCAAATCTCCTACTTCTGTTATTTTTACAAATTTGAATATCGTGCTTCTGATGCCCAAATCCAAAACACTTATGTATATAGAGAACTAAAGTAGATCCAACACTGACCACTGGATATCACTTCTAACCATTCTCCAATCTGAGAAACATCAAATAATCCAAAGCTTTTGTTTCCTGCCAGTCAAGCAACATTTTATTTATGCAAAATGCTACATTTCCTTTTTTATACAGATTGAACCGTCCTTATCTGGAACTCCCTTATCCGGAATCACCCCTCGTCCGGAACCATTCCCGGCCACCGGGTGGCGCATGCGCAGAACTCCGACATGAACAAATTGAAGTCCTTCCTCGCTGCCGACTCCCACAATCGTTGGCCTGACCCAGCAATCCACCCCCCGCTCCCCCCATGATCTCTCTGCCGCACTCCCAGCCCCAAGCCAGCCAGCCCCAATATCCCCTTGCTCAGTACCTGTACCATCCAATTTAACATGACCACCCCTCGTCCGGAAAATCCCTTATCCGTAACAGGCCAGGTCCCGAGGATTCCGGATAAGGGAGGTTCAACCTGTAATACACATTTCTTTTTTTTTTAAACAAGCCTTCAGTGAGACATCTTTTCAAACTCCTTTTGAAAATCCATGTATGCTGCACCTACTGCATTCATGTTATCTATCCAATTAGTAATTTCTTTGAAAAGAAAACTGCATTCCGTTTGTCTAACATGACTTGCCTTTAACAAATCCATGCTGGCTGTCCTTGATTATCCTATGCACTTCTATAAGCTCTCAAATTAAAGATTCTAAGAATCTGTCCAAAACTGATGTTTGACTCACAGCCGAATAGTTCCAGGACCACACATGCCATAATTACCCTGCTGTGCCAATCACACCAATTCATTTTATACAATTTCAAACACAGCATGTGACTGACTATGCGTGTGCACAATTTCCCCACATATCCCCTCCTCTTCATTTCCAGTGTGTTACATGCCTTTATTGTCCAGTCTGTGATTTCTCTAAAAGTATGAATTTAAAGTATGAGCCTGGTTGATTGTTCTCCATATGTGTAGCCCATTTTCACATGAATTTAAATTATTACGCTATATGTACATTATGTTCATGATGGCAACAGGCAAACGACAGACTGAGCACCTTCTCAATCCACATCTGTCCATTGACCCTGCAGGGCCAATTGTACAAATGCATGGTACTGGCAGGAAACCTCGCCCACTGGCCACACATCAGGAAAGTGTGAACCCACTGCCCAAAAATTTGCACCCATTCATTCTAATGGATGGAAAATGTGGGCAACAATCCTGTGATCTTCTGACACATGCAGCCAGTGGGCGAGACTCCATGCCAGTACAAAATATTCATAAAATTGATTTTGCTCATTTATGTATTATCATTGTTTCACATTTGAAGAGTTTTGTGCAAGTCATTGTATTCCTTCCTGATCTCATCCATGTAGTCAAAAATTCAACATTGAGCTTCATAACAACTTAATGCCAGGCAAGATGGTAACTTGTCTTGGTTATGTTACCCTCGGAACTGAAAAAATCCTCTCCTGCTTCGGACTCAATAACAAGTTCTGACAAAGATCTGTCTCCAAAGCAAGCTTTCTTTGAGTGTAACTGAGACAGGAGCATCTATGCAGCTTACTTATTGTTGTCAGGTGTTATGCACACTAGTTAAGCAGCTCTAAGTCCCTTCAGTCGTGTATTTCTTTCAGATGAGACATTAAACTGAGGGCCCGTCTATCCTGTCAGGTGGACGTAAAAGATTTTATGGGACTATTTTGAAGAAGAACAGGAGAGTTCTTCCCTATACCCTGGTCAATAATTATCCCTCAACTAACATCACTTAAAAAAAACAGATTATCTGGTCATTCATCATTATCAACATGGGCAGTCCCTAGGAGTCGAGGATGACTTGCTTCCACTCTCAAAGTGAGTTCTCAGGTGACTGAAGATTCCAATACGGGACCTACAGTCTCTGTCACAGGTGAGGTAGTCAGTGGTTGAAGGAAGGAGTGAGTGGGGAGCCTGAGTTGATGTACGCTCTTACCGCTGTCTTCGCTTGGTTTCTGCTTGCTCTCGGCGATGGGACTTGAGGTGCTCAGTGTCTTCTCGGATGCTCTTCCTCCACTTTGGGCGGTCGTGAGCCAGGAATTCCCAGGTATCGGTGGAGATGTTCCACTTTATCAAGGAGGCTTTGAGGGTGTCTTTGAAGCATTTCCTCTGCCCACCTGGGGCTCGCTTGCCTTGTCGAAGCTCCACATAGGGTGCTTGCTTTGGGAGTCTCGTGTCTGGTCATTATCACATTATTGTTTGTGGGTGCTTGCTGTGTGCAATTTGGCTACCGCGTTTCCCACATTAAAACAGTGACTCGACTTCAAAAGAGTACTTCACTGGCTGTAAAGCATTTTGGGAAGTCCAGAGGTCATGGAAGGCACAATATAAATGCAAGTTCTTTCTTTCTTTAATATCAGCATTATTAGAGGCAAGTTAAATTGACCAACCATCTGGCATAGATACTAACTTCAAGGTGGTGATTGACTTCTCCCAGCAGAAAACATAGAATTTGGAATTAACAAATGAAAATATTAATTAAACTAGAGAAAAATGGTACATTAATGCTACAAGAACTAAAAGCTGCAAAAAGGCTTACATTTATATAGCGTCTTTCACGACCATCGGTCGTCTCAAAGCGCTTTACAACCAATGAAGTACTTTTGGAATGTAGTCACTGTTGTAATGTAGGAAACATGGCAGCCAATTTGCACACAGCAAGCTCTGACAAACAGCAATATAATAATGAACAGATAATCTGTTTTTTGTTATATTGATTGAGGGATAATTATTGGCTCGGACATAGGGTACAACGTAAGCTCGAGGAACAGCACCTCATCTTTCTTTTAGGCACTTTACAGCCTTCTGGACTCAACATCGAGTTCAACAATTTCAGACCATAACCTCTGCCCATATTTTGTTCCCTTTCCTTTTTATTTAATGCACGCCCCCCGCCCACCCGCAGAATCTCTCTGTTTCCCATGGCAGCTGGTTTACATTCTGCCATTCACATCCTATCTCGACTCATCTTTTTTTAACTTCTGCCATTATCATCTCAAGTTGGCCCATCATCTCTTTTGTCTCTCAAATCTCCCCGGTCTTCCACCCCATCACAGACCTTCCCGTTTGTTCTTTCCTCCCCTCCCCCTTTCAGTGCTCCTTAAGAATTTGTTAGTTTCGATCTTTTGCCAGTTCTGACAAAGGGTCATCGACCTGAAACGTTAAATCTGTTTCTCTCCACAGATGCTGCCTGACCCACTCAGATTTCCAGCATTTTCTGTTTTTATTTCAGATTCCAGCATCGCAGTAGTTTACTTTTGTACTGGGGATAACTCCCCTGCTCTTCTTCAAAATAGTGCCATGGGATCTTTTACGTCCACCTGAGAGGGCAGACAGCACTTCGGTCTAACGTCTCATCCAAAAGACGGCACTTCCGACAGTGCTGTCCACAGCACTGCACTGGAGTGTCAACCTAGATTTTGTTTGTTCAAGTCCCTGGAGTGGGACTTGAACCCACAAGCTTCTGACTTGGAGGTGATTGTGCTCGTCACTGAGCCACAGCTGACACTTGGAAGAGAACCTGACCCTCACGAGTGCATATCAGTAATTTGGCGTGTGCTTTACACGCTTTCCCAATCATTTAAAATTAATATGTGAGCATGAATCTCCAATACATGCTTCTGGTGCGCAATGCTCTCTGCTGAAATGAGGGGATCATCCTAGTATACAAAAGAACATAAGAATTAGGAACAGCAGTAGGCCATCTAGCCCCTCGAGCCTGTTCCGCCACTCAACAAGATCATGGCTGATCTGGCCGTGGACTCAGCTCCACTTACCCGCCCACTCCCCATAACCCTTAATTACCTTATTGGTTAAAAATCTATCTATCTGTGATTTGAATACATTCAATGAGCTAGCCTCAACTGCTTCCCTGCGCAGAGAATTCCACAGATTCATAACCCTCTGGGAGAAGAAATGCCTTCTCAAATCGGTTTTAAATTGTCTCCCCGGTATTTTGAGGCTGTGCTCCCAAGTTCTAGTCTCCCCGACCAGTGGAAACAACCTCTCTGCCTCTACCTTGTCTATCCCTTTCATTATTTTAAATGTTTCCATAAGATCACCCCTCATCCTTCTGAACTCCAATGAGTAAAGACCCAGTCTACTCAATCTATCATCATAAGGTAACCCCCTCATCTCCGGAATCAGCCGAGTGAATCGTCTCTGTACCCCCTCCAAAGCTAATATATCCTTCCTTAAGTAAGGTGATCAAAACTGCACGCAGTACTCCAGGTGCGGCCTCACCAATACCCTGTACAGTTGCAGCAGGACCTCCTTGCTTTTGTACTCCATCCCTCTCGCAATGAAGGCCAACATTCCATTCGCCTTCCTGATTACCTGCTGCACCTGCAAACTAACTTCTTGGGATTCATGCACAAGGACCCCCAGGTCCCTCTGCATCGCAGCATGTTGTAATTTCTCCCCATTCAAATAATATTCCCTTTTACTGTTTTTTTTCCCCAAGGTGGATGACCTCACATTTTCTGACATTGTATTCCATCTGCCAAACCTTAGCCCATTCGCTTAACCTATCTAAATCTCTTTGCAACCTCTCTGTGTCCTCCACACAACCCGCTTTCCCACTAATCTTTGTGTCATCTGCAAATTTTGTTACACTACACTCTGTCCCCTCTTCCAGGTCATCTATGTATATTGTAAACAGTTGAGGTCCCAGCACCGATCCCTGTGGCACACCACTAACCACCGATTTCCAACCCGAAAAGGACCCATTTATCCAGACTCTCTGCTTTCTGCTAGCCAGCCAATTCTCTATCCATGCGAATACATTTCCTCTGACTCCGCGTACCTTTATCTTCTGCAGTAACCTTTTGTGTGGCACCTTATCGAATGCCTTTTGGAAATCTAAATACACCACATCCATCGGTACACGTCTATCCACCATGCTTGTTATATCCTCAAAGAATTCCAATAAATTAGTTAAACATGATTTCCCCTTCATGAATCCATGCTGCGTCTGCTTGATTGCATTATTTCGATCTAGATGTCCCGCTATTTCGTCCTTAATGATAGCTTCAAGCATTTTTCCCACTACAGATGTTAAACTAACCGGCCTATAGTTACCTGCCTTTTGTCTGCCCCCTTTTTTTAAACAGAGGCATTACATTAGCTGCTTTCCAATCCGCTGGTACCTCCCCAGAGTCCAGAGAATTTTGGTAGATTATAACGAATGCATCTGCTATAATTTCCGCCATCTCTTTTAATACCCTGGGATGCATTTCATCAGGACCAGGGGACTTGTCTACCTTGAGATCCATTAGCCTGTCCAGCACTACCTCCCTGGTGATAGTGATTGTCTCAAGGTCCTCCCTTCCCACATTCCCGTGACCAGCAATTTTTGGCATGGTTTTTGTGTCTTCCACTGTGAAGACCGAAGCAAAATAATTGTTTAAGGTCTCAGCCATTTCCACATTTCCCATTATTAAATCCCCCTTCTCATCTTCTAAGGGACCAACATTTACTTTAGTCACTCTTTTCCGTTTTATATATGGGTAAAAGCTTTTACTATCTGTTTTTATGTTTTGCGCAAGTTTACTTTCGTAATCTATCTTTCCTTTCTTTATTGCTTTCTTAGTCATTCTTTGCTGTCGTTTAAAATTTTCCCAATCTTCTAGTTTCCCACTAACCTTGGTCACCTTATACGCATTGGTTTTTAATTTGATACTCTCCTTTATTTCCTTGGTTATCCATGGCTGGTTATCCCTTCTCTTACCGCCCTTCTTTTTCACTGGAATATATTTTTGTTGAGCACTATGAAAGAGCTCCTTAAAAGTCCTCCACTGTTCCTCAATTGTGCTACCATTTAGTCTGTGTTCCCAGTCTACTTTAGCCAACTCTGCCCTCATCCCACTGTAGTCCCCTTTGTTTAAGCATAGTACTCTCGTTTGAGACACTACTTCCTCACCCTCAATCTGTATTACAAATTCAGCCATACTGTGATCACTCATTCCGAGAGGATCTTTTACGAGGAGATCGTTTATTATTCCTGTCTCATTACACAGGACCAGATCTAAGATAGCTTGCTCCCTTGTAGGTTCTGTAACATATACTGTTCTAAGAAACAATCCCGTATGCATTCTATGAATTCCTCCTCCAGGCTACCCCGTGCGATTTGATTTGACCAATCGATATATAGGTTAAAATCCCCCATGATTACTGCCATTTCTTTTTCACATGCCTCCATTATTCCCTTGATTATTGTCCGCCCCACCGTGAAGTTATTATTTGGGGGCCTATAAACTATGCCCACCAGTGACTTTTTCCCCTTACTATCTCTAATCTCCACCCACAATGATTCAACATTTTGTTCTTTAGAGCCAATATCGTTTCTCACAACTGCCCTGATATCATCCTTTATTAACAGAGCTACTCCACCTCCTTTCCCTTCTTGTCTATCTTTCCGAATTGTCAGATACCCCTGCATGTTTAATTCCCAGTCTTGGCCACCCTGCAACCACGTTTCTGTAATGGCCACCAAATCATACCCATTTGTAATGATTTGTGCCGTCAACTCATTTACTTTGTTTCGAATGCTGCGTGCGATTAGGTAAAGTGTTTTAATACGAGTTTTTAAACCATGATTTTTAGTTTTGACTCCTCCTGCAGCCCCTTTATATTCAAACATATTGTCCCTTCCTATCACCTTGTGGTTTACACTTACCCCAGTGCTACTCTGCTCTGTTGCCTCCTGCCTTTTGCACCCTTTCTTGGGGTTCTGTTCATCTGAGCTCTCACCCACTCTACCTAGCTCAGAGCCCTCTCCTGGGTTCCCATCCCCCTGTCAAACTAGTTTAAAGTCCTCCCAACTGCACTATCAAAACCACCCGCGAGAACATTGGTCCCGTCTCTGTTGAGGTGTAACCTGTCCGACTTGTACAGGTCCCACCTACCCCAGAAGCGGTCCCAATTGTTCAGGAAACTAAAGCCCTCCCTCCTACACCAATGCCCCAGCCACGTATTTATCTGAATAGCCTTCCTATTTCTACCCTCACTAGTACGTGGCACTGGCAGTAATCCTGAGATTAGCACCTTTGAGGTCCTGGCTTTCAATCTTACTCCTAGCTCCCTAAACTCAGCTTTCAGGACCTCACCTCTCTTTCTACTGATGTCGTTGGTACCAATGTGGACCACAACCACTGGCTGTCCCCTTCTCTCCCCAGAATGCCCTGCAGTCGCTCAGTGACATCATTGACCCTTGCACCAGGGAGGCAACACACCATCCTGATGTCACTTTTGCTGCCGCAGAAGCGCCTATCTGCTCCCCTAACTATTGAATCTCCTATCACTATAGCCCTCCCCGCCTTCTTCCTCCCCCCCTGTGCAGCTGAGCCACCCACGGTGCTGTGGACTTGGCCCTGGCTGCACTTCCCAAAGGCATCACCGCCCTCGTCAGTCGTCAGAATAGAGTACCGGTTGGAGAGCGGGATAGCCTCAGGGGACTCCTGCACTACCTGCCTCGCCATACTCTTGTATGAGACATTGAGTAGACTCGGGCTATATTCCCTGGAGTTTAGAAGAATGAGAGGTGATCTCATTGAAATGTATTAATTTCTTACAGAGCTTGACAGTGTAGATGCTGTGAGGATGTTTCCCTGGCTGGTGAGTTTAGAGCTAGGGGTCAGAATCTCAGAATAAGGAGTACACCATTTAGGACTGAGATGAGGACAAATTTCTTAACTCAAAGGGTTGTGAACCTTTGGAATTCTCTATCCCAGAGAGCTGTGGATGCTTAATCATTCAGTATATTCAAGACACAGATCTATAGATTTTTGGATACTAAGGGAATTAAGGGATATGGGGATAATGCAGGAAGATGCAGATGAGGTAGATGTGTTCTTATTGAATGGTGGAGCAGGCTCGAAGGGCCGAATGGCCTTCTCATGTTCTTATGTTCAAAGTCTGAAAATTATCCACAATATCTGTGGAGTTTTACCAAATTTTTGGCCAACTTTAAGATTCAGGGTTGGAATTTCCTCTTAAATCGCTCCCGCCCGATCCTTAGCGGTGTTCCGGCAGTTGCGTCTTTTTCAACCGCCGGAATGCCGCTGGTGCGTGCTCCCGCGGTTTCCGGTTCTCCATGTCGGCAGCAGCAAAACGGTGCAGGAGCGAAGTGCAGCGGGCGGTGTGCGGCAGAGGAGGCCTGTCGACTCGGGAATCTTCGGCTCCCAAGTTGTCGCACGGCTGTCAAGCCCCGCCCCCACAAAGGCACCGATGAAAGGCCAGAGACTGCCGGCCTGAGATCGCTGAGGGCGGGCGAAGAGAGAGATCGCTGTGGGGTGCGGGCGAAGAGAGAGATCGCTGTGGAGTGGCGGGGGGGGGGGGGAGGGAGAGATCTCGCTGTAGGGGGCGGGGAGAAATCGCTGTGTGGGGGGGCGGGGAGAAATCGCTGTGTGGGGGAGAGATGGGAGGGGAAGAGATCTCGCTGTGGGGGCGGGGAGAGAGTTCGCTGTGGTGGGGGAATAGAGTGAGATCGCTGTGGGGGTGGGGGGGGAAAAGAGAGTGAGATCGCTGTGGGGGTGGTGGGGGGGAAGAGAGAGTGATCGCTGGGGAGTGGGGGAGGAGAGAGATCGCTGGGGGGGCGGGGTGTGAAGAGAGTGAGATCACTGTGGGGGAGGGGGAAGAGAGATTACTGTGGCGGTGGGGGAAGAGAGTTCGCTGTAGCGGGGCGGTGGGGAGAGAGAGTGAGATCGCTGTAGGGGGCCGGCGGGGGGGTTGAGATCACTGTAGCGGATGAGACAGACTGGGGGAGGGGAGGAAGAGACTGGGGGGCAGAGGAGAAACTGAGCGGGGGGGGGGGCGGGGAGAGGAGAGACTGTGCGGGGGAGAGGAGAGTCTGCGGGGAGGGGGAGCAGAGACTGGGGGTCAGAGGTGAGTCTGGGGAGGGGAGAGGAGAGACTGGGCGCGGGAAGGGAGAGACTGAGGGAGGAGAGGAGAGACTGGGAGGGAGAGGAGAGATTTTGGAGAGGAGAGAGGAGAGACTGAGGGGGGGAGAAAGGAGAGATTGTGGGGGGCGGTGAGAGAGACAGGGGAGTGAGAGACACTGGGGGGGTGAGAGAGGCTGGGGGGGGGGGAAGACTGGGAGGGAGAGGAGAGACTGTGGAGGGGAGAGAGGAGAGACTGGCGAGGGAAGAGCAGAGACTGGGGGACGTGGGGAGGAGAGACTGGGGGTGAGAGGAGAGTCGGGGGGGGGACGGGGGAGAGGAGAAACTAGGGGGAAGAGAGGAGACTGGGGGGGAGGGAGGAGAGACTGGGGTGGGAAAGCAGAGACTGGAGGGGTGGTTAGGAGAGACTGGGGGTGAGAGGTGAGTCTGGGCGGGGGGGAGAGGAGAGACTAGGGGGGCAGTGAGAGAGACGGGGGGTGGTGAGAAAGACTAGGGGGTGAGAGAGACTGGGGGGGGGGGTGAGAGAGACTGGGTGCGGTGAGAGAGACTTGGGGAGGTGAGGGGAGAGACTGGGGGTGGAGAGGAGAGACTGGGGGTGGAGAGGAGAGACTGGTGGGGAGAGAGGAGAGATTGGGGGGTCGGGGGAGAGCAGAGACTGGGTGGCATGGGGAGGCGAGACTGGGGATGAGAGGTGAGTCTGGGCGGGGAGAGAGGAGAGACTGGGGGGGGAGAGGAGAGACTGGGGGAGAGGAGAGACTTGGGGGGAGAGGAGAGACTGGGGGGCAGAGGAGAGACTGGGGGGGAGAGGAGAGACTGGGGGGGAGAGGAGAGGAGAGACTGTGGGGGGTGGTGCGAGAGACGGGGGAGGTGAGAGAGACTGCGGGGGGTGAGAGAGACTGGGGGGAGTGAGAGAGACTGGGGGGAGTGAGAGAGACTGGGGGGTGGGGTGAGAGAGATGGGGGGTGTGAGAAAGGCGGGGGGGAGTGAGTGACTGGGGGGCAGAGAGAGACTGGGGGGCAGAGAGAGACTGCCGGGAGGGGGTGAGAGAGACTGCCGGGGGTGGTGAGAGAGATGGCGGGGGGTGTGTGAGAGACTGGGGGTGGGTGAGAGAGACTGGGGGGAATGAGAGAGACTGGGGGGACTGAGCGAGACTGGGGGTAATGAGCGAGACTGGGGGGGAATGAGAGCGACTGGGGGGGGAATGAGAGCGACAGGGGGGGGGAATGAGAGCGACTGGGGGGGGAATGAGAGCGACTGGGGGGGGAATGAGAGCGACTGGGGGGGGAATGAGAGCGACTGGGGGGGGAATGAGAGCGACTGGGGGGGGAATGAGAGCGACTGGGGGGGGGCAAGAGCGACTGGGGGGGCAAGAGCGACTGGGGGGGGCAAGAGCGACTGGGGGGGGGGCAAGTGAGACTGCGGGGGGGAAGGGAGAGACTGGGGGGGGGGGAAGGGAGAGACTGGGAGGGGCAAGCGAGACTGGGAGGGGGGTGAGAGAGACTGGGAGGGGCGAGACCGGGAGGGGCAAGCGAGACTGGGAGGGGCAAGCGAGACTGGGAGGGATGAGAGAGACTGGGAGGGGCGAGCGAGATTGGGAGGGGCGAGCGAGACTGGGAGAGGCGAGCGAGACTGGGAGGGGCGAGCGAGACTGGGAGGGGCGAGCGAGACTGGGAGGGGCGAGCGAGACTGGGAGGGGCCAGCGAGACTGGGAGGGGCCAGCGAGACTGGGAGGGGCCAGCGAGACTGGGAGGGGCCAGCGAGACTGGGAGGGGCCAGCGAGACTGGGAGGGGCCAGCGAGACTGGGAGGGGCGAGAGAAACTGGGAGGGGCGAGAGAAACTGGGAGGGGCGAGAGAAACTGGGAGGGGCGAGAGAGACTGGGAGGGGCGAGAGAGACTGGGAGGGGCGAGAGAGACTAAAGGTGTAAATAAGGCTTTATTGGACCATTTATCTTATTGCCTTACACTAGAAATACTACAATCCATTAAAAAATACATCAAACTCTAGAGAACTATAAAAATCTGTGTAATATCAAACAAATCGGTCTAATCTGTGTCCATATCGCCCACTTAAGATCCAGTAAGACCAGCTTTTTCTGGACGCTATTGAGGTCTGATGGTAAACGTATCTTAATGATGAAACTTCCATTTTGGACGGTAATATATGGGTGGACAGTATCGAATACCGCCCGGCGGTAATGACTGTGGAATTTACCGCCGGGCGATATATGTGGTTTTTTTCGTCGAAACTTGTATTTCTGGGTGGTAAATGGGCGATTTGAGAGGAAACTCTAGCTCTCAATCTTTAATTTCTCTTATTCTTGTACAGTCATACTTACAAGTATGTATTTTCCCTTTCTTTCACTAATAAGCAGAAAAGGATGAAAGTTACAGTCGTTGTCTTTTCAGTTGATGATCTACAGTTTAGCAGTGGATAATCAGAGATATTATAAGGGTGAATTTCTGGAGAATTCTTTCACTTGTCTGCCACAATTTGGTGAAAGAGCTGTGAAAACCCTGGAAAAAAACAGCATAAAGACTAAAAACAGAACATGCTGGGAATACTCAGCAGGTCAGGCAGTATCTCTGGAGAGAGAAACAGAGTTAAAGTTTCAGGTTGATGACCTTTCATGAGAACTAAAAAAAGTTAGAGTTGTAACAGATCTTAAGCAAGGACAGATGCAGGGAAAGGGCCGGCGGCGGGGGGGGGGGGGGGGGGGGGGGGGGGGGGGGGAAATAATTTGAGACATGACATGTGGTAAGTGTAGCATGCTTGAAAGGAAAAAGGTGACTTTAGACTTATGGTTCCCAAAGCTCTGCACTACCGAGGTTTCCTTATGTCTGGGTCTGTTGTAGGCTAATTGATCGAGATTGATTGCTATGATTCGTCAAAAACTCCATTATCAAGGTCTCATGGAACTATCAGGAAGGTAGAAGGTGAATTAGATAGACCTTGGTCTTTCTTCTACAGAAAAATGCAGGGAACAGCACCAGCCCTTATACATGGCCTTCTTCGATCTTACAAAGGCCTTTGACACTGTCAACTGCAAGGGTCTATGGAGCGTCCTCCTCCGTTTCGGATGCCCAAAAAGTTTGTCACCATCCTCCACCTGCTTCACGACGACATGCAGGCCGTGATCCTTACCAACGGATCCATCACAGACCCAATGCATGTCCGGACCGGGTTCAAACAGGGCTGCGTCATCGCCCCAACCCTCTTCTCAATCTTTCTCGCCGCCATGCTCCACCTCACAGTCAACATGCTCCCCGCTGGAGTGGAACTAAACTACAGAATCAGTGGGAACTTGTTCAACCTGCACCGTCTCCAGGCCAGATCCAAGACTACCCCAACCTCTGTCGTCGAGCTACAGTACGCGGATGACGCCTGCGTCTGCGCACATACAGAGGCTGCACTCCAGGACATAGTCGCCGTATTCACTGAGGCATACGAAAGCATGGGCCTTCCGCTAAACATCCGTAAGACAAAGGTCTCCACCAGCCTGTCCTCACCGCACAGCACTGCCCCCAGTCATCAAGATCCACAGCGCGACCCTGGACACCGTGGACCACTTTCCATATCTCGGGAGCCTCCTATCAACAAGAGCAGGCATCGACGACGAGATCCAACACTGCTTCCGGTGCGCCAATGCTGCCTTCGGCTGCCTGAGGAAAAGAGTGTTTGAAGACCAGGTCCTCAAAAGTGCCACCAAGCTCATGGTCTACAGGGCTGTAGTAATATCGGCCCTCCTGTATGGCTCAGAGACATGGACCATGTACAGTAAACATCTTAAGTTGCTGGAAAAACATCACCAATGATGTCTCCGCAAGATTCTACAAATCCCCTGGGAGGACAGGCACACCAACATCAACATCCTCATTCAGGCTAACATCCCCAGCATTGAAGCATTGACCACACTCGATCAGTTTTGCTGGGCAGGCCACATAGTCTGCATGCCAGACACGAGACTCCCAAAGCAAGTGCTCTACTCGGAGCTCCTTCATGGTAAACAAGCCAAAGGTGGGCAGCGAAAATGCTACAAGGACACCCTCAAAGCCTCCCTGATAAAGTGTGACATCCCCACTGACACCTGGGAGACCCTGGCCCAAGACCGCCCTAAGTGGAGGAAGAGCATCCGAGAGGGCGCGGAGCACCTCGAGTCTCAACGCCGAGAGCATGCAGAAATGAAGCGCAGACAGCGGAAAGAGCTTGCGGCAAACCAGTCCCATCCACCCCTTCCCTCAACGACTATCTGTCCCACATGTGACAGAGTCTGTGGCTTTCGTATTAGACTGTTCAGCCACCAAAGAACTCACTTCAGGAGTGGAAGCAAGTCTTCCTTGATTCTAAGGGACTGCCTATGATGATGATGATGATGGTCTTTCTTCATCTAGTAATTCCTATTTTCCTTTGAAAGCAGTGCAGTGGTGTACCCACTGGGTGCTCCACTGTTCCTGGTCATGATGGACAGTGCTGCTAGTTCTATACATCATGGGTCAAGATAGTTAGTGAATTTCGCACACTTACCCTGTCATCTACTCATTAACTTCTCAAGGACCCAAACACAGCTGGATTACAGTGTCCTCTTCTGCTTGATCTTTCAAATTATTTTCTTATTGTTCCTTTCTGTCACTTTTTCTCTCAATCTCTTAAACCACTTTTTTCTATCCCTCTCTTTATTCTTCTTTGTTTTTAATTTGACTTCTCCGTCTTTTACTCTGTTTCTTTCTGTATCATTTTTAAAAATTGGTTAAGGGGATAATCCATTGGGCACGGGATAATCCATTGGGCACGACGTTCACAAGATCCCAGTTGCGACATTAACATCACTTTGACATTCCAACAATTTGCATGCAAATATAGAGCGATGTCAATGGTGGGCATAAAAGTCCAATTAACGTTGTTTACTGCCAAATCCACGACTGCAGCAATTTCTGGCCCAGTAATGCTGGCTTCAGCCATTGAAGATCTGGAAGGTTGTAGATATTCGCTGTGGTCAGTTGTCCAGTTCTTATTGCGATCATCTCAAAATCTTGGAAGCCTCTAGGGCTGAGACATCTATAAGGCTGTTCCTGATGTTCATGGTGAGGAGATGCTTCGTGTTGTTCATCATGTTACTAAGTTCATAGCCATAAATGTTGTATCTCACAGCCTACAAACAGTCTGCAGCATGCATTTCCTGTAGAGCAACAATGCCAATTTTATTCTCCTTGAGACCCTTGAAAGATAATCACATTTAGCATGTGCCAGATGTTGCACATTAAATTGATACATTTGTAGAGCTGGTCCTACATTTCTTTGGTGCTGATCCCTTTCCTGAAGGACATTAATGAACTCGTTGGATTTGTTACAATAATCATCAGCTTTCGTGGTCATTTTTTCTAATCATAACCCACTAATTACCAGACTTATTAAAAGTCAAATTTTCCACTTGCCGTAGTTGCAGTTGGACTCATGACCTCTGGATTGCTAGTCTACTGCGATAGCCATTAGGCTATCATATGCTCAACTCTCAACTGCAGCAATGAGAACCAATGGAATGCCTATAAACAACATTGCAAGGAAACGACTTGAGATATTCATCAGCAATTCTGTCAGTGAGTAAACTATTAAAATCGTTATGTCGCAGAGGTCAAGAGACAATCCAGCTTTGATCCCCAGTTTGTCCTAAATTAACTGAACAGCATTCCAACTACTGATTACTGCCTAGTGACCCCCTCCTGGGAGTGTGCATGTGTGGATATTGGATGAAAAAAGCCTCGAGCTTACCTGTAATGTCCCCTGTAGTCAAATAGCTTTCCAAAACTCACTATGAAGATTGACGCACGAATACAAAGCCACTTGGGAAAGGTACTAGAAGGCAACCGCTGCCAATGGAGCCATATTGCAGCAAGGAGTCAGGAGAGGAGTGGTGAAAATCAGTAAAGAGAAAAAAATATTATGGGGCCGAAAATGCCCCCCTCCTTAAGTTCCATTTCCGCCTCGAAGAGGCCTTACCGACCGGGAGCAGACGGGTCGGCCGACCCGTCCTAAATTGTCCCTGGGCCGGGAGCGGCGGGAACGGGTTTCCGTACCGCCCGTGCTGCCGCCCTGTCAGGCACATCCCAAGCCCCTTCCGACCCGCAGTGACCCCTTTCTGACCACTGCGGGAAATTGCCCCACAGAAGCAGAGTGGCTACCGGTCGGTGCCACTGACAGCTTTCCCCTGCGGGAGCTGTGAATGCCTGGGTGGCACGTCTGCCCTTAAAGGGGAGGGCCAGCACCTCCGTTTTATTTTAATTGTCGAGCCCACTGCTGGCTTGGCCGAAACTCACCCTGCTGGCCCAGTGGGCCTAACTAAACCCCATGCAAAGTGCGCAGCGGCCCTCCCCTTTAACTGAGGGTGAGCGACGTTGTGACAAATCAGCGTGACGCAGCATGTCTGCTGACATCAGCAGCAACGTGCTGATTACTCGTTGCATCGGCTGACCCGCTGCAAGGGCATTTCTGCCCTCAACACCCCCCTCCCCCCCCCACCCGACCAGAAATGCTGAACAAAGACCTGAATATCGGCGCAAGATCCAGCCTATGTATTGGGGTGGTGAACAAACTTCAAGAGCGGTAAGTGCGCTTACTTATTGGTCGGGGGGCAATTTCGTCCCCTATAGCTTTATTTTTAATGAGAATGGTTCAGTTAGGAGCAGCAGCACTGACAATCACGTTCCATAGCAGCTTGACGGAAGCTTTCAGGGCTGCCAATATACCATTAAATTCTCTAGACTATAAATTGTTGAAATCTTACCTTGAGAATTATTTGAAAAACACTGGCATCATTCCAAGTGAATATCAACTTCAACAACCACTGCCAGTTGTATTTTGAGGGACAGAAGGCAAAATTAAATCAGTTACAGGAGGAATGTTCCATACTGTAAACTTAGTAAAGGAACAAGCAGAATAATAAAAATATACTGATCTATATCATTGGTGGTGTGACAAAATTACCAGTGAAACGGATCAGTACATTTTTATTAAACTGACTGTGTCTTCACTGAATCCACAGTACTCAGTAGGAACTATGCACACTCTTTCCCTATATTGTGTCATGTTCAGAGACAAGAACTACTTTTTGTTTGTATTTTGTTTATCTCAAAGTAACGCTGCAGAATTATGGTGGTCAGATGAAATAACACATCATTTGAGGGATTAATTCGTTTTCACACTAATGCAGAAGACAGCTATTTCAAAAGTTCACAGCATTTCTCATCTGGCTTATTAGGCAGAAGGCAGCACTGGGAAATTCTGAAATGCAGATGGGGAATATTTTCTCTGTGCACTATCTATAAAGATCTTCTCCCTGTAAACATTAGTCATCTCTGAGAGATGACAGCGAGTGTCATTAGGCTATTCAATCACGGGTGGTAGCAGATCAGTTCGGAAAATAGGACGGGATGTAGAACAGGCAGCCAATCTACTAATAACTGCTTCATGCCCCTACCAAAGTTTGAAGTTCCACCTCAAGTGTCTCAAAAATACTGGGGAAAAGATTCTGGTATTTTGAGGATAGTGGAAAAGTCAGGTTAGGGCTTATGGGCTCAATTTTCCTTTGTATTTGTGCCGTTTTTTTTGGAGCAGGCTGCTTTTTCTGGCCGAACTTAAAAATCCCCATTTTCCCCAATTAATTTGCACCAGCGTAACTCAGTTAGTTACGAATTTTTTTAAGTCATTTTTATTTTCAGCCAAAGGGTGCGTAACCAGCCACCTACACCACTTCTGGCCAATTAAGGAAGTTTGGCCAGCTGAGAGTTACTCCAGTTCTGATTAGGCCAGCATATGTGGCCTGTCCTGAAAAATCTTCCCTAGAGTTAAGGAAATCGGCACAAGTAAGGAAAGTGGTGCAGCAGATACCCGGACACACTGAAAGAATTGAAAAACACATAACAGCAACTTACCTCCAACCTCACCCGTAGGCTGTCCAGTTCCATTCTCGGTCCCCAGAGAGAGAGAGAGAGAGAGAGAGCGACCGGACAGCCTTCGGGCGGGGTTGGAGGCAAGGTGGTGCTACATGTTTTCCAATTCTTTTAATGTGTTGGGAGGTGGCTGTATGCTTCACTTCACAGCCTCAGCTCGCATTGTGTCCCTGGTTACATAAGAACATAAGAAATAGGAACAGGAGTCGGCCATACGGCCCCTTGAGCCCGCTACGCCATTCAATAAGAACATGGCTGATCTGATCATGGACTCAGCTCCACTTCCCCGCCCGCTCCCCATAACCCCTTATCTCCTTATCATTTAAGAAACTGTCTATTTCTGTTTTAAATTTATTCAATGTCCCAGCTTCCACAGCTCTCTGAGACAGCGAATTCCACAGATTTACAACCCTCAGAGAAAAAATTTCTCCTCATCTCTGTTTAAATGGATGGCTCCTTATTCTAAGATTATGCCCTCTAATTCTAGTTTCCCCCATCAGTGGAAATATCCTCTCTACATCCACCTTGTCAAGCCCCCTCATAATCTTATACGTTTCAATAAGATCACCTCTCATTCTTCTGCAACCTGATCTTTTTGGAGCAGGTCAAGGTTCCACCCCCTCAGGTTAGGCCACGCCAAAATGAAGAGATCCAATTGCGAAACTTACAACACTTTTGTACTTGGACCCCAAAAAATCGGGCGTAACTCTTCAAGTACACCATAAAAATGCTTTTGGGAAAATTGAGCCCGATATAATTACATACTGTAAATTGTAACAACTTAGTGAAAAATGGGATAAATATAGATAAATACATGCTGGACCAAGCCCGAATCATACAACAGTATCTGAACAGTCAGGATGAGGAGTGTTATTTTCCTGCACACATCCACATTTTGCATCACAATCAACGTCAGATTTACTGCTATAATCTAATTACTATCTGCACAAGAAGCTGCAGCAGAATGCTATCAAACTGTGGTTTGTTTATTTTATAATAGCAAAGCTCATGAAAACAAGACAAATTCTGCTGACTGCAGAGGCGTGACTGTGATAAATCATGCTATTTATGAAATCCTATTGTGACTGGCCGCAAATTTTGAGGGGGGGGATTCTATCCCTTTTAAAAAGATGTATTGGCAATCCATCCAGCATTTTAAACATTCACTCCCTGCACCACCAGCGCACCGCGGCTGCAGTGTGTACCATCTACAAGATGCACTGCAGTAACTCACCAAGGCTTCTTCGACAGCACTTCCCAAAACCTCGACCTCCACCACACAGAAGGACAAGGGCAGCAGGTGCATCGGAATACCATCACCGGCAAGTTCCCCTCCAAGTTACACAACATCCTGACTTGGAAATATATCGCTGATCCTTCATTATTGCTGGGTCAAAAACCTGGAACTCCCTCCCTAACATCGCTGTGGGAGTACCTTCACCACACGGACTGCAGTGATTCAAGAAGGCAACTCACTGCCACCTTCTCAAGGGTAATCAGGGATGGCCATTAAATGCTGGCCTTGCCATGATGCCCACATCCCAGGAACGAATAAAAAAAAGTTCGAAAGAAAAACCCTTTGATAAGTGTGTTGAGAATTGAGTTGCTGTGTTGTGGATAAATTCAACTTGTAACATTGCAATTTTATTTTCTGACATAGGTCGTGTAACTTTGCATTCTTCCCATCTCTCCCATTGACTTCAAAGCTATTAAACATTAAGCACTTCAAACTATGGTTAAGATCAGTATTTTTGACCTCGTGTCAGATAATATAACCCACCCCAGACTATTTGTACCAGGAAACTTGGCAACAGTGAGCTCAGCAGGAAAGAAGAAAACATTTTGCTAAATGTGTGTTATCACTCTTGTGCTATTTTTGTGTAATTCTATTTATGCAAAGACTTAAAAGGTAACATTTTACCAAAGGTCAGAAGCTGCTCTGCTCGCTAAGCAAATTTATTCAATTACCAACATTAGAGATGAAGGTTAATCCCCATCAGCTGATTTAGCTGATTTTAGCCAGGGTGTTAATACAGTAGCTCTGTAAAATTGTCCTCGGATACCCTAGATTAGGGAGCAGTAAAATGTATTTGTCCCCCAGTCCTGAGTTCTATCCAATGGGAAGTTGCAATTTGGGGATATCAGATGCGGGCAAGATCAGGGCTCCATGGTCAAGTTGCCGTGGTACTCATAAACCACTGCAGTGGTTCCGCTCTGTGCCTTAGCAAACTACCTGGTTGACTGAAGAAGTTATTGACATACATTCCCATTACTGAGCCTCTGCTTGCAGCAGGTTTAAGGCCTAACGCTTCCCTGCATTTATTCGAAATAATATTAACTTTTCTGAGACAGAAAAATGAGAAAAGGAAATTTGCATTCACAGATGTCACTCCAACGACCCGCCCTGTCTCTCCCTCTCTCCTACTGTCTCCTGGCTGGTTAGTCACCAGCCATAGACTCTGAAAAATCTGTGACGTGGAATCACTGAAGTGAAGGAATGAATTTAATTCCATGTGTTGATACCAATATCCAAGCAGCAACTTGATTCCCTGTCTCATGGCCAGTAGCAGACCTATTAAACAACAACAATGACAACTTATGATCATACACCGCCTTTAATACAAAATCCCAAGGTGTTTCACAGAGGGGAAAGTGGTTGGAGTGACATCTGTGAATGCAAATTTCCATTTCTCATTTTTCTTTCTCAGAAAAGCTAACATTATTTCTAATAAATGCAGGGAAGCGTTAGGCCTTAAACTTGCTGCAAGGCAGAGGTTCAGTAATGGGAATATATGTCAATAACTTCTTCAGGAGGGGAAATGTTAAATGGGAGCCATGGGAAGAGTTCAGGGTGAGCAAAGGCTGAGCAAAGAGGTAGGTCAGTAAGAACAGGGATGAGAGTTGAGTGAAACTGGAGGGTCGATTTTCACATGACCCACTTCGAGTAAAGGGGTGACAGCGGAGTTAAAATCACAATAGTGAAATTTCCGTCCCATTCCCAATCGCCGGCATATTTGCAGAAGCCTTAGAACATAAGAACATAAGAAATAGGAGCAGGAGTAGGCCATTTGGCCCCTTGAGCCTGCTCCGCCATTCAATAAGATCATGGCTGATCTGATCCTGGCCTCAACTCCACTTCCCCGCCCGCTCCCCATAACCCTTGACTCCCTTATCATTCAAACATCGGTCTATCTCCACCATAAATATATTCAATGACCCAACCTCTGCAGCTCTCTGGGGTAGAGCATTCCAAAGAGTCATGACCCTCAGAGAAGAAATTCCTTCTCATTTCTGTTTTAAATGGGCGACCCCTTATTCTGAAACTGTGCTCCTTAGTTCTAGATTCCCCATGAGGGGAAAAATCCACTCTGCATCTACCCGATCAAGCCCCATCAAAATCTTATACGTTTCAATAAGATCACCTCTCATTTTTCTAAACTCCAATGAGTATAGACCCAACCTGCTCAACTGTTCTTCATATGACAAACACTTCATCTCAGGAATCAACCTCGTGAACCTTCTCTGAACTGCCTCCAATGCAAGTATATCCTTCCTTAAATAAGGAGACCAAAACTGTACACAGTACTCCAGGTGTGGTCTTACCAACTCCCTGTACAGTTGGAGTAGGCCTTCCCTACTTTTATACTCCCTCCCCCTTGCAATAAAGGCCAACATTCCATTTGCTTTCCTGATTACTTGCATGCTAACTTTTTGCTTTTCATGTACAAAATCCATCTGTACGACAGCATTTTGTAATCACTCCCCATTTAAATAATAATTTACTTTTTTATTTTTCCTACCAAAGTGGATAACCTCATATTTTCCCACATTATAGTCCATCTGCCAAATTTTTGCCCACTCACTTAGCCTATCTATATCCCGTTGCAGATTTCTTGTGTCCTCCTCACAATTTGCTCTCCCACCCATCTTTGTATCATCAATAAATTTGGCTACATTACACTCGGTCCCTTCATCCAAGTCATTAATATAAATTGTAAATAGTTGAGGCCACAGTACTGATCCCTATGGCACCCCACTCGTTACAGTTTGCCAACCTGAAAATGACCCATTTATCCCGACTCTCTGTTTTGTGTTAGTTAGCCGATACTCTATCCACGCTAATATATTACCCACAACCCCGTGAGCTCTTATCTTGTGCAGTAAACTTTTGTGTGGCACCTTATCGAATGCTTTCTGGAAATCCAAATACACATCAACTGGTTCCCCTTTATTCACTCTGCTTGTTACATCCTCAAAGAACTCCAGAAAATTTGTCAAACATGATTTCCCTTTCATAAAACCATTCTGACTGTGCATGACTGCATTATGATTTTCTAAATGCCCTGCTACTACTTCCTTAATGATGGACTCCAGCATTTTACCAATGGCAGATGTTAACTAACTGGTCTATAGTTTCCTGTTTTCTGTCTCCCTCCTTTCTTAAATATGGGTGTTACATTTGCGGTTTTGCAGTCCGTTGGAACCGCTCTAGAATTCAGGGAATTTTGGTAGATTATAACCAATGCATTCACTATCTCTGCAGCCACCTCTCAAGACCCTAGGATGCAGGCCATCAGGTCCAGGGGACTTGTCCACCTTTAGTCCGATTAGTTTGCCTAGTACTTTATCTCTAGTGATATTGATTGTTTTAAGCTCCCCACCCCCTCCCCCCGCCTCCAATAGCTTCTTGATTATCAATTATTGGGATTTTTTTAGTGTCCTCTACCGTGAAGACCGATACAAAATATTTGTTCAAAGTCTCTGCCATTTCCCTGTTTCTCATTATTAATTCCCCAGTCTCATCCTCTAAGGGACCAATGTTTATTTTAGCTACTTGCTTCCTTTTTATATACTTGTAGAAGCTGTTACTGTCTGATTTTATATTTCATGCTAGTTTACTCTCACATGCTATCTTTTCTGTCTTTATCATTTTTTTCAGTCGTCCTTTGCTGATTTCTACAAATTTCGCAATCCTCTGGCCTTCCACTGTCCTTCGCAACATTGTATGCCTTTGTTTTCAATTTGATACCAGCCTTTACTTTCTTAGTTAGGCAGGGATGGTTCATCCTTCTCTTAGCATCTTTTTTTCTCATTGAATAAATCTTTGCTGAGAGTTAAGAAATATATCCTTAAATGCTTGCCACTGCTTTTCTACAGTCTTACCCTTTAATCTATTTTCCCAGTCCACTTTAACCAACTCTGTCTTCATCCCTTTGGGTAATTACCTTTATTTAAGTTCAGGACACTAGTCTGAGACCTGGCTTTCTCACCCTCAAACTGAATTTGAAATTTTACCATGCTATGATCACTCTTCCCAAGAGGTTTCTTCACTACAGGATCATTAATGAATCCAGACTCGTTACACATTACCAGTCTGCTCCCTGGTTGGTTCCACAATGTATTGTTCCAAGAAAGCATCCCACATACACTCTATGAACTCTCCCACAAGGCTACCTTTGCCAATTTGATTTGTTCAATCAATATGAAGATTAAAATCGCCCATGATTATTGCTGTACCTTTCTTACAAGCCTCCATTATTTTTTGATTTACACTCTGTGCTACAGAGTGGCTACTGTTTGGGGGCCTTTAGACCACTCCCACCAGTGACTTCTTTCCCTTATTATTTCTTATCTCCGCCCAAACTGATTCTGCATCTTGATCTTCTGAGCCAATATAATTTCTCACTAATCATCAACATAGGCAGTCCCTCAAAATCGAGGAACACTTGATTCCACTCCATAAGTGAGTTCTCAGGTGACTGAACAGTCCAATAATTACAGTTGCTAAACTTTGCCATAACCTACAGGGCTACGGACCAAGTACTGGAAAGTCATCATCATAGGCAGTCCCTCGAAATCGAGGAAGACTTGCTTCCACTCTTAGAATGAGTTCTTAGGTGGCTGAACAGTCCAATGTGAGAGCCACAGTCCCTGCCACAGGTGGGACAGACAGTTGTTGAGGGTAAGGGAGGGTGGGACAGGTTGCCGCACATTCTTTCCGCTGCCTGCGCTAGTTTTCTGCATGCACTCGGCGATGATAAGGATAGTATGCAGGTACAGCAAGTGATCAGGAAGGCCAATGATATCTTGGCCTTTATTGCAGGGGGGATGGAGTATAAAAGCAGGGAAGTCTTACTACAGCCATATAAGGTATTGGTGAGGCCACACCTGGAATACTGCGTGCAGTTTTGGTTTCCATGTTTACGAAAGGATATACTTGCTTTGGAGGCAGTTCAGAGAAGGTTTACTAGGTTGATTCCGGGGATGAGGGAGTTGACTTATGAGGAAAGTTTGAGTAGGTTGGGCCTCTACTCATTGGAATTCAGAAAAATGAGAGGTGATCTGCTCGAGACGTATAAGATTATGAGGGGGCTTGACAGGGTAGATGCAGAGAGGATGTTTCCACTGATGGGGGAGACTCAACCTAGAAGGCATGATCTTAGAATAAGGGGCCGCCCATTTAAAACAGAGATGAGGAGAAATTTCTTCTCTCAGAGGGTTGTGAATCTTTGAAATTCACTGCCTCAGAGAGCTGTGGAAGCTGGGACATTGAATAAATTTAAGACAGAAATAGACGGTCTCTTAATCGATAAGGGGATAAGGGGTTATGGGGACCGGGCAGGAAAGTGGAGCTGATTCGATGATCAAATCAGCCATGATATTGAATGGTGGAGCAGGCTCAAGGGGCTGTATGGCCTACTCCTGTTCCTATTTCTTATGTTCTTATGAGAGTCGAGGCGCTCAGCGCCTTCCCGGATGCACTTCATCCACTTAGGGTAGTCTTTGGCCAGGTGTCAGTGGGGATGTTGCACTTTATCAGGGAGGCTTTGAGGGTGTCCTTGTAATGTTTCCTCTGTCCACCTTTGGCTCGTTTGTCATGAAGCAGTTCTGAGTAGAGCGCTTGTTTTGGGAGTCTCGTGTCTGGCATGCGGACAATGTGGCCTGCCCAGCGGAACTGATCAAGTGTGGTCAGTGCTTCAATGCTGGGGATGTTGGCCTGGTTGAGGACACTAATGTTGGTGTGTCTGTCCTCCCAGGGGATTTGTAGGATCTTGCGGAGGCATCGTTGATGGTATTTCTTTCAGCGACTTGAGGTGTCTACTTTGCATGGTCCATGATACATGGTCACTACTGCACTGATCTCATCCTTTATTAACAGTGCTACCCCACCTCCTTTATCTTTCTGCCTATTCTTTTGAAATGGCAAAAACCCCTGAATATTTAGTTCCCAGCCTTGGTCACCTTACAACCACGTCTCTGTAATGGTAATCAGATAATACCCACTTATTTCTATTTGTGCCGTTAACTCATCAACTCATTTATCTTGTTACTAATGCTTTGTGCGTTCAGATATTGAGCTTTTAATTTTGTCTTATGTGTATATATCCTGTCACTACTCGTCACACTTCGGTTATCATTAACCCTATCACTACCCTGCACTTTTGCCCTATCCTCTCTCTTTGACTTTGTAAATTTCCGCTCACCCGATCCCCCCGCCGCCCCCCCCATTTAGTTTAAAGTCCTATCTACAGCCCTATTTATTTGATTCACGAGGACACTGGCCCCAGCCTGGTTCAAGTGAAATCCGTCCCGATGGAACAGCTCTCACCTATCCCAGTACTGGTGCCGCGTGCCCCGTGAATTGAAACCCTTCCCTCCCACACCAATCTTTGAGCCAAGCATTCATCTCTCTGATCCTATTTACGCTATGCAAATTTGCTTGTGGCTCAAGTAGTAATCCAGAGATTATTACTATTATGTATTGTCCAGGTACATTAAATGTATAAGTACAATGGTGCGCCACAGAGGGCGCTGTCGTGGGAGACCTGAAAGTACCTGCAAGACAGAGTATAAAGGCTGCCCACCACACCTGAGAGGCACTCTGGAGTTGCATAATAAAGGATTAAGGTCACAGCAGTTACTACAACACCAGGCTGTGTGGAGTCAGTGATTTTGAGTGCTACATACATCACAATTACTCTTGTAGTTCTGCTTTTTAATTTAGTCCCTCGCTGCTCATACTCCCTCTGCAGAACCTCTTTCTTTGTTCTACCTATGTTGTTGGTATCTACGTGGACCACAACAACTGGATCTTCCCCCTCCCACTCCAAGATCCTCTCCAGCCGAGAGGAGATGTCCTTAACCCTCATGCTCTCGGCTGCGCAGAACGGTATCTATCCCCCAAACTATACTGTCCCCTAACACTTCCATATTTCTTTTTACTGCCCCCACTTGAATGGCCCCCTGTACCATGGTGCTGTAGTCAGTTTGCTCATCCTTCCTGCAGTCCTTGCTCTTGTTCACATAGGGAGTAAGAGCCTTGAACCTGTTGGAGAAGAGCAAGGGCTGACACTCCTCCATCACTACCTCCTGGGTCCCCATACATGCCTTATTCGTAGTCACACATTCCTATCCCTGACCACGGACCAAATTTGAATTAGTTAATCGAAGGGGTGTGAGTGCCTCCTGGAACACAGCTTCCAGGTAACTCTCCCGCTCCCTGATGTGTCGCAGTGTTCGCAGTTCAGACTCCAGCTCATCAACATGGAGCCGAAGTTCCTCAAGCTGCAGACACTTGCTGCAGATGTGGTCGCAATGGACCTCAATGGGGTCAACCAGCTCCCACATGCAACGGCAGTAACACATCACCTGTCCTGTATTTAATTAATTAAGTTTTCACATTTTTAATGTTTAAATTTTTAATCCCAGCTCTTAATTTAAACCAATGCCCAAGAAAAAGAGAGAAATACTAACCAACTCACCTACTTTTCTCTGATGTAACACTTCAATTCTTTTATTTCGTATACTCCCAGGTCAGTTGATGCTGGTTGGGCTGGCTCCACCCTTTGTAGCCCTGCCGACTCTCCTGCTCTCGCGGTGCTTAGTACTTCTAATGAGTGGCCTATGCACTTACCTAAATCAAACAGGAACCTCATTAAATCGGAGTACTATGACGTGCATAGCACCCCAATTCAATTTCAAGGGACATCTGGATGGAGAATGCACCGTGTATTGCGAGCCGCCAAAAAATTGATTTTTGTGGGGCAAAGAAGTGCTGCCCTTGACCGACCTTGCTGCCAGCCAAGAAGACTCCAGGACACCCGATATTGTATCGGCCAGAGCCAGAAGGCTGTGGTTGGACAGTTGTTTAGGGTGTGCAGTTTGCTGGCAGCATAGCAATGAGGCCTGCTGCTCAAAATGGACCAGGTCTTTCGCAGACAGGATCGGGGGGCTGGCCCCTAAACTCCACTGGCTGGCTGCCTCATTGTTCAAATCTATCCTTTCTTGTTACTATCTGAATGAGCCAATCTTTGTGAAGGGTGGAACATGGGAGACCACTGAAAATCAATAGATAATAGAATACAATAGTGAACCAGATCCACCTATCAAGTAAAGATCTCTTTCCAACTGTCACACTGAACAACTTACATTTATGTAGTGCCAATTATGTAATAAAACATCCTGAGGTCCTTCACAGGACATAATTTGACATTGACCCAAAAAAGATGTAATGGCAGATTACTAAAAGCTTGGTCAAAGTGGTAGGTATTAAGGAGCATCTTAAAGGAGGAAAGAGAAATACAGAGGCAGGGACATTTAGGGAGACAATTCCAGAGCTTAGGACGTAGGCAGCTGAAGGCACGGACGCCAATGTCGGAGCGATTAAAATCAGGGATGTTCAAGAGCCCAGAATTTGCGGAGACCAGAGATCTCAGGGAATTATAGGATTGAAGGAGATAAAGAGGAGCTAGACCATGGAGGGATTTGAAAACAAAGATTTTAAAATTGAGGCCTTGCTTAACTGGGGAGCCAATGTCGGTCAGCGCATGCAGGGGAGATGATGAGCACGATTTGGTGCAAGTTAAGACATGGGCAGCAGATTTTGGATGACCTCAAGTTTATGAAGAGAAGAAAATGGGAGGCGGGTGAGGTGGGCATTGGAATAGCCAAGGCAGGAGGTAACAAAGGCATGGATGTATAAGCATTTCAGCAGCAGATAAGCTGAGGTAGGGATGGAGACGGGCGATATTATGGAGATGGAAATGGACGGCCTTAGTGATGGAGTGGATATGGGACAGGAAGCTCAATTCATGATCAAATATGACACCAAGGTTGCAAACAGACTTGGTCAGCCTCAGACAGTTGTTAGGGAGAGGGTTGGAATCAGTGGCAAGGGAACAGAGTTTGCGGCATGGACTGAAGAGAATGGCTTCGGCCTGCCCAATATTTAATTGGAGCAAATTTCTGCTCATCCAGTGCTGGATGTTGGTCAAGCAGTCTGACAGTATGGAGACAGTGGAGTGTTCGAGAGAGGTGGTGGAGAGGTAGAGCTGGGTATCATCAGTGTACATGTGAAAACTCATGCTGTGTCACCAGCTGTCACCAAGGAGCAGCATGCCGTTAATAAATAGGAGGGGGCCAAGGATAGATCCCTGTTGGACACCAGAGATGACAGTGCAAAGCAGAAGAGAAGCCATTGCAGGTGATTCTATGGCTATGGATGGAAAGATATGAATGGGAACAGACGAATGCAGTCCCACCTAGCTGGACGATGGTGGAGGATGGAATGGTCAACCGTGTCAAAGGTCGAGAAGGTCGAGGAGGGATAGTTTAACTTTGTCGCAGTTAATTAGGATGTCATTTGTGACCTTGGTAAGAGCAGTTTCTGTACAGTGGTGGGGCGGAAACCTGATTGGAGGGATTTGGAGGGAAAGATGGGCATGGATTTGGGAGACAACACGTGCAAGGACTTGAAAGGAAAGGGAGATTGCAGATGGGATGATAGTTTGCAAAGACAGAGAGGCTCGAGGGTTGTTTTTTTTTGAGGACAGCGGTGATGACGGCTGATTCGAAGGAGAGGGCAACAGTACCCGAGGAGAGAGAACCATTAACAATATCAGCTAACATGGGGACCAGAATGGGAAGTTGGGTGGTCAACAGTTTAGCAGGAATAGGGTCGAGAGAACAGGAAGTCAAACTCATTGATGAGCTTTGAGAGGGTATGAGGGGAGATAAGAGGGAAACGAGAGAAATATGCAGATTTAGGATTTGGACACGGGGAAACTGAGAGGAAGTTAGGCCTGGTGGGCCAGAAGAAGGGAGGGAAGTGGCAGAGGCAGTTGAGTGAATGTTTTCAATCTTTTTAACAAAAAAGTCCATGAACTCCTCAGGAGGGAGGAGGCGGCACTGGAGGATGGTTTGAGAAGTGGTGGAGAAGAGCAACCTGGTGTTATCTTTGCCTTCCTGGATGATCTTAGAATCGTGGGCAGTTTTAGCAATGGAGAGCTGAACCCGATAGTGTTTTATATGATCCTGCCATATCTGGTGATGAAGGGTTAAACCAGTTGCCTGCCACAGACATTCAAGTCTGCGCCCCTTGGACTTAAGGGAAAGGAAATGAGGGGTATACCACGGAGAATGACTAGAGTGAGACAGTGTAATGGTTTCAGTGGGGACAAGGGCATCAAAGGTGGTGGTGAGGGTGTGATTTAGAAAATCAGTAGCTGGAGAAATATCATGAAGAATTTTAGGCCAAAGGCTAAATAGTTCATAATTAGAAATTGCAGCGATAAAGGGCTTGAGTTCTTTCCTGGGGCAGATACAGAAAGAAGTGGGGTTGGGAGGAGGAAGGGGAAGATAGATAGAGAGCGCTACAAGGAAATTATCAGAGATTGCCTTATCAACGATAGTTATGATGGGAGTAGTGAGGCCACATGAGATGACAAGATGGAGAGGGTGGCTGTGTATATGGGTAGGAGAGTTTATATGGAGGGACAGATTAAAGGAGGAAAGCAAGGCAGTGAATTCAAAGAAGAAGCATTGAGATGGAGGTTGAAATCACCAAGGATAAGAAGTCATTTGGTGCAGAGGGAAGAAAGCAGGAAAGATACATCAGTGAGAAAATTGGGTGGGCGATACAGTACAAGGATTTAAAAAGATAGACGTGAGGGGTGGAACAAGGTGAGATGCTCAAAGAAGGAGTAGGGAGACAGACCACGGTATGATTTAGAGATAAGGGCTATACTATCACCATGGCAGTTTGGGCGAGGCAAATGGTGAAAAGTATAGCCAGGCAGAGAAGCTTCTTTAAGGGGAAAGGTGTCATCACCCCTCAACCATGCCATCAATGTGACCATCCACAATAAGCTCATGGATGGCAAGGCACTTTTTAAGGGAAATGCGGAGAGGGGCGATGATACCCAATTTACTGGTAGAATCCAAAGGGTTCAGAGCAGGGAGAGACCGGAAGGTGGTTGACAAGATTAGCCTGCAGCAGATGCAAAGGGCATGAATTGCAGGTTGAGAATAGTTTGAGGCAATTGGGGTTGCTACTCGTTGGGAGGCAGTGACGAAGCCTCAGTGGTCCTTTCAGAGAATGCCAAGGGAGGCACAGAGTGACACCATAGAATTATTTACAGGGGAATAAAGTCTGGAAGGGCAGTAGGAGAACAGGAAAGACGATGAGTACTGAAGAATTTAGGTTTGTGAGGGAGGAGAAAAAAAAGGCATGATGCCGAGAGGGGTAAAGAAAAAAGAAAAGAGGATATAGAAATAATGGGCTTGGGTCTGGAGCGGCAGCCAAAATGCACACATGAATAGACACTGGGAAACAAAGTTACACAGATGTGGTTACATGCTAATTCGAGAGCACAGTGAGTAGAGAGGAGATAACATGTTAGAAAAACTAGATTTAAAAAGTTAAAAGTCTGATATTTGACAGGCAGAATCACTGATTGATGAATTTAAAAGTCACAGTAGTGAAACTTCATTCTTCAACTGTCAAACTGATGATCAGGATGGATTATATTGAAACAAAATGGATAGATTTTTAAATAATTATAAATTAATTTAAAAATCAGAAATTGAGCAAGTGTTAAGTTAAATATTTCTCTAACTGTCATTGGTAGTAGATCAAAAGGCGCAGTGAGAAGTCACCATTTGAAAGACAGTTGATCCAACTGCCAGTAAAAAAGGCTCTTGGGGTGATTTGAACAGTGATCCCACTCTCCTGCGAGTCTTGGAACATTGAATTCCTTTGATCACAGCCAGATTTATGAAGACAAACTTAATCAGTATAAATTGACAGGGACGCCAGAGTCAAAAATCCGGAAATGAAACTGACACCATTCAGCCATTGAAGTGAAACTGGCACTACTCAGCCGTTGAAATCAAATCAACATCGGTTCTTCTCAGAAACAGATCTCACAGCTGATGATCTTCACGTTATGCCCACAAGCCCAACCATACACGTCAATTTCTACAAGTACGGACAGATTTTCTGGTTCAATGCCACCTCGTCGGGCATCGAGAATCAGCAATTAATTATTAATTTACTCGGACTACTGCCACATCTGAACCATTTGTTACCAGAGCCAGTTTTAAACTCACTGCTTTATTCACACTTCGTAGGGTACAATTTATTCATGTTATTTCTAAATTGGAAATATGTAAAATAAAACACAGATTTAGAGTTACCGTGAAACCGCTACAGCACAAACTACAGTGCAAAATAAATGCTTGCAAAACTGGATGAAATGATTCTGTAACCAATTACAATGACACTGGCCTTGAATGTGTGGGCATATTATGATGCCGTACAAATATGGAAAATACTTCATACAATATATTTCCCTCATTTGTTCCCTTAACAATGCTGGGCACCAGGGAGCCTTCTGCATCTCTGGTCGTAAGCATTGCTGAGTCTCAAATGGGAATTTAAAAATTAGAAGCCCGGCTTCCCACAAACAGCCAATTGCTGAACTTGTGATTGCTTTCCTAAACTGTCCGACAGCAGAACTGTCAAGGTTTCGATTTCTTTCTGCAGCTAGGGCCAGTAACACTGGTCTATTTCTGCTACAACTGGCCCCACAGCAATTCCCTCCTCACCATCTTATGGCCAACCCAACCACAGTAACTTAATGCCTCTGAATCTGGAATTTAGGATGGTGTAAGCACCACATCTGTGGGGCCAGTAAAAGTTTCACCATGTCCCAAATCTGCCCAAAAAGGTTTCCACTGGAAATTTGGTCCCACTGGGTCTGCATTTCAAGTGTTGCTCTGTGCAGGTGGAGGAATGTCATCGTAGATTTTACTGTTCATTCTAGATCGAATATTAGACTTCATTTAAATCATTGTCTCTCTAATTTTTTAAAATGTGAATGCAGCCTGTTTTTAACATACACTCTGTGCCATAATATTGCTGTACACTGATGTTTGTCTTTGTTGTTAATGGCTACTCCCAAGAATGGTAACTTTTATACAAAGTTTCTTTAAAAGCAAGCATAAAATTGCAACAGCTCATGGTGTAGAAAATATGGCAGCTGTAAAACAAGAAGTTCTCCACATTGTTCATTTGGCACTGCTTAAACCGAGTTTTAAAATCAAATAATTCTTGGCTGTTGCAGGAATTGAGTATCCCCAGAATTACTCTCAATACATGACAATGACACCTTAACACAACACATCATTTAACGAGCTTGAGCAGTCTTCAGCATCATCCATGATGAGGAATTTTGTTATGGAAACAAAGCCATACAGTATGCAATATATGCTTTGCCAAAGGTGTAATTAAAAAGTACATTGACAATGCCACCAGAATTCAAGGAGAATTTGCTGTCCTTGCAGCGGAGCAGGAAAATTTCACTTGCCAGAGATGAGTTATGTTCAGCTTTAACAGCTGAACAACAAAGTGCTGCAAGTATCATCTGCATGCTTCTGTATTTACTATCTTGCCTTCTGTTTCTGCACCTCCGATACCTCGAATTCTTCATGGTCCCTAGCAGCTCTTGCCACACCCTCAAGTCAGGAACAGAACCAAACGTATAATTTTAATTTATTGTCTTCCTTTGGTTGATGTTCAAGTTCTTTGGCGAGTGAAAAATCAAATTGGACAAGTTAATAAAAAATAATCCTATTTGCCAAGTGGAGAAGCCCCTTATATGGCTCAGAGAAGTAGACTATATGCAGTAGACTATATCAAAGCGCTGGAGAAGTACCACCAGCGCTGCCTCCGCAAGATCCTGCAAATCCACTGGGAGGATAGACCTACCAACATCAGTGTACTCGCTCAGGCCAACATTCCCAGCATTGAAGCACTGACCACACTCAACCAGCTCCGTTGGGTGGGCCACATCGTCCGCATGCCCGACATGAGACTCTCTAAGCAAACGCTTTACTTGGAACTCCTACGCAGCAAGCGAGCCCCAGGTGGGCAAAGGAAACGTTTCAAGGACACCCTCAAAGCTTCCTTGATAAAGTACAACATCCCCACTGGCACCTGGGAACTCCTGACCCAAGACCACCCAAAGTGGAGGAAGAGCATCCGGGAGGGCACTGAGCACCTCGAGTCTCGTCGCTGAGAGCATGTGGAAATCAAGTGCAGACAGTGGAAGAAGCGTACGGCAAACCAGACTCCCCACCCATTCTTTCCTTCGACCACTGACTGCCCCACCTGTGACAGAGACTGTCATTCCCACATTGGACTGTACAGTCACCTGAGAACTCACTTTTAGAGTGGAAGCAAGTCTTCCTCGATTTCGAGGGACTGTCTATGATGTATTTTCTTAGAATATTATTTTTCAATCAGGTACCCACACAATAACGGATTTCTTATTGTCTAAAATTAATTGTTAACATTTTGTTACTGATGAATAAAAATCTGAGCTGGAAGATGATGAAACCCAATGTTGCAATAAATTCCACACAAACAGGCTGTCAATGGAAATCTTGGCTTCGATCATCTGCATCTATAGTTACGGTTTAGGGAGAAAAATCTTTAATGAGCTAGCTGAAGATTTTTTTGTATAATCGGGACATCTATTCACTAAGTAACAAAATCATTCCCACAATATAAACATCAAAATAATATAATTATGTGTCCAGCTTCAACAACTTGAACTAATCTATTTAGTGACTCTTTTGAATTTATAGTACTAAATATACGCAGTAAAGTCTGGATATTTTTTTCCAGAAAGCTGGAATCATTACAAAGCTGAAAGAATGAAACACAACCCAATTCCATCACGACAAGTTATGTTTTGCTTTGTGGCTGAATTCTGTGTTGAGAATCAGGGAACTCTAATTTAACCAGAATGATACCGAGACAGTTACCTGGTGCTTTTACGTTAATTGGCAAATGACTGAAATAAGTTTTTACAAATATGATAACTGCTACTATCATTTCTGGATCTGTTCTCTGCTCAAGACTTTCCTCAACAAACAAAAGTCCACAGTTTATTTCAGAGAAAGAAATAATTGCATTTTTGTGGCAACTTAATATTGTCATTGAAACTTTTGAAAACAACCACTGTGCCAGCAATACACTACAATGACCAGTTCATCTGTTATTTTCGCAATATTTGGTTTCGAGGGCACACCAGATTTTGAAAACTAGCTTTGAACCTTTATTGCTCACCGAACAATAAAGGCAGCTCTCAATTTCTTATTTCAAATGAAAATACCTCCAACTATACAGCACTCCCGGAGAACTGCCTAAATTATGAGCTCAATTACTGGTGTGGAGATCAATTTAAGAACATAAGAACATAAGAATTAGGAACAGGAGTAGGCCATCTAGCCCCTCGAGCCTGCTCCGCCATTCAATAAGATCATGGCTGATCTGGTCGTGGACTCAGCTCCACTTACCCGCCCGCTCCCCGTAACCCTTAATTCCCTTATTGGTTAAAAATCTATCTATCTTTGACTTGAAAACATTCAATGAGCTAGCCTCAACTGCTTCCTTGGGCAGAGAATTCCACAGATTCACAACCCTCTGGGAGAAGAAATTCTTTCTCAACTCGGTTTTAAATTGGCTCCTCCGTATTTTGAGGCTGTGCCCCCTAGTTCTAGTCTCCCCTACCAATGGAAACAACCTCTCTGCCTCTATCTTGTCTATCCCTTTCATGATTTTAAATGTTTCTATAAGATCACCCCTCATACTTCTGAACTCCAAGGAGTAAAAACCCAGTCTACTCAAGGTAACCCCCTCATTTCTGGAATCAGCCTAGTGAATCGTCTCAATACCCCTTCCAAAGCTAGTATATCCTTCCTTAAGTAAGGTGACCAAAACTGCACGCAGTACTCTAGGTGTGGCCTCACCAATACCTTATACAATTGCAGCAACACCTCCCTGCTTTTGTACTCCATCCCTCTCGCAATGAAGGCCAACATTCCATTTGCCTTCCTGATTACCTGCTGCACCTGCAAACTAACCTTTTGGGATTCATGCACAAGGACCCCCAGGTCCCTCTGCACCACAGCATGTTGTAATTTCTCCCCATTCAAATAATATTCCCTTTTACTGTTTTTTTTTTCCAAGGTGGATGACCTCACACTTTCCGACATTGTATTCCATCTGCCAAACCTTAGCCCATTCGCTTAACCTATCCAAATCTCCTTGCAGCCTCTCTGAGTCCTCTACACAACCCGCTTTCCCACTAATCTTAGTGTCATCTGCAAATTTTGTTGCACTACACTCCGTCCCCTCTTCCAGGTCATCTATGTATATTGTAAACAGTTGTGGTCCCAGCACCGATCCCTGTGGCACACCACTAACCACTGATTTCCAACCCGAAAAGGACCCATTTATCCCGACTCTCGGCTTTCTGTTCGCCAGCCAATTCTCTATCCATGCTAATACATTTCCTCTGACTCCGCGTACCTTTATCTTCTGCAGTAACCTTTTGTGTGGCACCTTATTGAATGCCTTTTGGAAATCTAAATACACCACATCCATCGGTATACCTCTATCCACCATGCTCGTTATATCCTCAAAGAATTCCAGTAAGTTAGTCAAACATGATTTCCCTTTCATGAATCCATGCTGCGTCTGCTTGATTGCACTATTCCTATCTAGATTTCCCGCTATTTCTTCCTTCATGATAGTTTCAAGCATTTTCCCCACTATAGATGTTAAACTAACCGGCCTATAATTACCAGCCTTTTGCCTGCCCCCTTTTTTAAACAGAGGCGTTACATTAGCTGCTTTCCAATCCGCTGGTACCTCCCCAGAGTCCAGAGAATTTTGGTAGGTTATAACGAATGCATCTGCTATAACTTCCGCCATCTCTTTTAATACCCTGGGATGCATTTCATCAGGACCAGGGGACTTGTCTACCTTCAGTCCCATTAGCCTATCAGCACTACCCCCCTAGTGATAGTGATTGTCTCAAGGTCCTCCCTTCCCACATTCCTGTACCCTGCAAATTTTGGCATGGATTTTGTGTCTTCCACTGTGAAGACGGAAGCAAAATAATTGTTTAAGGTCTCAGCCATTTCCACATTTCCGATAATTAAATCCCCCTTTTCATCTTCTAAGGGACCAACATTTACTTTAGTCACTCTTTTCCATTTTATATATCTGTAAAAGCTTTTACTATCTGTTTTTATGTTTTGCGCAAGTTTACCTTCGTAATCTATCTTCCCTTTCTTTATTGCTTTTTTAGTCATTCTTTGCTGTTGCTTAAAATTCTCCCAATCCTCTTGTTTCCCACGAACCTTTACCACCTTATACGCATTGGTCTTTAAATTGATACTTTCCTTTATTTCCTTGGATATCCACGGCTGGTTATCCCTTCTCTTGCCGCCATTCTTTTTCACTGGAATATATTTTTGTTGCACACTATGAAAGAGCTCCTTAAAAGTCCTCCACTGTTCCTCAATTGTGCCACCGTTTAGTCCTTGTTTCCAGCCTACTTTAGCCAACTCTGCCCTCATCCCACTGTAGTCCCCTTTGTTTAAGCATAGTACGCTCGTTTCTGACACAACTTCCTCATCCTCAATCTGTATTACAAATTCAACCATATTGTGATCATTCATTCCGGGAGGATCTTTTACGAGGAGATCGTTTATTATTCCTGTCTCATTACACAGGACCAGATCTAAGATGGCTTGCTCCCTTGTAGGTTCTGTTACATAGTGTTCTAAGAAACAATCCCGTATGCATTCTATGAATTCCTCCTCTCGGCTACCCCGTGCGATTTGATTTGACCAATCGATATGTAGGTTAAAATCCCCCATAACTACTGCCGTTCCTTTTTCACATGCCTCCATTATTCCCTTGATTATTGCCCGCCCCACCGTGAAGTTATTATTTGGGGGCCTATAAACTACGCCGACCAGTGACTTTTTCCCTTTACTATCTCTAATCTCCACCCACAATGATTCAACATTTTGTTCATTGGAGCCAATATCAATTTATAATCGAAGCCATGGTATTATGAGAGTACACTTACACTTTTTTTCCAGCAAATACCACAAATCTTCATTTTTGTTATCTCTGCCTTAAGAGTATATTTTTCTCCTTCAATTCTGCCTCGCCCTCCTTTCCTCCATCCTGTACTGCTCCCCCTACTTTTATTCCAGTAAAAGAGCAAACAAGGGAATGCCCATTTGGAAATCCCATAACTGCAGCTCAGAACCTCTTACTTTGTGAGGTTAGAAACATTTCACAACGTCTGCCAGATATCACACAGTCAGATGAGAGTTAGCTCCATTAGATGAAAAGTAAAAGAAAAATATTCCAAGTCTCTTTTGCAACTCAATAATCACTCCTAAAATGTATTTTCAGCCTGCAGGCTCCAAAGTAAAGTGCTTCTGCCTGTTATCAGCTGATACTCATCAATAATTGCACTTGGTGTGTTGGAAGTGCAAGTCATGGGATTCGGGCACTGCAACACCACTCATCCCCATGAATGCCCAGCAGACTGAGTGTGAAAGTGAGTGCACACATGAAAGACCCGAGACTGCGATGAAAACTCCCGCACAGCCATGTTGGGGTAGAAACTGGGCTTGTCTCAGAATGCACCTCATAGATTGTCTCTAAACTCTAACCATGCCTGGAATTCACTGCAAAACATGTGGAAGTTTGGTACCATTATATTAATGGTGATATTAAAAATGTTGCTTTTCTTTAAATAACTATATTAAAAGCATTTTACACAGGCTATTTGAGATGTTTTAAAGTTGAATTTAATTCTATGAGTGGTATAGAAAACATTAAACTGCAAGAAAAAATTATCAGTAGAATGCGCAACACAAATTAATGATCATACTATTGATGGACTTTGGATCATTGAAACCAAAACTGGTCTTTTGTAAGCCTCTTCTTGTTAGTTGTAACTTCCTGATTCTTACATAGATATATGAAATTATTAGTTTTATTATCTGTTCTTTTTAACCTGGCATAAAATGCAGAGATAACAAATGTCCACAGTGGAATTAGATATCCATTTCTTACCCTTCTTTTACCCTGTAACTCCTTGCATTGTTCCAACATTATTTCCCTATTATATCCCAGAATATAACCCAAGTTAGATGTGGCCCTGCATAAATTAAGCTGTGCCGTACAATTATTAAAACGTCAAATAATTTTATCAACATTTGAAATCAAACCCTATGAGACTACTTGAAGTTAAACATAATGGCCCAGATTTTGCGGTGGATAATGACAACAAACGGCCAGCATTTGCCATCATTACCTCTCTGAAACTGACCATAACTTCAGGATTTATTGCATTAAAACATAGAATTCCTGAAGTTGCAGTCTGTCATTCACTGCTCCGACATAAGCTGCACTGTGAACAATGCCACCAACCCCATCACCCGCCTCCGACCCCATTGCCGGCAGTCAGTGGAACTGACGGCAACCTTGAGCTTTTCTGCTCTAATATCACTGTTAAATATCCCATAAAACATGAAGCCTTGTTGGAATAAATGTAACTGGGGTTATAACAGCATATTGACTGTGAAACAACTGTCTGGCCCTGAAGAACTAATTTTTATATTTGTGGAATGTCAAATTTATCCATTATGATAAAAATTATATAATATATATATATATTTTTTTAAGTTTGTTCATGATATTTCAGTTTCTACCTTACCCACGTGAAAGACCCATGTGAATGTCCCAGGGGGCGAAATTGCCCTGCAATTGGGGGCAGTAAGCCGCTGGTGCTAGGCCTTCCTGCATCCAGTGCAGAAGTCCCGCCCTGGACACTGAATTAGGCTTACTGTCCATCAAAGGAAGTGGAGCATAATCTCACATGCTCCACCTCCTTTAGGGGCGAGTCCCAGGGCGTTGCTGGGGCAAGTACTGCAGCTCCGCGGATGCTCCGGGTAGCGCTGATGTTCTTCAACGCCTCTTCCCTTCGCTTAAAGGGGAAGGCTGCTGCGCACTCTGCAAGGCCTCTGATGGCCTCCACTAGTTTTCACCACAGAGGGGTCTCTTTCTTTGAGATCGCCACTGACCGCAAATTACGGTCCAATGTAGTTACATTACAGAATATTGAAATTGGCATTTTCAGTGATTGTGTGGAATAGGTTGATACATTTGCATTAAATTCCTTTCTTCATTATCTTAACAGCTATTAATCCAGTTAAGCAAACTGTTAACTATTGTAAAATAGCACAAAAGCAGGTTTTGGACAGAAGGGGAGAGCGGGGTGAGTGCACAATTCACCTGCTGACCTATGTATCAGTCCTGGGTCTCACGGATGGGAAAAGGGAGCAGAACGGTTTCCATCAGAGGAAGATCAGGCAGGCCTTGGCTGCATGTTGGCTTGCAGGCAAGTGGCAGGAAGGGGCTTTTGGCAAAGTCTCACAGGAGGGAGGTAAGTCCAGAGAAGGGGAAGCCACAAACTTCCTCCTGCTCCTCCAGGCCCCAAAAAGGAATTTTGTTCACTTACCTGAAGTGCCTCTTCATTCTTCCTCGCAGCTGCAGACTTGCTTCAACCTGGCGGGAAAACCACTGTAACTTCCTTGCTCAGGTCCTAGTTAAAACGGCATTGGGATCCTGTCGACATCATGGGATCCCGATTAGGAGAAATTTATAGTGCTCCTCTGAGTCCAATGGACTCCTCAGCCACCACCAAAACCAACGAGTTTAAAATAGGTGTAATTTATTTGCTTCTCAGGTTCTTTGCTTAAGAATTCATAGCAACGCATTGCTATTAACAACTAGTTGGTTTATTAACAAAGGTTTAACAATTAAATTACATATCACCAGTTCATCCACTCGGCTCACAACTGCATACCTCATTGTGAATGAATTAAACTCAATTGACTGGGGTTTTATTGAGTCTTGTGAACATCACATGACTGGCTAAGCCACTCACGCTGCTACAAATTGGTAAGCATACTCTAAATGAGAAGATTGAGAAATATAAGAGAGAAATAAGCTAAATAAATGTTTATAAATAGACATATTGCTGTTTGACCATATAATAAATGTATATGCACTTTTCTCACACTGAAGAAAAATAATTTAATCAATTATCCTCATTTAAGAGGAGTTTTGCATAGCTATTAAAACACCTATCCTTAATACAGCTCATGATTATTTCAGTTATATATTGAATGTGATGTCAAAGTCAATTAAAACTCTGAAAAGCACCACCGTTCTATTTACTTCCCTTGATACCCATTAAACATTTTAAATTTGCTTTTATGTTCAGCTGAAGGTCCAATCCAGGAGGAATAAGGCAGGATAAAGACACTGAGCAGGAAAACTGACTCATTTTGTTGTGTTACTATCAGTGGGAGATCTTTGCTGTGGAACAAAGAGTATTTAACCAAGCATCGAGTCTGTCTGCCAGTCATCTCTCAGTGCAGACTAGGAGGACAAGGCTCAAAAGGTGGGGTCAAAGCCAGAACAACCAAAAAAAACCAATTCCTCCATATTATTCCAGGAAATATATATTTTTTCTATTAATCTCACACTAGAAAACCACTAATTAAAGAAAAATAAGTTTATTCTATTTTATTCTGTGGAGTATAGAATTTATTCCACGTGCACATAAATTGTGGTAACCTAGATGATTAATGTCCACAGAAATTAGAAATTTAAGCTCACAATATGTCAACCAATGCATTAAAAAATCTCCTTTGTGATCATAAAGAATTATATTCAAGGACACCTTAGACCAAAATACACATATTGTAGCATGGAGTCATTTCGTCAGTATGAGATCTCAACTCTATGGATATGTAAAGAAGGAAAGAAAAATACTTGATCAAAGATGGAGTTGAAGGAAAATCTATTTTAAACACCCTTGACAACAAGTACATCTTTAAAACAAGACAGAACTTTTTAATGATGGCTAAACCACATTAAGATGCAAGCTGAAGAACAGGAATATGGAGGAACATTTTTAAACAGACATTATTCAGACAAAATAAGCAGTTGTAACCAAGGACAAATCTGGGGTTGCTATGTAACCAACCAGCACTGTCTTGAGATAAGACCCTCATTAAACTGCAATAAGTGACATCTGTGATGAAGTAACCCCACTAACTTTGAACCAACCATAAACAACAAGGGGAAAAGCCATACTTGAATGAGACAATTATTAAGTTGTATATGTGAATGCCATGAGAAGAATTTGAACACAAAATGTATAAGAACTGTCATGGTACCTACTTTATTTTACTATAGTTGGCCAGGATACACATATCCTGGTCTAACGAAGAGAAGATGCCTGAAGATCTCAATAGACTTCAAGTGATCGTTGGTCTGGGCACTTGAAGCACCAAGACAGCTTAAGTTGGGTTCTTATTTAATCTGTGTGTTAGTGGTTAAAAAAAGGATCTCTGGGAGATAATGAAGCCGAAATTCAGGGTCTCAAAAAGATCCGTTAATGCCCGTTTGCGGTGGCCATTCCTAAAAATCGAATGGCCGCCGCTTTGGGTCATGTTAGAAATCAGGGATCCCTAAAAATTTATAAAACTGATCCGAATGCTGTGTTTAAATGGTTGTTTTGAACTGCAGATGGAATGTCTATTCGAATCAGAGAAATGCTTAGAAATGGATGGTACAGTTCTTTGTACTATATATAATCTCCCTGTTGCTAAGCGATTATTTGTGTTTTTAAGTTCAGACATTGAACCTTGTTTATGTATTTTATGTATAATGCAAAGGGTAAGGTTAGAAGTTACCTTAACAAAACTGCTGGCGAAGATAATGAATGGAAGTTTTAGGAGTTAACGTAAACATGTTGTTACATCGTAAAAGAGATAACGATTCTAAAGTGAGCTGTTTTCTAGTTTGGTTTCATGGGATCAAAGGAGACGAGAGGGATGAGAGAGATTTCCATAGGAAAAAAACCCTGGGTTAGTGTTATGTATATTAACTGGGTTTTACCTGTCACCGGAGGGCGCAACTGTCGGAGTCCTAATGGTCACTGGCAGACACGTGCAAGTCGTGTATATAATGTTGGCAGCCATGTTGAATCCTCACTTTGAGAATAAATAAACTGGAGTAAGATCATGCCTCAACTAGCTCACCATACTTAGCCTCGTGGAGTTATTCGATTCTTAACAATTGGCGACGAGTTAAAAATACGAACTTTCACGCAGCCATGTCTGTTGGAATTTTGGAGAGATTCGTGGAAGGAAAAGACTGGGAGGATTTCACTGATCGCCTCGGCCAGTACTTCATAGCCAACAGATTGGAAGGAACCGATAACGCAATTAAGCGCAGGGCGGTTCTCCTCACCATTTGTGGGTCAAAGATTTATGGCCTTATCAAGAATCTACTCTCACCGACTCGACCAATAGATAAGACTTAGGATGAATTGTGTACGCTGGTTTGGAACCACTTTAAACCGAAGGAAAGCATCATCATGGCGAGGTATCGTTCCTATACGCACAATCGCTCCGAGGGCCAGGACGTGGCGGAATTTGTCGCCGACCTGAGATGTCTCGCTGGGCCGTGCACCTTCGGAGCTGCGTTAGAGGAAAAGCTGCGGGACTTTTTCATGCTTGGCACTGACCACATCGTTCGAAAGCTGCTGGCTGCTGGATCTCTAGACCTGAGCAGGGCCATCATGATCGCCCAGACATGCATGTCCACGGACGAAAACTCGAAACAGATATCTTCCCAGCATCGAAACTAACCGGCAAGTACTATGCATAAAATATCATCGGCAGGCAGAGCTGCACATGGCATGGCCAACTCGTTCGCGTTCGTACGAACTATAACTGATCAAAGTCTGCCATTGGGGGTGAATCAAATCTCGCCTTGTTGGTGTTATATATGTAACCCTTGGCAACCTGTATCATACCATCACCAGAGGGCCTACCTGTTGGAGTCCCAAGGGATCCCAGCATCCCTTGGGAGCACTGAATATAAGCAGGCCTCCCATGCTGTACCAATACTCTGGAGTTTAATTAAAGGAGCCAAGGTCACACTTACTCAGTGCATACAGTACTCAGTCGTATCGTTTTATTATGAGTGTATTCAAGTGGAAGTTAGATCTGGCCCTTGTGGCGAAAGGGATCAAGGGGTATGGAGAGAAAGCAGGAAAGGGGTACTGAGGTGAATGATCAGCCATGATCATAGTGAATGGTGGTGCAGGCTCGAAGGGCCGAATGGCCTACTACTGCAACTATTTTCTATGTTTCTACATTTTTATGTAACAATTGGCGATGAGATAACAAACAACCGCGCAAAAATATAAAGAACTGTTGGTAACCTGGAGAAATTATCAGAAGGGGACGATTGGGAGGCCTTCGTGGAGTGACTCGACCAATATTTCGTGGCCAACGAGCTGGAAGGGGACGAGAATGCTATCAAACGAAGGGCGATCCTTCTTACCGTCTGTGAGGCAACAACCTATGGCCTCATGAAGAATCTTCTAGCTCCGGTGAAACCAACAACCAAATCCTATGAAGAACTGTGTACGCTAATCCGGGAGCACCTAAATCCGAAGGAAAGCGTTTTGATGGCAAGGTATCGGTTCTACACATATCAACAGTCTGAAGGCCAGGAAGTGGCGAGCTATGTCGCCGAACTAAGGTGCCTTGCAGGACATTGCGAATTCGATGAATTCCTTGAGCAAATGCTAAGAGACTTTTTTGTGCATGGCATTGGCCATGAGGTTATCCTTCGCAAACTATTTACTGTTGAAACACCGAATCTGAGCAAAGCCAAAACGATAACCCAGGCATTTATGTCCACCAGTGATAACACCAAACAAATTTTGCAGCATAAAGAGGTTTCGGCGAGTATTGTACACAAAGTAACGTCGTTTTCAGGCAGGAATGCATATGGCAGAATGTACACGTCGGCAGCTGCACGACCTCAGATGACCCAGAGTCCGCCATCAATCGTTAATGCGAAGCGGTAAACATCTTGTTGGCGCTGCGGAGCTGATCATCGAGCCCATCAATGCCGCTTCAAACACTATGCGTGCAAAGGCTGTGGAATAATGGAACAGCTCCAGTGAATGTGCAGACGAGCTGCAAACCCTGAAAACCACCACGTTGCAGAGGAGGATCGATCCATGGTGGATCAGGCTGAACTTGAGACTCAAACCGAGGAGGCAGAAGTGTATGGGGTACACATCTTCACCACGAAATGCCCACCGGTCATGCTAAAAGTTGAACTGAACGGAATCCCAGTATCTATGGAACTGGACACGGGTGCCAGTCAGCCTATCATGAGCAAAAAGGCCTTCGACAGGCTGTGGTGCAACAAGGCACACAGGCCCAAGCTTAGCCCCATTCACACCAAGCTAAGAACTTACACCAAAGTGCTGATCCCTGTTATTGGCAGCGCAGAAGTAAAAGTCTCCTATGATGAAGCAGTGCACGAACTCCCTCTATGGATTGTGCCAGGAGATGGCCCCACACCGTTGGGCAGAAATTGTCTGGGAAAAATCCGCTGGAACTGGGACGACATCTGAGCACTTACGTCTGTTGACGACCCCTCATGTGCACAGGTTCTGAGCAGGTTGCCGTCATTTTTTGAGCCAGGCATTGGAAGTTTCTTGGGGGCAAAGGTGCAGGTCCACTTCCCGGTACATTGCCCATCCACCACAAGGCATGGGAGATGCCATATATGATGCGAGAGAAAGTGGAAATTGAGCTGGACAGGCTGCAGCGAGAAGGCATCATCGTGCCGGTTGAGTTCAACGAGTGGGCCAGTCTGATTGTTCCGGTTCTCAAAGGCGATGGCTTGGTCAGAATTTGTGGGGACAATAAAGTAACAATTAACCGGTTTTCGCTACAGGACCAGTACCCATTACCCAAGACCTATTTGCGACCCTGTCTGGAGGAAAGACATTCAGCCTGACCTCGGCCTACATGACGCAGGAGCTGGAGGGATCTTCGAAAGGCCTCACCTGCATCAACACGGACAAAAGTCTGTTCATCTACAATAGATGCCCATTTGGGATTAGTTCGGCCATGGTAATTTTTCAATGGAAAATGGAGAGCCTGCTAAAGTCGGTTCCGCGCACCGTGGTCTTCCAGGATGACATACTGGTCACTGGTCGGGACACCATCAAACACTTGCAGAACCTGGAAGAGGTTCCAAGTTGGCTAGATCGCGTGGGACTCAGGTTGAAACGCTCTAAGTGTGTTTTCCTGGCGCCAGAGGTCGAGTTCTTAGGAAGAAGAATCACGGCAGACGGCATCAGACCCATTGATGCCAAGACGTAGGCCATCAAGAATGCGCTGAGACCACAGAACGTGATGGAGCTTCAGTCGTTCCTGGGAGTCCACAACTATTTCAGTAATTTCCTAACCGGGTTAAGCACCTTGCTAGAACCCCTACATGTGCTACTGCGCAAGGGAGATGACTGGGTATGGGGGAAATCACAAGAGACTGCTTTTGATAAAGTCAGAAATCTGTTATGTTGCAACAAACTGCTTGTTCTGTATAACCCACGTAATGATTAGTGCTAGTTTGCGATGCGTCGTCATACGGGGTCGGGTGTGTGTTACAACAGGTAATGAATCGGGAACATTGCAACCGGTTGTCTATGCGTGCAGGAGTTTGTCCAAGGCCAAAAGGGCTTACAGCATGATTGAAAATGAAGCTCTGGCATGCATTTACATGGTGACAAAAATGCACCAATATCTGTTTGGTCTCAAGTTTGAGCTAGAAACTGACCATAAGCTGCTCATATCGCTATTCTCAGAGAGTAAAGGGATTAACACCAATGCCTCTGTCCGCATCGAAAGATGGGCACTCACGCTGTCTGCTTACAACTATGTAATCCGCAACAGACCAGGCACAGAGAACTGCGCTGATGCTCTCAGTCGGCTACCATTGCCCACCACCAGGGGTGGAAATGGCACAGCCTGCAGACTTGCTCTTGGTGATGAATGCATTCGAAAATGAAAAGTCACCCGTTACAGCCCGCCAGATCAGGACCTGGACTAGCCAGGATCCTTTACTGTCCCTGGTAAAAAAAACTGTGTCCTCCATGGGAGCTGGTCCAGCGTCCCAGCGGAGATGCATGAAGAGATCAAGCCGTTCCAGCAGCGCAAAGACGAAATGTCCATACAGGCGGACTGTCTTTTCTGGGGTAATCGCGTGGTTTTGCCTAAGAAAGGCAGGGAAACGTTCATACGTGACCAACACAGTACCCACTCAGGCATAGTAATGATGAAAGCTATAGCCAGATCCAATGTGTGGTGGACTGGCATCGACTCAGACTTAGAGTCATGCATGCGCCAATACAATACTTGCTCTCAATTGAGCAATGCGCCAAGAGAGGCACCGCTAAGTTTGTGGTCATGGCCCTCCAAACTGTGGTCGAGGATCCACGTTGACTTTGTGGGCCCATTCCTAGGCAAAATGTTCTTGGTTGTTGTGGATACTTATTCAAAATGGATTGAAAGTGTAATAATGTCTGTAAGCACATCCACTGCCACCACTGAAAGCCTATGAGCCATGTTTGCCACACACGGCCTGCTGGATGTCCTTGTCAGCGACAATGGGCCATGTTTCACCAGTGCTGAATTCAAGGAATTCATGATCCGCAATGGGATCAAGCACGTCACATCTGCCCCGTTCAAGCCCACATCCAACGGCCGGGCAGAACGGGCAGTCCAAACCATCAAGCAAAGCTTGAAACATGTGTCAGAAGGCTCCCTGCAGACCTGACTCTCCCGAGTCCTGCTCAGCTACTGCACCAGACCCCATTCGCTCACCGGGATTCCCCCAGCCGAGCTGCTCATGAAAAGGGAGCTCAAAACAAGGCTCTCTCTTGTCCACCCTGATCTCCATGATCACGTCGAGGGCAGGCGGCATTAACAAAGCATGTACCATGATCGCGCAAACTTGTCACGCGATATTGATGTCAATGACCATGTATTTGTGCTCAAATGGCTTGCTGGCACTGTCATAGCGAAAGAAGGGAGTAGGGTGTTTCAGGTCAAACTGGCCAATGGACTAACATGCAGAAAGTATTTGGACCAAACCAAGTTGCGATTCACAAACAGCCACAAGCAACCCGAAGAGGACACCGCCAACTTCGGCCCTCCAACACACACACAACTGGCAACCGACATCACGGTTGACCACGAAGCTGAACTCACCATCCCCAGCAGCCTGGCAAGGCCAGCTGCCCAGCAGCCCTGCGAAGAACCAACTAACTCACCCACACCTGCATTTGTACCAAGACGGTCGACAAGGGAGCGAAAAGCCCAGATCGTCTCACCCTGTAAATAAGTGTACTATTGACTTTGGGAGGGAGTGATGTTATGTATGTAACCCTTGGCAACCTGTATCATACCATCACCAGAGGGCCTACCTGTTGGAGTCCCAAGGGATCCCAGCTTCCCTTGGGAGCACTGCATATAAGCAGGCCACCCATGCTGTACCAACACTCTGGAGTTTAATTAAAGGAGCCAAGGTCACACTTACTCATTACATACAGTACTCAGTCGTATCACTTTATTATGAGCGTAACAACTGGCGTTGCGGGGGCTATCAATGGGCCCATCAATGCCGATTCAAGCAATACGTGTGCAAAGGCTGTGCAACAATGGGGCACCTTCAGCGAATGTGTCCGCAACCGAGCAAGCGTGCTGTGACACACCACGTGGCTGAGGATGATCGATCCAGCGTGGACCAAGCGGCACAGGCAACTCAACCCGAGGTACAGGACGAAGAAGTGTATGGGGTACATTCTTTTACCAAAAGTCCTCTGATAATGCTGGAATGTAAATTAAATGGGGTTCCAGTATCCATGGAATTGGACACGGGTGCGAGTTAGTCAATAATGAGCCAGAGGGCTTTCGAAAAGCTGTGGGACACTAAGGCAAAAAGACCCAAACTGAGCCCAATCAATGCAAAGCTGTGTACCTACACCAAAGAGCTCATACCAGTAATTGGCAGTAAAGGTATCGTATGATGGAGCTGTGAATCATTTATCATTGTGGATCGTTCCAGGAAATGGCCCAACGCTGTTCGGCGGGAGTTGGCTTGAGAAAATTAAATGGAACTGGAACGATATTAAAGCCTTATTATCAGTGGATGACACTTCGTGTGCTTAAGTGCTGAGCAAGTTTCCCTCATTGTTCAAACCAGGCATTGGCAACTTCATGGGAGCCAAGGTGCAGATCCACCTAGGCCCAGATGCAAGACCCGTCCATCACAAGGCTCGGACAGTTCCGTACATGATGAGAGAGGTCGAGATCGAACTGGACAGAGTTCAATGGGAAGGAATCATATCACCAGTGGAGTTCAGCGAAGGGGCCAGTCCAATTGTCCCGGTGTTGAAAAGTGATGGCATGGTCAGGATCTGCAGAGACTACAAGTTAACGATCAACCGAGTCTCGATACAGGATCAGTACCCATTACCCAAGGCTGACGACCTGTTTGCAATGCTAGCGGGGGGTGGCGGGCGGGGGGGGGGGGGGGGGGAGTCATTCACCAAATTGGACCTGACCTCTGCTTACATGACACAGGAGCTGGTCGAATCTTCGAAAAAACTGACGTGCATCATCAACACACACAAAGGACTGTTTATATACCACTGATGCCCTTTCGGAATTCACTCGGCGGCAGCCATATTTCAGAGAAACATGGAGAGTTTGCTGAAGTCCGTCTTGAGAACCATCTTGTTGCAAGACAACATCCTGATCACCGGTCGCGACGCCGCCGAACACCTGCACAACCTGGAAGAGGTTCTACGTCGTCTGGACAGAGTGGGACTCAGGCTAAAACACTCCAAGTGCATTTTCATGGCACCAAAATTGAATTCCTGGGGAGAAAGATTGCAGCAGATGGCATCAGGCCTATGGACTCGAAGACAGAGGCCATCAAGAATGCACCCAGACCTCAGAGTGTGACGGAGCTGCGTTCGTTCCTGGGTCTTCTCAACTATTTCGATAACTTTCAACTTAGTTGAGCACATTGTTAGAGCCCTTGCACATGTTGCTGAGAAAGGGTAACGACTGGGTTTGGGGCAAATCTCAAGACAGCCTTTGAGAAGGCCAAGAACCTGCTATGTTCCACTAAATTACTGGTACACGATGACCCATGTAAGCGGTTAGTGCTGGCCTGCGATGCCTCATCATATGGAGTCGGTTGTGTGCTCCAGCAAGCCAATGTATCAGGAAAACTCCAACCAGTTGCATATGTGTCCAGAAGTCTGTCTAAGGCTGAAAGAGCCTATAGTATGGTAGAGAAAGAGCATGCATATATGGGGTTAGGAAAATGCACCAATACCTGTTTGGGCTTCGGTTTGAGCTTGAAATAGACCACAGGCCACTCAATGGCCAGCAAAATACTGGCCCAGGGTTCGACCAGGCCACTAATGGGCCGCCTGGCACCCCCTTTTGAGTGCCAGGCCGCTGGCCCGGCCGAAACCCTTCCTGGTGGCCCAGTGGCCAAAGTTAAAAAATGATCAAATCGCTCCCCTTTAACAGAGGGGAGAGAGCGTGGTGACTCACACGCGCTGTGATGTCACCACGTTGATTGGGCCCCACCGACCCATTTTCAGCCAGTCAGCCTGGCTCTGAGTCCAAGGCCCGCCCTCATTATGATCCATTTCCTGTAGGACTTTGAAAAAAATTCAAAGTCCTGAAAATGGATCTACTCACCGCACCAAGAGTTCCAGCGGTGAGAACTAGCTAAAAACTGATAGGTGCCCCAGCTTTCTGGTACATTCGACAGTGCAGCACTCCCTCAGTACTGCACTGGTGTATCAGCCTAGATTTTGAGCTCAAGTGTCTGGACTGGGACTTGAGCCTAAAACTTTCTAATTCAGAGGCCAGAGTGCTACCACCGAGCCATGGCTAAAACCTTGAACTATGACCACGAATTGAATTAGTTATTGGACAGAGGCTTCATAGGAATGGAGTTTTCACGAGTAATCACTGACAATATACATCAAAGCTCAGCTGCAATAGAATAATAATTTGAAGAGGGGCAGGATAATCTTGCTAAGGGAATCTGTTACCCAATGACAGTTACTCGGCTTTGAGTGAGCAGCACTGTGATGTGAATTAACCTCAGCTAGACATGTTCATAGCAGCATCTGTCACATGCTAACGAAAATCCTGAGGTACCATCCGCAATTGTTATGACCCTACCAATAACAGTAAAATACTGTGACTAATTTCTACACAATATAGATTCATCCAATCACCAGGAAGGGATTTTTGTGATATTTCATAGTCCACCAGTGAACTGTTTTAAGGAGATGCTGGAGGTAGTTCTTTGAGAAGAGGATGATGTAGGCACACCCCAAAAATTACCCTTTCTAAGTCACTGTTGGATTTACCCAATGTCCCTGAATTCGTGCACTGGGCACACATTGATACCAAGATCTAATGAACAAATCTGTGGCCCACATAAATCTGAACGTGAAGACAATTTATTTTCCTTCAGTTTCTATGTGTTGCCAAGGCTTTTGAACAAGGGACTCCAACAAGACTATGGGTACTATGAGGGCAGGGCTCAACACCTCGACAACCAACCTGAGGAAAAGGAATATAAATCAGAGAGTAAGCAGCACATTAGAAAGAAAATTCAGTTTGTTGATGCAAATACTTTCTTATTTGTAATATCCGAGAAATATCTCCCACTGTGCATCACTTAAGGCTGGTAACATTTTATTCTATGCTGCGTGCTTCACAACTGGCTGTGTAGAGTGGCATACAAATTAAAATCTATGAAGAAAGAATATGGAACTCGCTACCACAAGGAGTAGTTGAGGCAAATAGCATAGATGCATTTTAGTGGAAGCTGGATAAACACAGGAGGGAGAAAGGAACAGAAGGTTATGCTGATAGGGTTCGATGAAGAGGAATGGGAGGAAACTCATGTGTAGCATAAACACTGGCATAGATCAATTGTGCTGAATGGCCTATTTCTATGCTGTACTTCTTTGTAAAACGATGAGAGCCCTGTTAATTTTTAGGCTTTAGCTAGACATGTCTTTGATGCTTTGAGCCAAATGCCACTAACCAAGCAAGCCCTCACTCCCTACAACTCAGAGTGTGACTTTATATGCAATTATGTGCTCCCAGCAGAAAAAGTAGGTTGGAGAATCAGGGTTACAATATTGTAGTGCGATATCAAAACCTGCATGTCTTGTGGACGCGTCTCCTGCTGGGAGTGCAGATATTGTGTAATGATCCCTCATATCTAATGCAGTGCTACCAGGATTGAACATAAATCATTGTTGCTATATTTAGCTTATTAGATTGGACAAAAATGCGGTGAAATTAATATTGGGGCATTAGCGAATCCGCACTCCGTTTTACACACCACCCGATTTTGTTTTACATTGACTTCAATTCCTTCTTACATTTTGAAAATAAAACAGTTGCAAATCTTTATTAATTATATTAGACTCGTGGGCCGAGAAATACATCTCGGGTGATGGAGCAAAACAAGCGGTCTCGGATTGGCTGCACCCACCAACACCCAAGACAAATTTTCAGGCCATGATGTCTTCCTGCCTTCCCTTCTCAAAAGCTTTATGTGAGGTTCTTTATTTCTTCCCCTGCCAAGTCTCTGCTTATCCTCTTGATGCCCTCAGAACAAATTGTGAACCGAGAAAATATTCCCCGAGGTGTACCACCAGTTTCCTTTTGAAGTATGACTAAGAACAAAGGGTATCTACAGAAATTTAGGCACAGTAAATGTCTACAACTTCAAGGACATCTCCCCCGAATGTCAGCAGTTTCCATCTTAAAAGTGTTGGGAGACATTTTGTGTCCAGTCATGAAATCCATTTGATTTAACTAACTATTGGCCTGTAGACATTTTTGCAATTAAAAAATGAACATATTAACATATGCCTGTCTCAACTAACAGACAACTGATTTATTACGCTTTTGTTAGATCAAAATTGTTGTGTTCCAAACACAGATGAGGCTGCACACAGGGAAGTTAAAGTAACAGTGACCTCAGTCTTTATTAAGACACTCCAGAGTGAGGAACGGGCCTCAGGGGCTGGCTTATATACAGTGCTCCCAAGGGATGCTGGGATCCCTTGGAACTTCAGGGGATGCGCTCCCTGGTGGCGGAACATGGGAGTGCATGCTTTACAGATACACAACAAAAGCCATTTTAAAAGCACAACGATCAGGACACAAGATAGGCACTGGAACCCTCTCAGGCCAGCAGTAATTTGTTATCTGCCTGATCTGACTGAATAAATCATTAAGACAACTGTGGCGATTGCTTATTGTCTCCTCTGCGAAGAAAAGACGGCTGTGGCATTTGCAGCTATACAGGAGTGTGCATTTGATTTGCAATAAACTCATTTTAAGCACAGATAAAAAGTGCAAAAATATAGTTCTGAAATTCATTGGGTTCCACTCCATCAATGAGAGTTGGGACTTCCACTCCCAGTTTGTCCTGGCCCTGTCTCACTTCCTGAGACTGTTACAAATTTCAGGGTCATATCTTAGATATTCTCTAGGGTGTAACAGTACGAATTACTACTCTGCGCAGTCTGAGTGTCGTACAGCAGGCGCATGCTTGTACTGCTTAGTATCAAAAATACTTGCATTTATATAGTGCCTTTCATGACCACCAGACATCCCAAAGCGCTTTGCAGCCAATGAAGTACAGTCACTGTTGCAATATGGGAAACACGGTAGCCAATTTGCGCACAGCAAGTTCCCACAAACAGCAATGTGATAATGTTTTTGTTATGTTGATTGAGGAATAAATATTGGCCAGGACACCAGGGACAACTCTCCTGCTCTTCTTTGAAATAGTGCCATGAGATCGTTTACATCCACCTGAGAAAGCAGATGGGATCTTGGTTTAATGTCTCTTCCGAAAGGTGACACCTCTGACAGTGCAGTACTGGAGTGTAGATTTTATGTGTTCAAGTCTCTGGAGTAGGACTTGAACCCATAACCTTCTGACGCAAAGGTGAGTGTGCTATCCAGTGAGCCACAGCATGATGATATAATAATAGGACCTCTGTGTTCTGTCCTGGATATTTATGTCTTTCATGTGTGGCCCATGTACACCTCTTCAATGTTTTTGAAGGCAGAATATGAAAACACTTGATAAAATGAGACCAGACACTGCTTTATTTCACTGAAAATTAACATGCAAAGCATGTTACTTAGCTCAGACAGGCAGATGGGTAAGGAAAGCCAATTAAAGAACTGCCATGAAACTAACACCCAATCCTAGGACTTTACCGACTTATGGTAAGAGACAATGGACTTAAAAGATAAAGGGCTAGACTTTGTGCAAATCGGCCAAAAATGGGCGTTATTTCGAGCGTGGGCGGTAAATATGGGTTTTGAGATCGCCGGATTATCGCCCATTTCCAAACCCTAACTTTCCATTTTTTAAAATGGGCGTTACCGCGAGCGATCTGAAATGGGCGTTTGTATTTTTAAAATTTTGACCTTCTGCCGTAAAGTGAAGCCGACCATAGCAACGGCATGGCAACGCTCATTTCCCGCCTTTCAGGAAGTCAGGGGTCATCATTACACGCGCAGAAGAGGAGACAGAGAGAGAGGGAGCAGAGAAGGACTGAAAACATGTGTGGGTGTGGTGTGTGCTTGTTTGGCTGTTGTGAGAGGCAGGAGGGAGATTCACCAGCAGCAAAAAGCCTACTAAGCACCAAGAAGGTAGTTGGCACCAAGTTTTTGTCCAAAAAATAATATTTAACATGGAAGGGATGGAGGAGGCCCGAGAGCTGTTAGCGAGGAACACTGGTGGCAGAGGGCTCCCGGTGGTACAGGAGCGCAGCACTGCACCCCAAGGTGCTGCACCCCCATTGCCAACGACACGAGAGCCAGGAGGAAGATCTTGCTTCTGGCTCGGAGCACGTTCCCACCTCAGGACCGTCCTCTCCCGTATCTGTCCAAGCAGCAGTTCTGCCGTCATCCCCCCCAATGAAGCAACGCCTGAGGAGCTCCTCGGCCAGGCGGCTTGGAGTCAGGAGGGGAAGGGGAAGGGGTAGAGGTGGGGAGGAGAAGCAGGGGGAGGGGGGGAAGGAAAGTGAGGTGCATGGCCGCAGGTGTTGTCTAGGGCATATTTTTAGGTTGCTGGTGGGAGGATCGGGGCAAAGGGCAGGGGGGCTATCTTGTTGATTTGCATTTGTGTTTTGTATTGCGGGAAATGGGAACCATTGTAATAATGTAAATGTGATCAATTTGTTGTGGGGTAGGGCGAGGTGTTTTTTTACAGATATACTTATGATTTCAGAAAAATGGTCGGATTAAATGTTTTTTTATTTAACATAACCTTGTTGCGCATTGTCTGAGATAGCTGCACCGTTACACACTGGTGATTCCTTAACATGAAAGGGTATAATTACACTTAACTTGAATCAATTTAAACTTTAACTATCACCAAGGAGATGCACACCATTGATGTATGACCTGCACACCCAGCAGTGTGTTAGCCTTGTAAATATCAAAAATGTTATTTCAATCAAAGCACTCATTTCTGAGCTGCTGACATAAGAGTCTTGCAGCTATCATGCCACTACTGGCCCTTTCATGTGGTCTACAGCGGGGCTGGGGCATGGTTTCAGCATTAGCCTGATTGTCTGGCCCGAGGTCAGCATCCACCTTCTCGTCATCCTCTTCTCCTCTCTATCCTGAGGTGGATCGTCAGTCTCTTCTGGCAATTCTTGTACCTCTCCTGATAGCCAAGTTGTGCAGCGTGGAGCACACCACCACAAATTGAGCTACCTGCTCAGGATGGTATTGGAGCTCGCCTCCTGAGCAGTCCAGGCATCGAAAGCGCTGTTTCAGCACTCCAATGGTTTTCTCGACGATATTGCGAGTAGATCTTGTGGCTCTCGTTGTATCGCTTTTCGGCTGCGATGTGGGTGTCACGCAGGGGGGTCATCAGTCAGGTGGTGAGGCCATATCTTTTGTCACCAAGCATCCAGCATTGACCTTGCGGCTGACTGATAAACATGTCAGATACAGTGCTCTCACACTGGAAATTTAGCATTCACTTCCATAATAATTTGCTGGTGGTCGACAACGAGTTGCACATTCAGGGAGTAGAATCCGTTGCAGTTCCTAAAAACCTCAGCATTGAAACATGGACACAAAGAAAACAGGTGCAGGAGTAGGCCATTCGGCCCTTTAAGCCTGCACCACCATTCAATATGATCATGACTGATCATGCAGTTCAGTACCCCATTCCTGCTTTCTCTCCATACCCCTTGATCCCTTTAGCCGTGAGGACCACATTTAACTCCCTTTTGAATATATCTAACGAACTGGCCTCAACAACTTTCTGTAGTAGAGGATTCCAAATGCCCACAACTCTGAATGAAAAAGTTTCTCCTCATCTCGGTCCTAAATGGCTTACCCCTTATCCTTAGACTGTGACCCCTGGTTCTGGACTTCCCCAACATCGGGAACATTCTTCCTGCATCTAATCTGTCCAATCCTGTCAGAATTTTAAATATTTCTATGAGATCCCCTCTCATTCTTCTAAATTCCATTGAATACAAGCCTAGTCGATCCAGTCTTTCTTCATATGTCAGTCCTGTCATCCCAGGAATCAGTCTGGTGAACCTTCGCTGCACTCCCTCAATAGAAAGAACATTCTTCCTCAGATTAGGAGCCCAAAACGGTACACAATATTCAAGGTGTGGCCTCACCAAGACCCTGTACAACTGTAGTAAGACCTCCCTGCTCCTATACTCGAATCCTCTTGCTATGAAAGCCAACATGCCATTTGCCTTCTTCACCGCCTGCTGCACCTATATGCCAACCTTCAATGACTGATGTACCATGACACCCAGGTCTCGTTGCACCTCCCCCTTTAACAATCTGTCACCATTCAGATAATAATCAGCCCTCCTGTTTTTACCACCAAAGTGGATAATCTCACATTTATCCACATCATAACACATCTGCCATGCATTTTCCCACTCACCGACCCTGTCCAAGTCACCCTGCAGCTTCTTAGCATCCTCCTTTTAAGTATCATTCGCCAGTCTATCCTAGCCAATTCACGTCTCATACCGTCGAAGTTACCTTTCTTTAAGTTCAGGACTCTAGTCTCTGTATTAACTTTGTCACTCTCTATCTTAATGAAGAATTCTACCATATTATGGTCACTCTTCCCCAAGGGGCCTCACACAACAAGATTGATAATTAATCCTCTCTCATTACACAACACCCAATCAAGTATACCTTTTCAGCATCCTGAAAAGGTACCCGCATCGCAATGTGCATTCAATCTATTGCTCCCTGCACCTTGGGGAAGTTAGCAACTTGGTAGAATCTTAAAGCTCTCTGAGTTTCCCTAGTTATCGGGTAGCTGATAAATCCATCCTGCATGCATAAAGGGCTTCAGTGACCTGTCTCATGCAGCAATGTGTGGAATGCTAAGATAGAGCGCAAATGTCGCTAACTGAGGCCTGAAAGGAACCAGACGCGTAGAACGAAAGTGCCGCGGTGACCTTGACCTCGACGGACAGTGCGGTCCTGATGGTGCTGGCATATCTCACTGATAACCCCCTTGTTGAAGCGCAGTCTCCTAAGGCAGGTGGTGTCGGACAAGTTGAGGTAAGAATGCTTCTCCCTGTAAGTGCAGGGGGTGTAACGTCTGGTCTTCCTCATCAGTCTGGCACATCTTACATTGGGCTCATAATGCTTTCGAATGTACCTTCTGCCATCTCGAGTCTGCAGCATGTGCGAGTTCATCAAGACAGGCTGAGAAATGACAGGCCCCATTCCAATAGCTATCAGTATTACACCGATTGTTCATAAACAATAAATGTCCCCACTAAGACACCTGAGGTAAATTACAATCGTCCACAGTATGAAAAGATGTTTGTTCAGATGTCCACGTCACCTTAAAAGACCTCCAGAGTATATCTAAACTCCCCCGAAGTTGAAGCAGAGCAGCCTTTTAAATGATGCGACCTGCGATTTAGAAAATGGCGTCCATACCGCTGTGATTAGTTCAGGTTAGTTCAACTTTTTCACAGTGTTTTTTTCGGCGAGCGATATTGTCGGCGAGATGTGTGCGAGGTGCCAAAAGTAAAGCTGGGCGATTTTCTGGCCGTTAGTTTCGGCAAATGTGATCTTTACAACAAACAACATTAAATCTTGGCATTAATTAGGTGCCAAAAGTAACGCTGGGCAATATTATGGGCGTTGGTTTTGCCCATTCTGATGTTTCCGTCCAAAAACAGTAGGCTGGTGGTATTTTTTTTATCGGCATTACATACATGTCGAAAGTCACGCTCAGCGATAAATGACCGAGAAATGGGCGTTACTTTCCATTTTGTGGCTAAAAGGTGATATAAGGGCGTTACACCTCATTCCAGCGTTAAAATGGATGTGAAGTGGGCGGTATGCATGCAAAAATAATGGAAAGTCTAGCCGATAAAAAAGGAACGCAAAAGCCTGCTGCCTCTGTCTTGATGACCACGCGGCAAAGGAGGAAGCCTCCCTCTCTACAGAGCAGTCTAAGAAGCAAGGAAGAAGACCGCAAGCTTTGCCTGACTCAGAGGAAAGTATAAGTCTGTTTAAGTCTGTTTAAATCTGTAACTCATTACCTTACCTGTTGTAATTAAGTAGAGTCCATAGGATACAAGTCGACTGTTGTTTTGTGCAGGTGTAGGCTATGTGCAGGTGTGTGTGTTTAATAAACCTATTCCAAATTGTTTTAAAAGAATTCATCTTGCTGTCAATTTAATGCCAGAGAGAGAAAATCTTACAGCAATAAATAATTATTCTCTGCCCCAATCCTTGAGGCGGAGAATAAAGAGATTTTGCCCTCTTTTTGTTTGAGTTTCAGTTGGGGTGGTGTTTCGGGCAGCTGCGGGGCGGCAGCAGGACGAATGGTGGTCGGTGTCATCAGCACCTCGCTGAGCAGGTCAGTGTGTCATAGACATGCTGTGTCACGCTAACGCGTAGCAATGTCTCTCCCCTTCAGTTAAAGGGGAGGGCCGCTGCGAGCTTTGCAGCCACTTTATTGGCACCCACTGAGCCACCAGGGAGGACTTCTGCCATGCCAGCGGTCTGGCACCTAAGTGGGGGTGCGGGGCTGCCTGTTGGCGGCCCGGCTGAACCTGTGACCGCCATTGTCGGGCTGACTTCAGAGTTGGCCGACAATTAAAATGAAATGGCGGCCGCAGCAAAGCGCACTCCCCTTTCAAAACTGTAAGGGGCACCAACCGGCAGACACTCTGCTCCCGTGGGGTAAGTTCTTTCGCGGGGCTGAAGGGGGTCGCCACCAGGCAGTAAGGGGTCAGCCTTCGAAATGGTGGCAACACGGGTGGGCGGAAGCCCATTTCCGCTGCTACCGGCCCAAGACAAATTCTGATAGGTCGGCCCATCCGCTTGCCCCCGGTCGAAAAGTCCTTACCGCCCCAATGGATCTTAAGGAGGGGGGCAATTTTGGCTCCAGTACATAACAAAGGAAATGAATCAAAACAAATCGCAGAACTGTCCAATTTGAAAACTAAGCATGTTCCCACCACAGTAAATGTTTTTAATATTGTTCTTTATGCATTATTCAAATTTCTAACAATGTGCCATGAGGTTATGCCTTGAGGTTTGGCTTGGTGAGCGAGTTAAACGGAGAAATCAGCAGAGACAGCTGAATGGATGATATCTATTTTGGTAATGAAGAAATTATTGAGCGATTGGAACTTGTTATTAGAGATGAAGGTGAAGGGGGCAAAGGAGAGTGGTTTAAGGAAACGGTTGGAGGTGGACAAAAGAAGCTGGGGTTATCTTGCTCTCCAGGATCATTCTATAGTATTGCATGGTTTTGGCAGAGGAGAGAGAAGTCTAGTAAAGCCTAGAGTCAGCTGTGGCTCAGTGAGCAACACACTCGCCTCTGAGCCAGAAGGTTGTTCAAGTCCCACTCCAGCGGATTTGTGTGGCAGTCTAAATTATGTCATTGGGGCTTAATTTTAACATAATTATTGTAACTTCAAAGCTCTGCAGCTAGTACAAAATCTAACTGGAAAATTGACTGGGGCAGTAAATGGATAGAAATCTGGGATGAAAGATCTCTATTCAATTGTCTCATCTAACTTTTACCCATTAATTAGTTCCTAACCAATTTGAATATCTACTTAATACATTACTGCTGATGTTGCCATGAAGGTACCATGATACATTATGAACATGTTGGTCTTCAGATGAATTGAAGCCATTTGTAGTGTTGTGTAGTGTATGCGTAATCTACAACTACAACTACTTGTAGTTATATAGCACCTTTAATGTCGTAAAAAATCCCAAGGCACATCACAGGAGTGTTATAAGCCAAAAATTTGACACAGAATCCTACAAGATGAAATTAGGGCAGATGACCAAAAGCTTGGTCAAAGAGGTAGGTTTTATGGAGCGTCTTAAAGGATCAAAGAGAGGTAGAGAGGTTTATGGAGGGAGTTCCAGAGTTTAAGGCCCAGGCAGCTGAAGGCACGGCTGCCAACAGTTGAGCAATTATAATCAGGGATGCTCAAGAGGGCAGATATCTCGGGGGGTTGTGGGGCTGGAGGAGATTACAAAGATAGGGAGGGTGAGGTCATGGAGAAATTTGAAACCAAGAATGAGAATTTTGAAATCGAGGCTTTGCTTAACCGGGAATTAATGGAAGTCAGTGAGCACAGGGGTAATGTGGATATTTTATTCTATATTTGTGAGTGTCACATTTCGGCGTTTCTGACTATGCTGTCATGGGTGTGGGGGAGGGTCATACATGTTAAAAATGCTATTACTAAGCAAAATTAGCTCTCAGTAATTTAAATTCACAAGACAGCAAGGCTTAGAGATGTAGATTAAGCTTCAACCAGGGCATCTGAATCAGCATGATGGAGACAATGAAACACACTGGCCCAGAAATTGCGGTCGGTGGCTTCCTGTGAGCCGATACCTCCGACCGAAAAAATTTTCACGAAAGTACGTGGTAGTCCCCAAGGAATGTACACTTGCGCTCCGAGGCCTCCATTCCCAGTCCAGCGTCGGGGCCCACATATTCCAGGAGCGTATGTGTAGCCTGGGATCACATGGGACGGACCAACCAATGAAAATAGCATATCTCCATTCACAGTAATAGTGTTCTCCTTTTGTACAGAATTCACCATTTCTATGAATGGGAATACCCTCCAAAACACAAACATTTTAAATAAATAAGAAAAACATATTTAAAATTGATTGAAATTGAATGTTTTGGAATTTTTTTTTTTAAAGATGTTTTAATATGGGTAAAAATAAACTTCCTTTAATAGACAGGGTTTTTAAAATCTTATTATTCTATCTTTTAAAACTCTTACACTGGTAAAAGCAGACCTTACGCTTGGCAAAAATTGGGCAAAAATCTCTGCCCGCGAAGGTCCTTCTCCCGGGGATGCGTTGGAACTGTCAAAAGACATTTTGACAGTTTGCAAGTGCCGGTTTTCGGCACATGCGCATTGCACGCCGACAACCGGCACTTGCGTTCATCGTATGCGCCCACAGAGACCACGATTTTTGCCCAATTTAACATTCTAGTGACTATTCAAATTTATTACTGCTATGACAACTCTATTCATCAGAACTCAGTTGAGGTCATTGCCAACTCTGGGAGATAGGCAGTCTGACTAATAGCTGACACTGGAGTCAGGTTGAGAGAGAAATACACAGGAAACTGCAGGAAGAGGTTGTGCCTTCGAGGCCAGAATGCTGAGTCATTATTCTGTATTTCAAGTCAGATGACCCAGTGACGTGGAATATAGCATATTCATTATTTTGTATTAGGGTGTAAAAATAAGTTGCACTGACTGAAAATAGTGAATCTGATTTTATCTATTGTTCTGCATATTCATGTGCTGTGAAATAAAGCAGCTTAACAATCCATTTCAAGAATCATCTCACCAAGCAGTTGTTCAGTCCACCTTTGGAGAGATTGAAGTAAGACACACTCGACACAAATATCTGGTTCAGGTCACAAGGGGATATTACATGTTCAGCCATGAACTCATTGAATGGCGGTGCAGGCTAGAAGGGCCGAATGGCCTACTCCTGCACCTATTTTCTATGTTTCTATGTTTCTATTACTGTTGAACTCCTGAATTATGCCATCATACAAGTGGATATAAGACACTTACAACAGGTTCTTGTGAAACATCTGTGCCAATACTGACTCATGTTAGCTAGAGAACCTTCATGCTCCACAGCCCTGGCATGGGATCGACCATTCCTCACTGACGTCTATGTGAACGTTCTTGAGGCGATGCAGCGGGGAAGCACACCACGCCAAAAAAAAAATGATTCAATTGTTTAGATTTGTCAGATCACTGATTCCTGACTGTTAATGATAGCTTTTCTGTCTGTCTCGTGACAATCAGTAATTTGAAAAAAATAATCAGCATGGTTAAGCCAATCAAATGATGAACAGACATCCTGGATGTAATATAAGCATTTAAGGTGTGATATTCACTTGGTGTGATGCTTTTAATCCAATAGATAAATGTACAATCTCCTGATGGGCAAGTAAATTATACTGGGTGCTTTTGTTTATCTAGGTCCTTCGGAAGAAGCTTTCTGCAAACAGAACAGAAAATGCCTTTGTCTGAAGCCAATTTTCATTTTAAATTTCTGAAAGTTTCATTGGAGTTCACTGCCTGCAGCTCTGAATTATATTCTTTGTCACAATTAATTAAATACAAATAAAATCCACTCAAACAACTTTGAAGTGAAGGTCATGATGCATGTTGACATTAAATCTTATTTGTTTGGTGATTCCCAGAAGGTTCCTCTCAAGCATATTTATAATTCCAAAGAGTATTATATGATGGAAATGCAAATATAATGGCCAATACAAACATGGCATACTGTTGTGTCATACAAAAATCTTGACAGATTTTAAACAATGGCACCAACATTTTTTTTAAATGTAAAGGTGTAGAAACATAGAAAATAGGTGCAGGAGTAGACCATTCGGCCCTTCGAGCCGATACCACCATTCAATAAGATCATGGCTGATCATTCCCTCAGTACCCCTTTCCTGCTTTCTCTCCATACCCCTTGATTCCCTTAGCCGTAAGGGTCATATCTAATTCCCTCTTGAATATATCCAAATGAATTGGCATTAACAACTCTCTGCGGCAGGGAATTCCACGGGTTAACAACTCTCTGAGTGAAGAAGTTTCTCCTCATCTCAGTCCTAAATGGTCTACCCCTTATCCGAAGACTGTGTCCCCTGGTTCTGGACTTCCCCAACATTGGGAACATTCTACCGCACCTAACCTGTCCCGTCCCATCAGAATCTTATATGTTTTTATGAGATCTCCTCTCATCCTTCTAAACTTCAATGTATAAAGGCCCAGTTGATCCAGTCTCTCCTCATATGTCAATCCAGCCATCCCGGGAATCAGTCTGGTGAACCTTCGCTGCACTCCCTCAATAGCAAGAACGTCCTTCCTCAGATTAGGAGACCAAAACTGAACACGGTTTTCCAGGTGAGGCCTCACCAAGGCCCTGTACAACTGCGTAAGACTTCCCTGCTCCAATACTCAAATCCCCTAGCTATGAAGGCCAACATACCATTTGCCTTCTTCACCGCCTGTTGTACCTGTATGCCAACTTTCAATGACTGATGAACCATGTCACCCAGGTCTTTTGCACCTCCCCTTTTCCTAATCTGCTGCCATTCAGATAATATTCTGTCTTCGAGTTTTTGCCCCCAAAGTGGATTACCTCACATTTATCCACATTATACTGCATCTGCCATGCACTTGCCCACTCACCTAACCTGTCCAAGTCACCCTGCAGCTTCTTAGCGTCCCCTTCACAGCTCACACTGCCACCCAGTTCAGTGTCATCTGCAAACTTGGAGATATTACACTCAATTCGTTCATCTAAATCATTGATGTATATTGTAAAGAGCTGGGGTTCCAGTGCTGATTCCTGCGGCACTCCACTAGTCATTGCCTGCCATTCTCAAAAGGACCCTTTTATCCAGACTCTCTGCTTCCTGTCTGCCAACCAGTTCTCTATCCACATCAGTATTTTACCCCCCATACCATGTGCTTTGATTTTGTACACCAATCTCTTGTGTGGGACCTTGTCAAAAGCCTTTTGAAAGTCCAAATACACCACATCCACTGGTTCTCCCTTGTCCACTCTACGAGTTACATCCTCAAAAAATTCCAGAAGATTTGTCAAGCATGATTCCCCTTCATAAATCCATGCGAACTTGAACTGATCCTGTCACTGCTTTCCAAATGCGCTGTTATTTCATCCTTAACAATTGATTCCAACATTTTCCCCACTACTGATGTCAGGCGAGCCGGTCGATAATTACCCACTTTCTCTCTCCCTCCCTTTTTAAAAAGTGTTGTTACATTAGCTACCCTCCAGTCCATGTAGATATAGGAAAACAGAAATATCTTATTGAAATATGAACAGCACACAAATTATCTGCTGTAAAGTTCAGCTTACACCTTCCTTATTTTTTGCCTCTTGGGAAGCAGAAATGCAACAGCAAGAATTGGGCTGGGCTTTAGTAAAGAGCATTTAGAAAAGAAAGATCCACACTTGCATTGACATAAATATTTCAAACCCGATAACCAAAAAATGAGTGCCACCATGTTTTCTAATTGCTGAAAAATTTGCCCTTTCAAGTTATGTGAAGAGTTATTAATATTTACATGCTAATCTTTCTTCTTTACATAAGAACATAAGAAATAGGAGCAGGAGAAGGCCATACGGCCCCTCAAGCCTGCTCTGCCATTCAATAAGATCATGGCTGATCTGATCATGGCCTCAGGTCCACTTCCCTGCCTGCTCCCCATAACCCCTTATTCCCTTATCGTTCAAGAAACTGTCTATATCTGTCTTAAATTTATTCAATGTCACAGTTTCCGCATCTCTCTGAGGCAGCGAATTCCACAGATCCACAACCCTCAGAGAAGAAATTTCTTCTCATCTCAGTTTCAAATGGGCGGCCCCTTATTCTAAGATTATGCCCCCTAGTTCTAGTCTCCCCTATCAGTGGAAACAGCCTCTCTGCATCCACCTTGTCAAGCCCCATCATAATCTTATACGTTTCGATAAGATTACCTCTCATTCTTCTGAATTCCAATGAGTAGAGGTCCAACCAACTCAACCTTTCCTCATAAGTCAATCCCCTCATCTCTGGAATCAACCTAGTGAGCCTTCTCTGAACTGCCTCCAAAGCAAGTATATCCTTTTGTAAATAAAGAAACCTAAACTGTACGCAGTATTCCAGGTGTAGCCTCACCAATACCCTGTACAACTGTAGCAAGACTTCCCTGCTTTTATACTCCATCTCCTTTGCAATAAAGGCCAAGATTCCATTGGCTTTCCTGATCACTTGCTGTACCTGCATACTAACCTTTTGTGTTTCATGCACAAGTACCCCCAGGCCCCGCTGTACTGCAGCACTTTGCAATCTTTCTCCATTTAAATAAAACTTGCTGTTTGATTTTTTTCTGCCAAAGTGCATGACCTCACACTTTCCAACATTATACTCCATCTGCCAAATTTTTGCCCACTCACTTAGCCTGTCTATGTCCTTTTGCAGATTTTGTGTGTCCTCCTGCTGCAGGAACATTGCATTAAAGTAATGCTTTTATCTGTAATGTTGGAACTTGAATGTGGTCAATAAAGATAAATGCCTGCTGAATAAGATTTAGCCCTGTTTGACTATTTTGAATCACAGAATTTACAATACAGAAAAAGAGCAATTGGCCCATTTGTGCCTAGGCTGGTGTTAAATCATCGAATTTCACTTCCATATTCTTCTTCTTGAAATATGTATTTAATTCTCTTTTAAAATTATATTATAGGCCAGAATTTTGCGGGGTAGTAGTGGGCGCGATCGATGTCAGATCAGATGGGAAAGTTGTTATTTTTGACAGTGGGTTGGGAACCCACTGTCCATCCCACCTCCACGCACCTTTCCCCCAGGCGGTGTCATCGCGGAGTAGACCAGCAGCGGCGGGCGACCTAACTGAAATAATTATTCGGTAGTTTACAGGCATAAGCCTTGTTCCCCTTACTTTTTAATATTTCCCTGCATGGCCACAGGATTCACGCAGCTTGGGAACCATGTAGGCCAACCTCAGTCGGGAGTTCCGTGGCCATTGCTCCTACTGATTACTTGACCGCATCAAATGTATAGTAAAAGCTCTCACCTGACAAATAATCACATTCCTCAGGCAGAATTTGTTGCTCAGACATTTCCAGCGCAGATTCTGAGGCTGCAGATCTTTCCAGCAAGGTCTCCATCCAATGCCACCTCACTAGAAGAACTCTCTCACCATTGACAGAATACTTCTGTCATCTGTTCTTCACCTGCCCTCTATTCCATCAACAGGGGTGGTGTGTATACTGTCTCAGCTTGATCTTCAGAATCAGACCCCAATCAGCCCCAACACCAGCAGCCCCAACAACAACACCAACCTTCTCCACAGCCATCTGATGCTGCACAGACCAGAGGGCATCAGCATCTGACCACATTACTGCCTGGGACGCCAGGGCTGGCCTTATCATGGCCAGATTCAGTTAACTTTATGTTGTACATCCATATGGCTGCCACATGAAAGCACTAGTTTGGCACCACCTCACACCAACACCATAAAGCATTCTTGCAATGACCAATCCATTTCTTTCACACTCATGATCATTTTGGGGGGTACCATTATGTCTCACCATGCCACTTCCAAAGGTGCACACAAAACTGTCCAAGAACGCAAAGTGCTGAAAATAAAGGTTTCAATGTTTGCCACCACATTAAAAGAAACTTCACATGAATATTGCATAAAACATCCATGTGGCTACCCTTGTGTGTTGTTAGTTGGTATGATTATATCCATGATGTGCGAGGATTCTTTACCGCAGTTAAGTCCACCTACGGCCCAAGCACCCAAAGCCCCACCCCACTGCTGGCCAAGAACGGGGAGACACTCATTAAGGACACCGAGACAATCAGGGCCCGCTGGAAGGAGCACTTTGAAGATCTCCTAAATCGAGACTCTACCTTTGACATGAGTGTCCTTGACTCCATCCCGCCAGCATCTCAGCAAAACCCCAGCCCTGCATGAAGTAGAAAAGGCCATCCGTCAGCTCAAGAACAACAAGGCATCAAGAGCAGATGGATTCCCTGCCTCGGCACTAAAGTATGGCGGAGATGCACTATTGGCACGAATGCATGACCTCATCTCTCTTATCTGGAAGGAGGAGAGCATGCCGGGAGATTGCAGACTTGTCGTAATTGTGACCATTTTCAAAAAAGGGGACAAGTCTGACTGTGGCAACTCCAGAGGCTGTCGGCCACTGGGAAAGTCATCGCTAGAATCCTCCTCAACATCTTCTCCCTGTGGCTGAAGAGCTCCTCCCAGAGTCACAATGCGGATTCAGTCCACTAATGGTTACAATGGACATGATCATCACCGCGCGACAACTACAAGAGAAATGCAGGTAACAGCACCAACCCTTGCACATGGCCTTCTTTGACCTCACAAAGGCCTTTGATACTGTCAACCGTGAGGGACTATGGAGCGTCCTCCTCCATTTCGGCTGCCACCAAAAGTTTGTCACCATCCCCCGCTTGCTACACGACGACAAGCAAGCTGTGAACCTCAACAATGGATCCACCACAGACCCAATCCACGTTTGGACCGGGGTCAAGCAGGGCTGTATCATCACGCCAACGCTCTTCTCGATCTTCCTTACTGCAATGCTCCATCTCACTCTCAACAAGTTCTCCGCTGGAGTGGAACTAAACTGTAGAACCAGTGGGAACCTGTTCATCCTTTGTCGCCTCCACGTTAGATCCAAGGTTGGCCCATCCTCTGTCATCGAACTACAGTACGCGGACAACGCTTGCGTCTGCGCACATTCAGACACCGAACTCCAAGCCATCATCAACATCTTCACCGAGGCATATGAGAGGATGGGTCTTACACTAAACATTCGTAAGACAAAGGTCCTCCACCAACCTGCCCACTGCCCCCCGGTCATCAAAATCCACAGTGCAGCCTTGGACAACGTGGACCATTTTCCATACCTCGGGAGCCTCCTATCAGCAAGGGCAGACATCGATGACAAGGTCCAACACCATCTCCATTTTGCCAGCACAGCCTTTTGTCGCCTGAGGAAGAGAGGGTTTGAAGAGCAGGACCTCAAACCTGGCACCAAGCTTATGGTCTACAGGGCAGTCGAGATACCCACCCTCCTATATGGCTCAGAGACATGGGCCATATACAGTAGACACCTCAAAGCGCTGGAGAAGTAACGCCAGCGTTGCCTCTGCAAGATCCTGCAAATCCACTGGGACGACAGACGAACCAACGTCAGTGTTCTCGATCAGGCCAACACCCCAGCATCGAAGCACTGACCACACTCGAACAGTTCCATTGGGTGGGCCACATCGTCTGCATGCCTGACACGAGACTCCCAAAGCCAGCACTCTAATCAGAACTCCTACATGGCAAGCGAGCCCCAGGTGGGCAGAGGAAACGTTTCAAGGACACCCTCAAAGCCTCCTCGATAAAGTGCAACATCCTCACCAGCACCAGGGAATCCCTGGCCCAAGTCCGCCCTAAGTGGAAGATGAGCATCCGGGAGGGCACTGAGCACTTTGAGTCTCGACGCCGAGAGCATGCAGAAGGCAAGCGCAGACAGCGTAAGGAGCGTGCGGCAAACCAGACACCCCACTCGCCCTTTCCTTCAACGACTTTCTGTCCTACCTGTGACAGAGACTGTAATTTCCGTATTGGACTGTTCAGTCACCTGAGATCTCACTTTTAGAGTGGAAGCAAGTCTTCCTTGATTTCGAGGGACTACCTATGATGATAATGATTACATTCGGATGACGGGGAATGTGAGCGGTGACTAGGGAGTTGTGGATTTGATAAGTGTAGATAGAGAGGAATGGGTGTTGTTGCAAGGTAAGTTGGTGTGAGTAAGGATGTGCAAGAGTAGGGTCGGGAAGGCAGAGTGATGGGGATGTGATGTGATGTGATGAGAAGTACAGCAGGATGAAGTTGAGTGTGGCTTTGTACGAATGTTTCCTGATTTAATTTGCTAATTAAAACTTTTGTGGCACTGCACACAGATACCCTTGAACAAATCCCTGCTGATGCCCTCCTCTGCAATCTGCAACCAGGCTGTTTTGGTCTCCTGGGAGGTCTCTTCTGCCCATCGGAAGGGAAGAGGACCTCCCTGTATGCTCGGACGCCCTCCAGTCATGGGAAAATCTGTGTGCAGCGCTCTGCCTCTGAGCAGTCATTGTCAGTGTTTGCAGGACTCCAATGCTGTAGTGTACTAACAACACTATGTTAGATTAAACTTCAAATCTAATGTTGCCATGGTCCCTTTAAATTTCCCGGCTAAAAAGGCATCGTGAATGTCACCAGACCCGCTCCATCTAATTAGGCCAGACAACGCGCTGGGTGGGCTTAATAGGCCTCATTAATGCAAGTTCATTTTCAACAGTGGGATGGAGGCAGCAGTGGGATTGCGATCTCCGACTGGCGCCGCCAGTACCAGACCTGCCGAGGGAGACAAAATTCCTCGTGTTAGCTACATGTGGTAAAGTAATACATGTCCTCTCTAAAAATAACTCTTATTTTCCCTTTTATCCTTCTTGTGATAATCTCAAATCTGTGCCCCCATGATCAATTGGCCAACCTGTGGAAAGAATGTTTCATTACTTGCTTTCTCAAAATATTCCAATGAAAAAAAGCCACAATTTTAAAACTTTCTTCATAACTATAACTTCTTATTGCTGGTATCATTCCAGTGAACGTTGTATATTTTCCAGAGTTCTAATATGCTTCCTATAATTGGGTGCCCACAGCTGCACAATTATTTCTGCTGTGAGGTAACAAATATCTTGTGCAAATTCACCATCACTACCTTACTTTTAAATTCAATGCCCCGACCTGTAAAACCGAGAATCCGATTCTCGTAGCAAAAAATTGTAGCAATGCATATTACTGTGTATTGAGCTACATCTGCCACTTATTTATGCACTCTCCTATCTTGCCTATGGCCTCCTGAAATCTCTTGCCTTCTTCCTCAAAATTTGTTATGCCCCTTGATCTGGAATTATCAACGAATGTTGCACTTGTGCCTCTGTCCAAATAATTTCCATCAATAGTAAATAAAGGGGGCCCAGTACAGAGGGCTTGAGCGCAACACTATTCCTATCCTGCCAATCCAAAAAAAACTTCATTTAACTCCTACTATTTGCTTCCTGTCTCCTAGTTATCCTTTTATTCAAATTGGTACATTCTCATTAATACTGTATGCATACATTTTGAATATGACTTTTATGTTGCACCTTATTAAGTAGCCCCTGAAAATTCAATGAATACTACATCCATCAAATGCCCTTCATCCACACAATGTGGTGCGTTCAAAAAAAATTCAATTAGTCAAGCATGAGTCCTTTACAAATCCATGCATTATCTTTCATTAGCTCATGTCACTTAAGTATGTAAATTAAGGGCCTACACCTGTTGAAGGACCCATTGAGAAATTAATTGGCAATGAGTGAGGCAGGCATGAGGCATCAGGCCAACCCAACTCCGGATTCTTCAGCAGCTGCCAATTCCAAGGTGGACCAAAAATTCAGCATAATATTTGTCCATGTCTAGCTGTTTGTAATTGTTTTATCCGTGGAGGTTGGCCACTCCATCCTCCAATCCCTCTCCACCATCACCCAGCTGGGTGAGACTGCACTCGCTTGGTTCCATTCTTAGCTTTCTAATTGTTGCCAGAGAATCACCTGCAATGGCTTTGGTTCCCACTCCCACATGGTTACCTCTGGTGTCCAAGAATCTATCCTTGGCCCCCTCCTATATCTCATCTACATGTTACCCCTTGGAAACTTACGTTGTATTTTCGGATGATCTGAAAACACAGTGTAAGTTTCCACATGTACGCTGACGACAGCCAGCTCTACCGCACTACCACTTCTCAAAACCCCTCCACAGTCTCTAAATTGTCAGACAGCTTGTCCAACATCCAATACTGGATGAGCAGAAATTTTCTCCAATTAAATATTGGGAAGACGGAAGCCATTGTTTTCGGTCCTTGCCACAAACTCCGCTCTCTTGACATTAACTCCATCCCTCTCCTCAACATCTGTCTGAGGCTGAACCAGACTGTTCGCAACCTTGGTGTCATATTTGACCCTGAAATGAGCTTCCGACCACATATCCGCGGCAAAACTAAGACCGCCTATTTCCACCTCTGTAACGTCGTCTATCTCTGCCCCGCCTCAGCTCATCCGCTGCTGAAACCCTCATCCATGCCTCTGTTACCGCTAGACTCGACTGCTCCAATGCACTTCTGGCTGGCTTACCACTTTCTACCATACCCAAACTTGAGGTCATCCCAAACTCGGTTGCCAATGCCCTAACTCGCACAAGTCTCTTTCACCCATCACCTCTGTGCTTGCTAACCTACATTGGCTCCCGGTTGAGCAATGCCTCAATTTCAAAATTCTAATCCTTGTTTTGAAATTCCTCCATGGCCTCACCTCTCCCTATCTCTATAATCTCATCCAGCCCCATACCTACCCCGCACCCCTGCCTGAGATGTCTGCGCTCCTCAAATTATGCCCTGTTGAGCATCCCTGATTATAATCGCTCAATCATTTGTGGCCTTGCCTTCTGTTGCCTAGGCCTCAAGCTCTGCAATTCCCTTTCTAAACCTTTCCGCCTTTCTTTCCTCCTTTAAGATGCTCCTGAAAATTTACCTCTTTGACCAAGCTTTTGGACATCTGCGTTAATTTCTCCTTCTGTTGCTTGGTGTCAAATATTTGTTTTATAATACTTCTGTGAAGTGCCTTGGGGCTTTTTACTATTTTAAAGGTGCTATATAAATACAAGTTGTTGTTGTATAATTACCTTAGCTTAATCGAACCAAAGGTTGATTGAAGATGTATATAGATGATTTGAAAACAAAGGAGGTAAAACTATTGTTTTGACTTCTTTGTTCTTACTACTACAGATGCTGCTGACACTCCAGTACTGCTTCTTCGAATGCAAATCCTTCACTATCTATAAATTTAATCAAGCAACTCGGCTTTTGTGGTTGACCTGACTATTATGTGAGACAGTTCCACTGTTGTTCAAATTTATATTGCAATGCATGCTCATCTGCACCTTTGTTAACTGACTTCATTGAAGTCCTTAATAATATGTTCGAGCAATTTGGCAGATCTGAAACACTAACACCAAAGAAAATAATGTTTATATCAAACCTCCAACAGTCTATGTTGCATTGTAAGATTATGCTTTCAAACAAATGAAGACAGCAACAAATGTGACAGGAAGTCGGAGAGGTGGAGCGGCAGCGTCGGGAAGCTTACAAAAGGCCCAGCTGGTGTCGGGCAGCCAGCGGGGAGTCGGAGAGGTGGAGCGGCAGCGTCGGGAGGCCTACAAAGGGCCAGCCGGTGCAGTTGCAGCCAGCGGGGGGTCGGAGAGGCGGAGCGGTAGCGTCGGGAGGCCTACAAAGGGCCAGCCGGTGTCGGGCAGCCAGCGGGGGGTCGGAGAGGCGGAGCGGTAGCGTCGGGAGGCCTACAAAGGGCCAGCCGGTGCAGTTGCAGCCAGCGGGGGGTCGGAGAGGCGGAGCGGTAGCGTCGGGAGGCCTACAAAGGGCCAGCCGGTGTCGGGCAGCCAGCGGGGGGTCGGAGAGGCGGAGCGGTAGCGTCGGGAGGCCTACAAAGGGCCAGCCGGTGCAGTTGCAGCCAGCGGGGAGTCGGAGAGGTAGCGTCGGGAGGCCTACAAAGGGCCAGCCGGTGTCGGGCAGCCAGCGGGGGGTCGGAGAGGCGGAGCGGTAGCGTCGGGAGGCCTACAAAGGGCCAGCCGGTGCAGTTGCAGCCAGCAGGGAGTCGGAGAGGCGGAGCGGTAGCATCGGGAGGCCGACAAAGGGCCAGCCGGTGTCGGGCAGCCAGCGGGGAGTCGGAGAGGCGGAGCGGTAGCGTCGGGAGGCCTACAAAGGGCCAGCCGGTGCAGTTGCAGCAGGGAGAGAAAGGAAAAAAAGAAGTAGAAAGAAATCGAAGGGTGACATCACAACCAAGGGGGTAAATGATTGGCTGGTGATTGGCGAGTAGCTTTTCTTTTTCTTTTCCTTCATCGGCAGGTAACCTTTATTATTGTTGTTGCCAAATTAACTTAATCTAGGGATTAAGTCATGGCAGGAGAGCTCAGACACATGTCATGCTCCTCCTGTGCTATGTGCGAACTCAGGGACGCTTCCAGTGTCCCAGACGACTACATGTACAGGAAGTGTATCCAGCTGCTGCTCCTGACAGACCCCATTGCGGCACTGGAGCTGTGGGTGGATTTACTCTGGAGCATCCACGATGCTGAGGATGTCGTGAATAGCACGTTTAGTGAGTTGGTCCTCCCGCAGGTAAAGGGTATGCAGCCAGAAAGGGGATGGATGACCAACAGGAAGAGCAGTGGAAGGAAGGTAGTGCAGGGGTCCTCTGCAGTCATCCCTCCGCAAAACACCGCTTTGGGTACTGTTGAGGGGAATGACACATGAGGGGAGAGTAGCATCAGCCAAGTTCATGATACCGTGGGTGGCTCTGCTGCACAGGAGGGCAGGAAAAAGAGTGGGAGAGCTACAGTGGTAGGGGATTCTATTGTAAGTGGAATAGATAGGCGTTTCTGCGGCTGTAATCGAGACACCAGGATGGTATGTTGCCTCCCTGGTGCAATGGTCAAGGATGTCTCGGAGCAGCTGCAGGATATTTTGAAGGGGGAGGGAGAACAGCCAGTTGTCGTGGTGCATATAGGTACCAACGATACAGGTAAAAAACGGAATGTGGTCCTACGACGAATTTAGGGAGCTAGGAGCTAAATTAAAAAGTATGACCTCAAAGGTAGTAATCTCAGGATTGCTACCAGTGCCACGTGCTAGTCAGAATAGGAATAGCAGGATAGCTCAGATGAATACGTGGCTTGAGGATTGGTGCAGAGAGGAGAGATTCAAATTCCTGGGACATTGGAACCGGTTCTGGGAGAGGTGGGACCAGTACAAACCGGACGGTCTGCACCTGGGCAGGACCAGAACCAATGTCCTGGGGGAGTGTTTGCTAGTGCAGTTGGGGAGAGGTTAAATTAAATTAATATGGCAGGGGATGGGAACCTATTCAGGGAGATAGAGGGAAGTTGAATGGGGGCAGAAGCAAAAGAGACAAAGAAGAAAAGTAAAAGTGGAGGGCAGAGAAACCCAAGGCAAAAAGTAAAAGGGTCACATTACAGCAAAATTCTAAAGGGGCAAATTGTGTTAAAAAGACAAGCCTGAAGGCTCTGTGCCTCAATGCGAGGAGTATTCGTAATAACGTGGATGAATTAACTGCGCAGGCAGCAATTAACGAATATGACATAATTGGCATCACGGAGACATGGCTCCAGGGTAACCAAGGCTGGGAACTCAACATCCAGGGGTATTCAACATTCAGGAACGATAGACAGAAAGGAAAAGGAGGTGGAGTGGCGTTGCTGGTTAAAGAGGAAATTAACGCAATAGTAAGAAAGGAGATTAGCTTGGATGATGTGGAATCAGTATGGGTGGAGCTACGGAATACCAAAGGTCAGAAAATGCTAATGGGAGTTGTGTACAGACCACCAAACAGTAGTAGTGAGGTTGCGGACAGCATCAAACAAGAAATTAGGGATAAGTGCAATAAAGGTACAGCAGTTATTATGGGCGACTTTAATCTACAGATAGATTGGGCTAACCAGACTGGTAGCAATGTGGTGGAGGAGGATTTCCTGAAGTGTATCAGGGATGGTTTTCGAGACCAATATGTCGAGGAACCAACTTGAGGGCTGGCCATCCTAGACTGGGTGATGTGTAATGAGAAAGGACTAATTAACAATCTTGTTGTGCGAGGCCCCTTGGGGAAGAGTGACCATTATATAGTAGAATTCTTTATTAAGATGGAGAGTGACACAGTTAATTCAGAGACTAGGATCCTGAACTTAAGGAAAGGTAACTTTGATGGTATGAGGCGTGAATTGGCTAGAATAGACTGACGAATGATACTTAAATGGTTAGCGGTGGATAGGCAACGGCAAACATTTAAAGATGGATGAACTTCAACAATTGTACATCCCTGTCTGGAGTAAAAATAAAACGGGGAAGGTGGCTCAACCGTGGCTAACAAGGGAAATTAAGGATAGTGTTAGATCCAAGGAAGAGGCATATAAATTGGCCAGAAAAAGCAACAAACCTGAGGACTGGGTGAAATTAAAATTCAGCAGATGAGGACAAAGCGTCTAATTAGGAGGGGGAAAATAGAGTATGAGAAGAAGCTTGCTGGGAACATAAAAACTGACTGCAAAAGCTTCTATAGATATGTGAAGAGAAAAATACTAGTGAAGACAAACGTAGGTCCCTTGCAGTTGGATTCAGGTGAATTTATAGTGGGCAACAAAGAAATTGCAGACCAGTTGAACAAATACTTTGGTTCTGTCTTCACGAAGGAAGACACAAATAACCTTCCGGAAATACGAGGGGACGGAGGTTCTAGTGAGAAGGAGGAACTGAAGGAAATCCTTATTAGGCGTGAAATTGTGAGGGAAATTGATGGGATTGAAGGCCAATAAATCCCCGGGGCCTGATAGTCTGCATCCCAGAGTACTTAAGGAAGTAGCCCTAGAAATAGTGGATGCATTGGTGATCATTTTCCAACAGTCTATCGAATCTGGATCAGTTCTTATGGACTTGAGGGTAGCTAATGTAATCCCACTTTTTAAAAAAGGAGGGAGAGAGAAAATGGAAAATTATAGACCAGTTAGCCTGACATCAGTAGTGGGGAAAATTTTGGAATCAATTATTAAAGATGAAATAGCAGCGCATTTGGAAAGCAGTGACAGGATCGGTCCAAGTCAGCATAGATTTATGAAAGGGAAATCATGCTTGACAAATCTTCTAGAATTTTTTGAGGATGTAACTAGTAGAGTGGACAAGGGAGAACCAGTGGATGTGGTGTATTTGGACTTTCAAAAGGCTTTTAACAAGGTCCCACACAAGAGGTTGGTGTGCAAAATTAAAGCACGTGGTATTGGGGGTAATGTACTGACGTAGATAGAGAACTAGTTAGCAGACAGGAAGCAGAGAGTCGGGATAAACTGGTCCTTTTGAGAATGGCAGGCAGTGACTAGTGGGGTGCCGCAGGGCTCAGTGCTGGGACCCCAGCTATTTACAATATACATTAATGATATAGATGAAAGAATTGAGTGTAATCTCTCCAAGTTTGCGGATGACACTAAGCTGGGTGGCGGTGTGAGCTGTGAGGAGGACGCTAAGAGGTTGCAGGGTGACTTGGACAGGTTAGATGAGTGGGCAAATGCATGGCAGATGCAGTATAATGTGGATAAATGTGAGGTTATCCACTTTGGTGGCAAAAACACGAAGGCAGAATATTATCTGAATGGCGGCAGATTAGGAAAAGGGGAGGTGCATTGAGACTTGGGTGTCATGGTACATCAGTCATTGAAAGTTGGCATGCAGGTACAGCAGGCGGTGAAGAAGGCAAATGGTATGTTGGCCTTCATAGCTCGGGGATTTGAGTATAGGAGCAGGGAGGTCTTACTGCAGTTGTACAGGGCCTTGGTGAGGCCTCACCTGAAATATTGTGTTCAGTTTTGGTCTCCTAATCAGAGGAAGGATGTTTTTGCTATTGAGGGAGTGCAGCGAAGGTTCACCAGACTGATTCCCAGGATGGCTGGACTGACATATGAGGAGAGACTGGACCGACTGGGCCTGTATTCACTGGAGTTTAGAAGGGTGAGAGGGAATCTCATAGAAACATATAAAATTCTGACGGGATTGGACAGGATAGATGCTGGAAGAATGTTCGCAATGTTGGGGGAGTCCAGAACCAGGGGACACAGTCTAAGGATAAGGAGTAAGCCATTTAGAACTGAGATGAGGAGAAACTTCTTCACTCAGAGAGTTGTTAACCTGTGGAATTCCCTACTGCAGAGAGTTGTTGCTGCCAGTTCATTGGATATATTCAAGAGGGAGTTGGATGTGGCCCTTACAGCTAAAGGGATCGAGAGGTATGGAGAGAAAACAGGAAATGGATACTGAGATGAATGATCCGCCATGATCTTATTGAATGGTGGTGCAGGCTCAAAGGGACGAATGGCCTACTCCTGCACGTATTTTCTGTTCCTATGTTTCTATTCAATCTTAATCAAGCCACAAATGCATATATCAATAGCCTGAAGTTTGTAGCTGGAATCTTGTATCAAATTCAGCACTTGTGTTCATACTTAGTTGTAATGCTAAGAGACCACGTAGTTTAATAAATTAATTTAGACAATGCTCAATGGAAAATTGAAAAAGAATCATATTCCTCAAAAAAAAATTTCTACATTAACAGCAAAAGCAATCAATACAGCATAAATGGCTTTGAGTAATCCTATATACATTGTATGCCGTTTGTCAATGCACAATTATGTATCAAAAAGGATTGAGCAAGTAATTATTAAATGTTTCTAAATACTGAGACAATTAATTTTGGAGAACCTGGGCCAGAAACAAAATAATCCCTGAAAAGAACTGCCCTTTTCGAAATGTGTAATTTGCAACAGAATCTGTTTTTGCAACAATGGCCTGATACCTTGGGGCCAAATTCTCAAGTGAGGATATCGGGTTGCCAACCCTTCTGGATTGTCAAGAGGTCTACAACAATAAAATATCAACCTCTTGGACACTGTTGCAAACAAACTAGGTGAAAAATTACAGGGGCATTTAAAAAAAAAGTTTCTTTTTCATTTCCTTTGAACACTTTTATTTATTAGTGATAAAAATATTAGAGATGGGGAAAAAGGGCAGTTGACTGACAGTCAAGAGTCATCGACTGATATAATGAAGTCTGTTCGCTCTCCAATTGGCTTACAGAGGCAGTGCATCATGAAAATGGGCGCATCAGGTGACCAATATAGTTTTTTGTAAATCATTTTCAGTGAATTTAAATCAAGTTACTCATAACTGGAGGACTAGACACTCTTACTAAACATGCTTATTTTTTGTAATAAACTCATTTTCAGCTGTATTAATAAAACTGCATGAGGTTACCACTTAATATTTTTAATGCAAAGAAAAAACATTAAACAATTCTGTTCTATTACTGTTATATATGTAAACCTGTAAATACCTTGTGTAACCACCAGAGGGCTCATCTCCTGGAGTCCCAAGGGATCCCATAATCCCTTGGGAGCACCTGTACTTAAGGAGGCCTCACAGGCTAGAGAGGCACTTGGGAGATCTGCAATAAAAGACTAAGGTCACACTTTTCTTTGAGCTCACAGTATCAGGTCAGACTCTTCATTCATACAGAACAACTGGTGACGAGATACAGATGACGAACCCAATGATGCAGAGAACAGTGGGCATCCTGGAGAAATTTTCGGAGGGAGATGATTGGAAAACCTTCGTGGAGCGACTCGATCAATACTTCATGGCCAATGAGCTGGAAGGAGAAGTGAACGTAGCCAAACGAAGGGCGATTCTCCTCACCGTTTGCGGGGCACCAACGTATGGCCTCATGAAAAATCTGCTTGCTCCAACGAAACCCACAGACAAATCATACGATGATTTGTGCACACTGGTCTGGGAGCATCTGAACCTGAAGGAAAGCGTTCTGATGGCGAAGTACCGGTTCTACACGTCCAAAAGGTCCAAAAGTGGAGAGATATGCCGTCGAGCTAAGATGCCTTGCAGGACATTGCGAATTTGAAGGACATTTGGAGCACATGCTCAGGGACTTCTTTGTACTTGGCATTGGACATAAAGTGATACTTTACAAACTTTTGGCTGTAGAGACCCCAACCTTGAGTAAATCCATAGCGATAGCCCAGGTGTTCATTGCCACCAGTGACAATACTAAGTAAATCTCTCAGCACATGAGTGCTGCTACAAGTACTGTGAACAAAGTAATGTTGTTTTCGAATCGCAACGTACAGGGCAGGCCTCACATGCCTGCTGCTGCATGTCCACAGATGTCTCAGAGTCCACCATCAAGAGTGATGAATGCAAGGCCATTAACACCTTGTTGGCGCTGCGGGGGTGATCTTCGTTTTCATTCATGCCACTTCAAAGGGTTCGTTTGCAAGGGCTGTGGAACAATGGGACACCTCCAACATATGTGCAGGCGAGCTGATAATCCTGTTCATCCTGCAAGCCACCATGTTGCAGAGGAGGACAGATCCATGGCAGATCATGCTGAACCAGAGCCTCAGACCCAGAAGGCAGAGGTATATGGGGTGCACATATTTAAGACAAAGTATCCCCCGATAATGCTGAAGGTTGAATTAAATGGACTCCCAGTGTCAATGGAGCTGGACACGGGCACGAGCCAGTTCATTATGAGCAAAATGACTTTCGATAAATTGTGGTGCGGCAAGGACTTAAGGCCAGTCCTGACTCCCATTCGCACTAAGCTGAGAACTTACAAAGGAAATGATTCCCGTAATCGGCAATGCTGCTGTAAAGGTCTCCCACGATGGAGCAGTGCACAAGTTACATGGTCCCACTCAGCAGGAGCTGGCTGGGAAAGATACGCTGGAAGTGGGATGATGTCCGAGCGCTCTCGTCCATCGATGACACTTCGTGTGCCCAGGTCTTTAGCAAGTTCCCCTCACTGTTCGAACTAGGCATCGGGAAGTTCCAAGAGCAAAAGTGCAGATCCACCTAATTCCGGGGGCGCGACCCATCCATCACAAGGTGAGAGCAGTACCGTACATGATGAGAGAGAGGGTAGAAATCGAGCTGGACCGGCTGCAACGAGAGGGCATCATTTCGCCGATCGAATTCAACGACTGGGCCAGTCCGATCGTTCCAGTCCTCAAGGGAGACGTCACCGTCAGAATCTGTCGTAATTACAAAATAACTGTCAATCGTTTCTCCCTGCAGGATCAATACCCACTACCAAAGGCAGACGGCCTTTTTGCGACGCTGGCGGGAGGAAAGACGTTCACGAAGCTGGACTTGACCTCGGTCTACATCACGCAGGAGGTGGAGGAATCATCGAAAGGCCTCACTTGCATCAACACGCACAAAGATCTCTTCATTTACAACAGATGCCCGTTTGGGATTCGAACAGCCGCGGCGATAGCCCAGAGAAATATGAAAAGCTTACTGAAGTCGTTCCCACACACCGTGGTCTTCCAGGACGACATCTTGGTTACAGGCCGGGACACAGGCGAGCATCTGCAGAACCTGGAGGAGGTTCTTAGTCGGCTCAACCGCGTAGGGCTCGAAGTGCGTTTTCCTGGCGCCTGTAGTGGAGTTCCTGGGGAGAGGAATCGCGGCAGATGGCATCAGGCCCACCGATTCGAAGACGGAGGCAATCGAGAACACACCGAGGCCACAGAACGTGATGGAGCTGCGGTTATTTCTAGGACTCCTGAACTACTTTGGTAACTTCTTATAGGGTCTCAGCACACTGTTAGAACCACTGTGCTCTTTACTTTGTAAATGGGATAAATGGGTAAGGGGTAAAAGCCAAGAAAATGCCGTTGTAAAAGCTAGAAAACTGTTATGCTCAAACAAATTGCTTGTGTTGTATGATCCATGTAAGCGTTTGGTACTAGCATGTGATGCGTCGTCATGCGGGGTCGGGTGTGTATTGCAACAAGCTAATGAATCTGGGAAATTGCAACTGGCTGCTTATGCATCCAGAAGTCTGTCTAAGGCTCAGAGGGCCTTCAGCATGATTGAAAAAGCGTTAGCATGTGTTTATGGGTAAAGAAAATGCATCAATATCTGTTTGGGCTAAAATTTGAATTGGAAATTGACCATAAGCCACTGATATCCCTCTTTTCTGAAAGCAAGGGGATAAATACGAATGCATCGGCCCGCATCCAGAGATGGACGCTCATGTTGTTCGCCTACAACTACGTCATCCGCCACAGGCCAGGCACAGAAAACTGTGCCGATGCTCTCAGTAGGCTGCCATTGCCCACCACGGGGGTGAAAATGGCACAGCCCACAGATTTAGTCATGGTAATGGAAGCATTCGAGAGTGAGCAATCACCTGTTTCCGCCCGACAGTTTAGAACCTGGACAAGCCAGGACCCCTTTCCTGTCCTTAGTAAAAAAACTGTGCTTCACGGGAGTTGGTCTAGTGTCCCGTTAGAAATGTTGGAAGAGATAAAGCCATACCAGCGGCGCAAAGATGAAATGTTTTTCCAGGCAGACTGCCTTCTGTCGGGTAATCGGGTAGTGGTATGCAAAAAGGGCGGGGACACTTTCATTGGTGATCTCCACAGTACTCACCCAGGTATTGTAATGATGAAAGCGATAGCCAGATCCTACATATGGTGGCCCGGTATCGATGCGCACCTAAGAGTCCTGCGTGTACAAATGTAACACATGTTCACAGTTAAGCAATGCACCCAGCGAGGCGCCACTAAGTTTATGGTCTTGGCCCTCCAAAATGTGGTCTTGGGTCTATGTCGACTATGCAGGCCCGTTCTTGGGTAAAATGTTCCTAGTGGTTGTAGATGCATACTCCAAATGGATTGATTGTGAGATAATGTCGGCAAGCATGTCCGCTGCCACCACTGAAAGCCTGCGGGCCATGTTTGCCACGCACGGCCTACCTGATGTCCTTGTGAGCGACAACGGGCCGTGTTTCACCAGTGCCGAGTTCAAAGAGTTCATGACCCACAATGGGATCAAACATGTTACATCTGCCCCATTCAAACCAGCATCCAACGGTCAGGCAGAGAGAGCAGTGCAAACAATCTTGAAGATGGTAACTGAAGGCTCACTGCACTCGCCTATCCCGAGTCCTGCTTAGTTACCGCACAAGACCCCACTTGCACACTGGGATTCCACCTGCTGAAATGCTCATGAAAAGGGCACTTAAGACAAGGCTCTCGTTAGTCCACCCTGATCTACACAAAAGGGTAGAGAGCAGGCGGCTTCAACAAAGTACATATCATGATAGCGCAAATGTGTCATTAAATTGAAATTAATGATCCTGTATTTGTGTTGAACTATGGACAAGGTCCCAAGTGGCTTCCCGGAACTGCTGTGGCCAAAGAGGGAAGTAGAGTGTTTCGGGTCAAACTTTCAAATGGACTCATCGACAGGAAACACTTGGACCAAACCAAACTCAGATTCACAGAATTTCCAGAACAACCCACATTAGACCCTACCTTTTTTGATCTCCCAACACACACACCAGTGGCAACCGACACAGCGGTTGACCACGAAGCAGAACCCATCACCGCACCAGGCAGCCCAGCAAGGCCAGCTGCACAGTAGCCCAGCGAGGGCCCAACAAATGACTCACCAAAAGCAGCATTTGCACCGAGACAATCAACCAGGGAAAGAAAGGCCCCAGATCGACTCACCTTGTAAATAGTTACACTGTTGATTTTGGGGGTGGAGTGTTGTTATATATGTAAACCTGTAAATACCTTGTGTAACCACCAAAGGACTCATCCCCTGGAGTTCCAAAGGATCCCACAATCCCTTGGGAGCACCTGTATTTAAGGAGGCCTCAGAGGCTGGAGAGGCGCTCAGGAGACATGTAATAAAAGAATAAGTTCACATTTTACTTTGAACTCACAGTATCTGGTCATACTCTTCATTCATACATAACAATTACACTGACCGATTGCGCTGGTTCATGGAAGATTTTATGTTTGTGATTATGCAAATACAATTTCAAGCCCAATTTGCTGAGGAAAGCGTACCCCATTATACCTATTCATTTTAGCACTAGAAATAATTTCCTGAAGAAATATAAATCCAAAGAACAGTCTGGAATTCGCATGCCAGTTTGAAGACAGGAGCAAAGTGTTTCATTGACAGCCTGAATTATAGTAAAGAAAACATAATGCTGGTGTTATAGCCATTTGCCAATCTATAATGATTTCTCTCGTGCTGACAAAAAACTCTTGATTAACTACAAAGGCATTTTTATCATGAGACAGAAAAAAAGTGGAAAGGAGCTGGCATGTAGACATATTATTTTAAATATCTTAATATTTCTCTCTCCACATATGCTGCCTGACCTGCTGAGTATTTCCAGCATTTTCTGCTTTTATTAATATTTTAAGCTCTTGCACAGATCATCTAGATCAACAGAAACAATGGGCTGGATTTGACCAACCTTGGCGGGTCCGTGGCGGGGGACGTCGGTGGTGGGTTCCAACCCCGTTGCTGGCTCCAGCCAGCTGTCCAAAATGATTTTCCCCATAGTGGACTTGTTAAGCCTGCCCAGCGCATTTACCAGCAAATTGAAGCAAGCGAGTGTGATGACATCATTTGATGGCGCATCTCAGCCGGTTTCCTTAAAAGGACCATGCGCACATTTATTTTGACAGTTGTGCTGTCAGTGTTCTATAGCATTGAGGTGCTGAAAACACTGACAATCACTGCACAAAGCTGCAGGGCTGTACTCACGCTCTCCCATGACTCCCTACATGCTTATGTAGGGAGGTTCTCTTCTTTTCCAATGGGCGAAAGGGACTACCCCAGGAGATGAATGCAGTCTGGTTGCAAATTACACAGGAGGACACAAGAAGGGATGTCACCAGGCTGCAGTGGCGCAAACCTTTCAATGATCTCAGTAGATCATAAAATGTTACTGAAAAGCCACACTCAACCTCATCCTGCTGTGCCACTCATCACATCCCCATCACTCTGCCTTCCCTACCCTACTCCTACACATCCTTACTCACACTAACTTAACTTGCACCTCCACCCATTCCTCTCTATCGACATTATCACTTCCCCAATCTCACTAGCCACCCCTCATATTCACGCTCATCCGAGTGCAATCACGTCAACTAACAACACACAAGGGTAGGCATTTGTGTGTTTCAGACAATGTTCGAGAAGTTTTTGGTAATGTGCTGTCAAACATTTAAATCTTTATTTTCAACACTTTGCGTACTTGGACAGATTTGTGTACCTTTAGAAATGGTTTAGTGAGTTGCAGTGAATGTTGAGACATAACGGTACCCCCCGCAATGCTGGTGAGTGTGAAAGGAATGACTTGGACATTGTAAGGCTACTTTATATTGTTGGTGTGGGGTGGTGCCAACCTGTGCATCATGTGGCAGTCAGCGTGTACAGTGTCAAGTGAAGCAAATCTGGACATGCTGAGGTCATCCCTGGCCTCCCAGGCAGCATTCCGGTTGGGTACGGATGCCCGCTGTCCTGTGCAGCATCAATTGATTGTGGAGAAGGTTGGTGTTGTTTTTGGTGCTGCTGTGTGCCTGGTGCTGCTGGTGTTGTGGCTGATTGCGGTGGGATTCTGAAAACCAAGGTGAGACAGTATAAACTGTACCCATTCTGATGTAATAGATGGCAGGTGAACTTGAGATGACAGAAGCAATCTGTCAGTGGTGAGAGAGATGGTTGCAAATGAGGTGACACTGGATAAAGAGCTTGCTCCAAACATTTGCGAGTTGCATAAAGCTCAATCTGTCTTCCAAATGCAGTAAGCAACAGCTTTTGAGCTTAGAATGTGAACAGCTATGAGATGGGAGCTTTTTGAGCACATTTCCAGCTGGCAAGTAATAAGATGATTCAATGGCTATTCATCATCGTCATCATCATCATAGGTGGTTCCTCGCATGAGGATGACTTGCTTCCACACCAAAAGGGATGAGTTCCCAGATGTTTCAACGAAGGACCCAATATTACAGTCGTGAACTCCAGGGGTAGAAGATGCCTGTGCGTGGATTTTTTTAACGTGCGGTGACCGTTGCACATCAACCACCACACAGGCTTGACAGAGCTAGGCCTTTATCCAGTGGCAAGGTTTAACCAGGACGACTGGAGACCTGCTCTTCAACTATTCAACGCCCACCCTGCTTACCTGACGTGATCCACGAGCAGTGTGGACCCCATGGTACTCGCCCAAGAACTCATGTTAAGAGTGGAAGCAAGTCTTCCTCGACTCCGAGGGATTGCCTATGATGATGATGATGATGGACCCCATGGGGGACATGGTAAACTCTGAAGCTGAGCTGAAAATAGTTGTTAATCCTCTGTTAACAAGGTCATAATGACCTGAATTGCCTCCCCCACCGCTGCATGTCAGGTCTGCTCAGCGCTGACAGACCCGACATTTGGGAAAAGTGCGTGGTGGCGGGTTGACTGCGGGGTTCCGACCCCCTGTCAAAAAAAAACATTCTCCCATCTGACCCCACCATCGATCGCACCCGCTGACCCCCTGGAAGATTCCTGAAAGCATCTTTCAATTGAGAATATATTCATAAATAAATAATACTTCTATAAGTGTTACAGCTGCAGCAATTTACAGCCACTGGAATATTTTCATACAAATCTCTGACCCACTTAGTATCACTTTAATTTACAGTTGCAGTACAGAAAGCAGGTGGAGCTGGAGGTTGTAAATTATGGTCAGGATGAACTTCTGGAACTTGTTTCTGATGATCTTAGAAGGTTGGAGAGGAACTTTCAATATTGTTCCCCCCTGAATTAGCCGAGAGTTTAAAAAAAATCTGTTTTACTACCCCTCTAAAGAGATTAAATGACTACTGGTGATGGAGGGGGGAGGCGGGGAGGGGGAAAGCTGGGATTCACGATGCTTTGTTGCATCAAGATTGTTTAGGACAGGTTTGATGGACCAGCTTGTCATTTCCTGACTGTCCGTATGTTATCTGGCTATTAAACCAAAAGGAACGATATCAAGTCCATGTGATAGCATTTCCCTCTGGGTGGGCTTTGGGTGGCCGGTGGGCAAAGCGATTGTACCTGCTGCTCAATCACATGGGCGGAAGGCTCGACTGTCAACATTATTTGCTTATAATTGGCAAACTGCCCAGACATCGAGAGCATTGACTATCAGTCCACCCAATTGGGAAACAGGATTTCTGCCTGTGTTGTTAAATATTTAAAGCACAAATGGACATAAGAGAGTTTGCAGCAGGTGCCTTCAAGGTCCGAAGTCCGAGAGATCACTAACCATGAGCAGCTTTAGCCATTAAACTGTCACATGTAACCAAAGCTGCAGGTTTGTCTGAGCTAGTACTGAACCAGCAATGGCAGAAGGCATCTATGTAAATGACGGACAGTGACGGAAGGATGTATATTGCATTGTGGATGGACTTGATTATTTGGTTCTGATGACTTTTAATATGAGGTTAAGATGAAGGAGTTTTAAAACTGTTTTCAGTGGAATCATTATTCAAGCAGCTGGGGGTGTTTAAGGCATCCATAAGACAGTTGATGTAGTCATGTGCCTTCACAAAAAGTGCATCAGTGACTAACTGGCTTACGTGAGCCTTGTCCTCAGCTGCAGCCTGGAATGAACCCGATGCATAGAAGTTAAGGGCGACGGTGGCCTTTACTGCCACAGCTAGGTTTGACCAGCTGGTTGGTCATCTTTCCGCGATGTGAAAGAAGGAATTCTTGCAAAAATGTTGCAGTTAACTCTCAGAAAAATTATGCACAGCTCTCTCAGAATGCTGCAATACAAACTCAAATTATTTTCCAGCAAATTCCTGGCAAGTGATAGTTTACAGGTGAGTGCCCCTTTAAATGGCACTCTCAATTACTCGGCACGTTTAATTCAAGAGTACTAATACGTTCCTTCCCAAAGTGGGAGTGGGGTTCTGTTGATGTCATAGGACCACAGTTCAAGGCGAATATGATAGATGCATTTGAGGGGAAGCGAGATAAGCATGAGGGAGAGAGAAATAGAAGGATATGTTGATAGACTTAGATGACTAAGGGTGGGAGAAGGTTCGTATGGAGCATAAACACCAGCATTTACCCGTTTGGCCGAATGGCCTGTTGCTGTGCTGTAAATACTTTGTAAATATTTTGTAACTAAATGAGCTCCATGCCTGCTTCAGGTAGCAATCCAGGTTGCCAATCATGAGTATCACGGCAGATGGTGACACCCACAGCGTCAGTTAGAATGGGGAGGTGAGCTCTTCACCACGATATTTGAGACTTTACCACACATTTCCACTTAGTGGAAGGCATCACAATCTAACCCCATGCATGTTAAAAAGGGGGCATACAGAGGATAACTAGAGCGCCCCATAACATAAGAAATAGGAACAGGAGTAGGCCATTTGGCCCCTCAAGCTTGCTCCGCCATTTAATCAGATCATGGCTGATCTGATCTTGGCCTCAGCTCCACTTCCCTGCCAGCTCCCCAGAACCCTTCCCTCTCTTATTCCTGGCATTTAGTCTGACACAATTTACTTTCCTTTTGATTAATAAAATCCCAACCACAGTTATAAATGTTGTCTCCAAAGCTGTATTCTTCATGTCACTACAATCGGTTTGAAAACCGTTCAGTGTCAAATAAAATCCTTCAAGATTAGTGTTAGCTGTCGGAACAGGGCCATTAAATTGCTGAAGGATACCTTCGTGATGGAAATTACCTAAATTTGCCAAAAATTGAGTTTTAGCTTCAAGCTGTTGAACTCTATGTGGGGAAAAGACTTTTAGCTAACACAAACAAAGTTAACGTCACCCAGGCTTTTGGCCATGGAAGATCCAAGGTAATTTGGAGATAAAATTATCTATGCTAAAAGCCATAAACTAATCAAGCCGTAAAACCTCCAAGAATATCTGTGTTTATGCAACAAACATTTTTTCACTGGTATGAGACCCTATTATCTCTAGTGTAGACCTCAGGTGAAACACCTAATGAACATAAAAGTGTCATCTTTCCCCACTTCTGTTAAAAAAAACTCTTGAAAAATGTAGGATCAGTAAGGGTGGTTGTAAAAGTTGTAGACACAAAGTTTGTTTTGCTGGGGGAAAAAGCTATGCCCAGCAAATTCATGACAGCCCCAGGACTCTGCATTTATCTGGTTTGATTGGCAGAAGGGAGGAAGGGTGGGGGGGTGGAGACCTTCTTGTACATGTGTCTTTCCTGATTGATTAAGTGAATATAATAAGACCTCTCTTTAAAATTCAAATATAAAAATAGAGGGTGCTGCTCCCTTAGGTTGATCAGTATTACACAATTGATAGTCAGCAGTCATAGGCAGTCTATAGTAATGGCCCAGAATTTGCAGTCCAGATAATGGTGAACTGGCACCATTTTTCATCATTCTGCCTTTAAAACTAACCGCAACTTCGGGATTTGGCGTTTGCACGGAAATCCTGAAGTTGTGCTCCGTCATTCGCTGCTGCTCCACAGGCTGCGCTATACACCCTATCCCGCCGCACAGAGTCGGCAAACAAGTGTAATCTTTTAAATCAGGGAAACTGACCTAAACTTCAGCTCTTCCGCAGTAATACCGCTGTTAAATTCCTACCTCTTTTGTGGGTTCAATTCCCACTCCAGGAACTTGAGCACAAAAAAAAAATCTAGGCAGTCACTCCAGTGCAGTACTGAGGGAGTGCTGCACTGTCAGAGGTGCCATCTTTCAGATGAGACGTTAAACCGAGGTCCTGCCAGTTGTCTCAAGTGGACGCAAAAGATCCCATGATACTATTTCGAAGAAGAGCAGGGAAGTTATACTTGGTGTCCTGGCCAATATTTATCGCTCAATCAACATCATAAAAAAAACCAGATGAACTGGTCATTATCACATTGCTGTTTGTGAGAGCTTGCTTGTACGCAAATTGGCTGCTGTATTTCCTACATTACAACAGTGACTACACTTCAAAAATACTTCATTAGCTGTGAAGTGCTTTGACACATTCGGTGGTCATGAAAGGTGCTATATAAATCCAAATCTTTCTTTCTTTTCACTAAACGTTAGACCCAAAGGAATTAGGTTTAACTGGGATTTTTAATAGGTATTGACTGCTAAACAAAGGCTATGGGCCGAAAAAAAACTATTTGTAATTTTGTGCAGTGTCAAATTGATCCATTTGAAACTTTAAAAAAAAATTTAAATGACTTTTCACCTTTATTTCAGGTTTTCCCAATGTGAGAACCTCAATCTTTGTTTTGCTCTCTCTAACACTTAAGAGCTTACCCACTTCCTTGTTCGCGTGTGATAATTCTGCGTTTTGATTGGCTGCTTTGAAAGTTTGTTGACGTCACAGCAGCTGGCACTATGGGATTCCCACTATACTCCGTTGATTTGAATTACACATCGGAAAATCCGACCTTCTCACCACAGAGATTGCGAGATCCTTGTGCATAGCTTGGTAAAGCTTGTTTCTCCGCTGACTGCAAATTCTGGACCAAAAGTTTTCTAGAGATCAAGCTGCCTGTGTCTTCTGACAATAGGTCATCGACCTGAACCGTTAACTCTTTCTCTCTCCACAGATGCTGCCTGATCTGCTGAGTTTTTCCAGCATTTTTGTTTTTATTTCAGATTTCCAGCATCTGCAGTTTTTTGTTTTTGTGTCGGTTTATTTTTGTAGAAGTTGCAGACTCTTTTAGTCCACATGGATTTCCTTGCATGAACCTTTACCTAAGCAAATGTATAAATGTACCTTTACAGATACAACATATTAGGACAAGGAGTAAAATACATGAGTTAGCTTGTGAGCTTTACAGCTGGAGAAAAGTGTTACTTAATTTTGTGTGTCCGTGATCAGAGAAAGGCAACAGTGATGTCAACTCAGATATCGTCACTCGTATGTAAGCCAGAACCAAAGATCCAAGTGGGATAGATAACTCCACTGCTGCAAAGTTGTTCTTCAACTCAACGCTCCAGAATCTTAGCGTCTGCATCTCAGGGGCAGAAGGAGCCTGACTCAACCATGCCACTCGTAAAGATGAGGTTGTGTAGGCTCTGAACGTTGTTAATCACACACACACAGTCTTGAGCTATTTGATAGACTGGCTGTTCAAAGTTGTTAACTTGTCAGCTATCTAAAGAATTACTCCAATAGTAATCTCACCAATTTATAACCTCAGACTCTAGTTGCTGCTATAGTTAAATGCTCAGCATCCATTAGCGCTGATTTACAGTGATACACTGAATTGCCCATGTAACCTTTGCTACTCATTTTGTTAAGTAACTCTGTCCATTAATGATTTGCTGCTCAACTGCCAGATAACACTGATTACATTTATGCGTGTCTATTAAATGTTTGTGTACCCAACTTTAACTTTAGGTTGTGATTTGTAACCAATAAATATTGTTTAGTGCATGACCAGTGGTCTGGCTTCCTTTATGATTTAGCAAGAATCAATTAATTCACTCAGTGAGGGTAACCTAACGGAGGGGTAGCAAATTAAATTCATTTTGATCTGAACTGAGTTAAATGTAAACGTAGAGTCAGGCATTGTTCATCCTTCGATCTATACTGGGAGGTAAAATCCCAGACGGTTCCTTCGTAAAGATTTGTCTGGTTTCTTGGCTTACATTTGGCAGGATATCAAAACCCAGCTTTTTTTTTAACATAGCAGTGGAGAGCACAGATTAAAACCTTCAGGTTGTAAAGGTCAACAAACCAGTGTGAAAGAAAGACTTGCATTTATATGGCACCTTTCATGACTTCAGGACATCCCAAAGTGCTTCACAGCCAATTAAGTACGAGGCTGGTCCTAAACACTGATTTCCAGGTTTGTCTATGTACCCAATCTGACATAACTAACAAATCATCATCAGAGCATGAGAAGAGACCCAAGTATGACTGATTTCCACGAGAAGGATGCAATGCAGAAAAAGGCAGGAGAATTTAAATCACTTTCTGTTATATTTATACTGAAATTACTCCCTACAAAGCACCCAAAAATATAACAGTGGGTTTCCCATATCATGTGATACATCTACCTGGTGAAGACAATAGAGATGTGCTAGTGATAGGGAGGTTGATGTTTAGCAGGTGGGCATTGACACAGTTGCAACAGAAACATATAGGGGGGAAGATTGCAGTCAGAGGCTACCTTCGGACAAACGCCTCCGACCCGAAATTTTTAAAATCAAAATATCTGGTGGTCACATAGGAACCTATGATTGCGGTCGGAGGCCTTCATTTGACGTGCAGGGTATGGGGAGATGACTTCCATGTACGTACGGAAATGCTGGAGTCACGTGGGCCTGGACCACCAATCACTAGGTAGTATTCTCATTGAAAATGGGAACTCCGTTTTTACAGGCGAGAACATCCACTTTTTTTGCATGTTTAACACCCACTTAACGCCCATTTTACCGATGAAATGACGAATAACGGCCATATAGCGCCCATTTTGGCACAAAATGGAAACTGATGGGCATTTTTAGGAAACTTATCGCCGAGCGTTACTTTCCCCATGTGCTTAACGCCGGGAAAAAATATTACCGCCCGCCCACTTTATTTGGGTGGAATCAGCAGATTGGGCGAAATCAACATCTATAATGTCGCCCAGCGTTACTTTCCGCACTGATTTAACGCCGAGATTCCATATTAATGCCCGCCCACTTTTTTTTAGCGTAAAGAGCATATTTACCGAAACTAGCAGCCATGAGATCCCCCAGCGTCAATTTCACCATCACGCACACATATCGGCCACAATATCGCTTGCCCAAAAAAACGCCCAGAAGAAGTGGAACTAACCGGAACTAATCACAGCGTTATGGACGCCATGTTCTAGATCACATGTCACATCCTTTAAAAGGCTGCTGTGCTTCAACCTCGGGGGAGTTCGGATGTACTCTGCAGGTCGTTGGAGTTGATGTGAACATCTCTAAAATCATCTTGATCATAAAGTGACCGATTCGAATTAAATAGGTGTCGTCGTCGGTACATCCCTTGTTTGTGAGCAATCAGTGGAAAACAGAGAACTACTGCAATGGGGTCTGTCCTTTCTCATCCTATCTTGGTGACCAATTACATGCAGCAGACTCGAAATCGCCGAAGGATCACGCTATTGCATTATGTGCCCAATGTAAGAAATGACAGACTGATGAGGAGGACCAGACATTACACCCCAGCAAGTACAAGGAGAAGCATTCTTACCTCGACTTGCCCGACACCACCTCTGGGGGAGGACGAAAACCCCCTCATTTTACCCAGAAGGAAAAGGGCTGTGGGATCGGTCTGTGCTGCAATGTGAATTGAAACCGAGACGGTTTGACCTTGGCAGAGCAGTGATTGGACGGGGGAGGACACTGGAGGGCCAATGGTGGGACAGAGTCAGCCCGAAGCATGGGGCTTTCAAGCCAATGGGAGAGCACTTGCTCGAAAACTGTGGGACTGACTCATCGCTATTATCGGGCTGTTGTCTTCCCCATGTTTACACTATGGAAGGAAATTATGCAGACCTTCAGAAAACTAGGGAACCCAAAACAAACCAAGGGCCTACACAATGGCTACAGTAGGCCGACCCAATCAACCCCTACTCAAACCTTGAGTAGGTTAGAGAAAACTGAATTGGAGGGAAATTATGCAGACCTTCAGAAAACTAGGGAACCCAAAACAACACAAGGGCCTACACAATGGCTACAGGAGGCCAACGCAATCAACACCCACTCAAACCTTGAGTAGGTTAACATCAGTGGAAAAAACCCGCAATTATCTAAAACTGCTGCATTTTTCAAAATCACAAAGCCCACCAATGGGAAGGATCGATTTCAGCAGGAGAGGCGGACTGGATAATCTGGCTATAAAAAGGGGTTTCTGACGCATTGTGTGTGGTTCCCTGCTCTCGTGATCCAACAACCAGCAAGCCTCTCGACACTGAAGGAAAACCAGTGTCCGAAGATAGAAGAAACAAACCACCAGACTGCAGAAGGCACAGTAGTGAGTATAACCTCTGGTCCCCGGAACTCCCAACTCAGTTAGGCCAGGAAAGGTGGGAGGTTGGGTATTGTACTGCTAAACTTGTGTAAAGATATTCGATGTGTCCGTTTAGTGGGATTTAGGGGGATTGTTTTGTTGGTGTATTGCTGTTTGTTGAGATACACCTTGTCAAATAAATTGAATTGTCAAATAAATGTAAGGGAAGCTAGGAGCGCCTCGAAAATGCTCAACTGTGTGTCACAGGCTAGGGAAGAAGGGATTAGGAGTGTTTGACACTCCCGGGGGCCTCACAGGCTAGGCATAAGCTGTGGGGACGCACGAGTCTCAAAACCCCCTTCATAAACTGTGGACACAGTCTCTCCAGGGGTGCTCTTGCAGCAATCAGGGTAGCTCACAGGCCAGGCGTAAGCTGTGAGGGCAGAAGCCCACCTGGCACAACAACACTCCCCGAGAACCCCTTACACACCTGCCTTCGGAGATTCTGCTTCCACAAAGAGGTTATCACTGAGGTATACCAGCTGATAAGGGCAGATCTGCAGCCTGTACTGTCCGTCGAGTTCAACGTCACCGCGGCACTGTCATTCTATGCCTTGGGTTCTTTTCAGGCCACAGCTGGAGACATTTGTGGACTTTCTCAGCATGCCACACATCGCTGTATTAGACAGGTCACTGATGCCCTGCATGCTCAGCTTCCCGATGACCAGGGAGGCACAGAGTGAGAGGGCTCTTGGTTTCTCCAGAATTGCAAACTTCCCCAAGGTGCAGGGAGCAATAGACTGTACGCACATCGCGATGCAGGCACCTTTTCAGGATGCTGAGGTTTTCAGGAACCGCAAGGGATTCCACTCCCTGAATGTCCAACTGGTTGTCAACCACCAGCAAATTATATTGGCAGTGAATACTCAATTTCCGGGCCACATCCATGATGCTCACATCCTGCGTGAGAGCACAGTATCTGACTTGTGTAATAATCAGCCACAAGGTCAATGCTGGATGCTTGGGGACAAAGGATATGGCCTCGCCACCTGGCTGATGACCCCCCTGCGTGACACCCACACCGAGTCCAAGAGGCGATACAACGAGAGCCACAGAACAACTCGCAATATCGTGGAGAAAACCATTGGAGTGCTGAAGCAGAGCTTCAGATGCCTGGACCACTCAGGAGGTGAGCTCCAATACCACCCTGAGCAGGTAGCTCAATTCTTGGTGGTCTGCTCCATGCTACACAACTTGGCTATCAGGAGGGTACAAGAATTGCCCGATGAGTCTGAATGTCCACCTCACCAGAGAGAGGAAAAGGAGGATGAGGAGGCAGATGCTGACATCGGCCCAGCCAATCAGGCTGACGCTGAAGCCATGCCCCCACCCCCCTGTAGACTGCATGAAAGGGCCCATGGTAGCATGATAGCTGCAAGAGCCTTACGTCATCAATACGTACCCCCCCAACACTCGATGCAACGGATGAGGCTAAAGAGGGTTTTTATTCCAACCTCGAGACATCCCTGTCCCGCGTCCCCAAGGACGACAAATTGATCCTCCTGGAGACTTTAATGCCAGGGTCGGCAAAGACACAGCCCTCTGGGGAGGTGTGATTGGCAGAGAGGGGGTAGGGAAATCCAACTCCAAAGCAACCGTCTCCTGACAAAATGTCTCGAACACGAACTCCTCATCACCAACACCCTGTTCCGCCAGAGGGACAAATTAAAGGCATCGTGGCAACACCCTCGCTCCAAACACTGGCACCTGCTGGACTATGTCATCATCTGAGCCAAGGATTGCAAGGATGTGCGCATCACCTGTGCCATTACAGGAGCTGATGACTGCTGGACGGACCATCGCCTAATCCGATACATCATAAATATTAACATAGTCCCAAAGGGGACAGCATAAGCAGTGCCGCAAAAAAATTAATGCTGGGGCACTTAAAGACCCAGCTAAGAGAGCCCTATACAGCTAGCGCCTCACAGCCAATCTGGTGTGCCTTGATGACCCTGAGATGCTCAATGCCCACAGCGCTTGGTCTGCCCTCCAGGCCTCCATAACCAGTGCCTGTGAAAAGACACTTGGTTATTCAACCAGAAAACACCAGGACTGTTTTGATGAAAACGGTCAGGAGATCCAAGAACTAACAGATGTAAGCACAAAGCATTTTTAACTCTCAAGCAACAACCAAACTTAGGACCTACAAAGCAACGTAACAGACGGCTCAAGGCTGAGGTCCAACAAAAACCCCAGGACCAAAAGAACAGGTGGTGGATGGAGAAAGGGCAGGAGATACAACAACTAGCCGACAGCCACAACATACGAGGATTCTTCACTGCAGTCAAGACCACCTACGGTCCAAACTCCCAAGGCCCCAACCCACTCCTGGCAAAGAATGGGGAAGCTCTCATCAAGGACACCGAGGCTGTCAGGGCCCGCTGGAAGGAGCATTTTGAAGATCTCCTCAATCGCGACTCTTGCCTTTGACTCGAGCATTCTCAACTCCATCCCACAGCATGCAACCCATCACCACCTCAGTGAAACTCCAACGCTGCACGAGGTAGACAAAGCTATAAAACAGCTCAAGAATAATAAGGCTACGGGTACGGATGGAATTCCTGCTGAGGCGCTAAAATATGGCGGAGAGGCACTGTTGGCGCGGATACATGACCTTATCTCTCTCATTTGGAGGGCAGAGAGCATGCCGGGTGATCTGAGAGATGCAGTGATCGTGTCCATTTTTAAAAAGGGGAACAAATCTGACTGCGGCAACTACAGGGGAATCTCCCTACTATCAACCACTGGGAAGGTTGTCGCTAGAATCCTCCTCAATCGTCTTCTCCCTGTGGCCGAGGAGTTCCTCCTGGAGTCACAGTGCGGATTTCGTCCCCTACACGGAACGACGAACATGATCTTTGCAGCACGACAACTGCAGGAAAAATGCAGGGAGCAGCGCCAGCCCTTATACATGGCCTTTTTCAATCTTACAAAGGCCTTTGACACTGTTGACCATGAGGCCTTATGGAGCATCCTCCTCCATTTTGGGTGCCCCCAAAAGTTTGTCAACATCCTTCACCTGCTCAACGATGACATGCAGGCTGTGATCCTCACCAGCGGATCCGTTAGAGACCTATTCCACATCCGAACCGGGATCAAACAGGGCTGCGTCATCGCTCTAACACTCTTCTCAAGCTTCCTCGCTGTCATGCTCCAACTCACAGTCAACAAGTTCCCCGCTGGAGTGAAACTAAACTACAGAACCAGTGGGAAGCTGTTTAACCTACGCCACCTCCAGACCAGATCCAAGACCATCCAAACCTCTGTTGTTGAACTGCAGTACGCGGACGACGACTGCATCTGCGCACATTCTGAGGCTGAACGCCAGGATATAGTCAGTGTATTCACCGAAGCATATGAAAGCATGGGCCTTACGCTTAACATCCGTAAGACAAAGGTCCTCCACTGGCCTGTCCTTGCCGCACAGCACTGCCCCCCCAGTCATCAAGATTCACGGCACGGCCTTCGACAACGTGGACCACTTCCCATACCTCGGGAGCCTCTTGTCAACAAAGGCAGACATTGATGCGGAGATTCAACATCGCCTTCAATTCGCCAGTGCAGCCTTCGGCCACCTGAGGAAAAGATTGTGCGAAGACCAGGCCCTCAAACCTATCACCAAGCTCATGGTCTACAGGGCTGTAGTAATACCCGCCCTCCTGTATGGATCAGAGGCATGGATGACTTACAGAAGACACATCAAGTCGCTGGAGATCTATCACCAACGATGTCTCCGCAAGATCCTGCAAATCCCCTGGGAGGACAGACGCACCAACAACAGTGCCCTCGCCCAGGCTAACATCTCCAGCATTGAAGCACTAACCACACTCGATCAGCTTCGCTGGGCAGGCTACATAGTTCACATGCCAGACATGAGACTCTCTAAGCAACTGTTTTATGCGGAGCTCCTTCATGGCCAATGAGCCAAAGGTGGGCAGCGGAAACATTACAAGGACACCCTCAAAGCCTCCTTGGTGAAGTGCGACATCACCACTGACGCCTGGGAGACCCGAGCCAAAGACTGCCCTAGGTGGAGAAAGTGCATCTGGGAGGGCATTGAGCTCTTCGAATCTCAATGCTGCGAGTGTGAAGAGGTCAGGCACAGGCAGCGGAAGGAGCGTGCGGCAAATCAGTGTCACCCCCCCTTCCTCCGACGAATATCTGTCCCACATGTGTCAGGGTCTGTGGCTCTCGTGTTGGACTGTTCAGCCACCAAAGAACTCACTTTGGAGTGGAAAGAAGTCTGCCTCGATTCCGAGGGACTGCCTATGAATGAACGAATGATGTCAGGAGCTCATCAATGATCGCTTTTCCTGAAATAACATTGGTGTTATTTACAAGGCTGCCACACTGCTGGGTGTGCAGGTGAGACATCAATGGTGGGCATCACCTTCGTGAGAGTTAAAGTTTAAGTTGATTGAAGTTAAGATTCATTATACCCTTTGATGTTAAGGAATCACCAGCGTGTAACGGTGCAGCTATCTGAGCCAATGTGCTGGAAGGTTTTGTCAAATAAAAAACATTTAAAACCGAACATTAGTCTCAAATCATCAGTATTTCTGTACAAACCCACCCTTACCCCACCTCCCCCACTTCTTCTCCTCCCCACCTCTACCCCTTCCCCTCCTGACTCCAAGCTGCCTGGCCGAGCAGCTCCTCAGCCGTGCTTCATTGAGTGGGGGGGGTGGGGGTGACGGCCGAAACGCTGCTTCGACAGATACAGGATAGGATGATCCCGAGATGGGAGCGTGCTCCGAGCCAGAAGCAAGATGTTGTTGCTGGCTCTCATGTGTGGTTGGCAATCGGGGTGCGGCACCCTGGCTACGTGCTCCAGGGCCTCCTCCATCCTTTCCATGTTATATCTTATTTGTTGGGCAAAAACTTGATGCCAACTATATTCTTGGTGCTTAGTAGGCTTTTTGCTACTGGTAAATCTCCCTCGTGCCTCCCACAACTGCCAGACAAGCACACACCACAGCCACACACGCTTTCAGTGCATCTGAGCTCCGTCTCTCTCTGTCTCCTCTTCTGTGCATGTCATGATGACCCTTAGAAAATAGGTGCAGGAGTAGACCATTCGGCCCTTCGAGCGTGCTCCGAGCCAGAAGCAAGATGTTGTTGCTGGCTCTCATGTGTGGGTGACCTCCTGAATCATGGGAATCGATCATTGCCATGTCATTGCTAAGGACGGCCACACTTTACGGCAGAAGGTCAAAAAAATTTAACGCTACTGCACATTTGATATCGCTCGCGGTAACGCCCATTTTCAAAGTTGGAGCTTTGAGAATGGGTGAGAAGCTGGCGATCTAAAAACCCTTTTTTACCGCCCACACCGGAAATAACATAGAATCATAGAAAATAGGTGCAGGAGTAGGCCATTCGGCCCTTCGAGCCTGCATCATCATTCGATATGATCATGGCTGATCATGAACTTCAGTACCCCATTCCTGCTTTCTCTCCATACCCGTTGATCCCTTTAGCCATAACGGCCACATCTAACTTCCTTTTGAATATATCTAACGAACTGGCCTCAACAACTTTCTGTGGTAGAGGATTAGACATGCTCACAACTCTCTGAGTGAAGAAGTTTCTCCTCATCTTGGTCCTAAATGGCTTATCCCTTATCCTTAGACTGTGACTCCTGGTTCTGGACTTCCCCAACATCGGGAACATTCTTCCTGCATCTAATCTGTCCAATCCCATCAGAATTTTATAAGTTTCTATGAGATCTCCTCTCATTCTTCTTAATTCCATTGAATATAAGCCGAGTCGATCCAGTCTTTCTTCATATGTCAGTCCTGTCATCCCGGGCAACAGTCTGGTGAACCTTCGCTGCACTCCCTCAATAGCAAGAATGTCCTTCCTCAGATTAGGAGACCAAAACTGTACACAATATTCAAGGTGTGGCCTCACCAAGGCCCTGTACAATTGCAGTAAGACCTCCCTGCTCCTATACTCAAATCCTCTCGCTATGAAGGCCAACATGCTATTTGCCTTCTTCACCACCTGCTGTACCTGTATGCCAACTTTCAATGACTGATGTACCATGACACCCAGGTCTCATTGCACCTCCCCTTTTCCTAATCTGTCACCATTCAGATTATAATCTGCCTTCCTGTTTTTAACCACCAAATTGGATAACCTCACATTTATCTGAATTATACCGCTTCTGCCATGTATTTGCCCACGCACCTAACCTGTCCAAGTCACCCTGCAGCCTCTTCGCATCCTCCTCACAGCTCACACTGCCATCCAACTTAGTGTCATCTGCAAACTTGGAGATATTACATTCAGTTCCTTCGTCTAAACCATTTTTGGGCGAATAGCACAAAAGTGGAGGTTCCAGCCCCATGAGTTCCCATTACTATCATTGCGAATATCCTCCTAAAAACAAGAAACACAGCATAATAAAAAAATAACCTCACATATTTAAAATTAATTAAAATTAGATGTAATTAAACGTTTTAGAAAAAATATATATTTTTTGGAATTTTTTTGTGTGTTTTAATAGGGTTAAAAATAAACTTACCTTAATGGACAGGGTTTTTAACATAAAAATGATTAAATTTCATTTTTATATGTTTTAAAACTCTTACATTGGTAAAAGTAAGTTGTGCCCTTGCTTTTACCAGGCGTAAATGTTTGAAAGACATTTGCTGGGCATGAGTTGGGCAAATAGCCCAATCTCTCCTGCACGAATGTCCTCCTGGGGATGCGGAGAATCTGTCAAGAGAAATCTTTACAGATCGGAAAAGTCTATTTTCGACACATGTGCATTGCACCCCGAAAACCGGGTTTTGCGAGGCCTCGCCGGGTCCGTGCGTACTTCGTACGGATCTCGCAAGGCCGGAATTTTCGGCCCATAAATCTGATCATCAAGATCAATGTGGCCCTTATTTTTAATCACTTGGGTTTCTACTGAGTTACCAATTGGGACACCTGAAGCATCAGCCAGTTTGCTGCCCACAGATGTTATCAAGGAGAACACAGATGAATTATTCAGCTTCATCCCTTTCACCAGTGATCAAAAACAGCATTGCAAGAAGGCAACACTATTCATATATCACCGTGTTTCTTTACTGAATAAATTTAACCTAACCCACCCAGCGGGAAACTGACGAAATCGGATTGGCTTGAAGTTTGATACCTAGAATAAAATTACCTCCTTAGAGTCCAGAGGGTCAATTGTACTCTTGTTGCCATTCGCGTTCCTGGGAAAATGTGGTGCCCTATGTGATCTAAAAGTATCGTTGGAGAAATACCACCAACGATATCTCCGCAAGAATCTGCAAATCCCCTGGGAGGACAGACGCACCAACGTCAGTGTTCTCGATCACTTGGGAATCCCTGGCCAAAGACCACCTAAGTGGAGGAAGAGCATCCGGGAGGGCGAGGAGCAACTTGAGTCTCGTCGCCGAGTGCATGCAGAAAGCAAGCGCAGGCAGCGGAAAACGTATGGCAAACCAGACTCCCCACCCACCCTTTCCTTCAACGACTGTCTGTCCCACCTGTGACAGAGACTGTAATTCCCATATTGGACTGTACAGTCACCTAGGAACTCACTTTTAGAGTGGAAGTAATCTTCCTCGATTTCAAGGGACTGCCTATGATGATGATGAAAAGGAAAGTTTATGTTTTTGATTTCAATGTAGACATGGTATACAACCGTCACAACATGTCACAGAACAGGTCAATGTAGGCAACTCGAAATCTCTCCCAATACCTTTATTATAAAGCAATCATCTGTGCCACTCTTATAAGGAAAGGTTAGGATGAATAGAATGATGGCACCAGATAATGCAAAGCTGCAATCAGAGCTCATGACACCCATGTGCTAAGTATGGACGGAAGTACAGCATAGGTGCAAATAAACTCAAGATGTAACCAGATTTTCAAACATACCATTAGTATCTTGAAGTATCTCATTTAAACCGATTGAAGTAGCCGGACTGTATAATCCATCCCCTTTCAGATTTTCCAGGATAATTGCGGACAATATGTGCTCTATAACTTCGCCCTGAAAAAACTGCCTCAATATGCACTTTCCTCGTCAGTATTGTAAAGGCATCGGAAAGTAAAATGATGGAAATGACAATGAAGAATTAGCAGGGGTACTAGCAGTGCAGCAAGGAAAGCATAATTCGACTTCACTGTCGTCAGTTGAGTGGGGTGGTAGGGAAGTTTGGTTATGGCATTGCCCTCATACATCTTCATTATGTGCATCAATTTCATCAATGCACTTGCTATTGGAAACTTCAACATGCCCAGACATCTGTGCGGGAGCATTCCACTGGAATGCAATGAGGGAGTTGAAGCCTTCTATTAATCCTGTCTCAATTTGATTTTTCCAGATGTGAATCCAAAGAAGACAGACTGCTGTCGATTAGAGTTCATGGTCACTGTAACATCAATCAAAGCATTTACATCTTATAATTTCAACCAAAGGGTGTTCAATTAATAAGGTTGATGGTCTGCAGCTCAGCCAAATAATTATGCAACACTGCACAGATACAAGAACATCAATAAAATTACTCAATTTGTAATTGGGTGAAAAGTTCAAGATGATGGATTTGTTGCTATCTTAAAATCAGCACCTAAAAATAACATAAAATACACAAATTGACCCAAGAAACAAATTTGCAGGATACATAAACGTGAAGAAATATCACAGAAATACAATATTAAATTGGCACCAAATTCCAATTTTCTGCAGCAGTTGCCCTTACAGTAAATTAAATATCCAAAGTTTACATGTTTATTGTTAAACATGAACTTGCCTATATTCTCTTCTAAATTTCTCCAATAAGGTTTCTAGGTTAGACCTAGTAATTGATCATCAGCCTCGTCCTCAATTATTAGTAGCTACCATAATCTTCCGTAGTTCAGTTGATTTAACTGTTGTTCCCCCTCCCCCACCGTGGTAAAGTGTTAATGTATGACCTCCATCTTAGATTTTTATGAATGTAATCCCCTTACACGTGTAATTTTGTTCTGCAATGCTTGTTATCTTTAGCATACCGATACCCATGATCACTTCCTTTACTGTAATACAGCCCTGTAGTGGCTAGTCGCTCTCTTTATTGCAATGATGGTTGACATCACTTTTTTCACTATAACAGCCAGTGTCTGCTTTGCCCGGATCTTTTATTTCTCACATTAAATATTAATTTCTTCATGAGTTTCCTTGACTACGATGGAAGCCAATGCTTCATATTTTGTTTAAATAGCAGCTGAGGACATTTCATTTACTGTAGGGCAACTGCTGCAGAAAATTGGACTTGTTCTTCTGTGCTAATTCTTCAGGTTTGTGTTCTGCCAAAAAAATGGAGTTACCTTTGGTCAATTTATGTATTTTTATTATTCTTTATACATGTGCTACATGTGGCATAAATTCATGAATATTGCATAGAATGCACAACACAAAAACTGACCATTCAGCCCAACTGGTCTATGCCAATGTTTATTCTCCACACGAACCTCCTTCCACTCATCTTCATCTAATCCTATCGGCATAGCCTCCTATTCCTTTCTCCCTCATGTGTTTTTTTAGCTTCCTCTTAAATGCATCTATGCTATTCGCCTCAACTATTCCTTGTGGTAGCGAGTTCTACATTCTAACCACTCTCTGGGTAAAGGCAGTTCTCCTGAATTCTCGATAGGATTTATTAGTGACCATCTGATATTTATGACCTCTAGTTTTGGTCTCCCCCACAAGTGGAAACATTTTCTCCATTTCTACCCTAATAAAGACTCATTATTTTAATGACCTCTTATCAGGTCACCCCTCAGTCTTCTTTTTTCTGGAGAAAAGAGCCCCAGCCTGTTCAATCTTTCCTAATAGGTGTAACCCCTCAGTTTTGGTATCATCTTTGTAAATTGTTTTTGCACCTTCTCCAGTGCTTCTATAATGAGTCTTCTACCTTTCAGCTTATCCCGATAATCAGAGCCAAGTATTAATTCCAAACAATTACAAATTTCAATTAAACTTTGGAGCTGGTAACCTAGCTTTAAGAATCCAACTTCTACAGGCCAGGCCAGTTATATTAGGCATGTGTCAATTTTATCTAGGTGGGTTAAGTGCTGGGTTGCAGTCTAGATCTTGCTATTTGCAAGCTCTGCCCCTTCATGCACTCCTGTACATAGACAGAAAATGCAAAGGAAGCTCCAGGGAAGCAATTTTAAGAGCAGTGAAAGTAACCAGAAGTTCTGGAGGGTTTGTTGAAGCCATCAAAATTAGATTTGAGAAAAAAAATGTCAGTTATCATAATCAAGGGGAAATATGCCATTGTTTAACGGTTATATTTTATAATGTATTCAAAGTTGTTACACCAGCTAAATTTATTTTATTTGTGTTCCAAGCAGAACTCAAAAATAACTAGAAAAATTCAACATTTAATACAATTTACACTTCTGGATTCACTTTGTAATCATTTTACAGAGAGCAAAATAAAGATTGGGACAAGCACATGGGATTAAGGTAGAAGCTAAAATATCAAATAAGTTTTGAAGAAATAAAATAAAAAATATTATTTATTATTTTAAAATTCCATGGAATTTTTAAATCATGGAATAGAGGGAATGACACTCCACACTTAAAACTTAGTTTTTTCAGGGCCAGAGAGGTTGTTCAGTAGTAATTATGACATAGTATTCCATTGAAAACTCAGTTGAACCTCATTCAAAAAGGCTTAACTTTTTCAATGGTTTCTATAGCAAGAATAGTGCAGAAGTTGTTGATTTGGTGTTGATTGCCTCTGTGAAGACTGTAACAACGCACTCTGTAGAGGAGCAAGGCTTCACTGACAGCAACTTCTGGATTTCCGCGTTTAACTGCGCATGTGTGGACGCCAGTAGTGGCTGTCAGTTTTACACAGTAAAGGTGAATGAAGACAGTTTCGCCAACAGTATAACCGCAAATTCCGGGCCATTATAACGGTAGCTATAGCAATGCCGGTAATAACAGCTATTCTTTCTCCACAGGCTGGTGTGGTGACCTGCAAGAAAACAATTTTCAATAATACCTCTTAGTCTCTCAGCCGGTTACATCAAGCACAGCTAAATGACATGCTATTTCCTCACTATAACTGTGTGCCACACTATGAGAGATTAACTAACTATATAATTAAAAGTCTTGTGTCTGCCAGTTTCCCCACACTTGCCCCAAGATTTTCAGCTATTTTTACTTGCAATCTACACAAGAGTTAACCAAGACTGTTATCGCCGTTTCAGCGTTATAAAGGTCATTCTGAAGTCTTACTGGTTTATTTAGCACATTATAGAGTACACTGTAACGACTGCAGAAACAGCCAGCCAATGAATTGGCACTTACAATAACCATGCCCAGCTGTTTAAAATGCTGATTACTCACTTACAGCTTTAAAAAAAGGCAAGTCAGCACACTACAGATGTTTGTTGAACAGTTTAATTCTGGGAATGGAGAGCCGGGAGCAATGTAAATCCTATATTGATGGCCAGGTGCTGATGATTCAGAGAATGAAGGGAGAGAGCGACACAACTATCCCTTCCCCCACAATAGCAATTGGCTTTCCTGGCTTGTGAAAATAGCTCTGGGTAAGACAACAATTTTTACAAATGCAGCAAGCACACAAGGACAGACCACCTTATAAATCTACCAAGGCCAAGAATGTTAATATGCAGGGCACGCACCTGCCATAAACAGACATGATAGAAAGTTTACATGATAGAACTTCTTACCCTGAATTGCTTCTCCATGAAAACCAGCACAAGGAAGTTAATCAGTGCAGTGCTGCCATGAGATAACCAGAAGAATGAATTATTTATATGAATGAGACCAGTGAATGAGTAAGTGATGATGTTAAGTTTCTACAAACTTTTGTGCACAGCAAGTATTTCAAAAGCTTGTTTGAACTAAATACTGAGAAGGGGACCGAACAAAGTGATGCCAATTCATTGAAAATATTCATCATACCATCCAAAGTACACTACCTGCTGCCATGTACTTTCAATGTATCAATACTGTTCTTCTTTGTGCAAGATATGACAAACTTAAAACCAGTGACTGGCCTGGATCGATGAAATCATGTTGGAAATCACTGAAGGTTATGGAATATGGCAAAGCCAGAGACTTTTTCTGAGATGACAGCTGGTACAATAATGCAATTGTCAGAGAACAATGGCCCACTGAGTAACAGTCACAAAAGTATGCAACCATTTTGCACTATATTACAGAGAATACCATACAAAGATAATGCTGCATGTGGTCTGCTTGATTCGACAACATTGATTCGACAACATGCTGACATCTTGCATAGAAATGAAGGAAGGGAGTTATCCACCAGTTAGGTCTTTCAAGTTCGCTCAAACCTCACAGAACCTTGCATCACCTGAACCAACCACCAATATAGACAGTCATACACCTCAGAGAATATACATAGTAAGTTAGAACAGAGAGTGAATCAACATTCATAGGTGAGGAAAACCCCTGAGTTTTTGACCCTGGTGCAATACTTGGGGTTCAAAAGTCATATGGTTTGCTGAGGAAAAACATTGCTCTTTGCTGAAACCTCTCATCTAACATCATTAAAACAGATTAACTGGTGATTGTCACTTTGCTGTTTGTGGGAGCTTGCTGCACGCAAATTCGCTGCCTTACAACAGTGACAACACTTCAAAAAATAATTCATTGGCTGTAAAGTGCTTTGAGACGTCCAGTGGTCGTGAAAGGCGCTATATAAATGCAAGTCTTTCTTATTAAATTTTATTTTGATATTATAACCATTAATAGTTCTTTAACTTTTTTTTCTGTTAGCTTAAAGTCCACACGCAAAGGAAAGGACTAATATTAGAAATTTTGGGCTCAATTTTGTCGAAGCCGTTTTCTGGCGTATTGCAGTTATTTAGGTCGATAAATGTGCCAGAAAAACATGTCCAAACTATCCCCGATGTTTATACTGTAAACCGGAGCCGTGCAGTGTGGCCAGTCGCCTCGGGGGATGGAGCCTGCTGTCTGCGCTGAAAAATGCAGCCAGGCCTTCTGCGCATGCGCGGGAAAAAAAAAGTAAATTTTTGACGTCGTTACAATGGACTCACATGTGCAGTACAACTCCGAGTTGGCAATCGAGAGGCCTCGAGACCGGGACCGGGATCTCAAGCAGGCGCAGCTAGACATCCAGGGAAAGCATAGAGTAACGGAAATATGGGATGGTTTATGGTCATTTTTAAGTTCCTTGTAATTAGTTATTCATGGAAATTATAGTCATACAGAAAACTGAGAACTTATGTCATGCTCGGTTATTCATTCATGTTATCTAAGTTTGGATGACCATGTAGGGCCAAAGAATTCCAATGTGATATGATGTTATAGGATGGGTACTGGATTAAAGGACTTGTAATTTTTGTGAAGGTGGGGTTAAATGATGACAAAGGGAGATTATTAAACAGTTGCAAACACTTTATTGATAAGTTGAGTTTGGATTTGTGCTTCTGCCGTCACTGAGGAGATATCTGAGTCATGGTCCTCCTGCTACTCCATGTTCTTTTACCTCCAAAACAGCTATGGCACTTCCAGAGGCATCTCCATGCCCAGGTCTTTGTGGATAAAACAGCTGCTCCCTCCTCCGCCGACCCTCTCCGGTCCCCAAGTGAGGGCCGGTCCCGGTCTGCTGTGGACCCGAGTGAGTGCCGATCAGTGCATTCCCTCCCCCGCCGACCCTCTCCAGTCCCTGAGTGATTGCTTTCCCCCGGTCCACTCTGCTTCCCACCCCTAAATGGCCTCCGATTTACTTATCTGCGCCGATTTCTTTAACTCTCCACGAGGGTTTTTTTCGAGAGGCCACATGCGCTGACCTAAGCAGAAATGGAGTAACTATCAGCTGGCTAAAGTTCACTAAATGGCCAGAATTTAGGTGGCTGGTTACACCCCCTTTGGATGAAAAAAAAAACGTACCTAATAAAACGTAACTAAATGAGTTACGCTGGTGCAAATTGATTGGGGAAACTGTGGATTTTTAAGTTAGGCCAGAAAAAGCAGCCTGCTCCAAAAAAAACGGCATAAATCACTGGGGAAAATTGAGCCCATTACAAGTAACGGTGAAACAGACATATAAAGAAACTGAGTAATGGATGAAGGCTAACTCGACATGGCTGCAAACACACTTCAGAATATACAAATGAATTTGCTCAATGAAGTGCTTTCTATCCAGGCACAACAGCACACTTAAGATAACCATTTATCTCTGTGTATGTTGTCTATTCAAGCTACTAAATCTACGATAGAATGATTACAAATTAAACTTTTCACACAGAAGAAAAATTGACACAAATATTTTAGACTTTACTCCTAATTCCAAAAGATTATATTCTAAAAACAATGCCACTAAACAGAACGACAGTATAATATTATAAGAACATAAGAACATAAGAAATAGGAGCAAGAGTAGGCCATACGGCCCCTCGAGCCTGCTCCGCCATGTAATACAATCATGGATGATCCGATCATGGACTCAGGTCCACTTCCCTGCCCGCTCTCCATAACCCCTTATAACTTATCATTTAAGAAACTGTCGATTTCTGTCTTAAATTTATTCAATGTCCCAGCTTCCACAGCTCTCTGAGGCAGCGGATTCCACAGATCCACAACCCTCAGAGAAGAAATTTCTCCTCATCTCAGTTTTAAATGGGTGGCCCCTTATTCTAAGATTATGCCCTCTAGTTCTAGTCTCCTCTATCAGTGGAAACATCCTCTCTGCATCCATCTTGTCAAGCCCCCTCATAATCTTCTATGTTTCGATAAGATCATCTCTCATTCTTCTGAATTCCAATGAGTAGAGGCCCAACCTACTCATTCCTCATAAGTCAACCCCCTCATCTCCGGAATCAACCTTATGAACCTTCTCTGAACTGCCTCCAAAGCAAGTATATCCTTTCGTAAATATGGAAACCAAAACTGCATGCGGTATTCCAGGTGTGGTCTCACCAATACCCTGTACAACTGCAGCAAGACTTCCTTGCTTTTATACTCCATCCCCTTTGCAAGAAAGGCCAAGATTCCATTGGCCTTCCTGATCACTTGCTGCACCTGCATGCTAACTTTTTGTGTTTCATGCACAAGTACCCCCAGATCCCACTGTATTGCAGCACTTTGCAATCTTTCTCTATTTAAATAATAACTTGCTCTTCGATTTTTTTCTGCCAAAGTGCATGACCTCACACTTTCCAACATTATACTCCATCTGCCAAATTTTTGCCCACTCACTAAGCCTGTCTCTGTCCTTTTGCAGATTTTTTGTGTCCCCCTCATACATTACTTTTCCTCCCATCTTTGTATCGTCAGCAAACTTGGCTACGTTACACTCAGTCCCTTCTTCCAAATCGTTACTACAGATTGTAAATAGTTGGGGTCCCAGCACTGATCCCTATGGCACCCCACTGATTACTGATTGCCAACCCGAGAATGAACCTTTTAACCCTATTCTCTGTTTTCTGTTCATTAGCCAATCCTCTATCAATGCTAATATATTACCCCCAACCCTGTGAACTTTTATCTCGTGCATGTATATATTGATAAGCATAGTGGTGGTAGAAAAATGAACAATTATAAAAGCATCCTGGGCACAATGTCATTCAGTGTGTTTTCTCAAACCTGACTAGAAGCTCAACTTCTGCCAGTGTATGATGAGAACTGTACTGATGATTGGCAGGACAATTTTATAATAGGCATAAGGCATATGCTTCAATTATATCACCTACCCATTCAATATTGTTAAATAGATTATGACCTGAGCATTTCAGTCGTTAAGTTGAAAGGCTGTAATATACCCAAGGATTCTATGACATCACACATAATCAGATGTACATAAACAAGATGGCAGAGGAGCAGAACAACTCCGAGGAAATTCCAGGCTCAGAATTGTTGGCCCTGAAATTCCGGTTGGAGGGTTCTTTCGGACGAACGCCTCCGACCGAAGAACTTTTACGAATTTACGTGGTGATCCCGGAAGAACGTGGGATTCCGGTGGGGAGGCCTTCTCTTCCCATGCTGCGAAGCACGCACCCGTCCTCGAGGTTCCCACGGAGAAGGTGCCGTCACATGTGACTGCACAACCAATCAGGTAAAGTATTCCACAGCATTCTCATGAATAGCAATGAGAATTCCGTGTCTCTGAGTTCTCATTGCTATTAATGAGAACAAAAAACACACTAAAAACCATAATAAAAAATAAAAAACACAATTCACATAATTAAAATTAATTAAACTTAAAGTTAATAAATGTCTTCGAAAAAAAAATTACAATTTTTAAATACGTTTTTTTAATTATGGTTTAAAATAAACTTACCATCGTGGGCAGGCTTTCTAACAATAAAATATGTTTTTAAAATTTTATTTTGTTATGTTTTTGTATGTTTTAAAACTCATACACCTGTAAAAGTAGGCTATGGGCTTGCTTTTATCAGGTGCATGCAAGAGTTTTGAGGACATTCGCTGGGCAAGATATGGGTAAATACCGAAATCTTGCTATGCGAATGTCCTCGCTCCCGAGATGCGGATTATATGTCAAGCCTGACAGATTGGAAAAGCCGGTTTTCAGCGCATGCGCATTGTGCACTCAAAACTAGCTTTTGTGATGCCTTCCCGGGTCCGTACACACTCGGTACCGATCTGGGGAGGCTGCGATTTCTGGGCCGTTAACACAAATCAGAGCAGGAGGTGGTCATACAGAACATTATAAATGTACTCGTGTTTACATCAGCTGTTCAAAATGCAACTCTTCTGATGTCCAGTTGAGTGGGAATGCCCTTGCTTGGTTCCACATTTACCAATCAGATCTTAGCCAGAGCATCACCTACAATGACTTCTCTTATTGCTCCGCACCGTTAGGTCTGAGTCTCCCAAGGATGCATCCTTGTCTGCCTCCTCTTCCTCATCTACGTGTTACGCCTTGGCGACATCATTCAAAGACATGGTATCAGGTTCCATAACTATGCTGATGAGGACCAACTCTATCTTTCCACCATCTCCCTTAACCTCTCTACTGCCTAGGAGTTCTTAGACTGCTTGTCCGACATCCAGTCTGGGATAAGATACAAGCTCCTCTAGTTAAACATTGGGAAGACCGATCCATTGTCTTCAGCTCCGACGCAAACACTGAGGGCAGAATTTTTAAGTTTCTGACATGCCTAGAGCAGCAGGGCCCAGTAGACCACGGAAAACCAGAAGTCTGAGTTTTTACTCCACAGCATGCATGTGACTTCACAGACAGGTAAACTGCCTGGAAGTCAGCTTGATTGAAAGGCCGGTTTCCAGTCGGGCAGGGAAAGCTGGACAGGAGGCCACAATCACAGGAAGGTGCGAGCCCGAAGCCTGGGGCAGGGGTCCGATCTCTGACCCTGGGGGAAGTTCTGATGCTGTTTGTATGGGGCAGGCTGATGATGGATGGGCTTAGGTAGCTGGGAGGAAGCACACCTGTTCCTCCCAGCCCATAATGATTGCTCCCCGAGGCTGTCCTCACCTTGCTACAGCTACCGCGAATCTCGAGGCCCAGGATCCCTCGCCAGCCATAGTTAAACATGCACAGCAGGTTAAATCCGAGGCTTCCGGGCCTCATTATGATATTTAAAATGCCAACTTGCCTCCTGACAGCGGGATGGCTGCCAACACACCGTCCCGCCTCCGTTAAACCCAGAGGTGGACAGGTTGGAGGCGGGTTTGGGTCGGGATTCAGATATTTAATACTTTAACTTCCCCAACGCCCGCAAACCTACCCATTTTTTTAGGTTAAAATTCCACACCACGCCGAGTCCTGGCTACCAATTGCACTCCCTGCCCCAACACCATCTCAAGTTGAAGATGAAATTGGAGTACTATGTACAGTTCTGGTCACGGCATTACAGGAAAGACATGATTGCACTAGAGAGGGTACAGAGGAGATTTACGAGGATGTTGCCGGGAGTGGATAATCTAAGCTCTGAGGACAGATTAGATAAGCTGGATTTGTTTTTATTGGAACAGAGGAGGCTGAGGGGAGACCTTATTGAGGTATATAAAATTATGAGGGTCCTTGATATTGTGGATAGAAAGGGCCGATTTCTCTTAGCACAGGGATCAACAACCAAGGGGCATAAATTTAAAGTAATTGGTCGAAGGTTTAGAGGGGATTTGAAAGAAATTTCTTCATGAAGAGGATTGTAGGGGTTTGGAACTTACTGCCTGAAAGGGTGGTAGAGCCAGAAATCATCACCACGTTTAAAAAGTACTTGGATGTGCACCTGAAGTGCCGTAACCTGTAGGGTTACGGACCTAGAGTTGGAAAGTGGGATCAGGCTGGATTGCCTCTTGTTGGCCGGCATGGATATGATGGGCTGAAATGGCTTCCTTCCGTGCTGTAAACTTCTATGATTCTATGACTGTTTGCAAACTCAGCATTCTATTTGATGCCTAGCTTAGTTTATAGTCACATATCCTTCCCATCACAAAGAATGCCTACTTCCAATACTGTAACATCACTTTTCTCTGCCCCGGCCTGAGCCTATCTGCTGCTCATTGAAACCTCTGCTGCCCATGCACTCTGATACAAGTCCTGCTCACCTCTCACACCCATGCCTGCTGACCTACATTGGGTCCCGGTCCTCCAACGCCTCCAACTTAAAATTCTCATCCCCATGCTCAAACCTCTTCAGGGCCTCGCCCCTCCCCATCTCTGTAAGCTTCTCCAGCCCTACAACCCTCCAAGCTAGGAAAAAACTAATTAGTTTATTCTTCTATTTGTTTGTTTCCCCAAGTCTTGGAATTTGGGCTCACAAAACATAACAAAAAAGGGGCGTACAAGTATTGAAGCAAAAGTCTACACTAGCAGCACAGTTAAATGGCAGAATGATGAACAAGCGACACTGTACAAGAGATATATTTGCAGTATACAATGAAATTGCGGCCTCTCCGGGTGCGAAGGATGTATGCATGTGCCCGAAGAGGCCCTGCAGTTTCCAGGTTTAAGCGCGCAAAGCGCTTGCACCTGAACCTAGCAATTGTGATCTGTCAAGATTGCACACACCCCCGTGAGAAGGGCCTTCGCAGGCGGAGATTTGGGCTATTTGCCCTTCAAACCCTTACGCTAGCAAAATTCGGCAGCTAGTCCCCAAGTGTGGGGTGGAGCGCTAAGGGAGGCATTACACACCTCTCTTAAGGCGCTAGGCGGGCTGAGCATGGATAACCCCCAAGCTAATCAGCCAGCCTCGGAGCGCTGAGAGAGGCCGAGGGAAAAAAAAACACCAAAAACATTCCTAATAAATAACTCACGCCACCACAACATAAATCGTGAAATAAAACAATCACACTTACCTGAGGTTGACATTACTTACCTCACTGTAGCCGCTACAGCTTGGACCACCTGCGTTCACAGTCGGTCCCAGTACGGCGCTCTACAGATCGGGCGGGAGCCAAAAATCGAGCCGGTGTCGCAACCAGAGGCATTGCACACCGGCTCGTCTCTTCCAGGTGGTAATGCTCCACGCCCCGTGGAAACTGGCACCAAAAACCCCGGCGGGGAGCTGGAAGCTGGCCACCCACCCGGAAGAGCTAACCGCTGCCATTGCTGCCCCTTTGGGATGAAAACTGAAGCGGCACCAAACCAAAAATCCAGCCTATAGACATGTATCTTAATCTGCACTCAGTTCACTCGGGTGACAGCGTGTAGTTCTACAGCACAAAAGGTCTGAAGACAACACTATCTCATCATCATCATAGGCAGTCCCTCGGAATCGAGGAAGACTTGCTTCCACTTTTAACATGAGTTCTTAGGTGGCTACATAGTCCAATACGAGAATCACAGTCTCTGTCACAGCTGGGGCAGATAGTCATTGAGGGAAGGGGTGGATGGGACTGGTTTGTCTCACGCTCTTTCCGCTTCCTGCACTTGATTTCTCCACACTCTCGGCGACGAGACACGAAGTGCTCAGCGCCCTCCCAGATGAGCTTCCTCCACTTAGGGCAATATTTGTCCAGAGTCAGTGGGGATGTTTCACTTTATCAGGGAGGCTTTGAGGGTGTCCTTGTAACTTTTCCGATGCCCATCTTTGGTTCGTTTGCCGTGAAGGAGTTCCAATTAGAGTGCTTGCTTTGGGAGTCTCGTGTCTGGCATGCGAACTATGTGGCTTGCCGAGCGGAGCTGATCAAGTGTAGTCAGTGCTTCAAGGCTGGGGATGTTGGCCTGGTCAAGGACGCTAATGTTGGCGTGACTGTCTTCCTAGGGGACTTGTAGGATCTTGCGGAGACATCGTTGGTGGTATTTCTCCAGCGACTTGAGGTGTTTACTGTACATGGTCCAGGTCTCTGAACCATACAGGAGGGCAGGTATTACTACAGCCCTGTAGACCATGAGCTTGGTGGCAGTTTTGAGGGCCTGGCCGAAGGATGCAATGGCGCACTGGAGGCGGTGTTGGATCTCGTCATCAATGCCTGCTCTTGTTGATAGGAGGCTCCCTAGATATGGGAGGACCTTTGTCTTGCTGATGTTTAGCGTAAGGCCCATGGTTTTGTACGCCTCAGTAAATACGTCGACTATGTCCTGGAGTTCAGCCTCTGTATGTGCGCAGACGCAGGCGTCGTCTGTATACTCTAGGTCAACGACAGAAGTTGGGGTGGTCTTGGACCTGGTCTGGAGACGGCGAAGGTTAAACAGGTTGTCACTGGTTCTGTAGTTTCGTTGCACTCCAGTGGAGAGCTTGTCAACTGTGAGGTGGAGCATGGCAGCGAGGAAGATTGAGAAGAAGGTTGGGGTGATGATGCAGCCCTGTTTGACCCCGATCCGGATGTGAATTGGGTCTGCAATGAATCCGTTGGTAAAGATCACAACCTGCATGTTGTTATGGAGCAAGCGGAGGATGGTGCCGAACTTTTAGGGGCATCCGAAATGGAGGAGGACGCTCCATAGACCCTCGCGGTTGACAGTGTCAAAGGCCTTTGTAAGGTCGAAGAAGGCCATGTATAAGGGCTAGTGCTGTTCCCTGCATTTTTCCTGCAGCTATCGCGCTGCAAAAATCAGGTCCGTTGTGCCCCGTAGGGGATGAAATCCACAGTGTGATTCCGGGAGGAGCTCCGCAGCCACAGGAAGAAGACGGTTGAGGAGGACTCGAGCAACGACTTTCCCAGTGGCTGAGAACAGGGAGATTCCCCTGTAGTTGCCGCAGTCGGACTTGTCCCCGTTTTTAAAGATGGTCACGATCATTGCATCTCTGAGATCTCCCGGCATGCTCTCCTCCCTCCGGATGAGATAAATGAGGTCATGTATTCGCACTAGTAGTGCCCCTCTGCCATACTTTAGTGCCTTAGCAGGGATTCCATCTGCTCCCGAAGCCTTGTTATTCTTGAGCTGTTTTATGGCTTTTTCTACCTCGTGCAGTGTTGGGGTTTTACTGAGGTGATGGCGAGTAGCATGCTGCGGGATGGAGTTGAGAATACTCGCGTCAAAGGCAGAGTCTCGGTTGAGGAGCTCTTCGAAGTGCTCCTTCCAGCGTGCCCTGACAGCCTCGGTGTCTTTGATGAGTTTTTCCCCGTTCTTGGCCAGCAGTGTTTGGACCATAGGTGGCCTTGACTGCGATGAAGAGTCCTCGCACATCATGGCTGTCGGCCAGCTGCTGTATCTCCTGTGCTTTCTCCATCCACCACCTGTTCTTTAGGTCCTGTGTTTTTTGTTGGACCTCAGCCTTGAGCCGTCTGTAATGATGGTTTGCTGCTACGGAGTTAGGTTAGAAATGTCCTGCGTTTTTGATCTATTAACTCTTGGATCTCCTGATCATTCTCATCAAACCAATCCTGGTGTTTCCTGGTCGAGTGACCAAGTATCAAGGGCACCACTCAGCGCCGAGCCTGCAGCCAACATCTCACCGTAGGCAATTAGGGCCACATAGTAGTGCCTGGTCTCCAGTCATCTTGGACCCCCTTGACACTGGATCAGCTAAGCCCATGTGGTAGCCGGTGTGCAACAGCCACCCCACGTCAAAAGAACTCACGCACAGGGCATTAACACTCTCTAAAGCGTAGAACTCCCTCACAAACCACACTGTAAAGATACCATTGAACATGTCCAATCAAAAATATAAAAATTATTTTAAGTTTTTTAAAGCTATTGATCTGACAATTTGTTAAATGTCAAAATAGATGAACTATACAGAAATATGACTAGTTATGTAGCATAAAGTGTTCCTCGATAAATATAAAGTTCACAAGGGGGCAGGCTATCTTAGATCTGGTCCTGTGTAATGAGACAGGATTAATCAACAATCTCCTGCTAAAGGATCCCCTGGGAATGAGTGACTATAGCATGGTTAAATTTCAAAATCAGATGGAGGGCGAGAAAGTTGGATCTCAAACCAGGGTACTAAGCTTAAATAAAGGAGAATACAAAGGTATGAGGGCAGAGTTGGCTAAAGTGGACTGGGAAAATAGATTTAAGTGTAGGACGGTTGATGAACAGTGGCAGACATTTAAGGAGATATTTCATAACTCTCAAGAAAAATATATTCCAGTGAGGAGGAAAGGGTGTAAAAGAATTGATAGCCATCCGTGGCTAACTGAAGAAATAAAGGACGGTATCCAATTAAAAGCAAGGGCATACAAAGTGACCAAAACTAGTGGGAGGACAGAAGATTGGGAAGCTTTTAAAAGCTAGCAAAAAATGACTAAAAAAAATGATTAAGAAAGGGAAGATAGACTATGAAAGTAAACTAGCACAAAATATAAAAACAGATAGCAAGAGTTTCTACAGGTATATAAAAAGGAAAAGAGTGGCTAAAGTAAATGTTGGTCCCTTAGAGGACGAGACCGGGGAATTAGTAATGGGGAACCTGGAGATGGCAGAAACTCTGAACAAATATTTTCTATCAGTCTTTACAGTAGAGGACACTAACAATATTCCAACAGTGGATAGTCTAGGGGCTATGGCGGGGGTGGGGGGGGCGGAGGAACTTAACATAATCCCAATCACTAAGGAGGTGGTACTCAGTGAGATAATGGGACCAAAGGCAGATAAATCCCCTGGACCTGATGGCTTGCATCCTAGGGTCTTAAGAGAAGTAGCGGCAGGGATAGTGGATGCATTGGTTGTAATTTACCTAAATTCCCTGGGTTCTGGGGAGGTCCCAGCCCATTGGAAAACTGCAAAAGTAACGCCTCTATTTAAAAAAGGAGGCAGACAAAAAGCAGGAAACTATAGACCAGTTAGCTTGATATCTATGGTTCGGAAAATGTTGGAGTCCATTATCAAAGAAGCAGCAGCAGGACATTTGGAAAAGCAAAATTTGATCAGGCAGAGTCAGCTTGGATTTATGAAGGCAAAGTCATGTTTGACAAATTTGCTGGAATTCTTTGAGGATGTAACAAACAGGGTAGATGAAGGGGAACCAGTGGATGTGGTGTATTTGGACTTCCAGAAGGCATTTGACAAGGTGCCACATAAAAGGTTACTGCACAAGATAAAAGTCCATGGGGTTGGGGGTAATATATTAGCGTAGATTTAACATAGCAATCAAATAATAATAAGTTGGTAGCTCAGACAAAGCAACTTAGAAAATAGCTAAAGGTTGCACTATCTCAGATAAATGCACCCAAGTAGAACTGTGAGCCAAGCACAGAATACCAAATGTACAAAATAACTTCCTCGTCATTCCAAATATAAAGAATACCTGATTTAAGAAAAATATTTAAATACAAATGTCTACTGCAATTCTCTATTCTTCATGCTCATTGCACTCAATATAGATAGATATCCTCCAGAGACAGCAACTTAAGAGGATATATTTTCCTGTCAGGTTTTCCTGATAAACAGGTGTAAATCAGGCAAACCCAACTGGAAAACTGAACAGAGATCTGTCACACGCGATCTTCACTCACTTTGCATATGCAAATTGCCAGCACTGAATTAAATGGGAGAAGGAAGCAGATCTGAAAGCTTCATTATAATATTTAAATTAGGGATCAGTGACACCCTTTTAACATGCACACAATCTTCCTGATATCTGTGCAGCCATTATACTGAGTGACCTACCGGTATAAAACAGGCATTTAGTGTGGTCAGGGAGTGATTCGTATATATACTTTCACTTAAAGAGCCCAAGAAGAAGATTCAGTGAACAATTTTCAATCCATTTCGGTATTGTCTTTGTTGGGTTTTTTTCAGCCACCATTTAGCTGCTGAAGAGCTCTTGTGAAAATTGATCTGCTGCTGCCGTTTTTCCCTTACAGCTCCAGTAGTACCACAACAGAATTACCCTTAAATCAGGGCTATTTGGGAGGAAGGATAGAATCAACAGAGGATTTGCTTGGAAGAAGTGAAATGCAAACCCCCACCAGTGCAGCAAGTCAATATATAATTCTTATGCATTTCTTTAACTATTCGATGTTTATTTGGATTGATTTGAAGAATGAAAGATTAAATAAGTTGTGGTACAAGTATTTGAGAATTAGTTTTATTTCTCTTCATAGGAGTTCACAGAAATCCTGATTCATTATAATATGCCCAAATTTCCCCATGAGTTGCACCGTTTTTTTTGGTGTAACTTGATTTTTCTGGTGTATCTTTTTAGTTGCAAATATGGCCATTTAATTTGCGCCCGTGTAAGTGAGTTAGTTAGGTTTTTTGTTAGGTCAGTTTTTTTTCAAAAGAGAGCATTCCTAGCCACTTACACCATTTATGCTAATTTGGCCAGAAAAAAAGTTGTACTAAACTAACTTAGAGCAGCGTATGTGTCCACTTTTGTCCGCACAGAAAGACCTTACTTACTTAAGGAATCGGTGCAAGTAACTACATTTAAAGCACCAAGCACCAAACAAAGCACAAAAAGTAATAAGCAATTAATTAACAAATAAAATAGAAATAACCCTGCACCTAAAGCACCAAGACCAAAGTAATAAACAATCAATAAATAACAAATTAAAAAAATAGAAGTAATTCTGCACCTAAAGCACCAAAATCAATCAGTAAATAAAAAATAGAACTCCTACCTTAGGGAACGCAGTGGGCCGTCGAGGATGGAGCCCATTCGGCCAGGGCTAGGGACTGCATGCTTCGGTCCCTCCCACACAGCCTGCTGCGCGCATTTGCCGAAACGGCCTGCCAGGAGCTACTGCACATCTGCGCGCACGTACAGAGGTCCCGGCACTGTTTTCAACGCCTGGACCTAGCTCCGCCCCCTCTCTTCATTGTACGCCACGCCAGCTCCACAGATGGCCCGAGAATCGGCCATGATCGCAGGGAGCTTTTTCGGCGCTGCTCCTGAGGTAAAAAGTCGGCGGGGGGCTCGGAGGTGCGTGGAAAAAACCGGAGGGCCAAATTTGGGGCCTATATTTCTCAGCAAACTAGCATATGGAATAAATATCCAACTTGCAGACATTAAGACCATTAGATAAATATGTGGTCATTAGTGCCTCAATTGGCCACCCAAGCAGAAAACCCGCAGTTTCCAACAAAGACCAATTGAACTAAATACTGGCAACAAAGCTAAAATACCCAATCAGAAGTTCGTTGCCATTGTTGAAATCTACTACCTCAACAAGGCACTTCATGCATGATTATACCCAACAGAGACAAATAATTAGTATCATGTGCTGCTGGTAATGAATGAATGCTGGTACAGAATGTTTTGCCCAGTCAGAATTATTTATTCTTGTAAAACAGATTTCCAAACATCAAAGTATTATTCAGTGGACTGGCCCTACTGACAATTAGTGTTCGAAATTGCCCTATGCCCCGATTGGGGGCGGTAACCTTCCGGGGCGCGGACTTCCCCCACCCAGCCTGAAAGCCCCATCCCGACACGGAATTGGGCCTTACGCCCCTCAAAGGAAGTCAAGTGCTCGCTTCCATTGAGGGGTGCTCCTGGGGCAGCAATGCAGCACTGAGTCCAGCGCCACGCGGAGGAGTCCAGCACTACATGGATGCTCCGCGTAACCTTAGCACGCTACAACGTACCCCCCCAACCCTTCAATTAAAGGAGGGCCACTGCACACTCTGCAGGCCCTTTGGTGGCCACCACTGGGCCACCAGGGAGCCAATTGACCAGGCCAGAAGCTTGGCACCCATCAGGCTGCATGATGGTGGCCCAGTCGACACGAGGGCAGCCATTGTCCAGCCGATGCAATAGTCGACCGACAAATAAAAATGGTGGCCCAAGCCTTTAAGGAGCGCCCTGGCGGTGGATGTCTGCCTGCTGGCGTTGACATCTGCCCACATCAGCCTCGCGCCCTGCGGGTCAATTTCCCCCACAGGGCGCAAAGAGATCGGCGCGCACAGCAATGACATCATTGGCATTTGGGCACCAGCCCGAGGACAGTGCCCCCCCAAAACCTCTGGGCTGAACCTCTATTTAACCCCAGGTAAAAACGCCATTGCGCCCCCTAGAGGCTTTAACGGGGCTATAAAAAGAGGCAATTTAACACCCTTAATGTTTTCCTTACATCTAAAACAAATGACAAGGAAAGCCATGTGTTATAATTCTGTCAAGTGTATATATCCTGTACAGTGGTAATGCGATATTGGTAATTTAGTACTGCTGATCTTCTGCAATTATTTGTTTCACAAAATTTATGCTTAGATGAAATTATAGCAGACACTGCACTGAAATAAATTGGTTTTGTACATATAGCTGTTGATTATGATTTTTTTTTAAACTGAACATAATTAGAACTAAGCATTTGCTATACTTTCACTAAATAATTTTTCATTTATCTGTAATATATTTTAATTATGGAAGCAAGAGTTTTTATTTCTTAGTTATGTCTCATTGTGTTGTTTGCTTCCTACAATGCAATGTTTGAAACTCTGTTCCAAAGAGTCTTCAGCTCACTGTATTGAGTGGAACTTTAACTGTTTTGATTTCGCACTCTACTCCTGTGGGGGTTCTGCCAACATTCCAGTTATCATCATCACAGGCGACCCCTCGAACGAGGATGATTTACTTCCATACCAAAGGAATGAGTTTGCAGATGTTTCAATGAAGGACCCGATATTCCAGTCTTGAACTCAAGGGGTGGAAGATGCCTGTGCATGGATTTTTTTAACGCGTGGTGACCGTTGCACATCAGCCACCACATGGGCTTGGCAGAGCTAGGTCTTTATCCAGTGGCAAGGGTTAACCAGGACGACTGGAGACCTGCTCTACTGCACGGACCTACTGCGCACACATATGTTGGCCCGTGCTACCCTCAGCTCTTTTGGGCCCCGTACCCCATTTGCCGCACCTCCGCCACAATCTCTTGCCGTTCCTCTGCCACAAACATTCGCCGTACCTCCGTCGCCATCTTTCACCGCTCCTCCACCACGATCTCTCGCTGCTCCTCCGCACCAAACATTTGTCGCGCCTCCGCCGCGATCACTCGCCGAATCTGAACCACGATCCCTCACCGCTCCTCCGCCCCGATAATCCGCTGCATTTTTGCCTCGATCTCTCGGCGCTTCTCCGTCTCAATCATTCATCACACTTCAGTCACGATCTCTCATCGCTCATCTGCCCCGACCTTCCCGCTCCTCTGCTATACCTGGGCCCCGCCGATGTTCCTGCCCATGCTCCAAACGACGACCTGGGTTTTGATGACGACACCTAGTCACCCACCTCAAAGCCGTCGCACGCTTGGAGCAGCTTGCGCTGGAAGTTGTAGTGGCACACTCCAGCTCTTATGCTCATGACCTGAGGTGGTGTCCTCTCACAGGTCGGAGTGGCCCACAATGTTCCAGGGCCCGCGCTCCAGCTCTTTTTCTACATTACAGCAGTAACTGCGCTCTAAAAGTACTCCATTGGCTGTACTCACTTGCTGGGTGTTCAATCTGATGCCAAATTCATGAATGCTGTTATATCCTCTGTGCATATAATGTACAGGCATTTGTTCAGTAAGTATGTAGCCTGAATAAGTATTATTCTAATGCAATTCAAAGTAGCAGATGCAGCTGTGTTCAACAATATCTGCACCACTTAACTACAAAGCATGGCTAATTTGTTTCCACTGAGGCATCAAAATAAAAGCTGACTTTCGTGTACTGACTTTTCACCAGTGGGAACTGACAAACTTAAGTAGTCATTTGTTAAAAATTCAGTCTTGTAGACTAATTGAAGTCTACACCTTTGGAACTGTAACATCTCTACCCTACTTCTGCCAATGTGATTGTTTTAGTTACATGGGAATGCTATGTATAGATTATGAACGTTTTAAGTACATTATCAGATGACATAGGAGTCTGGTTGAGCCTCCAGCAGGGTGAACGCAACTGTCACCCAGAGAAGCTGGTGGGGGACCCATCCTAATTTCTAGGTCGCCTCGAATTTGCATGGTTGAGGTGCACTGCCAGTGCAAAATGTGATACTCTTAGGCAGCTCATCGACTGGGAAGCAGGAAATCAGGTACTGCTGTAGGGCCTCAAAGGAGCATTTTTGGACCAAAGCTTGGAAGGTGCATTTTTGGACCAAAGCTTGGAAGCAACACTGGAGTTGCAGGAAGAAGTTTGGGGTCAAGATGTCCCAGCAGGACCCCGAGATCTTCATATACAGCTGCAGAGATGCTGGTGAACCAAGTTCCTTCGATGGTCCACGGGTGCATTTGGTAAATTAGTTAATGGGTATGGCCAAAGGTGGCACAACATTACCTCCAGGACTTAGCTGCAGTGCGGAAAAGGAATTTAATCATCGCACCAGAATTTTCAGGACAAGGCTTCCTTTCGCAGCTCTCTGCACAACCCTGCATCGATATGATGGGGTGATTTACATAATAGGATGGACAGCGGATGGCATAATTCTTCAGAGAATGCCTCCCATTTAGAGTGTAATTTAAGCCACACAAAGAGCAATTGCTTCAGAATACAGTAATGAGGAACGAGCAATACCAGAGATTTTTGTTCAATAATTAACATCTGGGCTCTGTAGGGTTGTGACAAAGATGAGTCTAACATAGTTAATTGTTAAAAACAATTAAATATTGTTAATATGATATACATGTTGCAATTTAGACAATGTCACTTAAGTATGTAATTTATGCAAATTATAGAATGCATCTGGATTATATAAATATGTTATCTATAAAGTATTCACATCTTGTTTAAAAAAATGTATAAAACTATAAGAATGCTGTGTTTAAATCATTGTTTTGAACGAGAGACGAATTGTCGATTTAAGATGCTTAGAAATGCTAATGTCTTGGTACACTGCTGAGAAGTTATAGTATTTTGCACTATGACAACTATTATCTGTGGTTTTTAAGTTAAAGCTTAAGGGCTCAATTTTTCCCAAAGCCGTTTTTTAGTGTATTGCCAGAGTTACGCCCATTTTTCTAGGCCACAACTGCTCAAAAACAAATGTGCCAAGTTTCCCCGCTCTATTTTTTTAAATTGGCGCCGCGCAGCCTGTCCTATAGTCTTGGGGGCGGCGGAGCCTAATGTCTGCCCCGAAAAAACAATGCTGCCCCTTCTGCGCGTGCGCGGAAAGAAAAGTATGTTTTTGACGTTATTCTCATGGGCACGCATGCACAGTACAGCTCCCAGTCTGCAATCGGCCATTTTTAAAGAGCCAGTTGTGTGTGTGACAACTTTAATTCTCATTGGAAAAATTGGAGCTGCAATACAAGATGCAACGTAGTGCAAGGACTAAGAATTTCTTACAGCATGAAGTGAAGGCACTAGTTACTGTGATTAAGGGCAGCTGGTAGGAGCTGGACACCAGCAGAGGTCACATAAAAGTTCCACCAAAAAAATGAAGAAACGCTGGAATGAACTTGCAGAAGATTACTGTGTAATAGTGACCACCCCGAGGTCTGGAGCACAGTGCAAAAAGAAATGGCAGGACCTTGGTCAAGTAGTTAGTGTAAGTAGTATTTTAATTTTTCAATAGAATTGCAATTGTAAATGTGGCCATCTGTATATGTCCCAGCGAGCAGAAAGACACCCTCTCTAAAAAGTTATATTTTCATATTTGCAGAGGAAAGTGGCACACAACAAACGAGAAAAAACTCGAACAGGAGGAGGCCCGGCAAATTTGCACTCACTGACATCCTTGGAAGAGAGGGTCGCTGCTTTGATGGGTCCTGCCTGGAGAAAAGCAACCACCACTGCACAAGCTGGGCCCACACCCGAGGGAGACGGTAAGTCCTGCAAATTCCAGTCTGGCTTTGCTAAATGTTAAGTACTGCGCAGGCTAGCCATGCTTCAGTTCATGGGGATGTCTCTGTCAGCTATGCTTCGGTTGATGCAATGTGCTATCAATCATCGTGGTCCTTCAAATCAGCCTGCTGCCTGCACTGTGTGAGCCTACTCATGCCACCCACCCTGCCCCCTCCTCTGATGCTAATCATTTGTCTGCGTTCTGTTACATTTTACAGAACTTGAGGCCAACCCAGACGATGCAGAAGATTCAGATGAGGATGAACCTGAAGAGGAGGACATCTTCAAATCCCAACTTCCAGACCAAGAACATGGGGGTGAGGGGGAGGGGATGGATGAAGCCCCCACTGTTGTACTCACTTTCGAGGAGGTGCAGGTGAACATAAGAATATAAGAACATAAGAATTAGGAACAGGAGTAGGCCATCTAGCCCCTCGAGCCTGCTCCGCCATTCAACAAGATCATGGCTGATTTGGCCGTGGACTCAGCTCCACTTACCCGCCCGCTCCCCATAACCCTTAATTCCCTTATTAGTTAAATATCTATCTATCTGTGACTTGAATACATTCAATGAGCTAGCCTCAACTGCTTCCTTGGGCAGAGAATTCCACAGATTCACAACCCTCTGGGAGAAGAAATTCCTTCTCAACTCGGTTTTCAATTGGCTCCCCGTATTTTGAGGCTGTGCCCCCTAGTTCTAGACTCCCTGACCAGTGGAAATAACCTCTCTGCCTCTATCTTGTCTATCCCTTTCATTATTTTAAATGTTTCTATAAGATCACCCCTCATCCTTCTGAACAACGAGTAAAGACCCAGTCTACTCAATCTATCATCATAAGGTAACCCCCTCATCTCCGGAATCAGCCTAGTGAATCGTCTCTGTACCCCCTCCAAAGCTAGTATATCCTTCCTTAAGTAAGGTGACCAAAACTGCACGCAGTACTCCAGGTGCGGCCTCACCAATACCCTGTACAGTTGCAGCAGGACCTCCCTGCTTTTGTACTCCATCCCTCTCGCAATGAAGGCCAACATTCCATTCGCCTTCCTGATTACCTGCTGCAGGAGCCGCCCATTGAGGTGCCAGCCCCCCTTCCCTGAGCGTTTTGAGTGTTGGTGGGACATTCCATCGTTTCCCACCGTCCGAGGTTGGGATTCCAGTGGGGTGCAGCAAGGCACACCCAGGGCCCCATTCTCCGAGGCTGCAGGTCCCGCTGGGATGCTGCAAGCCACACCCAGGGTGAGGAGGGGAAGGAGAGCTAGACTGCGCTCTCTGAGGTGCAGGATCTAACAGATGTGGTTCACATGATGGCAATGAGTGCGGAGAGTATTGACCTTACCCGATCACTCCAGGACACCATCAGTAGGGTGGGTGATGAGGCATCGGGACTGTTGTGAGAAGTAACAACACTCTCACAAGAAATGGGAACGCTGCCTGTGAACATGAGGGAGGGAATATCTCAGTCAGCAGAAACAATGTCGGTGCACATGAGGGAGGGAATGTCGCAGGTAGCTGAGACACTGTTGGCGAACATGGAGGGAATGTTGAAGGTAGTTGATACACTGTCAGGGCACATGAGGGAGGGAATGTTGGAGTTAGCTGCTGCAATAAGGGAACATGCCCAGACCCTGCGCCCATTGACAGAATCAACTGCCACTCCCACTCCAATCCGCAGACCAGCCTCTGAAGAGGCCCAAGCCGGGCCTTCCACATTACTGGCTGTCCCCGTCGCCCACCCCGCCCCCCCCCCAAATCAAGAAGTGTGCATTATCCGAGATGTTCGAAAGAATAAACTTGGTACCAACCCGAGAAATGCTGCGCCACCGCCTGCGGGCAGGGGTAGCGTCACCAAGACCAAGTGCAGCGGGCGATCATAGAATAAGGTGAAGGTGAGATGGGTGCAGCCTTTCTTTGCTGCTGTTGTTGTTGTTATAATTATTGTTGTTACTGTTCTCAAATTAAAATTTTTTTGAAAGTTATGTAAATTTACAAGTTTAAAAGTAGTAAGTGATCTGAAGTGAAATCTTTAAGGTTTGATACAAGAATGTTTATTAAAGTTAAGTACACACAAATGTTTGTTAAGCATTTGAATAAAATATATTTTAAATTATAACTGAATCATTTACATTATTTGTTCCATTAAAACATTACAGAACAGGACCAAACAGTAAACATAGTCCATGTGGAATAGTTGTCGCTGAGCCTTCAGACTGCAAAGCATTCATTGATGAACTGCTGGCGCAAGGCTCGAGTAATAGAAACATAGAAAATAGTTGCAGGAGTAGGCCATTCAGCCCTTCTAGCCTGCACCGCCATTCAATGAGTTCATGGCTGAACATGAAACTTCAGTACCCCCTTCCTGCTTTCTCGCCATACCCCTTGATCCCCCGAGTAGTAAGGACTTCATCTAACTCCCTTTTGAATATATTTAGTGAATTGGCCTCAACTACTTTCTGTGGTCGAGAATTCCACAGGTTCACCACTCTCTGGGTGAAGAAGTTTCTCCCCATCTCGGTCCTAAATGGCTTACCCCTTATCCTTAGACTGTGACCCCTGGTTCTGGACTTCCCCAACATTGGGAACATTCTTCCTGCATCTAACCTGTCTAAACCCGTCAGAATTTTAAACGTTTCTGTGAGGTCCCCTCTCATTCTTCTGAACTCCAGTGAATACAAGCCCAGTTGATCCAGTCTTTCTTGATAGGTCAGTCCCACCATCCCGGGAATCAGTCTGGTGAATCTTCGCTGCACTCCCTCAATAGCAAGAATGTCCTTCCTCAAGTTAGGAGACCAAAACTGTACACAATACTCCAGGTGTGGCCTCACCAAGGCCCTGTACAACTGTAGTAACACCTCCCTGCCCCTGTACTCATTAAAGAGGCATGACGGCCCGCCCTCCTCCGCCGTCGTGCTTCGGGTTCAGGTACTTGCATGGCTTCCTCGTCCTCCTCCTCGACATTTGCATCTTCCTCATCATTATCATCAGCCGCTCTCACTTCAGGTTGGTCTTCCACTATCAGTTGTTGCTGCCTCATGATAGCTAAGTTATGCAGCATGCAGCAAGCAGTGAATTGACAATCTCAGGGGAGTATTGCAAGTAGCCTCCAGAATGGTCCAGGCATCGGTAACACTGTTTCAAGATGCCAATGGTCCTCTCTATTATGCTGCACGATGCAATGTGCGACATGTTGTATTCCCGGTCAGCTTCCATCCAGGTTACACATAGGGGTGTCATGAGCCAGGTGGCGAGGCCATACCCTTTGTCTCCCAGTAGCCAGCTCTGCCCTTCTGGTTGCTGCTGAAACATGGCAGATATAATACTCTCGCGTGGGATGAACGCATCATGGGTGCTGCAAAGGTATCTTGCATCAACTGACATGAAGCGATGCATGTCGTCACACACGAGCTACACATTAATGGAGTGGAAGCCTTTTCTGTTCTTGTACATCTCGGAATCCTGCAAAGGTGCTCGCAAGGCGATGTGGGTACAATCAATGCAGCCTTGTACCTTTGGGAAGCCAGCAATCCTGGAGAAGCCCACAACCTTGTCACGTATTGCCTGGGCAGTCATGGGGAACTTTATGTAGTCATTCCTTCAGGCATATAGTGCAGCAGTCACCTGCCGAATGCAGACATGTGTTGCATGTTGAGAAATGGTGCACACATCCCCAGTTGTAGCTTGGAACAATCCGGATGCATAGAATGAAGTGCAGCTGTAACCTTCACTTCAACTGACAAAGCAGTCCTCCTAACGCAGCTAGGTTGCAGGTCTGCTTTTACTAACTCACAGATGTCAGTTGCAACTTCTTTGCGGAAACGCAGCCTTCTGACACAGTCTGCATCACTCAGGTGCAGGTACGAATGCCTGTTTTGATATGCTTGATGTCGGTAAGGCCTCCAGGCCATCACCCTACGGCTCTGATCTTCCTGATGCGATGACATCGAATCAATTGTCTCCACCACAGCACCATCATGCAAAAGGCTTGCACAAGGGATGGCATTGTCAGTATTGCCCCCATGCTTACATTTTATCTTTGCAAGAAGCTCACAACGGCAGGAAGGACAAGGTGTTTTGTTCTCTCTCCCCACAAGGCCTGTATGGACCATACCCAGGTCTGAGCAGGCGCAGTGATCGGGAACCCCCCTACCCCCAAACCCCAGGCTACATTTGATGCGTAGCGCAGGCTTCTGATGCTTTCCCTATGCCTTCCACAGCTCCCCACCCATCCGGGCTTGATTTGATGTGTAGTGCAAGCTTCTGATGCCTTCCATATGTGTTCTACAGCGCCCCCCCCCCCCCGGCCCCGGGCTTCTTTTGCAGCCGAGCCCACGTCCAGTTGCGGGACGGATTCTGCCGGCCGACGCTCTGACCTTCCAGCCATGTTTGCAGACATTCAGTGGTGGCGTGTCAGTTGAAAAAAAAAAGGAAAACTTACAGAATTCCATCTGTATTATAAGGGTAAAAAAAAATAATCTTTATTATGTATATTTTTGTCAATTATTTCATTTGCCCCCAAAATATTTCTCCTAGGTCGGCATATGTGATCACTCCCGAAAAACCTTCTGGTGAGTTAAGAAAAAGCAGCGCACATTGACTTGACTCCCTCCAAAACTTTGCTGGCTGAAATACAGTGGTGTCTTTCTGCACCGATTTTTCAATGTGCGCTGCCGACCTAGGAGAAATTTTTGGGGGACAAATTTACAAAAACTGACGCAGACATCAGGTTACGCCCCATGACGCAAAAAAAAACAAACCTAAAAAAATCGTAACTGTGTTACGCTGGCACACATTCCTTTGGGAAATTTACATTTTTTAAACTTACGCCAAAAAAGGCGGCGCACGGCAAAAAAATGCCGCAATTCACTGGGGACAATTGAGCCCATGTTTTTTTTATGTATCTTTAAGACAAGTTGTTTCAGGAAGACTGTGAAAGGATGGAAGTTGAGATATTTAATGTAAGCATGTTGATACGTCATAAAGGAGATAACGAGCAGTTTCCTGGTTTGGCTTCATGGGATCAAAGGAGAGGATAGGGACGAGAGAGATTTCCACAGGAAGAAACCCTGGGTTAGTGTAAATAGAGAGTGACATGTGCTCAAAATCAAAAGACATCTTTAGGGTGGGGTTTGTTTCAAGGATCGAGACAAAGAACTTGGAGCCTTATTGGACATTAAGTTTTTAGGGGAACCTCAAAAGGTCAAAAGGTCTTATCAATAGCCAGGGTCAGACCCACCCCTAAAAAATGGAATAAAGGTAGCCTCCTCAAGATTGCTCTCATAGACGGTGTGAGGGGAGAGCGAAATAGAAGTTGAGCTGGTCGAACACTTTGAGTGATCCCATGCTTTACCGAAGGAAGCTCTGGACAGAGAAAGAGACTGCAAGCCAGAGAACTGCTCACGTGCACCAGCTGTTTGTCCGATTGGGATGGGTATTAACTATCTGTTACGGTCGTATGTTTTTGCTATATAACTAATGTATTTTATTCCATCTTAAACTCTGGTTAAACACAATATATCCACCAGATTGGTTTTACAGTCGATCCTGATTATCAAAATGACCAGAGATAGCCTTAAACTTGGGTATTTCTAACATATGTAGTGCCTTTCACATCCTCAGGATATCCTAATTAATCATTATAATACTCTGCCATTGCTGACCAGAAATAATAAAAACAAAGTTTACATTTTTGAGTGAAATTTTCTCTTGCATGTCTGTGATGCATTTTCTGGTGGGAAAAATCGGTGCACAAAGCAAAAATAATTTCAAAAATATGAGTTATTTAACCAAGGAGGAGATTTTGACTCTCTTAATTAAAGGCCACCATAGGCAGCACATGCACCACGCCACAACAAAATACAATCACTTCACCCTTTTCAATAATGAAGTAGTCATCGATGACGAGCATGTTCTTTCAAATTTCAAACCATCTGATTAACAAAATCAGTGGGCATTACACAAGCCAATACAAATACACAATTTAAGTATGTTTTCTGCCACTAGATGTTGCCGGTGTACATTGTAAAATCAGTATAGAAACATAGTAATGTAAGGAGGAGGTTATTCGACCCATCATGTCTGTGCTGGCCGAAAAAGATCTATCCAGCCTAATCCCACTTTCCAGCTCTTGGTCTGTAGCTTTGTCGGTAATGGGACTTTAAGTGCATAGCAAAGTACTTTTAAAATGCGATGAGAGTTTCTACCACCCTTTCTGGCAGTGAGTTCCAGACCCCTACCACCCTCTGGGTGAAAAAAGTTCTTCTCAACTCCCCTCTAATCCTTCTCGTAATTTGTTAAAATATATGTCCCCTGGTTATTGACCTCTCTGCTAGGGAAAATAGGTCCTTCCTATCCATTCTATCCTGGCACCTCATAATTTTATGCAGCTCAATTAAGTCTCCCCTCAACAGCCTCTGTTCCAAAGAAAACAACCTCAGTCTATCCAATCTTTCCTCATAAATAAAATGCTCAACCACATGGCTATTTGTTGTATTATCTGCAAACTTCTTAATCATGCCCCTATATTGAAGTCCAAAACATTGATCCAAACTCAAAAAGCAAAGGACCTACTACTGACCCCTGCAAAACCCCACTGAAAACAGCCGTCCAATCACAGACATATGTCGACTCTTACCCTTTGCTTCCTGCCACTGGGCCAGTTTTGGATTCAACTTGCCACTTTCCCTTGGATCCTATGGGTTTTTACTTTTCTGAATAGTCTGCCATGTGGGACCTTGTCAAAAGCCTTGCTAAAATCCATATACATTACTTCAAATACACTACCCTCATCGACCCTCCTTGTCACCTCCTCAAAAAATTCAATCAAGTTAAGTCAGGAATGACCATCCCTTAAAAGATCCATGCTGACTGTCCTTGATTAATATGTGCCTTTCTAAATGACGATTAATGCATTCCCACAGAATTATTTGCCCGTCACCGAGATTAGGCTGACTGGGCTTTAATTATGCATTCTATCCCTTTCTAAACAATGGTACAACCTTAGCAGTCCTCCGGCACAACACCTGTAGCCAAAAGGAATTGAAAAATTATGGTCAGAGCCTCCGCTATTTCCTCCCTTGCTTCTTTTAACAGCCTGGGTTACATGTCATCTGAGCCTGGCAATTTATCTACTTTCAAAGATGTTTAACCCCTTAATACTTCCTCTCACACTATGGGCTCAATTTTTGCCAGTGATTTGCATCGTTTCTTTGGCGAGCGCCACTTTTTTTGGTGTAAGTTAAAAAATGTAAGTTTCCCCAAGGAATGTGCACCAGCGTAACTGTTATTCACGATTTTTTTAGGTTAGTTTTTTTTGCGGCATAGGGTGCCTAATCTGATGTCTGCGCCAGTTTTTGTCAATTCTGGAAGTTTGCCCAAAATAAATTTCTCCTAGGTCAGCGTATGTGACCACTCCTGAAAAACCTTCTGGTGAGTTAAGAAAAAGCAGCGCACATTGAAAAATCGGCGCAGAAAGACACCATTGTTTTTCAGCCAGCGAAGTTTTGGAGCGAGTCAAGAAGACTTAAATATGCATAATAAAGATTAAATTTTTTACCTTATAGAAGTTAATGGAGTTCTGTAAGTTATCATATTTTTTCAACTGACATGCCATCACCGAACGTCTGCAAACAGGGCTGGAGGATCAGAGCATCGGCCAGCAGAATCAGTCCCATGCCCGGACACAGGGCCCAGGGCTCGGCTGCAAAGGAAACCGGGGGGGGGGGGCGGGGGGGGAGGTGGGGGGCTGTAAAAGGTGATCGGAAGGCATCAGAAGCCTTCACTACCCATCAAATCAAGCCCGGGTGGGCAATTTCAATTCCAGTGAATAAATGAAAATATTACTTACACAAACTACTTGACCAAGGTCCTGCCACTTTGTTTAGCACTGGCCTCCCGACCTCAGGGTGATCACCATTACACACTAATCTTCTGCAAGTTGGTTCCAGCATTGCTTCATTTCTTTGGCAGGAACTTTTATGTGACCTCTGCTGGTGTCCAGCTCCTGCCATCTGCCCTCAATCACAGTAACTAGTGCCTCCACTTCATCCTGTAAGAAATTCTTGGTCCTGGTGCCACGTTGCATCTTGTATTGCAGCTCTGATTTTTGCAATGACAATTAAAATTCTCACACACAACTGGCTCTTTAAAAATGGCCGATTGCAGACCGGGAGCTGCAGTCAGCATGCGTGCTCATAGGAATCACATCAAAAAGGTCGTTTTTTTTCCGCACATGCGCAGAAGGGGCAGCATTGTTTTTTTCGGCGCAGACTGTCGGCTCCAGCCCCCGAGGCTACAGGACAGGTTGCGTGGCACCAATTTTGAAAAATAGAGCAGGGAAACTTGGCACATTTATTTTTGGAGTAGTTCCGGCCTAGAAGAGTGGACGGAACTCTGGCAATACGCCAAAAAACACCTTTGGGCAAAATTGAGCCCTATGTTTATCTCGTCTAATATTTCACAGTCCTCTTTACCTACAATGTCTGCATTGTCTCTTTCTTTTGTGAAGACAGACACGAAGTATTCCTTAAGAGCCATACCTGCAGCTTCCGCCGCCACACACAAGCTTCCTTTTTGGTCTACAATAAACCCGACTCTTGCTAGTTATCGTCTTGCTCTTTATGTATTCATAAAACATCTTTGGGTTTTCCTTGTCTTTACTTGCCAGTATTTTTTCATGCCCTCTTTTTGCTTTCCTAATTTCCATTTTAATTTCATCCCTGCACTTTCTATACTCCTCTAGGTTTTCTGCAGTATTTAGCTCTCGGCATCAGACATAAGCGTCCCTTTTTTGCCTTATCCTACCCAGTATGTTCCTTGACATTCAGGGGGGTACTAGATTTGGGAGTCACACCCTTTTTCTTTGTGGGAACAGACTTGCTCTGAAACCTCACTATCTCCTCCTTGAATGCCTCACGTTGCTCTGACACTCATTTATCTTTGAGTAGCTGTTTCCAGTCCAATTTTGCTAAATCACCTCTCAGCTTAGTAAAAATAGCCTTTCCCCAATCAAAAACTCTCACTCCTGATCTATCTTTGTCCTTTTTCATAATTATGCAAAATCTAACTGAATTATAATCACGACCACCAAAATGCTCTCTCACTGATACCCCATCCTCCTGCCCAGCTGCATTCTCTAACATGAAGTCCAGAATCGCCCTCTCTCTTGTTGGGCTTGCTACGTACTGGCTAAAAAGTTCTCCTGAATGCAATTTAAGAATTCTGCACGTTCTATACTTTTTACATTGATTCTATCCCAGTTGATGTTCGGGTAGTTGAAATCCCATAATATTACTGCCCTATTGGTTTTGCACTTCTTAGAAATATGCCTACATATTTGCTCTGCTCTCCCTCTGACGATTTGGGGGTCCATAGTACACGCCTCTGCAGTGTAACTGCCCCTTTTTATTCTTGTTCAACCCATATGGTCTCATTTGATGATCCTTCTTAAAAAAAAATCATCCCTCCTCACAGCTGTAATTGTTTCTTTAACCAATATTGCAACCCCCTCCTTTTTTATTCCCCTCTCTGTCTCGTATGAAAATCCTGTACCCAAATGTTGAGCTACCATTCTTGCCCTTCTTTCAGCTATGTCTGAGTAAAAGTTATATCATCCTCCCACATGGCTATCTGTGACCTCAGCTCATCTGCCTTAATCAAAAGATTCCTTGCATTGCAGTATATACCATTAAGCACTATCAAACCCCTTTGTTGTCTATTTTCTAGCCTCTGTTTCCTCTGCCTTACAAACTCACTTATTAATTTACTGCCTTCCATTTTCAACTTTGCTTCTCCCTTCTGAATTTACACTTGGGTTCCCATTACTGAGTGGTCAAGATCTGGAATGGATGGTGGAGGCAGACTCAATCTTATATTTTAAAAAGAATTGGCTAAGTATCTGAAGGACAAAAAATTGCATGGCTACGGGGAAAGGGCGGGGTGGGGGGTGGGGGAGGAATAGCTGAGAGCCAGCACGGGCTCAATGAGCCGAATGGCCTTCTTCTCTGCTGTAACCATTCTATGATTCCCCTGCCAAGCTAGTTTAAACCCTCCCCAACAGCACTAGCAAATCTCCCCGTGAGAATATTGATCTCGGCTCTGTTGAGGTGCAACCCGTTTGGCTTGTACAGGTCCCACCTCCCTCAGAACTGGTCTCAATTCCTCAGGAATCTAAAGCCCTCCCTCCTGCACCATCTCTCCAGCCACGCATTAATCTGTTCTATCCTCCTATTTCTGTACTCACTATCACGTGACACCAGGAATAATTTGGAGTTTACTATCTTTGCGGTCCTGCTTATTAATCTCTCTCCTAGCTCCCTAAAATCTGCCTGCAAGATCTCATCCCTCTTTCTACCTATGTCATTGTTACTGATATGGACCACGACCTCTGGCTGTTCACCCTCTCCCCTCAGAATGTCCTGCACCCGCTCAGTGACATTCTTTACCCCTAACTATTGAATCTCCTATCACTATTGCTTCTCTGATCTTCCTCCTCACCCCACCCCCAGTACAGCTGAGTCATCCATGGTGCCATGGATTTGACTCTGGCTGAACTCCCCAGAGAAAACATTTCCCTCACCAGTATTCAGAACAGAATACTGGTTGGAGAGCGAGATGCACTCAGGAGACTCCTACACTACTTGCCTGATCCTCCTTATCTGTCAGGCAGTTACACATTTCCCTCTCTGCCTGCAAACTCTTAAGCTGTGGGGCGACCGTCTCCTGAAACATGTGATCCATGAAGTTCTCAGCTGTGTGGATGCACCACAGTGACGCCAGCTGCTGCTCAAGCTCGAAACCCGAAGCTCGAGCTCCTCCAGCCGATGACATTTCCTGCACACGTTGTTGTCCAGGACACGGGAAGTATCCATGGGACTGTGATGCTCTGCCATCCCTCTATTTAATCGACCTAACTAACCTTTAGTTTAACCCACTGACCTAACTTAGAAACAAAAAAGACAAAAAATTACTCAAGTTTAACAAGAACCACAGAGATACTAAATACAAAGAAACTATAAATTAACTATCTGGATACTTAAGTTAGAGTCCTCCTTTTGAGATGAACATGCAAAACCCTCTGCCTCCTAACTACCAAATTCCTACTGTCACCAAATCTTACACATGGCTTACAATTCACCTAGCTCCTTCTCCAAGCTGTATGCTTTTGCAAACTGGTGCCTAATAAATACCTTTTGAGAGTCAAGCATGTTACAACCGCTTAATCAGCTTCTGGCTCACAACCCTTTTACCACCTAGATAAGCAACCACTTAAAGCTGATAGCTATTAACTGCTGAATGCCACAGACCATACAGTTTATTTTATGTTGCACGACAAATTCCTAACTGATGATTACTTAGCTAACTTACCTTATACCTACCAGTGAATGCCTCCTGTCCACTGTTTGGAACTAAAGATGCCTGCAAATGTATATGGTTATGCGATTAAAACTGTGATACGAAAAAATGCTGTGTTCGAATTGCAGGCGGTAAGTCTATTCGGATCAGAGAAAGGCTTAGAAATGCTAGGGGCCAAAATCACTCCCCTCCTTAAGGTCCGTGACTGCCGGAGCAGATAGCCCTCACTGACTGGGGTCAGATGGATAGGCCGACCTATCCTAAATTGTCTCTGGGCCAGGTGCGGTGGGAATGGGTTTCCGCACTGCCTGTGGGCACACGCCAACCCCCTTCCAACCGGTGGAGATCCCTTTCCACCCCATGTGGGAAATTGTCCTGAGGGAGTGGAGCAGCTGCCAGTCAGGGTCACTGACAGCTTCCCCTGGTCGGTAAGCTGTGTGTGGCTGGCCGGCACATCCGCCCTTAAAGGGGAGGGCCCGCTGCCACGGTCGCCATCTTATTTTTATTGTCGGTCAACTGCGAAGTCGGCCCAACAATGGTGGCCATGGGTACGGTTGGGCTGACAATAGGCCACCCGGCACCCCCTCTTGGGTACCGGGCCGCTGGCCCAGCTGGAACCCTCCATGGTGGCCCAGTCATCTGACGTTATCAGTCCGCCGCTGATGACTCAGAGCTACGGCCGCCCCGCTCTAAGGGCACTTCCGCCCCTCAACTCCGCCCCGACCGGAAATAAAAGCCAAAGAGCTGAATATCGGTCCATTCTCCGCCCCAAAACTACTGAATCAGTGAGTCTGCCTACTATTTGGTCGGGGGGTAATTTTGGCCCCCTAATGTCTTGGTTTCCTACAAAGGATATGGTTCTTTGTACTATATACAATCTCCCTGTGGCTAAGCAATTATCTGTTGTTTTTAAGTTAAAACTTGAACCTTGTTTATGTATTTTATGTATAATACAAAGGTAGGATTTGAAGTTAGCTTAACAAAACTACTGGTGAAGATAATGGAAGGAAGTTCAGAGGATTTAACGTAAACACAGGCAGATTGCTATGTCGTAAAGAAGTTAACGACCGGGTAGAGAGAGAAAGCTCTGCTTTGGGCTTCGCCTCTGAGTCAGTAGGTTGTGGGTTCAAGTCCCACTTCAGAAACTTGAGCACAAAAATCTAGGATGACACTCCAATGCAGTGCTGAGGGAGTGCTGCGCTGTCGGAGGTGCCATCTTTCGGATGAGACGTTAAAACTGAGGACCTGTCTGCCCTCTCAGGTGGATGTAAAGGATCCCATGCCACTATTTCGAAAAAAAGCAGGAGAGTTATCCCTGGTGTCCTGGCCAATATTTATCCCTCAATCAACATAACAAAAAAACAGATTATCTGGTCATTATCACATTGCTGTTTGTGGGAGTTTGCTGTGCGCAAGTTGGCTGCCGCGTTTCCACATTACAACAATGACTACGCTCCAAAAGTACTTCATTGGCTGTAAAGCACTTTGAGATGTCCAGTGGTCGTGAAAGTTGCTGTATAAATGCAAGACTTTCTTTCTTCTTTCTCATAGTTCAAAGGGTAGAGGACTAAGACCTTGTATTGATTGTACCTGAGAGAATAGGGACAGAGAGAGGTTAAAGGAATTCCACAGAAAAGCATCATCAGAAAGGTATAAACAAAGACACGTGGCCAAAATCGGAAGACATCTTTAGTGCGAGTTCTTGAAATAAGAAGCGAGACGAAGGACATGATCCGGTATTGGATAGCATGTTTTTGGGGAGTCTCTACAGGTCAAAAGGTCTGGTCAATATTCCGGTCAGGCCCACCCCTAAAAATAGGTTAAAATTGACGTCCCGGAAGCTTGTACTCACAGACGAAAGAGAGAGAGAGAAAGAAGCTCATAGACAGAAGAGAGAGAGAGAGAGAGAGGTGAAGTTCTAGATGAAAGGAAGAGAATTGCTCATGTGTGGCAACCATCTGTCCGATCTGATTGGTATCAGATATTTGTCACGGTTGTATGTTTTTGCTATAGTTGTATAACTAATGTGTTATTTTCCGTGTTAAACTCTGATTAAACACAATATACCCAACATATTGGTTTGCACTCGAACCTGATTATTTAATGTGACCAGAGATAGCCGTAAAGAGATTATTTCTAACACTGCTGCTTCCGACTATCACCAAATTCTTCCACTCTGCTTGCGATTCACTCCAATTGTGATTCACCCAGCCCTGTCTCCAAGCTCTTGTGACAGGGACAGAATTGTGCAGAGTTTTACACACTATCCAAATTACATACTGCACTGCCTGTAACACTTCTAGTCATTCATAATTTAGCATATTAGTGGTCAATAAATGTAATTGTTTTGCTACGTTATTGGGGGTAATTTTCACCTTCACCACCTGGGCAGTAATCTGACAAAATGAATCTCCTGTCTGCTGTGGAATCTGCCCAATGGGATGAAAATTGCTCAGCTTCTACAATGGCAGGCGATCTGAAATTCACCCAGTGTGTGTCAAAAGACCCAATGTGAAGTCACCTCCAAATGTCCTTCACAGGTTCCTGTCCATGAGTTGGATTTCCTTTTATCTGCCCCAAAGCGATCTTGGTGAAACTTTTCCCCCACCAACCCAACCATGCTGTGACCCCAGCTCAGTTTCCTAAGACAAAGTTCATTAGGCATTCATGCTGGGCTGCAAGCAAGAATCCCGCCAGCAAGTGGGAGCTGTCGACCGGCTCCTAGGAAAATCACAGCAGCACTTGCCTGAAGAGGTGGCACCAAAGGCCGTGAAGAATGGACCAAGGTCTTCACCAGGTAAGCGATCGGAGGACAAGGGGGCTATGAGTTGGTTGCTTCCTTCCATTTGCAACGTATGTGGACAAACCAAATATTACCTCTTACTTACCAGGGAATACAGAAGGGAAATGGGCTGGCCACCTGGACCTTCCTCCTTCAGCATTAGTAAAATCCACATGAACTTCACCAGACTTTTAAACTGCCCACTTCTATGCATTGCCAATGTTTCTGCATGATGATAAAAACGATGGCATATATCATTTGTTGGGTTCCATGTTTGTCACCGGCCATTATTCCATTTTTTGCATAATTTGTGTAATTGTTACTTTTTGTGAATTTTATATTTTTTGTTTCAATTGTTACACCCATGAATCTACAGTTTTAGTGTGTTCAAAAGTGTTTGTAATATATTATATTGGTACATTGAAAGGTTGGCAGAACAGTTAACATGTGCTTATCTGAAATTAACAAGGCTTCTGCTGATCCCTTTCAGTTGTCTTGATTCATGGCAACTATGTAATAAATCTACCAGATGTTCTGCAAAGCAATATTCCTCTGGCTGTCGCCATGTAGTACACTACACTTACACCATAGCATTTGCAATATTTGAAGACATGTTGGGCTCCTGTCCTTGACGAAACAGAAATCTCTATTGGGTCATTTTTATTATTTTTTAAATATAAAAAAGAGAACCAAAGGAAAGCAATCCTATTCAACTATTATTGGTGTTTTATCTTCCTGTTCTTATATTAAAAACTGTAGTTCATAGTATGAGTGGAAATTAGAACTGGCTCATGAGGTTTGGGGATCCCATGAAAGAATGACACTGTGAGCCCTCTATCCCACATAGTCCAGCATTAAAGGAGTGGGCTGCTATTTATGGTTCATGAGGCACACTGAAAGGTCCAATATGACTGATGCATTTCTTTGTTTTTTTTCCATGAAACAACGTAACACATGAAACAGGGGATCCAATTATATTCAGACAAGGTCCACTTGCAACATTCATTGATTGTAGCAAGGTCCGGATGGGACATTCTGTTATTCTGTTTCATTATTCCCCTTTCCTTTTGGGACTGTCACCCTCCCCTGCAACTGAAATTCCTAATTTTACAAATTTTTGTAAAAAAGTAGACAAGAGCACAAAGTGATTTTAACTTGTGAGTGGCCGGTGGAATGGGTGGGTTTCCCGTCCAAAATCTGCAATGGGAATCCTGGTGCATTCAGAGTACCGGGCCTCATTAACATATATATAATGAGATATACGGTCCAACAGGCATCCTGATGGATCTCTCTTGCTCTGGGTCGGTGCAATGTCAAGTGATCCAAAGGCTATCCCCGATAGGAAAAAGGGAGGTCTGGACGGGAAATTCAATGTAGCTGGGGTTGCCACCACAGGGGAATGAGGGAGCCTCGGGCAGCAACAGCCAACATTACTCTCACAGACTAAAGGAATACTCCTTTTCCTCCAGCTGCCACTAAAATAGTTTTAGCACATACCTCAAAGGGCCTATTCTGCTGTTCCATGAGGGTACATTGTGTGGCGTGTCCATGGAGGCTGCTTCACCCAGAGGCTGTTGTAGGACTTGATGGCATTTTGTCAAAGGATTCCAAATTGGAAGAATTCACAAGGCTACCAAAAATTCAGGCAAGCACCTCAGCTGCCCACGAATACTCAGAAGGGACTAGGGTGGATGACAGGATGTGAGATAGTAAATTCTCCCCAATGATTTTAACTGGTTTTTCCTAGTCTCCCCCAGGCGGAGGGAGATTAAATCGGCTCTGCTGTTTTTGTAAGTTAAAATAAGAAATTTCAGCACCTCCTCTTCGATGTTAATTACTCTCCGTGGCGGCGGGGTTTCATGCCCATTTCACCTCCAAAAAATAAGCTCTATGACCCCAATCGTTGGGTTGTAATCTTGCCTGCCTGTTCGGCACTAAAAATTCATCCATTGCCATTGTATATCGGGCCTTCTTTTAGTTCTCCAGTGAGCACCTACTTAAACATGCAAATTAGGGTCTTGCGCTTGTTTAAGGACCCAAATACCATTTTAAACAGCTCTGGTGTCCTATTTGTCCATTCTAAAATAGTCACCAAAATCATGAACAGAAAAAGCCGAGAAGGTGTCATTTCTACCAAAATTTAATGGGATCATCACCTGCACGGCGGTAAATCACTGGTTAATTTATCTTAACTGCTTGAGTGTTGCTTTTGCTTTTTGAGGAGTTATAGCTGCAGTAACTGACAGCAATTGTTTCAGAAAGATATGTGGCTGAATCTACAGAGGATTGAAGACCAGAATTTCTGGTAAACTTTTGTTTCGACTCAATGGGTGAAATGCCATTGTGGCTGGGAGGAAGAACAGGGCAGACTTCAGGGACCTATAGCTGTAGACAGAAGAAACAGAAAGATGCCTTTCCCCATTAGAGTGCAGAGGACAAGAACTGTTCAGCGAGGAACAGTGTGTGAGGAGGTTCGAGTTTACTAGGGAGGCCGTTATGTCACCTGTTCCAGCAGCAATTGCAGCTCAGCACAAGGTCACATACCTCCTTGCCTGCAGCTCTGAAAGTTACTGCGACTCAGGTTCATTTCAGACGGCAGCAGATGCCTGCATTAGGCAGCTGATGGATGTGTTCTTTGCCACCTCCAATTAATTAATCTCCTTCCGCATAGAGGCCATGAAGCAGGAAGACAGAGAGGGCTCTAGGCTTTGCAAGAATTGGAGGCTACCCTTCTCGCAGATGTAGGATGCCAACAGCTGCACATATTTAGCCTTGTGTGCTCCAGTAGAAGAGCCTGGAGAGTACAGGAATAGGAACAGATTCTGAACAGTCAGCTCGTGTAAGATGACATACAACCCATCATGCAGCTCTGTGTCAGATTTCCTCATAGCTGTCATGATGCACTCATCCTGTGCCAGTCCTCAATTCACCCTCTCTTTCACCCCGAAAAGAAAAGAAAGTCTTGGATTTATATAGTGCCTTTCACAAACACCTATCATCTCCAAGCGCTTTACTGCCAAATAAGTACTTTTGGAGTGTAATCACTGATGTAATGTGGGAAACCCAGACCATCACTACTGGGTGACGAAGGTCACCTCTGCAGGCCTGGCTCACAACACCTCTCAGGAACCTGAGCACAGACACAGAGATGGGGCATAATCAATACAACGCCTCCACCCAAACCCTGATGGAGCAGACCTACCAGAGGTATTCTGTCATACAGTTCCAAGAAAGTATCCTGCATCATCATTTTCTGCTGCATGCTCTGCAACTTTGCTATCCAGAGGGGCCAACCCATGAAGCCATATGCAGAAGAAGACTTGGAGGTGGAAGAGCATGAATAACATGATGACAAGGAAGAGCTAGGCCTACCTATCATGCCAGCTACAAGAGGTCTTAAACAGCAGCTCATCAAGGAGTGGTTCAGCTAACAAATTCCTATTCTCCTGCACCAACAATCACTCCCAATCCTACCACCATCCTGAGGATTTCACTCAATCCAATCAGCGGCATAGGTCCTTCAGACAAATCACATTGCCTGGTCAACAAATGCTCACCAAATAAACTCTGCAGTGATATCTTGAAAGCCTTTAATGATGTTTTCCTTCAAATTTAATAAGCTGGAGGAAGTATTGGCTGCCAGAGCCTGCAGGGCCTCATGTGCACTGTTGAGAGACACAACCACAGGTTCCACAAACTTCTGGATAGTGAGCCCAAATGCATTCTGAATTGATGTGCCCAAACACTCCAAGGTCACCTGTAGTGAGTTGATGCCATGCCAGATTGCTGCACACAAATTGGAAATGGACTCCTATTCATTGTCGAACAAGAACTCCTGACAGGAATTCCAGTGTACCGGATAATTCCTGCTGCACAGTTATTATTCACCTTTAGTAGTCTGGGCCTTGAACAGCATCATCTCTGACCTCTACAGCAGGGGCATGATGCGAGCTTGCTGTCCGGTGAGCTATTTCCTACACTGTCCTTTGCTCCGACACATTTGTGCTTGGTGCATCACCCAGTGCTGGGCCCTCTAAGTCACTATCTAAAGATCATGGGGAGCAAATTTCTGAGCTGCTGCTTGCTAAAATAAGAGAGATTAATGATACACCTTCAGTTGGAGTTTCCACCTACTACTGAACTGCCAATGGATCCATGACCTGGAAAGTGTGAAAAGAGAAATGGTTAATAGCTAGTGGCAATGGTATATTGTTGCAAAATAGTGGGAGCTCAATGCAACACCAGGCTGTGATGCAAATTAAGTTAAGAGGATAATTAAGTGATGTGTAAAAAAAAATGCAGGGACCAGCACACTGTGCTAGGTTTCCTTCTGTCTCACCATCTGAAACTGTTCTGGTTCTACCTCTGCCCAGGTTATTGATGGCTGCCTCTTTTGTAGATGTGAGGACTTGAAATGATTGAGTCCCTCCTTCTGTCCAGGTTCTCTCCCTGGCATTGTGTGCAAGTTTGTCCTGCAAGAGATAAAGGAAATGTGTTAGTGAGTAGGATGTTGAAGAGTTGTGACCATCTGTGTGTGAGGGTAGAAAAGTTTGCCTTGTGCTAGGAAGAAAAGGCATCAGGTGTCTGCAGCAGAGGGCATTAATAGTGAGAGCAGTGGCAGAGTTTGCAAGTGGCAGCAGGAGGAGAGTCACTGAAGGGTGTAGCTATGATTGCATGAGAGGAATGTGAAGCATAGGAAATGAAACTTTTCAGTACTGTTGTTACAGTAAAGCGGTGCAGTGCTGTGCTGACATTCGCAAAAAACTGTAACTGGGAATCTTACCTTAGTAGACCGGGTCAGGGCATTGATCTTTTTCCTGCACAGCTTCCAGGTCTAAAGTATAAAACTTATGGCATTGACACACAGCTACGTCGGACAATTCTTGCATGGCACTGTGACATTGGGATGTGACATTGGGATGTGACATTGCCATTGAAATTAGGCCCCATTCCTCTGGCCTCCCCTTGCCTACAGTAAGGCAAGTTAAAATGATGGGGACAGAATGCGTCATGAACCCCCAATCACACCGTTCCTGCTGGGTGGGCTAGCTTAAAATCAATCCTTGGGTGACAACAGAAAAACATATTTTTTTAATTAAAACGGTTGCGAAATGGCCTTGCAATTTTGTAGTCTTCTTTGAACTTACTTCTGTATGCATTTCAGTGCCCAGCAATCCCATTTATTTGGGCAAGTGATGGAAACAGCCTGAATCAGGGGGATATGATTGAAAATCATGAGTGCAATATCACATTATTTAGCCCTTATTTGCATGCATCCAACTGGCAGACACTTCCTGGAATCATTAAGATCACAATCACAAAAATCGGAGAAGATCTGGTGTAACATATCTCTGTCCAATTTTCTAATCAGTAATGCCCACTCAACGCCTGAAAACCAGGCAGTATTGATCAGAAAATCGACCCTCTTGTCTCAATAAAGTTGAAATATCCATGGAATTTGATTCCCTTGGAGTGCATATTTAGAGTGTCAAGTTCCTTGCAATCAAGAAGGCTCTTCCCACTTGCAAACTAATTTTTTTTAAATTCAATTAGATTCAAATAATTTAACTAAAATTAGATTTAGGTTGGATCTAAATCACGATCAAGAAGTCAGATTCATCCAGATACTCTTTCCGAATCCTGTCACTTGAGTATGCTTGCTCCTTTTACTCAAGAAACACGTGTGCCATAATTTAATCTCAGTTTAAACTCTGTATTGTGTATCAGCTCCATAATCCAAGCAGATCTAAAATCAATTTGCCAGAATTAAATTACAAATCACCCAGTAATAATGCAGTCACAATCTTTTCTTCTGTATCTCTAAAGAACATTTTTTTTTACAATTTTCTGAATAAGATGTTCATACAACTGATGTTATAAATGCTTCTGCTAAATAACCAGTTATGCAGATATATGTCTACAATTACATTTTTAATTTCTGATTTTTATTTAAACTGCAAGAAGTGATAATGAAATTGTGCAATTATTGTTTATCCACCAATTTCACTTTGAGTTGTGTGTGTGTGTATGTGCACATTCTTGAAGACATAGGGTGCCCAAAATTCACCGTCCCCGAAGGGACGGCTACCGTGGAGTTTGGGCGGTTGATCGAAAAAAATCGATCGGCTGCCACGATCAGGAATTTTTCTCTTCCCAAGCCATATTTCGCTCGGGGAGGATTTGAGCAGTGTTCACTTCTGCTGGAAACGGCACAGTGAAGCCACTGTAAAGGTGAGTTTCCAATGGAGAGGGAAGCAGGGTACAGGCTGCTGGAAAGCCACCACGACAGTGAAATTCACAGAGGAAAAGCTACTACTCTTCCCGGCAGTGCTCGAACGCGACACCGCTGGGGCCCTTTGATAGGTAAATAGTTTTATTACTTATTAGTGTTTTTATTTCATTTTCCAGTATCGGCAGTATTTATCTTTTGATATAATTTTATTAATTGTTTTGGCTCCAATAAATCTGCTGAGTGCTGCTCAGAGGTTTGGACATACCCCTGTACTTTTGTACAACATTCAGGTGGAGGCCTGTGGGCTGCAGAGACCTGCTTGGCAGGGTTTACCCTGAGGACGGCAGGAGTGTTGGGAGGGCGACACCTGGTACATCTGGTCAAAAGCAGGGCGGCGCGCAAGAGAAAGCATCGCTGTCAGCACCATGCAAATAGGCAGCAGGCAAGTGAGGCAGCGGCCATGATTCGTTCATTCTGCGCCAGACCAGTGTGCCAGCCGTCTTCACCGGCCCAAGTCAGGATTGCGATTGGCTGATGGGGACACGGGATAACCCCAGGACAGCGCCAGAGCATGCATACAGTGATGCTCATTGTGCCATCAGGTGCGTCACTGAGCAGTGCATAGGCATCATTAAGCAGAGGTTCCGGTGCCTGGACCGCTCTGGTGGCACCTTGCAGTACTCTCCTCAACGGGTCTCCATCATCATTATTGTCTGCTGCATACTGCACAACCTGGCCGTCATGTGGGGACAGCCGCTGGAGGTTGAGCCAGCAGTACCACCTGAGGAAGAGAAGGATCCCCGTCGCCCCAGAGCTAGGAGGCATCGACCCATCTCCACCCTGGAAGGGCTGGGTGCAGACAGGTCAACACCCTCCTGAGAGGGTGCGTCCTCACATATATGGGGGTGCCTGACATCTCCCCTACAATCTCCCTTCATGCATTATGTACAGGCGGTCTCTGCCAGGTCTCCCCATGTCAGGAAACAGTATTCTTCTTCTGTCTTCCACACCGTCCATCAGTGTCCTTCCAAACTCCTTCCCCCGTCAGAGCCTTGCTGCAAACCCTGGGTTTCTAATGAGCCAGGGAGCAGCTGGCTCATTAGAAACCCTTACCTGCATGCTGAATTTCTCAGTGGTGATAATGCTCAAATTAAGTGGTGGTCATTTTCGAACAATCGCTAGACTCTGGATCAGTTACCATGGATTGGACGGTAGCTAATGTAACCCCACTTTTTAAAAAAGGAGGGAGAGAGAAAACAGGGAATTATTAACTGGTTAGCCTGACATAAATAGTGGGGAAAATGTTGGAATCAATTATTAAAGATGTACTGGCAACACATTTGGAAAGCAGTGACAGGATCGGTCCAAGTCAGCATGGATTTATGAAAGGGAAATCATGCTTGACAAAGCTTCCAGAATTTTTTGAGAATGTAACTAGTAGAGTCGACACGGGAGAACCAGTGGATGTGGTGTATTTGCATTTCAAAAGGCTTTTGACAAGGACCCACACAAGAGATTGGTGTGCAAAATTAAAGCACATGGCATTGGGGGTAATGTATTGACGTGGATAAAGAACTGGTTGGCAGACAGGAAGCAAAGAGTAGGAATAAACGGGTCCTTTTCAGAATGGCAGGCAGTGACTAGTGGGGTACCACAAGGTTCAGTGTTGGGACCCCAGCTATTTACAATATACATTAATGATTTAGACAAAGGAATTGAAATATCTCGAAGTTTGCAGAGGACACTAAGCTGGGTGGCCGTGTGAGCTGTGAGGAATATGCTAAGAGGCTGCAGGGTGATTTGGACAGGTTAGGTGAGTGGGCAAATGCATGGCAGATGCAGTATAATGTAGATAAATGTGAGGTTATCCACTTTAGTAGCAAAAACAAGAAGGCAGAATATTATCTGAATGGTGATAGATTAGGAAAAGGGGAGATGCAACAAGACCTGGGTGTCATGGTACAGCAGTCATTGAAAGTTGGCATACAGGTACAACATGCGGTGAAGAAGGCAAATGGCATGTTGGCCTTCATAGCGAGAGGATTTGAGTATAGGAGTAGGGAGGTCTTACTGCAATTGTACAGGGCCTTGGTGAGGCCACGCCTTGAATATTGTGTACAGTTTTGTTCTCCTAACTTGAGGAAGGACATTCTTGCTATTGAGGGAGTGCAGCGAAGGTTCACCAGACTGATTTCCGGAATGGCAGGACTGACGTATCAAGAAAGACTGGATCGACTACACTTATATTCACTGGAATTTAGAAGAATGAGAGGGAATCTCACAGAAACATATAAAATTCTGACTGGATTGGACAGGTTAGATGCAGGAAGAATGTTCCCAATGTTGGGGAAGTTCAGAACCAGGGGTCACAGTCTAAGGATGAGGGATAAGCCATTTAGGACGGAGATGAGGAGAAACTTCTTCACTCAGAGAATTGTGAACCTGTGGAATTCTCTACCACAGAAAGATGTTGAGGCAAGTTCGTTAGATATATTCAAAAGGGAATTAGATGTGGCTCTTACGGCTAAAGGGATCAAGGGGTATGGAGAGAAAGCAGGAATGGGGTACTGAAGTCGCATGATCAGCCATGATCATATTGAATGGTGGTGCAGGCTCGAAGTGCTGAATGTCCTACTCCTGCACCTATTTTCTATGTTTCTATGTTTCTAAGACAGCTACACCACTGAAAAATGCACTTTGGAAGGATTCATTAGTGCTAGAACCCATTTTTTCACTTTTGGAGCTGAATATGGGGTGTCCCAGCCACTCAAAATTATCGGCGCTAATGGCTACAAAAAGGTGGGGGGAGCACCAGCTTTCCTGTGGTACTGAATTTCGGGCCCAAGGTATTATAATACTGATAGTGTCGTAATTCAGCACTTCATGCTCACAATGAGTCTTATATTGGTAGATAGGTTTATTTCCATTCCCATTATGCACAGCAGGATAAGTTCCCAATCTCAGCCATGCAAAGGTGCGAAGTGCAGGTTATTTACCTTTCAAATGGAGGGAAGCCAAATTGAGGGGAGAATCATTAGCCAAGGTCTAGAGAATGGTTTCTTGCCAAACTCCTCTGCTAAAATAATGGCCCAGAAATCCCGGTCGGCTGCTTTCGAGTGATCGGGTAAAAAACTTTAAAAAGCACACTTACCTGAAGCTGCTGCGCCCACACGAGTTCCTGGTCCTGAGGCCTCCACTGACTGCGCAGGGCTGGAGCTGCAGTCACATGGCTCTGGGCAACCAATCAGGTAAAGTATGTTCTCATTCATAATAATGGAAACTCCGTAAGTTGGAGATCCCATTATGATGAATGAGAATCCACCCCCACACAAACATCCAAAGCACTAATAAAAAATAAAAAAAATACACCACATATTTTTATTAATTTAAATTAGTTATTTATGTACTATATTAAAAAAAAATTCAGATTAAAAACATTTTTTTTAAATTATGTTTTAAAACAAACTTACTGTAGGAGGGAAGGTTTTTAACAATAAAATGTGTTTTATAATTTTATTTTAAAATGTTTATGCATATTTTAAAACTCTTATGCCTGTAAGAGTAGGCTATGTGCCTGCTTTTATCAGGTGCAAGAGTTTTCAGGACATTTGCTGGGCAAGATATGGGTAAATACTGCAATCTTACCCATGCAAATGTCCTGGCTGCTGAGATATGGAAGGTCTGTCAAGCCCCAGCTTGACAGATCGGAAAAGCCGGTTTCCAGCGCATACACATTGTACACTGAAAACTGGCTTTTGCAATGCCTTCCAGGGTCAGTGCACAATCAGTACGGACCCAGGAGGCCGGAATTTCTGCCGCAAGATGTGGAGCATGGAGGAAGTTATACTGTGACCCAATCTATTAAAATTCTTATGTCTATAATATTACTGTTGCGTGGTATTGCATGGAGCAATGAAATTTCATTTGCCCATGCAAATAAGTGACCATAGGCCAATCAGATCTCAGAAGAACACACAAAATAATCATATTTATTTTATTTTGTGGTTAACTTACTATCTTCTTCCTATTTTTCCCTGCGCACACAAGTCCCAACCTGCACAACCTCTTTTCTCTGCCCAAACTGAATGTCCTCCAGTTGATTACATTTCTGTAAAGCTGTACATGCACATCATTATTTAGAGTGCATTTCATTTAGAATGTTCAGTGCTTTTTTGACATGAATATGCTCGACAAAGACTTGTATTAAAACATTAAATAAAAAGGACAAAAAAAAAGATCCAGCTACAGGTACCTTTTAAATTGGTAAGATGGGCATTTTTCGTCACTCATTATTCATCATCTTTTATGTATGATAAGACTATACAATTTTCAATGAACTATGCTGAGTACATGAATTGGAATCAAAACTATAATAATTGGGTGTTCCAGAAACTATTACAAATTCCAGTGATTTACTGAAGGTAAAACAAAGTCTTTTGAGGCATCTGGATGATGCCTTCATGCAGACATCAATTAGTGGCACATGGAAATATAATGTGAATTGAAAATGGAAGAAGTAGAAGAACTAGGCAGTACAATGTTTTATAATATTACTACTTATCCTTCGAGATCTTTGTTTGAATCCAGCACTGAATGATGGAATGAAGTTCTTCCCTCACTGATGACTGCAATGGTCTTAACTAGAATGAGGGATAAATATTGGCCAGGACACCGGGGATAACTCCCCTGGTCTTCTTCGAAATAGTGCCTTTTACGTCCACTCGAGAGAGAGAGAGCAGATGGGCCTCGGTTTAATGTCTCATCTGAAAGATGGCACCTCTGACAGTGCAGCACTCCCTCATCACTGCACTGGAGTATCAACTGAGATTCTTTTATGCACATCCAGATTATATGCAAGTACCTTAAAAAAGAAAGGTGACCCGTCAATTTCTCCTATCAAAATTATATTTATATTCCATTAACTCACTGAATAATCACTACCCTTCAGTGTTTAGCAAGGGATCTGCATCATCTATGAAGGTGTGTCACTCAACCCACCAGTGGAGCTTAATTATTGGAATAAAACAAATACAAGTCTGTACTGCTATCCCAGAACAACCAATTAAATCAGAAGATTTGGAAAGGATAAGAACCAGTGGCAATATAAGCTAAGCAGTGTTATTCTATTGGACATGTCACAGGAGAGGCACTTTGAGGTACAGGTAGGCTGATAACTGAAGCCAGTACAATGGCCCAAGTTTCCACATGATTTGCTCCTGATTTTTAGGAGCAACTGGTGTAGAACGGAGTATCTTAGAAATCGGAATTCTCCACATTTAGTTTTCTGCAGTTCTAGTCAGGTAGAACAGTTTCACTTTGGAACTGAATTTTTTTTTCAAAAGGGGGCGTGTCCGGCCACTGACGCCTGATTTCAAAGTTTCCACAGTGAAAACGTACTCCAAACTAACTTAGAATGGAGTAAGTGAAGATTTTTGTACGCTTGAAAAAACCTTGTCTACACTTTAAAAAATCAGGCGCAGGTTACAAATTAGGCGTAGGGAACGAGGTGGTGGGGGGGAGGCGGGGAAGGGAAGTCATTAAATTCTACAATCAATCCTTAGTTATACTTATACAAATATTATACAAATAAATCCAACCTGAATAAAAATTTATAAGCAAAGAAAAGATTAAATAAACCATGTTCCTACCTGTGTGAAAGTGCTTCAGGCAGGCCTTTCAGGCAGCGGTGTGGCGTCAGTGTCTCGACGGCAGCGGCAACAAGCAGCCTTCGAGCTGAGCTGCAGTGCTTGAGGCAGGGGTGTGGCGTCAGTGTCTTGACGGCAGCGGCAGGCAACAAACAGCCTTCGAGCTGAGCTGCGGTGCTTGAGGCAGACCTTCATTCCCCGCGAAGATGCAGCACCCGGACGGACTTGAGGCCATTCGGCCATGGGATTGCAGCGGCATCAGTGGCTGGCCGGGAGCCGAAGAAAGAACTGCAGCAGCCTTCGAGCTGTGAGGGGGACTGACTGAGGCCATTTGGACAGGGAGAGGCAGCCACATCGACATCTTTATATTTAAATTTGCAGAATGGGTGCACCACATATTATGCAATGGTTTGCTTCCTCATGCAAGAAATTCTTTGTTCTTGGTGGAAGTTGATCCATTGCAAAGTTGAATTGGCACTTTTATTTCTCCAAACACACAGTCCTTAATTTGCAGGCACCGGTTCTGCAAGTTTAGCAGTGAAAAGCTGAACTCACTGATTTCAGCAGGTGATTTATTCAGCAGTGCTGCTAAAAGCACTCCCTCACACACAGAAATATCAAGAAAATTAAAATACAAGCCTTTACAGGGGTCCAAGAAACAAATCTTCACTTTTTCTGCAGTACTTTTAAAAATGGCCGAGTGCCAATGTTTACTTCAGACTGCGCATGCGCGAACGCTTCAACGCGCACGCGCAGGGTTGCCGGCATCAAGAAGCATCATTTCAATTTTACCCGCCCCTTCCTACTTACAAAATCGGCGCGAGTGGTAGGCTCCGCCCCCTGTGTGCCGCGCCAAGCAGAGAATACCGCACTTTTTTCCGGCGCCGTTTTCGGCGCGAAAAACAGGCGCCCAGCTCTGAGGTGCGCCTTTTTCGCCGCGTGTGGAAACTTGGGGCCAATGTGTGGCTAGCAGAGAAAAAATAGGATCTTGGGCTATACAGCCTGAAGAATAGAACACAATTCTCAGGAAACAAATGAGTTTGCACCAAATACTTGAGTACTTTAATTTTAGTTACTATGTTATGAAAAAGACATTGAATAAGGACAATAGCTGAAATTAGACATCTGAGTTATCAGATGTGGATACAGAAACTGCGAATGTTACCACTAGATTTTTAAAAAAAGCATTTAGGGAGATCTTATAGGGGCATTCAAAATTCTGAAGGGTACAGGATCTTGAATACTCAGGGGTTGAATTTCCCAAGAGGAAACCGCAGAGAAATAGTGTAAATGGCAGGATTTATGGCAGGAGATAGAAAGTGGAAATTGCAGGCAAATAAGTTTAACGTAGTCATAGATTCTACAATAAGGGGAAATAACCTCAAACTCAGAAGAGGAACAGGTTAAAAAAGAAAAAGACTTACATTTATATAGTGCCTTTTATGACCACCGGACGTCTTAAAGCGCTGTACAGCCAATGAAGTACTTTTATAGTGTAGTCATGTAGGAAACGCGGCAGCCAATTTACGTTCATGTAAGCTCCCACAAACAGCAATGTGATAATGACCAGATAATCTGTTTCAGTGATTTAATTGAGGGATAAATATTAGCTCGGATACTGGGGATAACTTCGCCTCTCTGCTTCGAAATAGTGCCATGAGATCATTTATGTCCACTTGAGAGAGCAGACGGGGCTTCGGTTTAAAAACTCATCCATAAGACGGTACCTCCGACAGTGCAGTACTCCTTCAGCACTGCATGGGAGTGTCAGCCTAGATTTTTTGTGCTCAGGTCGCTGGAGTGGGACTTGAATCCACAACCTTCTGACTCAGAGATGAGAGTACTACCCACTGAGCCATGGCTGACACTTTTGATTTAGCTACTGTACATAGAGGGTGGTGAATTCATGGAATGTACTTCCAAGGTAGGCAGTGGGGGGGAGGATTGCATCAGAAAATTCGGGAGAGTGTTGAATAAGTACCTAAACAAAAATTTGATAATTGGATATGCCGGGTACTATGTGATATGATATTTGCCGGACACAGGGCTTGAAGAGATAAAAATACAATGGTCTTTGATATTTTGCCACAGGGACTTTTTCATTCCTTGTCACAAATTATCTTGCCAAGGCTCAGCGGACAATGTTCAATTGAGGCCTTCTTGCTCCATTAGTCATGGTTCATTTATTTCGCCAATAAAAATAAACATGCATCAAAGCAGCATGGTGTGCTTACTTACACCCACATCATAATAGGGATTGAATACCCTCTGAAAATCCTGCAGTCTACATTGGTTGAAAAATATTTGTCTTTGGAAAGTGAGTGATGTTAGAAAGGTCACATTTATGGGCATCTCTAGTTGCTCTGAGAAGGTGGCATGCCTTTTCTATCAAAGATAGATGCTCTGGTGGACAAAATGTAATTTCTGGAACATTCCATGGATTAGTATAATTCAAACATATCTGTTTGTCTCTTACATATGTGAGGATATTGTCTGATAAAACAAAACTTTAGTAATAATGCAAAATCCACACGATACAATGGAGTGAAATTTACCTCGTGTACCTTTGGAATGTTGAACCAGAAATCAGGTGTCTAGATGATTGGTGGTGTCTTATATTAGCTGGTGAAGGAGTACAAAACATTTGCCGTGTGCTGGATTTTACAGAATCTGACATTTAAGGAGTTTTCAGATATGAATGGTCAATGAGCGAATATATCTAATATAAACAGAGGACAAGGAGCTTCAACTGTATTTTCCAGAAGATCTTGATATGATACCTATTACAGATGTGCACAATCATAATTAAAAACTATTTTAGATTTAAAAAAAAGTTTTTTTGAAAAACTGTCTATTTTTGTTGATGAACCAACACTATTACTTTGAAGGTTTGCCAGTCATGATCCATATCTATGCTCTCTTGGTGGATGTTCTGGCAGAGAATGTCAGCTGGATTCTTTTCTCAAAGACAATTGTAAATCCTCCAATGTGACTTTTTCTCCTTAACAGACACTTAGCCTTAATTTTAAACTAATGCTCCTGATGGAAACATGGAGGGTTCGAAGCAGATGATCATAAGAACATAAGAATTAAAGAAATAGGAGCAGGAGTAGGCTATCTAGTCTCTTGGACCAACTCCGCCATTCAATATGATCACGGTTGATCTGATCATGGGCTCAGCTCCACTTCGCTGCCCGCTCCCCATAACCCTTTATTCCCTTATGGCTCAAAAATCTATCGATCTCCACTTTAAATATATTCAATGACCCAGCCTCCACTGCTCTCTGGGGCAGAGAATTCCACAGATTTACAACTTGTTGAGAGACAAAATTCCTCCTCATCTCATTTTTAAATGGGCAGCCCCTTATTCCGAGACTATGTCTCCGAGCTTTAGTTTCCCCTATGAGTGAACATATCCTCTCTGCATCCACCTTGTCAAGCCCCCTCATTATCTTATATGTTTCAATAAGATCAACTCTCATTCTTCTGAACTCCAATGAGTACATGCCCAACCTTCGCAACCTTTCTTCATAAGTCAAATCCTTCAGCTCAGGAATCAACCAAGTGAACCTTCTCTGAACTGCCTCCAATGCAAGTATATCCCTACTTAAATAAGGAGACCAAAACTGTACGCAGTACTCTAGGTGTAGCCTCACCAATACCCTGTACAGTTGTAGCAGGACTTCTCTGTTTATATACTCCATCCCCCTTGCAATAAAGACAAACATTCCATTTGCCGTCCTGATTATTTGCTGTACCGGCATACTAACTTTTTGTTTTTCATGCACAAGAACCCCCAGGTCCCTCTGAACTGCAGCATTTTGTAATTTTTCTCCATTTAAAAAATAATTTGCTTTTTTATTTTTTCTGCCAAAGTGGAAAACCTCACACTTTCCCACATTATACTGCATTTGCCAAATTTTTGCCCACTCAATTAGCCTGTCTGTATCCCTTTGCAGATTTTTTGTGTCCTCCTCACAATTTGCTTTCCCACCCATCTTTTATCATTAGCAAACTTAGCTACATTACACTCGTCCTTTCATCCAAATCATTAATATAGATTGTAAATATTTGAAGCCCCAGCACCAATCCCTGTGGCACCCCACTAGTTACTGTTTGCCAACCGGAAAATGACCCATTTATCCCAATTTTTTGTTAGTTAGCCAATCCTCTATTCATGCTAATATATTACCCCCAATCCTGTGAACTTTCATCTTGTGCAGTAACCTTTTATGTGGTACCTGATCGAATGCCTTCTGGAAATCCAAATACATCACATCCACTGGTTCCCCCTTATCCACCTTGCTCGTTACATCCGCAAAGAACTCCAGCAAATTTGTCAAACATGATTTCCTTTTCATAAAACCATGCTGACTCTGCTTGACTAAATTATGCTTTTTCAAATGACCTGCTACTGCATCCTTAATAATGGATTTCAGCATTTTCCCAACGACAGATGTTGGGCTAACTGGTCTATAGTTTCCTGCTTTCTGTCTGCCTTCTTTTTTATATAGGGGCGTTACATTTGTGGTTTTCCAATCCGCTAGGACCTCCCCAGAATCCAGGGAATTTTGGTAGATTACAACCAATGCATCCATTATCTCTGCAGCCGCTTTTTTTAAGACCCGAGGATGCAAGCCATCAGTTCCAGAGGAATTGTCCACCTTTAGTCCCATTATTTTACCGAGTACTACTTCATTAGTGACAGTGATTGTATTAAGTTCCTCCCTCCCTATAGCCCCTAGATTATCCATTATTGGGATGTTTTTAGTTTCTTCTACCGTGAAGACCGGTACAAAATATTTGTTCAAAGTCTCTGCCATTTCCCTGTTGCCCATTATTAATTCCCCAGTCTTCTCCTCTAAGGGACCAACATTTACTTTGCCCACTCCTTTTTATATACCTGTAGAAACTCTAACTATTTGTTTTTATAATTCTTGCTAGTTTACTTTCATAATCTCTTTATTATATTTTTATTCGTTCTTTGCTGGTTTTTACAAATTTCCCAATCCTCTGGCCTCCCACTAATCTTGGCCACTTTGTATGCCATTGTTTTCAATTTGATACCATCCTTTATTTCCTTAGTTTGCCATGGATGGTTATCCCTTCTCTTACAGCCTTTCCTTCTCATTGGTATATATTTTTGTTGAGAGTTATGAAATATCTCCTTAAATGTCTGCCACTGTTCATCACCCATCTTATACTTTAATCTATTTTCCCAGTCCACTTTAGCCAACTCTGCCTTCATAACTTTGTAGTCTCCTTTATGTAAGCTTAGGACACTGGTTTGAGATCCAAATGTCTCACCTGCCAAATGAACTTGAAATTCAACCATGCGATGATCATTCTTTCCTAGAAGATCCTTTACTACGAGATCATTTATGAATCCTGTCTCAATACACAGTACCAGATCTAAGACAACATGCTCCCTGGTTGGTTCCGCAATGTACTGTTCAAAGAAACTATTCTGGATACACTCTGTGAACTCTTCCTCAAGGCTACCTTGCCCTATTTGATTTGTCCAATCAATGTGAAGATTAAAATCGCCCATGATTATTGCCATTCCTTTTTTACAAGCCTCCATTATTTCTTGATCTATACTCCGTCCAACAGTGTAGCTACTGTTAGGGGGACTATAGACGATGCCCACCAGCGACTTTTTCCCTTTATTATTCCTGATCTACACCCAAACTGATTCTACATCTTGATCTTCTGAGCCAATATCATTTCTCACGATTGCACTGATCTCATCCTTTGTTACCAGAGCAACCCCACCTCCTTTCCCTTTCTGTTTATTCTTCCGAATTGTCAAACATCCCTGAATATTTAGTTCCCAGCCTTAGTCACCTTGCAACCACGTCTCTGTAATGGCTATCAGATCATACCCATTTATCTCTATTTGTGCCGTCAATTCATTTATTTTGGTACAAATGCTGCGTGCATTCAGACAAAGAGCTTTTAATTTTGTTTTTTTACCATTTTTCACTGCTTGGATCCCACTTTCTGATACACTCTTATGTTTATACATTCTGTCCCTTCCTGTCACGCTCTGGTTATCATTTCCCCCAGTACGACCCTGCTCTATTGCCTTCTCCTTGTGCTTTGACTTTTTAAATTTCCGCTCACCTGGAAGCCTCCCGGCCCCCCACCCACACTAATTGGTTTGAAGCCCACTCTACAGCCATAGTTATTTGATTCACCAGGAAACTAGTCCCAGCACAGTTCAAGTGTAGTCCGTCCCATCGGAACAGCTCCCTTGTACCCCAGTACGGGTGCCAAAACCCATTTCTCCCACACCAGTCTCCAAGCCACGTGTTTACTTCTCTGATCTTAGTTACCCTATGCAAATTTGCTCGTGGCTCAGGTAGTACTCCAGAGATTATTACCTTCGTGGTTCTGCTTTTTAATTTGGCCCCTAGCTACTCATACTCCCTCAGCAAAACTTCTTTCTTTGTCCTATTGATGTCGTTGGTAACCACATGGACCAACATAACTGGATCTTTCCCCTCCCATTCCAAGTTCGTCTCCAGCCCTGAGATGTCCTTAACCCTGGCACTGGGCAGGCATCACAACCTTCGAGACTCACGCTCTCGGCTGCAGAGAACTGTATCTATCCCCTAATGATACTGTCCCCTACCACTATTTTTCTTTTTACACCCCGCCACTTGAATGGCCCTCTGTACCACGGTGCTGTCAGTTTGCTCATCATCCCTGCAGTCCCTACTCTCGTCCACACAGGGAGCAAGAATCCCACACCTGTTAGGCAATTGCAAGCGCTGAGGCTCCTCCAATGCTAATTCCTGGGTCCCCATACCTGCCTCACTCATAGTCACACCCTCCTGTCCCTGACCATACACCAAATTTGAATTAATTAACCTAAGGGGTGTGACTGCCTCCTGGAATGCAGCTTCCAGGTAACTCTCCCCTTCCCTGATGTGTCGCAGAGTCGCAGCTTGGACTCCAGCTCTTCAACGCGAAGCCGAAGTTCCTCGAGCTGCAGATATGGTCGTGGTGGACCTCAATGGTATCCACCAGCTTCCACATCTTGCAGCAGTAACACATCACCTGCCCTTCCATCCATAATGTATTTCATTAATTAAATTTAGTTTTTTAATCCCGGCTCTTACGTTAAAACAATGCCCAAGAAAAGCGAAACTCACCAACCAATCACTTGCCTGCTTTCCTGTGACGTCGATTTTAGTTGCCTGTTCGCCTTTGTCACCCTCTCTGAGCTGCTCGTGCTGCTCTCTGCGGTGGCTGGCTGCTGCTGCTCTCGATCGGGGGGTTGGCGCTGTATGCTGAGCTGACTCTTTTATCCCCACTGCTCCTCCAATGGTGTGCCCTCACAGGTCAGGGGGTCAGTGCTGTGTCCTTTTACACCCCGCCCAATATTAAGCTCCACTAACTTCAATGGAACGTAAAATTGGCCAGGGTGTTCAGTGGGCTTCCAAACTGAACTGGCCCCCGTTTCTGCTGGGCAGGTTAGGTTGAAATGACTCCATTGTCATGAGTGCCGATTTTCCTCTCCAGTCATTTCATGGAAATTCATTCATTCATTTCCCAATGTGAGTATTCTTAGAAACAAGATGCTGGAGAAAGTTTAAGGCCTTCAAGCTGTGAACCAAAATGTGTTGGCACCTCCAGGTAGGAGGGAGAAAATTGGATGGTGTGAGGGAATCTGATGCTAATTACAGAATGCAAACGTACAAGAACATTTTATCTTCATGTATGTCAGCAAGCCATATACTTTAGATATCTTATGAGAAGTATAAAACTTTAATTTGTTTCTCTACTTGAAACTCTTATTGACTCCCAAAGTTAATTATGCCGTCTTTAATTTGACTACTGAATTTTAGTTAATTCAGTTAAATGAAAAATGGCATGGTTTATATGAGTATTGGTAAATAAACACTTATGCTACATATAGTTCTGAAAGGTGATTATTGGTAAAATATTAATTTTCCTTCAAATAGAAACATAGAAACATAGAAACATAGAAAATAGGTGCAGGAGCAGGCCATTCGGCCCTTTGAGCCTGCACCACTATTCAATAAGATCATGGCTGATCATTCCTTCAGTGCCCCTTTCCAGCTTTCTCTCCATACACCTTGATCCCCTTAACCGTAAGGGCCATATCTAACTCCCTCTTGAATATATCCAATGAACTGGCATTAACAACTCTCTGCAGTAGGAAATTCCACAGATTAACAACTCTCTGAGTGAAGAAGTTTCTCCTCATCTCAGTCTTAAATGGCCTACCCCTTATCCTAAGACTATGTCCCCTGGCTCTGGACTTCCCCAACATCGGGAACATTCTTCCCGCATCTAACCTGTCCAGTCCCGTCAGAATCTTATATGTTTCGATGAGATCCCCTCTCATCCTTCTAAACTCCAGTGAATAAAGGCTCAGTTGATCCAGTCTCTCCTCATATGACAGCCCAGCCATCCCTGGAATCAGTTTGGTGAACCTTCGCTGCATTCCCTCAATAGCAAGAACGTCCTTCCTCAGATTAGGAGACCAAAACTGAACACAATATTCCAGGTGAGGCCTCACTAAGGCCCTGTACAACTGCATTAAGACCTCCCTGCTCCGATATTCAAATCCCCTAGATATGAAGGCCAACATACCATTTGCCTTCTTTACCGCCTGCCCACTTTCAGTGACTGATGAACCATGACACCCAGGTCTCATTGCACCTGCCCTTTTCCTAATCTGCCGCCATTCAGATAATATTCTGCCTTCGTGTTTTCCGCCGAAATTGGATAACCTCACATTTATCCACATTATACTGCATCTGCCATGCATTTACCCACTAACCTAACCTGTCAAATTACCGTGCAGCCTCTAAGCATCCCCCTCACAGCTCACACCGCCACCCAGTTTAGTGTCAGTCGCAAACTTGGAAATATTACACTCTATTCCTTCATCTGAATCGTTAATGTATATTGTAAAGAGCTGGGATCCCAGCACTGAGCCCTGCGGCACTCCACTAGTCATTGCCTGCCATTCTGAAAAGGACCCGCTTATCCCGACTCTCTGCTTCCTGCCTGCCAACCAGTTCTCTATCCACGCCAGTACATTATCCCCAATATCATGCGCTTGTGCGGGACCTTGTCAAACGCCTTTTGAAAGTCAAAATACACCACATCCACTGATTCTCCCTTGTCCACTCTGCTAGTTACATCCTCAAAAAATTCCAGAAGATTCGTCAAGCATGATTTCCTTTTCATAAACCCATGTCACTGCTTACCAAATGTGCTGCTATTTCATCCTTAATGATTGAGTCCAACATTTTCCCCACTACTGATGTCAGGTTAACTGGTCTATAATTACCCGTTTTCTCTCTCCCTCCTTTTTTAAAAAGTGATGTTACATTAGCTACCCTCCAGTCCATAGGAACTGATCCAGAGTCGATAGACTGTTGGAAAATGATCACCAATGCATCCACTATTTCTAGGGCCACTTCCTTAAGTACTCTGGGATGCAGACGATCAGGCAACAGGGATTTATCGGCCTTTAATCCCATCAATTTCCCAAACACAATTTCCCACCTCATAAGGATATCCTTCAGATCCTTCTTCTCACTAGACCCACTGTCCCCTAGTATATTCGGAAGGTTATTTGTGTCTTCCTTCGTGAAGACCGAAGTATTGGTTCATTTGGTCTGCCATTTCTTTGTTCCCTATTATAAATTCACCTGAATCCGACTGCAAGGGACCTACGTTTGTCTTTACTAATCTTTTTCTCTTCACATATTTATAGAAGCTTTAGCAGTCAGTTTTTATATTCCCTGCAAGCTTCCTCTCATACGCTATTTTCCCCCTCTTAATTAAACCCTTAATCCTCCTCTGTTGAATTCTAAATTTCTCCCAGTCCTCAGGTTTGCTGCTTTTTCTAGCCAATTTGTATGTCTCTTCCTTGGCTTTAACACTATCCTTAATTTCCTTTGCAAGCCATGGTTGTGCCACCTTCCCAGTTTTATTTTTACTCCAGACAGGGATGTACAATTGCTGAAGTTCATCCATGTGATCTTTAAATGTTTGCCATTGCTTATCCACCGTCAACTCTTTAAGTACCTTCTGCCAGTCTATTCTAGCCAATTCATGCCTCATACCGTTGAAGTTACATTTCCTTAAGTTCAGGACCCTAGTTTCCAAACTAACTTTGTCACTCTCCATCTTAATAAGGAATTCTACCATATTATGGTCACTTTTCCCCAAGGGGCCTCGCACAACAAGATTGCTAATTAGTCCCTTCTCATTACACATCATCCAGTGTAGGATGGCCAGCTCCCTGGTTGGTTCCTCGACATATTGGTCTAGAAAACCATCCCTAATACACTCCAGGAAATCCTCCTCCACCGCATTGCTATCAGTTAGGTTAGCCCACTCAATATGTAGATTAAAGTTGCCTATGATTACTGCTGTACCTTTATTGCACAGGTCCCTTATTTCTTGTTTGATGCTGTCCCCAAACTCACTACTACTATTTGGTGGTCGATACACAACTCCCACTAGCATTTTCTGCCCTTTGGAATTCCGCAGCTCCACCCATACCGATTCCACATCATCCAGGCTAATGTCCCTCCTTACAATTGCATTGATTACCTGTTTAACCAGCAACACCACCCCGCCTCCTTTTCCTTTCTGTCTATCCTTCCTAAATGCTGAATACTCTTGGATGTTGAGTTCCCAGCCTTGGTCACCCTGGAGCCATGCCTCCGTGATGCCAATTACATTGTATCCGTTAACTGCTATCTGCGCAGTTAATTCATCCACCTTATTCTGAATACTCCTTGCATTGAGGCACAGAGCCTTCAGGCTTTTTAACACACTTAGCTCCTTTAGAATTTTGCTGTAATGTGGCCCTTTTTGTTTTTTGCCTTGGGTTTCTCTGCCCTCCACTTTTACTATTCTCCTTTCCATCTTTTGCTTCTGCCCCCATTCTATTTCCCTCTGTCTCCCTGCATAGGTTCCCATCCCTCTGCCATATTAGTTTAACTCCTCCCCAACAGACTAGCAAACACTCCCCCGAGGACATTGGTCCCAGTCCTGCCCAGGTGCAGACCATCCGGTTTGTACTGGTCTCACCTCCCCCAGAACCGGTTCCAATGTCCCAGGAATTTGAATCCCTCCCTTCTGCACCACTCCTCAAGCTACGTATTCATCTGAGCTATCCTGCGATTCCTACTCTGACTCACACGTGGCACTGGTAACAATCCTGAGATTATTACTTTTGAGGTCCTACTTTTTAATTTAACTCTTAGCTCCCTAAATTCGTCTCGTAGGACCTCATCCAATTTTTTACCGATGTCATTGGTACCTATATGCGCCACGACAACTGGCTGTTCACCCTCCCTTTTCAGAATGTCCTGCACCCGCTCCGAGACATCCTTGACCCTTGCACCAGGGAGGCAACATACCATTCTGGAGTCTCGGTTGCGACCGCAGAAACGCCTATCTATTCCCCTTAAAATTGAATCCCCTATTGCTATCGCTCTCCCACTGTTTTTCCTGCCCTCCTGTGTAGCAGAGCCAGCCATGGTGCCATGAACTTGGCTGATGCTGCTCTCCCCTGATGAGTCATCCCCTTCAACAGTACCCAAAGTGGTGTATCTGTTTTGCAGGGGGATGACTGCAGGGGACCCCTGCACTACCTTCCTTGCACTGCTCTTCCTGTTTGTCATCCATTCCCGATCTGGCTATGGACCCTTTACCTGCAGTAAGACCAACTCGCTAAACGTGCTATTCACGTCATTCTCAGCATCGTGGATGCTCCGGAGTGAATCCACCCGCAGCTCCAGTGCTGCAATGCAGTCTGTCAAGAGCTGGAGGCAGATACACTTCCTGCGCACGTATTCGTCAGGGATACCGAAAGCGTCCCTGACTTCCCACATAGTACAAGAGGAGCATAACACGTGTCCGAGCTCTCCTGCCATGACTTAACCCTTGTATTAACTTAATTGGGCAACAACAATGTTAAAAGGTTACTTACTGATATAAAAAAGAAACAGAAAAACTACTTACCAACCACCAGCCAATAGTTGGACATTCTTTTAATTATACATATGTTTAAAATGACACTTATGAAATTAACAGAATGTGAACGAAACACAGCAAAAAAGCTGCATTGATTTTAAAATTGCTGTAAATCAAACACTAAACTTAACTCCATACTTAGCCTTCACCTCAATATGAAAGCAGGATGGCCATTTTTTCATCATGGAAATGAATTAATTCAGACCTCTATGATAAGAATGAAAATAGGACATTGTAATATATGCTCACAGGTTTGTGGAGCTGTTGTACTGCGAGTGGCTTAGCCAGACATGTGATGTTCACAAGGCTCAATAAAACCCCAGTTAATTGAATCCAGGCTCTCCACGATGAGGCATGCAGTTGTGAACTTGGTGAATGAACTGGTAGGTGTTAAAAATCAGGGATGCCTAAAAATGTATAAAAGTGTTACGAATGTATAAAACTGATACGAATGCTGTGTTCAAATTGTTGTTAACTGCAGGCGGAAAGTCTATTCGAAACAGAGAAATGCTAAGAATGCTAATGACTTGGTTTCCTCAGGAGGGTATAGTTCTTTCCCCAATGGAGAAAATTGAGCCCTTCGTTCGTCATGTGTTAGGTAGCCCCGACCTCAAAGGAGTGGCGAGCGGCGGCCTGGAGCAATGTGGCGGCATGCCACTGCAAGGTACAGTCCGAGCTCGTGCAGGGGGGACGACGCCAGCGAAGAAGATGACTGGATTGGACGTCATCAAGGTCCAGGTTGGTGATTGGAGCGTGGGCAGGTACAACAGGAGTGGCGAAGCTGGGGCGCAGGAGCGGCGAGTGATTGTAGAGCGACGCGATCGGGGCTCAGGAGAGGCGTGAGTTTGGGGCCAGAAGAGATGTGGGCTTAGGGGCAGCATGGGCCAGCCCACACTGCGATTGTGTGTGCACTTGGTCCGTGCAGCAGAGCTGGTCGCCAGTTGTCTTGGTTAATCCTTGCCACTGGACCAAAACCTAGCTCTGTCAAGTCCGTGTGGTGGCTGGTATGCAACGGCCACCACACATTAAAAAAAATCCACGCACAGGCATCTTCCACACTTCAGTATGTAGTTCAGGACCTGGAATATTAGGTCCTTCATTGAAACACCGACAAACTCATTCCTTTTTGGCGTGGAAGCAAGTCATCCTCGATACGAGGCACTGCCTATAAATAATAATGAATAGTTCTTTGAACTATATACAATCTCCTTGTTGTTAAGTGGTTATCTGTTGTTTTTAAGTTAAGACTTGAACCAATTTAATGTATTTTATATATAATGCGAAGGGTAGGATTTGAAGTTAGCTTAACAAAACTGCTAGCGAAGATAATGGATGGAAGTTGAGAGAGTTTACGTAAACATGCTGCTATGTCGTAAAAGAGATAATGAGCAGTTTCCTGGTTTGGGTTCATGGGATCAAAGGAGAGGATAGGGACGAGAGAGATTTCCACTGGAAGAAACCCTGGATTAGTAATAAACAGAGAAAACATGTGGTGAAGATCGTAAGACATCATTAGGGCGGGCTTTGTTTCAAGAATCGAGACAAGGAACTAGGAGCCTTATTGGATATTAAGTTTTATGGGGAACCTCTATAGGTCAAAAGGTTTGTCAATATCCAGGTGCAGGCCCACCCCTAAAAATGGAATAAAGGTAGCCTCCTCAAGATTGCTCTCATCGACAGTGTGAGGGGAGGGTGAAACAGAAGTTGAGCTGGTCGAACACTTTGAGTGATCCCATGCTTTACCGAAGGAAGCTCTCGATGAAAGAAAGAGACTGCAAGCCAGAAAACTACTCACGTGCGGCAGGCGTTTATCTGATCGGGATGGGTATTAACTATTTGTTACAGTCGTATGTTTTTGCTATATAACTAATGTGTTATATTCCGTCTTAATCTCTGATTAAACACAATGGGCCCAAGTTTCCACACGCGCCTAGAACGGCGCAGTCCCGACCTGGGCGCCCGTTTTTCGCGCCACAAAGTGCGCCTAAAAAAATCCTCGGTATTCTCCACCTACCTGCAGGTCCTCTGGCCCTCGGCGCAGCCAGCACGAGCTGTGGGGGGGCGGAGCCAGGTCCCTGCGCTGAAAACAGTGCCGGGACCTCTGCACATGCGCGCTACAGTGGGCAGGCAAATGCAGTAGCTCCTGGCGCCGAACTGTGTGGGAGGGGCCCGAAGCACGCAGCCCCTAGCCCTGGCTGAATGGCCTCACTGGGGCTGCGTGAATAAGGCTCTTCCCACGGCCAGCTCCTGCTTCCCCCCAACCCCCACCGACCAGACCCGACACTCGCTCCCCCCCCCCGTCTCCGGACCAGACCCGACACCCGCTCCCCCCCTGCCTCCGGACCAGACCCGACACCCGCTCCCCCCCTGCCTCCGGACCAGACCCGACACCCGCTCCCCCCCCGACCAGACCCGACACCCGCTCCCGCCCCCGCCCCCGACCCGCGCTCCTGTTCCCGCTCCCCGACTGGACCCAATCCGACCCGTGCTCCTGTTCCCGCTCCGCCCCCCGCCCCCCAACTGGACCCGACCCGACCCGCGCTCCTGTTCTCGCTCCCCGCCTCCCCGACTGGACCCGACCCGACCCGCGCTCCTGTTCTCGCTCCGCCCCCCCGACTGGACCTGACCCGACCCGCGCTCCTGTTCCCGCTCCCCGACTGGACCCAATCCGACCCGTGCTCCTGTTCCCGCTCCGCCCCCCGCCCCCCAACTGGACCCGACCCGACCCGCGCTCCTGTTCTCGCTCCCCGCCTCCCCAACTGGACCCGACCCGCCACGCGCTCCTGTTCTCGCTCCCCGCCTCCCCGACTGGACCCGACCCGACCCGAGCTCCTGTTCTCGCTCCCCGCCTCCCCGACTGGACCCGACCCGACCCGCGCTCCTGTTCTCGCTCCGCCCCCCCGACTGGACCTGACCCGACCCGCGCTCCTGTTCCCGCTCCCCGCCCCCCCCGACTGGACCCGACCCGCGCTCCTGTTCCCGCTCCCCGCCTCCCCGACTGGACCCGACCCGACCCGCGCTCCTGTTCTCACTCCGCCCCCCCGACTGGACCTGACCCGACCCGCGCTCCTGTTCCCGCTCCCCGCCCCCCCCGACTGGACCCGACCCGCGCTCCTGTTCCCGCTCCCCGCCCCGCGCTCCTGTTCCTGTTCCCCGCCGCCCCGACTGGACCTGACCCGCGCTCCTGTTCCCGCTCCCCGCCCCCCCCCCCGGCTGGACCCAACCCGACCCGCGCTCCCGCCCCCGCCCCCCGACTCCCCCACCCCAACTGGACCCGACCCGACTCCCGCTCCCGGACTGGATCCGACCTGACCTCCCCTCTCTCCCTCTCTCTCTCTCTCCCCCTCTCCCCTCCTACCCCTCTCTCTCCCCTCTCTCCCCCCTCCCTCTCTCCCTCCCTCCCCGCCTCTCTCTCTCTCCCTCCCTCCCTCCCCTCTCTCTCTCTCTCTCACCCTCCCTCCCTCCCCCCTCTTTCTCTCTCTCTCTCTCTCTCTCCCTCCCTCCCTCCCCCCCCTCTCACTCTCTCTCTCTCTCTCCCTCCCTCCCCCACCCCCGAACCGAACCGAACCGAACCGAACCAAACCTCCCCTCCCCAACCCAACACCACCTACCTGTAAATCTGGTGCTGGGGATGGGCCCTGCCTGAAGTCTCGGGCCGGCCCGTTCAACCTTCGGTCCCGAAAGGCCTGCCTGAAGCACTTTCACACAGGTAGGAAGATGGTTTATTTAATCTTTTCTTTGCTTATAAATGTTTATTCAGGTTGGATTTATTTGTATAATATTTGTATAAGTATAAATAAGGATTGATTATAGAATTTAATGACTTCCCTTCCCCCCCCCCCCACCTCGTTCTGGACGCCTAATTTGTAACCTGTGCCTGATTTTTTAATGTGTAGAACAGGTTTTTTCAGTTCTACAAAAATCTTCACTTGCTCCATTCTACTTTAGTTTGGAGTACGTTTTCACTGTGGAAACTTTCAAATCAGTCGTCAGTGGCCGGACACGCCCCCTTTTGAAGAAAAAATTCTGTTCCAAAGTAGAACTATTCTACCTGACTAGAACTGCAGAAAAAAAAATGTGGAGAATTGCGATTTCTAATATAGTCCGTTCTCCACCAGTTGCTCCTAAAAATCAGGCGCAAATCATGTGGAAACTTGGGCCCAATATATCCACCAGATTGGTTTTACAGTCAATCCTGATTATTAAAGTGAATAGAGATAGCCTTAAACTGGGCTATTTTTAACAGTTTGATTGTTAAACCTGTGCTCATAAACCAGCCAATTCCTTACAGCAAATGTGTAGCTGTGAATTCTTAAGCAAAGAACCCATGAAGCAAATACACTACAGACAGTTTCTATAACAGACAGGGGAATCTGACTTGTTGATTTACCACCTTCGCAGTGAAGACAAAAATTACCTCCTGTGTCTCCAAGATGCTAGCTACTGAGATCTTCATTGCCTGGTTAATAAATGAAGGTTGTGAAACATTTTTTCCTTTTGTATACTCTTCAGGTATTGCACACTATCCAGCTGGATTAACAAAGCGCTCAACATTTACGCCAGTTAAGCAGCCTGTTTGCGGTTTTAGAAGTATGAAAGAAACAATATTACACTATGTAGTAATAGGCTTAATTTCTGCCTTTTCTACTAATGAAATTCAGTTTCTAAAAATAAACAAGAGATAAATCAGGCAAAGCCATAACGTTTTACAAAAACTTGCATTATTAATTTTTTAGCATAAGAAGAAAAGGTTCACCAAGTCCATGTATGGGTCCTAATACCTTTTTACCCAATATTTGTATATCTTTTTGGAACGGCAAAATAATCCCTTTTTTTTTTCATACAGGTACCAATAAAAGAGTGGTTTTCCAGAACTAGAAATTGCCTTTCATCTGGTTTTTAATTTTCCAGCAGTTTTAATAGAAGATCATATCAAGCAGAACTGTATGGGAAAAAGATCTTTTTACTCACATCATTCTTGGAATAAAGTTTAAAAAATAACAATTTTGTATGGATTTTTTTCATAGCACAAGGTGTTATTTTTGATCTAAGTATAACATTACTTCACATAAATATTGAAATATTACAAAGGATGTTAGTCTTCTTTCTGAAACTCTAAAAACAGCAATGCATGGACCTTCTGTCTTAATTATTTTATAGTCATCTTAACCACCTCACATTACAATTGGGTCTTGTGTGTCACAATTCTTTCGTTGAACAAAAAATTATACCACCCGCTATAAAACACAACTGCTTTGCCATATGTCACATCATTCTGTCAAGCATCACCAGTCTGTGTTACAAATTTCAATACTATACAGCTCACAGAAACAGTTATTAATAACTCTACAAAAAAATGAAGTTTGATTATAGCTAATCATATGTATTTCTCATTCAGCTCTCACATTTTAAGCTGACAGTTAGAAGGATTTTACCCACTGTACAGTAAACTGCATTCAGATATTTTCAAAGGATGCAGCAAGACATGCCAGCTTTGCACGCACTATGAAACAGCTAACCACGGGATCAGGTTGCCTAGAAACAACCTGATTATTACCGGCCACAGTGGGTTAGGAAGAAATTTTACCTGTTCCTTCAGGACCATTTGTCAAGGCTCATTAAAATGACATAGAGGAAAATGGACACATTAGTGCGGCTTCTGACAATAAACAGCACTGGCCTTTTAAACTGAATTTGAAAGATTTAGCAAACAAAACACAATCATTTTGCTACATTATAAATCTTCGTTTTTTTCTAGGATGAAAAAAAATCATTATTACATTACTATACCTCAGGCGTGTTCCAAGAAGAAAAGGGAAAATACTAATAGCATTCTCTGAAAATCATATATGAAAGCTGTGACAGCTGTCATCCTGTAAATGCCAAGGGCAGAAAGACCATCTAATAATGTATATCTGTATTCCACTGCAGTTCTGCTTTAGCTGGTACTTCCATTTAAAGCACGACTTTCAATCAAATATTACCGTTAATATCTGCTTTGAAATGAACACCAGTTTGTTTCATTTCACTCTGACAGCGCAAAAGATTTATCTTTGCATCTCAGGATAACAAAAACACAACAGCAGTGACATTGTCACGAAAACAAATGTACTAAATAAATTTGCTCTGCTGATGTCTTCCAGAAACATATTACAGTACAGGAAAAATGGTTATGCATAAGAGGAAAAGGGATTTTAAAAATTAAACAGATAAAAGTGAATGAATCTACACAATGAAAAATGTCAGGAAACAATAACAGACATTATTAAGCCCGAGGGAAAAATCTACTCCTATGCTGAAAAGTTCGTTTGAATTTACAGAAGGAGTGTCCTGTACTCATTTCATCGCAGATTGATGTGGGAAGTATCACTCTTGAAAACTATTGTGAATGTAGCTGAAAATTTTGAATAAATTAAGCAGCTTAATTTCTCTGCGTTGCATTCTTTTCAGAATGTGGTCCTCACAACTTTAAAAATGCACTATGTTATCTTTATAAATAGAAGTTCTTCCTGACCAAAGAAAATTGTCCCCTACTGTGTACCATCTGTGCATATCTGTGCTGTATTGCTCATAGTACTAACAAAACCTCGTACTTTTTCCCAAATTCAGCTTTTATAATGATAGTAAGTGTCCAGATAAACAAATGTCATTATTACCATCAGAACTGTCATTACAGAAAGGCTTCTTTTGTGCATTTTTGTCATTACTGATGCTCCTGCTGGGGTGTGAAAATTTTTGCCATTTTGGGCACTTACATTCCCAATGGTCTAACATTGTTCATTTATCTTAGCAATAAAAAAGCCGTTGAGCAAAGAGGGGTAGATTGTCAAGGGAAAGTGTTATCTGTGTTAGATGCACCACTGGGAATACCTGACACTCAACAAAAGGAATAAAAAATATTGAAAAAGGAGAAAACCATCAATTTCACATCTAAAGGTGGTTAATAATAATCACCCACAGTATTTGACTGTTGAACAATCAAATTGAAAAGTGTGCACTTTATTCGGAGTCAGACATGAACTTACTGTGTTTAGCAAAGTATGATAATTGTCAGAGATGTGTGTCGTGCTGATCTGCCAGAGGGACTTGCCAGGAACTTATGGAGACAACTCAGGAGTCAGCCACTTTGTTTGTTTGACTTTGAATAACTTTATTTTCTTCACAGACTGCAAGATATATTAAATGTCAATTCATTTTCTTAAAAACAAAATAAAAAAGCTTGAAATACTCAGCTAGTCCATCAAGATCTGAAAAGGGAAACATCACATTAGTATTTTGAGTGCAGACCCTTCATCAGAACACTAACCTGTCTTTTTTTTTTTGCAAATGCTGATGGCACTGATGTGTATTTCAAGCATTTGCAACTTTTCTCCCCTTTCTGTTTTATTAAATTATGTAGTGCTAAAACATGTTTAATATGTTTTCCTGCTGTATTTTCTAGTTGTGTATTGGTTGTGAATGTTCCTTATTTCAACTGGTGGACCTGTATTAATGTTAACGGTCTTTGTTGCTGTAGTCACAGTGAGTTCAATAACTTCAGAGGCGGGAGCTGTTGGCATTTTGCTGGGCTATATGATGGCACAAAACTGTTACTGAGATGAGTGCCACCTGGCATGCCACCAGTGGAGGGCATCTGCCCATGATACCCACTGATCTTTGTGAATTGAGAATAAAGGGAATTTATGAAGTTTCAGAATCCTTCATCATGGTTTCCTGTCGCCAACTCCAAGCAATTGGAAGCACTTTGAAGTGCTATCCACAAAGCCTTCAGAGCAGCAAGGATAACCTAAGGCTGATGTAAACGAGTTCTCCACTGCAGAGCAAATAGTGTTGCTATCTACAAAATGACAGATTTAGTGTGGACTATTATTGGTCTATGGCATCACTCATGTGGGAGAGATCCAAGTGTTTTGCTCTTATACTACTCACACCACTTTCCAATATTGTGTTCAATAAAGAAAATGACGCCTCAATTTATGCTGCTGCTGCCTCTATTAGGAAGCAAGCCCACTTGGGTTTGTATCACCATAACATTCAGTGGGTCTACAAAGTATGCTGGATTTCCGCTCCAAACCAATTGATGATCAATACTCTCCACCCACTGTTCTTCCTTCCTTACCAGTGTTTTTTGTCTTGCTCTGTGGTTTTTCTTCAACATAACTATTTATTTCTCCCATCGTGTGTGTATCTGTGCTAATGCCTGCTTCAAGTGGGGATGGTGGTTAAGCATTTGGCTGCTGCAGCTGCTGCTCCGTTGGGTTGCCTTGTTCTGTGAAGAGAAGAGATTATAAATTATAAGTAAATAAGCACAGTTCTCCATTTGCAAACTGTTATGTCATTGCATGCACTTATATTTAATCAAAGTGCATGGATATGTTGACATAATATACTGGGCATACTGTTAGTATGGTACATACCACTATCTGTGGCCTCTCCTCCAATCTGCACAGTTTCAATGCTTTGTAAAGTATATCACATGATCAAATCAACTATTCTGCCATCATATGGAATCAGTTCTTAATGACTGAGGTTTCAACATCTGTTGTACACTATACCCTTTCATTAGGTGCTAGTTTGACCTTTAAAAACACAACGGCTTGAATTTTGCAGTAGAAATAAGGGTAAGGCTATCAGCACTTCCTGTTATTATGGAGTAAATTGGACAGCAACTTCTGACATCCACACATGCACAGTAAAACGCGGAAATCAGGAAGTTGTCATCCGAGTTGCCCTGCTCCTCCAGAGGCTTAACTCTAACAGTATCTCTGAAGAACATAAGAAATAGAAGCAGGAATATACCATATGGCACTTCAAGCCTGCTCCGCCATTCAATAAGATGATGGCTGATCTTTGACTTCAACTCCACGTTCCCACCCAATCCCTATATCCCTTGATTCCTTTAGAGTCAAAAAATCTATTGATCTCTGCCTTGAATATACTCAATGAATGAGCATGCACAGTGCTCTGGGGTCTAGAAGTCCAAGATTCACAACCCTCTGAGTGAAGACATTTTTCCTCATCTCAGTCCTAAGTCAGAGACTTGGCAATCAAATACATGGAGGTGTGTGAATTTGCAGTATTTACCCACTAGATACCCTCGAAACACACCAGAAAAAGTTAGGGCTGGTCCACTCAAGAGTAAGTGAATTTTTATCGCCATGATCTTAATTACTGCCAAATTACCTTTCTGTCACTGAAAATTTACTTTTAAAAGAGTGGACTCTCATTTCTTCAGATTTTAATTATTGTTGGAGAATTAATTTTTTTTCACTTTTGCTTTCTGTCACTTTTATCTCTCTCTTAATCTCATCTTTCGTTCCTTCTCTTTAGTTTACTTTCTGTACATCATTTGACATTGAATTAAATATTCTAACTGACACATTCTGGTTCAGACTTTACGTGTCTCAGTAAGACTTCTTCAATCTGATTAGTTAAGGAGGCACACCGTTGCTTGTCCTGTTCACTCAGGTCTCAGATCACCGGTAGAGAACGCTGCATTGTTTTAACTCTCTACTAACCACAAGTCGCAGTGCAAAAGCCCACAGAAAGTCTGTGGGAAAGTGTAAGTGTAGTGCCGTTCGTTCGCTGCTGTCTGCAAAATTTGGGCCACTGTAGTTGTGGTGTTGTTATTTGGCCTATGGACCTACCCTCCTGCAGTATATTCTCTCTCTTTTCTATTATGGCATTTATAATGCGATTTAGATAATCTTGCTCTTTATCATTTGTTTCGTTCTTCCTAATATTCTTCTGTGTCAACACATCATTCTTTTTGTTCACATCCATCTATGCCCTGTACTTCCACTATACAGTAACATGTATGCCTTACCTTTATGCTCTTAAGTGACGCACCTTCTTCCATACCTAATGGTAAGCGCGTCTTGTGGTGGTGATATCACTAATCGCATCTGCGCCATATTGTCTCGCTTCTTGTCTTTTGTTCAATTCGGATACAATCCTTTCCCCACAATCACTCCAGTACTGTGCTTTCCAGACCTCAAATGGACTCCGCACTGAAGTGATTTTTCTCCATTTGTATGCCGTAATTTTCCCAACAAGTGCATGATCCACATCTGGATTACTAAGGTTGTGAATATTTTAATAGTTTACCAACAGCGTTAAAGGATCTTGTTTCAGGTGTATTGCTGCTAATTCTTTGCTGCTGCTAATGAAATTGAATGTATACAATGACATATTTGATATCCACTTACTGCTTAATTTATTAGAGGTTAGTTAATTTTTTGGGTGGAAATCATCTTTTTCTTCCATTTTTAGAGAAAGTAAGAATGTTGACCTCTTGATGTCAGTGCTGAGCACTCTTAAGTTAGATATTTGCAGTTCTGAATTTCCACAGGCTGGGGGATGGCAAGGAGATGCATTTTCACATCATTTCTCCAGTGGTTCTGCTGAAGTTACAGGTGGGAGATGAGAGCAACCACCAATGAATTTTAGGGTCAGTAAGTTCAGGCACAGTGCAAAGCTCTCTCTAGTCTGCCTCAGGAATGTGCCGAGGACTTAACCTGAAAAGGGCACAATCCTACTTTCAATTACCAGTGGAAATTGTTCCACTTTCCTCATCATTTTTATGGAATCTCCGAGTGAGATTGCCAACATGGCAGCAATTGATGGCCACAAGTATCTGAGTCGAGACAGCTCATTTCAAATTGATTGCAGAGTGAGAAAAAACTTCCTACCATCAAACCAAATTGGATCTGAACTCATACTGCAGACGTAAAGAGACATGGGGGAACTGTAAATATCACTGTCTGGGCAGTAACATGGTGAAGCAGATCGCCCGCTCTTCATAGAATCCGCCTGATTTTCATTCCATTGATTTAAAAATCAGCAGGTACTACAACACCCAGGTGATCTGCTCCAACATGTAACTGCCCAGGGAGCAAAAGTGAAAATTATTCCCAATAAATCTAATTTTCCTCCACTTCACTCCCGAACAGTGCCCCAAAAAATAGGTGCAATGTAATGGATAATTTGATGTCAATCAGTTGCTTTCATTCTGCGCCTGAATAACACTACACTTGAACTTCCTCTATGGCTTTCCTTGGGTGGGCGTAGTGGGGGAGGAAGAATTTTAACTCAGTCTGTATGTTGGGAACGTGGTTGGAGTGGGAGCCTTAAAGAATAGAGCATTCAGCATTACCAACCCGGTTCCTACTTGAATCCTGTTGGCCATCATTTTAACTGCTCGCTGCAGTTAGGTGACTGAGGCACCCACTAGAAGCTCCATTCATTTGTGCAAATCGAGATTCCATTGTATCAATGGGACTCTGGTTATATTTTAAACTTGGGCCAAAGCGGAGAATCTGCCATGGCCTTTCTACCAAGGGAATGCAGGTGTGCTCCTCCGGGCACAAGGAAAGTCCAGTCCATCCCTCAGTCACACGTAAAATGCCCCACATCTGAAATCTGGGCTCGTGACTGCATTTTGCACTCACCCTTTCACCTGCTCGTAACCCACAGGGAGTTAAAAATCAACCGCCTATTGTCTGCACCTGACTCAGCTTGAAGAGGGTGCAGAAATGTAAGTTTCAAACAACTGAATTTCAGAGGGCTTTGCAACCAGATTTCCTCTAATGGCCCCTGGCACAACTGGTTCCAGAGGTGTTATATAGGTACTATCCAGCTTAAGGAGCAGGCTGGTATTGTCAAGATACATCTTCATTTTTTTTGAATAAAAAAAATTGTTTTTGCTGCTTGAATACTTGTTACAGAACGCAGTTAGTTTTTTGCACTCAATAATGTACACTTAGCATTCATTACTGTGGCACATTACATTTGCAATATAGCATATTTGGAAACAGATGACATAAAACAACCAAAAGCCACTGTAACAGCTACTAATCCATTTCCCTGCTCATACACACTTGCTCCTTGCTCATCAGAATAAGAGAGAAGCCTCACAGTCAAACCTGCATTCTCCCTCTTATCCCATATCATTATTCTTCACATGTACACATGTTTTCCCACTTTCTTCACCTAATGTTTGGCACCACACTCTTACCAGCTCCCTGGTCAGAATGTAGGAAAGCCCAGACTCTGCTTGGGGTGCTGCTAGCATCACAGCCATCAAATAGCAACACAAACTAATTCACAGGGGATAAATAAACCCACATACTAATTTAAAACTTCTTCATCAGAAAACATTGAGTTAATAATCCAGCTTCATTCCCTGCAAAAATCAAAATCCTTCTGGCTCTCCAATGAGACTTTAACTGTGCCTGTCACTTTAATGGTGCTGGTGACTTTAAGGCTCAGCAAGTGCCCAGACTTCTGCAGCCAATGCTGCCCCCCTAAGGTGCCTCCTTTATTTTAATTCAGCCCAAAGGTAAATTCGGGCATTAAACTCTGATCCCAGTGGAGGTGCATTTCCCGCTTATGGCTACTATATACCACAAGGGAGAAAATGATCAATCCAGATGTGTGTTAATCCATTGCACCATCTCAACACTTACATAGTTATATTTTAATTACACATATTTAATGCAACTCAAATTTTACAAATGTGCAGAATTGGAAAATATTGAAATTTCTTTTCTAATTTGGTTGGAACAAAACATGGAAAACTAAATAGCGAAGATGATACTTGCACAATAATAGTCAGCTGATTAGCTCTTAATATATTCTTGATTAACAAAAATCCCTCATTAGAATGTCCCAATTATTTTAAGCATAATTTTTCTGCAGACCCAATATTCTGCTGTTGTACAATACAAAATTCTCTTATTCTCTTACGATATAGCATTTTGAAATGAATACAAATTATTCTATGTACTATTTCACACCATTCACAACAGCCCAATATAATTCTATTATGAAGCTCCATTCACATCATTGGGCATTTAAAAGGATATATTCTATATAAAGAAGCTGAGGTAACTTGCAGCAAGCATGCATCAAAGTGAGTTTAAAGCTCAGACTGCCACATTTCTCACAATCATTGCTAAATAAGAAAAAAATGTTAACCAGTAATATCACTAAACATTCAAATCAAAATGGCGCAAATCATATTTTCAGGATTATTTGCAAACAACACTTAGCTAACTTTTTTCCAAATCGAAGTTCCCTAGGAGCCCTCCCCCCTCCCTTCCTCCCATTGGAACATTTAGACGGTATGAAAGATGCAGCTTTAAATAAATCAATAGCTACTTTCAGTCCCCAACGTGCAGTGCAATGATACCATGATGGCAGCCTTGAATGTAAGAAGCAAATGGATAAATGCAATTTACTTGTCAGAGAAACAATACTGTACTATTAAGGAAATTCCAAACACAAGGAAGAAAATCTTAAACAGATAACTTACCAGTCCTGTAGATGTTGCTAGAGATAACTCCTTGGGAATGAAGAAAATCTTAACTAGTTAATCCTTGCTGAATGGTCAATGTCTTATAACAATATCAAACTCAGAAGCAAACAATTGCTTTAAAAGAGAAGGGAATTGAAAAAGTACTATGGATTTTAAGTACTTAACTCTGGAGGAATTTCTCCGATTTATTTTCCTTCCAAGGTTTAATAAAGGTTTCTAAAATTATGAAGGACTTTGATAGGGTGAACAGGAAAAGACTATTTCCTGTGGTTGGGGAGTCAGTGATGAGCGACCTTCAACTTAAGATTGTTACTGAGAGTGAGGAAAGAGATTCGAAGAAATTTCTTTATCACCAGGGAGGTGTTGAGCTCGGCATAATTTTGTCTTTTAAGGGGAAAAATAGATTAAATGTTTGAACCAGAGAAATGCACAGGGCTATGAGGAGCGAGCAGAACAGTGGGAGTAGTTTTGGACTGCTTTCGATCAGCACAGACATAATGGGCCAAATACCCTCCTTCTGCACTGTAAACATCTATGCTTTTATAGATGAGTACTTAATATTCATAGTTTTAACTTTTTCTTTTCTTTTACATTCAATTCAGCAAATATTTCATTTTAATACACTGCAGCTTTCAATTTTTCTGCAAGTAATATGTGTCCATAAAGCAGAAACTAAATGCTTATAATGTTCTCATTTGTGTCAAATTATCAACCATGGTTTTCAGAACTAATTCCCGACAATTTCCATGTCATACATTATTATTTTGACGCAAAATGCAACAATATCATAAACAATGAATAAATATATGATTTTTGCCAGTTTGCAAATTCAACCAAAAATTATTTTGGTGTGTGTGGCTATTTTATTTTATTGCTTTCCTATAATTAACTATGTTTCACGCATTTCTTTAACGTATAATATATTTTAGCCAAAACTAAACACAACAAAAGAAAAGTATTCAATAGTTTTGGAAAAATGATTTGCATTCAGAGAAAAGGAAAGTATAGAATTCTGCCAGCACCAATCATGAGTAAGATAATGTTCCAAGCTTTGTTGGGATACAATTATGTTACAGTGGCCATCTTCTATTCTTATTCATTTCTGTTTTCTCTTTTATCCCTAGTTCTTAAAAAAAAATGGAGAACAAAGTCTTACTTCAATAAAAACCGGCTCTAAAATCTAGCGGGGGTGGGGCGGGGGAAGCACATCCCTGCATAAGTGCTGCCATGTATCTTTCTTCAGCAGCAGCTGCTAATCGCACCAATATTTGCAGTTGGGTGATGGGTCAAGAGAAGCAGGTGATCGGCACATTCCGCCAGCCAGCCGCCAAAGTCCATTGGCAGCAATGGGATGAAGTATAACCAATGCATTTTTGAGGCCAATGTTCTGCCAACTAAACTTTCTTTGGAACCAGCAAAGTTCAGCAAAGGAACCAATGCTCATTTTATTCAGTTTCAATGGGATAAGACAGTGAATAAAAAAATTCAATGGTTGACCAATATGATTATCTTATACAGGGTACTCATTTTCAAAAGAACTTTATTTTCTACAGTCAAAAGAAATACAAGACCATGCAATGCAAAACAAATAAAGATATGTCAACAAACCCAAAAAGTTAAACATAGCTGTGATTACAAAACACCTAGGCCTAAAAATTTGATTGCGCTGGAAAACATGTGCACAGGGCACGGGGCGCACACTGCACGTGCCTGTTGGTGTTGTCCCAGGCAGCATGTAATATCCGTGATGCAAGCTTATCATAATGATTCAAGTGTGCAGCCAGTGTTATCTGCACTATTTATTGGCTGCACACCTATTTGGGGAGGGAGGGGGACTGGAAATTGGATGTCTCTGATTAAAGGCAGTCATTACCTCTTAAATCACAAGTAGACTCTTGCTGCAGGAGACTTCTGAACAGATAAATGGCTGCTAGAACTCCAGATGATGCAGTCAGGTTCTTGGATGCAGTGTTGAAGGCCCTGGTCCAGGCGATGGACAGGAGGAAGAAGACCCTGTTTCCATCAAGGTGTAGAAAGCCCTCCAGACAATACTTCCACTACCAGTGAGAAGACATTGCTGAGGCGGACAATGCCAGGAGCATCTGATTTGTCAAGTTAACAATGCTGCTCTCTTACTCTCTGATCACACCTCAACCACCTCCAGCTTCACTATTCACAAGACTCACAACTAACCCCTCTTCCACTTCCTGTCACTATTCTACAATCACTGCACCATACTTCACTACAGCTCCTTTTCCTCATACTTACATACTCACCACTATTACAACCCTCACTTCAGCATAACTCCCACCTCACATCTTACACACTGCACACAAAGTATTCCACCATGATAGGCACATTTATCTGGAGCAAACATCGCACAAGACTGTTACTAGACATTCCCTTCTTTATTGCAGGAGTAAGACGTGCCAGCACAAGAGGTCAACTTTGCCTCTACACCCTCTCCCCCCTCGAAGAAAGCGTGCTGACCATCATGAGTAGTGGCAGAGTCATGGTCATGGCAACAAGCAACGTTGGAGGAGACATTGCACAGGGTTTCTTCATGCCTTATTTTCTTTTCCTCTTCTATCTCAGCCTACACACTCTGCATAACAAATTGCAGATGCTTTCACCAGCCACTTCTCTATCTGCTCCCTCTCCACACCAACAGCTAACCCTTGTCCCTCTCTTTCATTTCAAGTGCTGAAGATGTAGAGATTTCTCTGCCACTTAAGGAAAAGGAGGCCAGCCTTCCTGATGATGCAGAATCAGTCAATCTCAGCCTCACAGGCACCAACTCAGATACTGGCACCACTTGTATTTTAGGCTAGAGGATACATCTTCACGTGGTTAATTACTGGGCACAAGTGTGCAGGAAGTAGGACAGAGAGACCGGATACCACAGCTGTCAGCTCGTCAGAGGGCAAGATCGCTTACTAGCTCTGCTGCAGAGGACTCAGATGCTTATGTTGAGGGCCCAGACTATCGAAGAAGGCAGATGGGCAAATACCAAGAAATGAAAAGGTACATTGGGCAGCCTGCAAGTGTGCTGATTCACAAAGAAATCTAGCTTCAACTTGTGTCAAGGCTTCAAGCAGAGCATGGAGACCTTACTGTCCAACATGGACCGAATGGTCAGCTCCAACAACACGACAGTGGTGCTCACTCTTGGCGAGCCATCAAAGTTATATTATTTGACGATCAGTACATCATAAAATGATCAACCATAAAATTTAGGAGTCACAGTAGGTAGTATAGTTGGGAGCAGGAAGTTACAAAGGCAAATCAGAATATTTTCTTAATGGTGAGGTATTAAAAGTTGTGGAGCAGCAAACTGATTTGGATGTCCACGTGCCCAAATCACCAAAGGATAGTGCATAGATACAAAAAGTAATCAAAAGGGCTAATGGAATGTTGGCCTTTATCTAAATGAGATTTGAATACAAAAATGAGGAAGTTATGATTCAGTTGTACAGAGCCTTGGCCATACCCCATCGAGAGTTCTGCATTTTAGTTTGGAAACCACATCTCAGGAAAGATGTACTGGCCTAGAGGGGGTACGATGTTGATTCACCAGCATGATAACGGGTCTTAAATCATTAATATATGAGGACAGGTTGCATAAATTTGTTTTGTATTCCATTGAATTTAGAAACTCGAGGGGTGATCCAATCAAGGATTTCAAAAATGATAAAAGAAATCAATTGGGTAAATATAGAGAAACTATTTCATCTGGTTGGGGAATCCAGATGGGGGGCATACTTTAAAAATTAGAGTTATGCTATTTTGGAGCCAAATCAGGAAACATTTTGTCACACAAATGGTAGTGGAAATCAGGAACTTATTTGATGTTGAATCAATGGAAATTTAATGTTTGAGATCGATAGCTTTTTGTGAGGTCAGGGTATCAAGACCTAAGGAGTAAAGGCAAGGATATTGAGTTCAGGTACAGATCAGCCATGATCTAAATCAAGTAGCTGAATAGCCTAGTCCTTCTCCTCTGTTCCTAACTACAAAATATAGACTACAGCTGTGCCCTAAAACAGCAGGAATCTGTCCCATGGAATAATCTCCCATCTTCAGCATCCCACAGTCAATAAAGTGCCCCATAATCCTTTAGGCTCTGAAGGACCACCTTCCCCATTTTCAACACAGTGGTGTCTTACAGGACAAAAGAGGGTGCAATTATCAGGGAGATTACTTTTTTTAATGCAATTTCAGTTAGTTAGAGCAAATCTGAGTTTCAAATAGCTGTATCTCTGGGAGGACAGCATAACCAATGCATATAATCTGCTGCATGCAATCAGACCTAGACATCTGTCCTACATGTCTTTGTTATTTCAATGCTTATTGTTGTATCAGTGGATTATGGATGTGTTTATTTGCAACAGAAAAATGCTCTGATTGGATCCCCTTGATCATATGACCTGATTGCTGATTGTCCCCTTGGAGGATAAGATACACCCAGCAGTTTCTCTGGAATGTGTAATTAGAACCGCTCTGCCTACATAATCAGTGACTTTGCAAAGTGTAATTCGAGCCATTCTGACTGCCGACTCCAGACAGGAGAGCTCATTCACAGATTATGACCTCCCCCTATCTCCACATTACTGACCCATCCTCCAGCCCAAGTTCCTGCCCAATCCCAGCCCAAGTTCCTGACGTCCCGGCAGCCCAAGTTCCTGATGCCCCCCCCAGCCCAAGTTCCTGATTTCCCCCAGCTCAAGTTCCTTGCCCACCACCCGTCCCCCTCCGATCCCCCACTGTGCCATAGATGGGGCACTGTGTGTGGGTCACGGATTGTTAACAGGTTTATTGGGTATGATGTGAAGAGTGGTAGTGTCATGACTTCTAGATTTCATCCACTCCAATTTGTCACACACGCACCGACTTTTCCGAGAAATCGGGTGTGGGTGTAAAGAGGATGGGGTTGGAAGAACATAATCCGTCTTCCCCGAGTTCCCTCTCTTTCACTCCCTCAGTCTCTCACTCTCTCTCCCCAGGCTCTCTCTCACTCTCCCAGTATCTCTCTCACTCTTTCTCCCTCCCCCATCTCTCTCACTCCCCAATCTCTCTCTCTTCCCCAGTCTCTCACTCTCTCTCTCCACCCAGACTCTCTCTCTCTCTCTCTCTCTCCACCCAGACTCTCTCTCTCTCTCTGCCTCACTCTCTCTCTCTATTTCTCACTTTCTCTCTTTCTCCCCGTCTCTTTTTCTCTCTCCCCCCCCCAGTCTCTCTTTCTCCCCCCCGCCAGTCTCTCTCGCTCTCTCTCTCCCCCTCAGTGTCTCTCTCTCTCTCCACCCAGTCTCTCTCTCCCCCCCCAGTCTCTCTCTCTCCCCCCCAGTCTCTCTCTCTCTTCCCCCCCAAGTCTCTCACTACCTCCAATTTTTTTCTCTCCCACAGAAGGCCACAAAAATGTTCATGTAGATAATCACAGCTATATTTTAGGCAAAAGTCTAAATCAGCAAAGGAACGTAGCAGCACTGGGCACCACACGATACAGATCCCGCTCTCAGGTTCGAGGAGTCTAAGCATGCGCAGGAGGGAGGGGGCGGAGTCCAGAGCAGTCGTGTGCATGTGTAGCACGTTGGGGACAAAGTCCAGAGCATACATGCAAATAATCACTCCGATGGATTATACAATATACTGACCATTAGAGGAATGCATTATAGTGACAATACTCTGTCATGGTGAAATGCTTCTAGGATACAACAAGATCCAGACATTAGTAGAAGGTGTATGATCTGTTAAACTCACATGACATAAATCAGAACTCATGCAAAGCTTTAGTTTTGGGACGAGATCAGAACTCTGTGGGTCGTCTAGAATTTCCATGATTCATGCATAGTTGAAGCCACAAAAGGACAAACCAGAGAACTGAACTGAAAAATCCCATTGTTTGTTAAATATTGTAAAAAACACAGGAATAAATGTTACGGCTTAGCACCTCTGGAGCAAAGCTTCAGGTGACGGTAGCACAAATTGGGAAATCAGTTGCAGAGCCAAGTGCATTCAGTCTGTGGCCCACAAGATTTCACAGCCATTAGAATTAATGGACAGAAAATCTATCGGGCGTATTAACTTCCATGTCCAAATTTACGATAATGCAGTTCTGTTGTACGGAGCTCTGTACTTGTAAAATGCACCCTATCTTCTACAAAATGGTACCTTGTATGGCTTGATTCTATTTTCATTGTTTTTAAATATTGTCCTGTTCCAGTTTCTATTTTGCTGTTTTTCTGCTTCCATGTATTATTTAACTTGCAAATAAATGTGACCAAGTAGCTTTATCCTGGACATTGGTTTCATGATGTGTCAGAATAATGGTGAAACTAATACGTCGCTGTTATTTATGCATAAATGCTACAGCAACTTCAGGCGAGAAGCAGATGTGCGGTTAAATGCGTAGATCTAAAGTTGCGATCCAAGTTGTGTCATTGTGCCATCTGCTTCTTGAAAACAGCAATTTGCTGTCTGCATCATCAATGACATGCATTGAATGTCAATAAGTTGCTGTATTTGCACAGTAGATACGAAATAAACCAGTCTCAGATATTTCGGGCTAACAATTAGTATAAGTACCCATTTAATGACATGATAAATGTTAATGACTGCCAATCAACCTCCCTGGCACTGAAAATTAACCATTACAAGTGTGGAGTCTCATTCTTTCAGGTTTTGAATCTTTAGACGAGATTTGAAAAATGTCAAATTTATAATTAAAATTCACTTTTCTTACTTTTCCTTTCTGACTCTTTTTTCTCTCTCTCTCTTATTCTAATCATTCTTTCCCTCTCATTATTTCTCTTTCTGTACCAGATTTGACATTGAATTCACCCCCTTTAATTCACCCTCCTTCTCAGTCCTTCCACTATTTATTTCCCAATTCTTAAATCTCATTGGTTAAGGAAATACCCTTAAATAAATATATACTGTTACTTGCCCTATTCACTCAGGTCCCAGATTCCCTGTTTCCCGCACTCTGCCATTATCAGATTTCACTTTCAGGAACATTGTGGGCAGAAGTTTTTGAGCTGCAGGATGCAGAGGCAAGTCTAACTAATGGCAGATACTGTTAGATGCACTACTACAGCAAAATCTGGCCCAATATTGGCTTAATAGTGATTTACTTCAATATATACTTCCAACTTAGTAAATTGCATTCACTGCTCATGATACGGTCTCCTCTACATTGAGGATATTAAATGCAGAGAGGTTCATCACTTTGCCGAACATCTCCATTCAGTAAGCAAGCATGACCCTGAGCTTCTGGTCGCTTGCCACTTTTCATTTTCCATTTCACTCTCAATTCCAGCATTTTCTTTTTTTATTTCAGATTTTACTTCTGGGAACTTAATATTCCTGTTTATAACATTTTCAGGAAAGCTGGTGAGCATAAAAGAGGTACATGAAATGACAATATGTAAGGGATTTTCTCACTGCACTGGTTGTCTTAGGAGTTTCTGTTAAGACAGAATCCATATAGAGTTAAGAAGTATGCAGATAAATTGTATCATTCTTGGCGTGCATCAGATGCCATCAAACAGTGGAGTTGATATTGAGGTGGAGATCTGCATTCAGTTCAAGACTGGAATAAAAAAATAATCTGCATAATCAAAGTGGAAAATGGTTTTAGAATGCATCCAAGACTGATTCATAGGTCAGTCAACAACATGCATTGTTTAATTTCATTCTGGGAAGTGAAATGGAGTAAATTACAGATGAGTGGAGGAGAATAACTAGGAAATAATGACAAAAAATAGTTAGGTTCAATATGAGAATAGAAAAGGTTAATGGAAAGTAAAGTATGTTAGTGGTAGAGTGGAAAAATGCAAATTCAGCAAGATGAGAATTCATCTAGCCTAATTTACTTGGTCGGAAAATTTGGAATACATATTGACAAATCAGCAGTGGAGAATCTCTGATATGAGATGCATGAAGTACAAAATAACTGTATTCCTGTGAGGTGAAAGGAGGGAAGGTGTTAAAGTAGAGAGTTCTATTGATAAATCGAGAGAGTAAAACCAAGCTGAATCTTAAAAGGGAGGCAGAAATGAAGATAGGGTTAACAATACTAAAGATATTCAAAAGGAATATAGAAATTATAGGCCAGAGGTGAAGAGGGAGATTAGAAGGGCTTAAAGTGATAAAGAAAAAAGACGAGCAGACAATATGAAAGGAATCTGTAAAGGCTATTCTATGCATATAAAAAAACGATTAGTTAAAGTGAGGTTAGGAGCACTGATGGATGAAGGAGGGAGTCTAATTGTGTAAGGCACTGATATTAAATAAATAATATTGCATTGGATTTTATAAATGATGGTAGAAATGAGAACAAAGGCGTACTATACAAGAATATAGGACACTGGATAGAGCTAACTGTAGAAAAATAATTGGTTCTGAAAAAATTAGCAGACACATAGATAAATACAAGCTTGTAGTGCCTGCATTAAAAGAAATGTAACAGCACAATAGAAAGTTGGATGATGGACAAGAAACAAGTTGAATAACTCCTCTCAAGATTGAGGTTGGGGCAAAGCGGGTTTGGGAAAGAGAATCCAGAAATGTAATTAAGTAATTATAACTGAGTTCCTTGGGTGCAGTCTCTCTAACTTAGAGAAGTGAGAGCAGACAGGCGCACATCAAATGCAAAGTACTTTTCTTCAAAGTTGTCAGCAGCAGTGCCCAAGAGACCAATCCTCCATTCTGGGAGAATCTCTGGCAATCCATGAAGGTTGGCAATCCTACCAACCAGGCCCATCCATTTTAAGACAGTTAGGAGCCAATCGCCAACATCCCCCTGAAATGCTGGATCCCATGATGAGTCGGCCAGCTTCGAGTATAGGTGAGAGACAGGGCCTTGAAAAGGCCAACAATGGGCCCAAGTTTTGTTGTTGGCATAGGAAGAGCACGCCTGCTCTTCATGGTCTCACTAAAATAAAAATTATTAATTCCCAATGGACATTTTTTAAGTGGCTTCCAGCAGTCCCTTTAAGGATCAGTGGTTAGACTGCTCACCACTCGGTACAACCAGGATATGTGACACACACTCTGCCTATTTGTACCTGATAATTGCAATCATCATCACTGGCAGTCCCTCGGGATCGAGGAAGACTTGCTTCCGCTCTTAGCATGAGTTCTTAGGTGGCTGTACAGTCCAATACGAGAAACACAGTTTCTGTCACAGGTGGTACAGATAGTCGTTGAAGGAAAGGGTGGGCAGGGAGCCTGGTTTGCCTCACGCTCCTTCCGCTCCTGCACTTGATTTCTGCATGCTCTCGGCGACGATACTCGAGGAGCTCAGCGTCCTCCCGAATGCACTTCCTCCACTTAGGGCGGTCTATGGCCAAGGACTCCCAGGTGTTAGTGGGGATATCGCACTTTATCAGGGAGGCTTTGAGGGTGTCCTTGTAACGTTTCCTCTGCCCGCCTTTGGCTCATTTGCCATGGACGAGTTCTGAGTAGAGCACTTGCTTTGGGAGTCTCGTGTCTAGCATGTGAACTATGTGGCCTGCTCAGCGGAGCTGATCAAGTGTGGTCAGTGCTTCAATGCTGGGGATGTTGGCCTGGACGAGGACGCTAATGTTTGTATGTCTGTCCTCCCAGGGGATTTGAAGGATCTTGCGGAGACATCGCTGGTGGTGTCTACTGTACACAGTACATGTATCTGAGCCATACAGGAGGGCGGGTATTACTACAGCCCTGTAAACAATGAGCTTGGTGACAGTGTTGAGGGACTGATCTTCAAACATTCTTTTCCTCAGGCGGCCGAAGGCTGCACTGGAGGCGGTGTTGGATTTCATCATCAATGCCTGCTCTTGTTGATAGGAGGCTCCTGATATAGGGGAAGTGGTCCACATTGTCCAGGGCCATGCCGTGGATCTTGATGTTTGGGGGCAGTGCTGTGAGGCGAGGACAGGCTGGTGTAGGACCTTTGTCTTACTAATGTTTAGAGTAAGGCCCATGCTTTCATACGCCTCGGTAAATACGTCGACTATGTTCTGGAGTTCAGCCTCTATGTGTGCACAGACGCAGGAGTTGTCTGCGTACTGTAGCTCGACGACAGAGTTTGGCGTGGTCTTGGACCTGGCCTGGAGAAGGTGAAGGTTGAACAGCTTCCCACTGGCTCTGTAGTTTAGCTCCACTCCAGCGGGGAGCTTATCAACTGTGAGGTGGAGCATGGCAGCGAGGAAGATTGAGAAGAGGGTTGGGGCGATGACACAGCCCTGCTTGACCCTGGTCCAGACATCAATTGGGTCTGTGATGGATCCGTTGGTAAGGATCACGGCTTGCATGTCATTGTGGAACAGGCGGAGGATGGTGACGTACTTTTGGGGGCATCCGAAATGGAGGAGGGCACTCCATAGACCCTCGCGGTTGATAGTGTCAAAGGCCTTTGTAAGGTCGAAGAAGGCCATCTATAAGGGCTGGCGCTGTTCCCTGCATTTTTCCTGCAGCTGTCGCGCTGCAAAAATCATGTCCGTTGTGCTCCGGAGGGGACGAAATCCGCACTGCAACACCGGGAGGAGTTCCTCGGCCACGGGGAGAAGACAATTGAGGAGGACTCTAGCGACGACTTTCCCAGTGGTTGATAGCAGGGAGATTCCTCTGTAGTTACCGCAGTCGGACTTGTCCCCTTTTTAAAAGATGGTCACGATCACTGCATCTCTAAGATCTCTCAGCATGCTCTCCTCCCTCCAGACGAGAGAGATGAGGTCGTGTATTCGCGCCAGTAGTGCCTCTCCGCCATACTTCAGTGCCTCAGCAGGGATTCCATCCGCTCCCGTAGCCTTGTTGTTTTTTTAGCTGTCTTATGGTCTTTTCTACCTCATGCAGTTTTGGGGTCTCACTGAGGTGGCGGGTAGCATGCTGCGGAATGGAGTCGAGGACACTCGAGTCAAAGGCAGAGTCTCGGTTGAGGAGATCTTCGAAGTGTTCCTTCCAGCGGGCCCTGACTGCCTCGGTGTCCTTGATGAGTGTTTCCCTGTTCTTGGCCAGGAGTGGGGTGGGGCCTTGGGAGTTTGGTCCATATGTGGCCTTGACTGCGGTGAAGAATCCTCGCACATCATGGCTGTCGGCCAGCTGCTGTATCCCCTGTGCTTTCTCCATCCACCACCTGTTCTTTAGGTCCCGGGTTTTTTGTTGGACCTTAGCCTTTAGCCATCTGTAATGCTGCTTTGCTGCTCCCGAGTTGGGTTGCTGTTTAAGGCTCAGAAATGCCCTGCGCTTGCAGTCACAATCAGAATCCGACAACTAGAGTAGGTCTCCGATTTGCATATTTAAACAACATCCTGCCTGTTTCAAGTGGGTAGTCTGCTCACCTATTTAGAGACTCGCCAGTAAGTTGCATCAGGAGCAGGCATCAATGGGGTGGCTGAGGTGCTTCCACCCAATTGTGAACTGCCAGCTGCCTGTTTTACAGACAATGGGCAGCGAGCAGTTGAAAATCATCCCCATACACTCCAATAAAGAAGCTTGTACTAAATCAGAAGTGATTGCACATCACTATAAGTACTGTGGTTTAGCATTTAGCATTTATGCTGCTGTATGCTGGAAGAAAATCCTACATCCAAATCCCATTCCAACACTAAGTTTAGTTCCTAGAAACATTAATTGTCCTCCACCAGCAATGCATAATGCGCATTGACAAATTTCTTGCCAAGTTTGTTCCTCACTAGCATGCTCCATCAGCAACGATAATTGAAAAAAGATCAGGATATTTTACAATCAATGCCATATTTAGTAACTATTCAAATACTCAGATAAACACACCAAATGCGAATACATTTTGCCTCCCTTCATTTCTGTACAATCAGGAACAATGTGGGTTTCTCCATCTGTGTCTGGGCAAGAACACACCTCTCAAATCTGACATTTGATACAGAAATCAAATTGCAGTCTTTTATATTTTGACTTGATTAAGTACAACTGAATGCAAGTCTGAATCTTCTGATGTAATGTCCTTTTTTATGTAGCCATTAGTGGGAAGGGAGAGCAAGAAGACTGATGATCACTTGAGAAAATGTACCAATTCAGTGTTCGAAGATGATATACAACACTTAAAATTCAATTAGCCAAAGTATTTCCACAAAAAATATGCAATTCAAGAATGCTAATGGCCAAAATAATTTGCCACTTCAAGTATCAGTAAATCTCCCTTCCTTTTCCCAGTTGCTTTTAATAATGCAAATAGAGGCCTTTCTTTTATATTAGAATAGCCACGCTGCTGATTTGACATGTTTTGCAGAATGGATGTGCCAGACAATCCAGTTCAGCTCCAACTGTTGGGATTCACAGTGAAGATGATAAATCTCTTGAAAAAAAAAGTACCCGAATGCATTATATATGGCAGTAGCTAAAATAATTTTCATAAGAACATAAGAAATAGGAGCAGGAGTAGGCCATATTGACCCCCGAGCCTGCTCCGCCATTTAATACGATCATGGCTGATCCGATCATGGACTCCCTGCCGCTCCCCATGACCCCTTATCCCCTTATCGTTTAAGAAACTGTCTATTTCTGTCTTAAGTTTATTCAATGTCCCAGCTTCCACAGCTTTCTGACGCAGCGAATTCCACAGATTTACAACCCTCTGAGAGAAGAAATCTCTCCTCATCTCAGTTTTAAATGGGCGGTCCCTATTCTAAGTTTATGCCCTCTAGTTCTAGTCTCCCCTATCAGTGGAAACATCCTCTCTGCATCCACCCTGTCAATAATCTAATACGTTTCGATAAGATCACCTCTCATTCTTCTGAATTCCAATGAGTAGAGGCCCAACCTACTCAACCTTTCCTCATCAGTCAACCCCCTCATCTCCGGAATCAACCTAGTGAACCTTCTCTGAACTGCTTCCAAAGCAAGTATATCCTTTCGTAAATATGGAAACCAAAACTGCACGCAGTATTCCAGGTGTGCCTCACCAATACCCTGTATAACTGTTGCAAGACTTCCCTTCTTTTATACTCCATCCCCTTTGCAATAAAGGCCAAGATTCCATTGGCCTTCCTGATCACTTGCTGTACCTGTATACTACCCTTTTGTGTTTCATGCACAAGTACCCCCAGATCTTGCTGTACTGCAGCACTTTGCACTCTTTCTCCACTTAAATAATAGCTCTTTGATTTTTTTTCTGCCAAAGTGCATGACCTCACACTTTCCAACATTATACTCCATCTGCCAAATTTTTGCCCAGTCACTGAGCCTGTCTATGACCTTTTGCAGATTTTTTGGTGTCCTCCTCACACATTACTTTTCCTCCCATCTTTGTATCATCAGCAAACTTGGCTACGTTGCACTCAGTCCTTTCTTCCAAGTAGTTAATATAGATTGTAAATAGTTGGGTTCCCAGCACTGATCCCTATGGCACCCTACTAGTTACTGATTGCCAACCAGAGAACGAACCATTTATCCCGACTCTCTGTTTTCTGTTAGTTAGCCAATCCTCTATCCATGCTAATATATTACCCCCAACCCCGTGAACTTTTATCTTGTGCAGTAACCTTTTATGTGGCACCTTGTCAAATGCCTTCTGGAAGTCCAAATACACCACATTCACTGGTTCCCCTTTATCCATGCTGTTCGTTACATCCTCAAAGGTTTCCAGCAAATTTGTCAAACATGACTTCCCCTTCATAAATCCATGCTGACTCTGCCTGACTGAATTTTGTTTTTCCAAATATCCTGCTACCACTTTCTTAATAATGGACTCCAACATTTTCCCAACCACAGATGTTAGGCTAACTGGTCTATAGTTTCCTGCTTTTTGTCTGCCTCCTTTTTTAAATAGGGGCATTACGTTTGCAGTTTTCCAAACTGCTGGGACCTTCCCAAAATCCAGGGAATTTTGGTAAATTACAACCAATGCATCCACAATTCCTGCCGCTACTTCTCTTCAGACCCTCGGATACAAGCCATCAGGTCCAGACGATTTATCTGCCTTTAATCCCATTATCTTACTGAGTACCACCTCCTTAGTGATTGTGATTGCGTTAAGTTCCTCCCCCACATAGCCCCTTGACTATCCACTGTCGGAATATTGTTAGTGTCCTCTTTTAATAGGGAAGGCTCAATATAAATCGGGAAGTTTACTCCATTAATATTCCGCAAGTGAATAATGATTTTATTGGAAAAACATGGGATTATAATAAGAAGTGTTCCAAAAAAAATAGAGCATCCCCCACTGATATTAAAAATCACACAAAAAATCTGAATACCACTGCTCAGTCTAAAAGGGCTGCACTCACTGAGTCAATTAACTGTAACTAACATCAACAAAGAGGAAATGTATTAGTCAGATAATAAATCGCATTACAAATATTTACCCAAAACATTAAACCGCCAAAAATATTGACCATAAAAAACTACCAAAGCAGTACCTCGTGCACACAGTATTAACAGTCCAAATTACTCCTTTACAAATAAAAGAATACAGGTAAACATAGCAAGCAGTAACCTGCGAGCAGCCAGTGGAGGCTAGAAGACTGTGAAGTTTAATACTGACAATTTAGTTTATATGTTTTACTCTATTTTGAATTTACTTCATTTTTATGTTCAATATTACGAGCCTTTTAAAATTGTTTTTGGTGGCTTGACGATGAGCTCATTTGAGTTAAGTAATTAACTGGTTATAACAACAACAACTTGTATTTATACAGCACCTTTAACGTAGTGAAATATCGCAAGATGCTTCATAGGAGTATTGTAAGAAAAAAAATTGCCACTACGCCACATAAAGAAAAAATAGGACAAATGACCAAAAGCTTGGTCAACGAGGTAGGTTTTAAGGAGTGTCTTAAAGGAGGAAAGAGAGGTAGAGAGGCGGAGAGGTTTAGGGAGGGAATTCTACAGCTGAGGGCCTAGGCAACAGAGGGCACGGCCACCAATGGTTGAGCAATTAAAATCAGGGATGCTGAAGAGAGCAGAATTAGAGTCCGCAGATATCCCGGGAGTGGGCGGGGAACGGGGGGGGGCGGGGGATTGTGGGGCTGAAGGAGCTTACAGAGCTAGGAAGCAGTGAGGTCATGGAGGGATTTGGAAACAAGATTAAGAATTTTAAAATTGAGGTTACGAAAGAAATGTGATTAGCTGTTGTCCAGCTGGCATTATTTACTGTGGGTGTTGGGCTACTGTGGAAGACTGGCAGTGAGGTGGGGGTGGAAGTGGCCCTCACCGTGCCCCCTTTCCAGGTATAAAATGGGGTAACGGATCCAATTTCAGGGTACAACTTGCCATGCCTGTTCTGCGCTTGGTGTATGGGCGCCACCATATTGGTGAAGGCGGCTTCCCAGGCGTCCGGGTGAAACTGGAGTTAGGCCTTTTGCATATACAAATGAGGGGCCATGTCGATTTTTAAGAATAAGTGAGGTAATGATTGAGCAGATATAGAACCATGCCAGGCAAATGGGATTAGGATGAGTGCTCATGTGGAGGATCAGCACCAACACAGACTGGTTGGGCCAAACAGCCTATAATTCTGCCATCTGTGTTGTAATTTCTGTGCTATTCTATGTAACTCTTACCCATAGCTGGTTCAAATCTTATCAGCCTGGCTATTTATAATCCTAAAAATTGACTGGCCATAGGAGGATAGACACAGAATTGGAGTTATTTAATTCCAGGTGCAGCGCCTAAAATCCGGAATCCTCAGGACCGAGGCCATTCCGGATTCCTGGCTTTTCCGGATTTTTGAATTGTTTTCTGACTTCACGAATCCGGAAACACCTGAGCCCAGCTTTGGGTATTTACAGATGTCGGAACATCAGAAAGGGTGGGTGGGGAGGGGATCGAATTCCCGCCGAAGAGCTGTTTGGGCCGTTGGCCCCGCCGAGGAGGATGATGTCGGGCGGGCGGGCCCCGCCAAGGAGGTTGTCAGCCGGTCCACGCCAAGGATGTTGTCAGGTGGGCGGGCCCCGCCAAGGAGGTTGTTGGGCGTGCAGGCCCCACCGAGGAGGTTGCCGTCGGGTGGGCCCCGCCTAGAAAGTTGGCGGCGGCCGCGAGGCCCCCCCCCCCCGAGGTAAGGGCAGTGGCAGTGAGGCCCCGAGGTCGGCAGGATTCCGGAACTTTTTACAGATTCCGGAACCTCGACGCTGCACCTGTATTTGCCATCTCATGTGTTGGAAGAAAAAGGTACTGTTGCTGCAGACACTGCATTGAAGAACACTTACTTAACAAGCCATTTCATCTTGACCTTGCCCCGGAGACATTTCATGCCCACATTACTTGTCAGATATAGGTATAGTCAACGTTTTCCTCAAATCATCTAGTAATCCAATGGATGAAGTACATTGTTTTTTTAATCTGTCAGCCTTGCTCCATTTACTATAATTGCACAAACTTATTACCAGTCCAGTTCTGTGCTAAAAGGATGAATGCCTTTCATTATATTGTGATACTATTCCTTCCCATCCTATGCTTTCAGACTCAGGGAGCAGGATCAGCCACATTGATAGAAAAGATTATTCAGATCAGCTTGCTGTATATATATTGGGATCATTTTTTATCTCTCACTTGCTTTAGTGCTGTAATGTATGCACCTGTGAGGATGCTCACAGGTTTGGTTAATTTTGTTTCCAATGGAAAGAATTGTAGAGCTGTTGCTCCTCAAATTCTGGCTGCACTTCAGTCCCACGCTCCTGATCTTTGGGCACCCTGTGTGGAAGGGAACGGGTAGGTCGGAGGGCCTCCTCATAGGACTGCTCTTGGGCACGGCCAAGGGTGCCATTAGCCGGTCCAGGCAGCGGGCGGTCGAGGGGGTCGTTCAGCCTGACTGCCTGCCTCTCTTCCGCGCGTACATCCGAGCCAGGGTGTCCTTGGAGATGGAGCACGCGGTGTCCACTGGTATGCTCATGGCCTTCCGTGAGAGGTGGGCACCGGTGGGACTGGAGTGCATCATTATCCCATGGCAACCAAATTTTTATTTGATGTTATATGTTTTAAAGTTTAATTTGTTTTATTGCCGGTTTTAGTGTCCCCGAGTTAGGGGCCACTTGTATAATTTGCCCTAAAAAACACAAAAAACCCCACAAAAAAACCCCAAAACCCCACAAAAAAACCCCCCAAAAAAGGGCACTTGAAAAATGTTTCAAGAGGAGCACTTGATTTAATTGGTTTATTTGTTTACAACCAAAAGAGTTGTAGAGCTGTTGCTCCTCAAATTCTGGTTGCACTTCAGTCCCACACTCCTGATCTTTGGGCACCCTGTGCGGAGCGGAACGGGTAGGTCCGAGGGCCTTCTCGTAGGATTGCTCCTGGGCACGGCCAAGAGTGCCATCAGCCAGTCCAGGCTGTAAAATCCTTATTCTACAGAATGAAACCACACGAGGCACATTCCAGGGACAAGGCCACTGCTGCTCACCAGTTTGAGGTGCTCCCCGATTAATTTGCTGAGCTCTTCAAAGGTTTTGTCCGACAGCTTTTCGGGTGCCAGTAAGTCCTTCATGAGCACATAAGTCTTTGGCCCGCAGCTGGTCAGGAGATGAGCCCGTCGCTTGTCGGCCGCTGCCTCCCCCAGCCAGCCTTTCATAACGAAGCTTTGCTGAAGCCTCTCGACAAAATCATCCCAGTCTTCCCCAACACAGAACCATTCCTCTGTACTACGGGTGGCCATTCTCGTGGGTTGTGAATTCCCGTTTCTCGTCGCCAATGTAAAGTTCTTACTCTACAGCATGAAACCACACGAGGCACATTCCAGGGACAAGGCCACTCTGTGACCTAAACTCTTTATTACAGGACTCCAGTAGTGATGACCCTGTGTGGGACCTCCCTTTATATAACTGTGTGATCAGGTAATGAGTGTCTCCCACAAGTTCACCCCCTGTGGTCAAGGTGTGCATCTGAGTTGAGTGTATAAAGTAATACAGTGGTGTTACATTGTGTCATGTTTGTAACTGCAGGCAGCGGACGGTCAAGGGGGTCGTTGAGCCCGACTGTCTGCCTTCTCTTCCGTGGTTACATCTGAGCCAGGGTGTCCCTAGAGATGGAGCACGTGGTGTCCACTGGTACGCTCGTGGCCTTCCATGAGAGGTGGGCGCCAGAGGGAGGAGTGCATCAAATTTTAATTTGATTTAATATGTTTAAAGTTTAATTTGTTTAATTGCCGATTTTAGTGTGTGTCACCAGCCACCCCCCTGCCCCCGCCAGCTTTTATCAGGGGGCATTTGATTTCATTGTTTATTTAATCACAACTAAAAGAGTTGTAGAGCTGTTGCCAGCGCCTCACAACTTGAGCCGCCTCGGGGAAATCCCTTACGTGCCTTTCAGTTTTGCGCGGATGAGTTTCCTGTACGGGCTGCTCTTGCACACTCTCCATCCTCATCTACTGTCCAGACATGTCAAGGCGCACCATCTTGCCATCCGGAGGAGGCAGGGGTCCCTTTACGTGAGAGTCCTCGCACTAATTATTGGGAACTTGGCCTGGAGAGTGGTGCACGGAGCAGTCCCATGCAATAAATCTTTAAGTCGGTTCACAGGCTCCCAGGCTGCCTGCAATTTCTGCGGTCTGGAGGAGTCCGTGTTCCATGTTTTTATGGAGTGTGTGAGGTTGCAGCCCCTGTTTCATTATTTAAAGGGGCTGCTCCTCAAATTCTGGTTGCACTTCAGTCCCACACTCCTGATCTTTGGGCACCCTGTGCAGAGGGGAGCGGGTAGGTCCGAGGGCCTACTCGTTGGACTGCTCCTGGGCACGGCCGAGGGCGCCATCAGCCGGTCCAGGCAGTGGGCGGTCGAGGGGGTCATTGAGCCCGACTGCCTGCCCCTCTTCCGTGCTTACATCCGAGCCAGGGTGTCCCTGGAGATGGAGCACGCGGTGTCCACCGGTACGCTCATGATCTTCCGCGAGAGGTGGGCACCGGAGGGACTGGAGTGCATCATCACCCCCGGCAACCAAATTTTAATTTGATTTGAAGTCTAAATGTTAATTTGTTTAATTTGCTGGTTTTAGTTCCCCCCCCACCTTTTAGCCAGGAGGCACTTGTAGAATTTGTGTTTTTAGTGCCCAAAACCCCGCCTCCCCCCAAAAAAAACCAAAAATAAAACAAAGATGCACTTGTTTGAAAGTGTTTGGAGTGTCCCCCACTTTAATCAGGGGGCACTTGATTTAATTGATTCATTGTTTTCTACAAAATAGTTGTAGAGCTGTTGAATTTTGAGTGGCTTAGCCAGTCACCTGATGTTCACAAGACTCAATAAAACCGCAGTCAGTCAGGTCTCGGTCATCCACGATGGGGTATGCAGTTGTGAGCCTAGTGGATAAACTGGTAATGTGTACTGTGATTGTTAAACCTTAGTTAATAAACCAACTAGTTCTTAATACCAATGTGTTGCTATGAATTCTTAAGCAAACAACCCAGGAAGCAAATACATTACAAATGTCAAACCATATCCCTTGAAATATTATGCAGCAATAGAAGATTAAGTAAGCACAAGGCTTTATTACAGCAAACAAGTTTTCTCATTTTTGATCAATGTCAGTCAGATTTCAGACTGGACATATTCAATGGGACATAAAATTAAGAGAGTGTTTCTCATTCTGTTATTGAGACACAGCAAGACAAAATCAGCATACATCGCAACTATTCTATAATACGATTATGGAAAGCAATATAGCATTTTGCTTTGACAGCAGGATTAAATCAAAACAATGCCACTTAGTACTTAGGCAATGATGCTGCTACAAATTTATGTGCATTATGTACTATTATTTGGTTTACTACACACAATAAACACAATCTGTGGCCATTCATCACTAATTGTAATATCCCAATTGAAGTTCATGATGTAATGTTTATAGTTATCTGAATAAACAGATGGATAATTACAGCATCTAAAATCAAGTAATCTGCACGAGATTAGGATCGGTTGATGTCATGCAAACCAGGTTGGGCACATACACAACCACCAATTTAATTTTTTTCAAAGTGCCTAGAACAGGATTGTTCAAGACCTACAATTTTAAACATTTAGGAATTATTTAAAAGTATGATATTGCCCCGTAACACTTGACAGCTATCAAATACAGTTTCAAAGCATTACCACTCATGTTTTATTTATTACTAAGCAGTTATTTGCACAACTCCCTGAAGAACAGTCTGTAACCAATTATACAGTACTCATTCCTGTCCTCTTCTGAAACTGGACAAAAGTGTACACAATCTAATGCATCATAAGAGGAGGGCTTGAAGGTCAGATTATTTTGATCTTTAATTGCTCTGGCACATTCTCTATGAAGCCCAACTAAAATCAAATTATTTTTATAGCACATTTATTTTATGACCTCAAATCATAAATATTTATAAAGAAGCTCAACTATTTTCTGTAAAGTGGAAAAGGATGAATAATCTGCAAACTATCAGATAAAATATTTATTACATGTCATTTGAAGTTTTAATCTACTTCCACAATTTGTCATTATCGTGAGGCTGAAAGTGCTGTAATTAAATGATGTCAAAATATTCAAAAACTATTATCGCAGCATGGAGCATAGATTGAATTCCCATCTTTGTGGCAACTATTCATTCGCTGCTGAATATCTGTCAAGAGCTGGTTAGAAAGATTCCATATTACCACAAACTCAAAACACAATAGGGCTGATTTACCTCTTCTCTGCTCACGAATAGTATCTGAAAAAGGATGCAATGCTGAGGTAACATAGGAGCTCGTCATTTGCTCACTTTGTGTTCCTGAATAGCACTGCACCTGAACTTCCTCTATGACTTCTCAGGTGTCAGTACCTGACTCAGCCTGAAAAGGGCTTTCTACCCAGATTTCCCCGCACCTGGCGTAGATCAGGGACAAACTGCACCATGAAACTATGGGCCCAAGTTTGCTGCGACACTTTGGACGGTGCACCTCCGACTTTCTGTAACAAAAAGCGCATCTAAAACTAACCGAGGAATTCTCCCCGCTCCTCGGGACGCCTTCGGGCTCGGCATTGCGCACCACATCCAGTGGGGGGGGGGGGGGGGGGGGGGGGGGGGCGGAGCCAGGTCCCGACGCTGAAAACAGTGCCGGACCTCTGGACATGCGCGCACATTGGCAGTAGCTCCTCGCCCCCGAATTTCTGCAGGCTGTGTGGGAGGGGCCCGAAGCACGATGCCCCGAGCCCTGGCCGAATCGGCTCCTGGAGCGGGTGACTGACTATGTGGAGGAGAAGGAGATCCTGAGCTCAGACCTGGAGAGGGAAATGTCAGTCATCGGAGACAGGAGATCCCGGGAACAGAAAGCCAAACAAGAAAGGGAGAAGGAGCTGGCAAAAGTGACCATCATGAAGGAAGATGTCAAACTCATTATGAACGAGATGGAGATTTCTCGAAGTGCAGCAGAGCGTGGTCTTCGGGAGTATCTGGGAAATGTCGTCGAAGCCTTGATTGCTCTCACTGACTGAGGCCATCGAGTGTTCCTTGGGACTGTCTTGGAGGTGTTCGGGGGCGGGGGACGGGTAGCAGAAAAGCAAAGAGATTGGGGGCAAGACGTGAGTAGGATGGGACCTGGGCAGGCTCATCTGTTTAACGTTGCCTGCTGTTTGGGGGCAGGATTGGAGCATTCTCCGTGAAATGAATGCTTTGCTTGTGCAAGAGTTTCTCGTTGTGCCCCAGCGATGAATCCTGAAGATGGACGCAGCCTTCCAAATGGAAAAGATTGAAAGGACGCAGAACATGAAACAATAAAATCCAAGCTCACTGAAACAAAAAAAAGGGATTCCCTTGGTGTTGCCCAGGTGTGTTTTGTTACTGGGAACAAGATCCTTAGGATACTAAAGTCCAAGACCTTCCAGAGAATTTGTACCATTTGTTCAAGAGGGTACTTCCACCTCCCCCCCCAGCCCTTCCGCTCCCCACCCTTCTCTCACCCCCTCCTCTCCCTCTCCCCCTCCTCCTCCTCTCCCCTCCCCCCTCCTCCTCTCCGCCCCCCCTCCTCTCCCCACCCTTCTCTCCCCCCCTCCTCTCCCTCTCCCCCCTCCTCCTCCTCTCCCCTCCCCCTCCTCTCCCCTCCCCCTCCTCTCCCCATCCTTCTCTCCCCCCCTCCTCTCCTCGCCCCACCCTCCTCTTCCCGCCCCCGCCTTCCCTTCACATAAAGGTAGGATTTCTATTTTTTATTTGTTATTGATTGATTGATTGCTTATTACTTTGGTCTTGGTGCTTTAGGTACAGGGTTCCTTCTATTTTTTATTTGTCAATTAATTGCTTATTACTTTTTGTGCTTTGTTTCGTGCTTTGTAAGTCTTGGTACAGGTCCTCTCAGCTTCCTTGTATTTTTTATTTGTTATTGAATGCTTATTTTTGTGCTTCGTTTAGTGCTTGGTGCTTTAAATCTACTGCTTTGTTTAGTGCTTCGTGCTTTAAATGTACTTATGCTTCTTTAATGTTGTTGTGAAGGTGTTTAGTGCTTTGGAAAATCCTCTCACTTCCCTTCCGTCCCCCCGCCCCCGCCCCCCATCTCTGGCTACCTGCGCTGTTTTCTTAAGTCTCCGCAAGGTTTTTCTGAGCCTACAAAAGTGGACACATATGCTGGCCTAAGTTAGTTTGGAGTAACTTTTCGCTGGCTAAACTTGCTGAAATGGCCAAAACAGGCTCATGTGGCTGGTAATGCTCCCTTTTGTAAAAAACACAGAACTAAGAAGAAACTGAACGAACTCACTTAAACTGGAGTAAACTAAATGGGGAGAATTACGATTTTTAAGATACTCCAATTATTGTGTCTGTAAGCACTCTTGTAATGACTCTGCGAGATAAGGTGTTGTATTTGAACTGTTGTGGCCTCAGTCCATTTATTACAGCCCCTGAGTGAGGGTACAGCATGGTGAGCTCCCTTTTATACCTGGTTACCTGTCGTGTACAGGTGACCCCTAGGTCTCCACCAGTTGCACCCTCTGGTAATACAAGCATAGTGTATACAGTGTGAAGGTACATCCAGTAGTCTTATGTAACTGTACATTGAGTGCACAGGGAGTTTACTTATATTATACATACACATCACTCTCCCAAGTCTTGTGCCACTGGCCTTTGCATTGTGTGCTCTGGCCCTAGATTTGAAAGCCCAAAGCCCTTGCACCTTGTCTATGCTTTGGCTTGGCTCTCTCCCTGTTGACCCCCAAGTCCTTATTGCCACAACATTGGGAAATGGTCAGCAGTGGAAGTTTGAGGTTGCAGTGGGGGTTGAGTGGGTTCTGGGTGTGATCCATGTGTGAACATGGCTACACACATCCCTTCTCCTTCCCCCATACATAGACCATGTGCGTGGCTCAACACCTACATGTGCATAGATATACAGAAAGAAAGAACAGAAAAAAATAACATGGGATTAATTACATCACGGTTAGGTTTCTGCAGTAGTGGAACAAGTACAATTTCTAGGTAAGGTACATATGTGGTATCACAGTCTTGCCCCTGGGTTGTGTAAGTGCAGGTGGGTGAGGGCGCGAGTTTCAGAGTGACCCGACTGTGTCCAGGTTGTCTGATGGCGGCGCTGCGCCCCCTGCCAGCTGGATGGGTTCGGATCACTCACCTGGCTGAATCTCAGGGCCTTTGCCGTTGCCTAGTGATGGGCAGAGCCACAGGAGTGTGTGGCCTCCATGTCCTCGTTTGAGGGCTGCGGTGCCTCTTTTCTGCCCTTTAGCAATAGCGGGAGCCTGGTCATCCCAGGTCCTGTTGGGAAAGCTGGAGGGTGCTAGCCTCTTGCTCCTGGTACTGGCCCTGGTGGCCAGAGAGGTAGATCCGATCAGGGGCAGGGTACCAGTAGTGGTGCCTTTGCCGTCCGCTGACCGCTGGCCCTGCAGCTGGCATGCTCCCTCTGTGTGTAGCCACGCTCCCTGGGGCATCACATTGGTCTCGGAGGTGCAGGCTACATGATCGGGTTGCCCGCTGGACCTGGGTACTTCCGATGGGTGGTGCCTTTGGTTTTGTCGGCATGCATGTAGAACCCGGCATCGCACATCATTACTTCATTTACTCTCACAATACATTGGTTCCGACCGCAATCGCCCGACTTATTATGGTTAGTTACATTTACAAACTTGAATTTGTCAATTACATCGCTTACATATGTATCACCGGCATCGCTGTATAGAAAGTGGAACTTTCCCTTTAATTGTGAAGGGTTGCCGGTCTCCTTTAAGAGGGCCTTGCAATCTTTACCCCAAACCGATTCGCTGCTCGGCATCACGTGTTGCTCCATCAATGCTGCCCCCTCGTGGTCTGGCAGCCGCTATCTTTACTTCAGGCGCTTCACCTCGTGGTTCGGGCGCCATCTTCTTTCTCTCCATGAGGTAGGCTGCGGTGATCCTTTTCTCCCCAGGTTCTGCCATGGAAGCAGGGAAGTTGCCTTTTGCGCCGATTTTCTTCCTCCGGAGTCCTACCACTGGAGCCTGGAAGGTGAGGTTGGGTCGTTTCGGCTGGATCATCTCGCCGTTGGGTGGAGCGGTCTGTGTCGTCTCCATGCAGTTGAGTTGAGCGGCTGGTTTTTCAGGTGCTGTGCTGGATCCAACTTCGGGGCCGCAGAGAACGTCGACCGCCAGAGGCTGGAGGTTTTCCCAGCTCCAACGGATCTTTTTCATCCATCTTCTTCCTAGCAGCATTGGACCATCACCAGCAACGATCCACAAAAATAACTTCTGCATCGCGCCGTCATGGGACACCTGGACATCCACGCTGCCAATGACTGGGATGGTGTCGTTTGTGTAGGTGAGCAACTTCACTTGGATTGGGATCATTTTAGGTCGTTCGACTGGATTGTCCCAGAGTTTTTCAAAGCCACTTGATTCATCAGTGACTGGCACGCCCCTGTGTCCACCTCCATTGTGACTGGAACCCTGTTGATTTCTACTTCCATTTTCAACGGGGAACTCTCGGTGCTGCAGGTAAACACTCTGTACACCTCATCGTGGGGCTGAGTTGCCTTATGGACTCTCTTCATCATTGCTGGAGTCCGGATGATCGGCCAACTCTTCATTGACTTGGTGAGTACAATTTCTCTTGCACAATTGCTGGAGGTGGCCCTTCGTGATACAGTCTTTGCATGTATAGTCTTTGTAGCGGCACTGGTGGGCCCTGTGATTTCCTCCACAGCGCCAGCATGGGGTTAGCCGGTTGGCCCCATGTGGCGGACTCAAGGTTGCGGTACTCGAGGTTCTGTTCTCTCTTCCCTGAGAGAGAGCAGCCTTGCCTCTAAAAGGCGCCAGTGGGTTCACAGTACTTGCCGGGTTAGAGTCCTGGGGGTGAGTTATCCGCTTGGAATCGCAGGCCGAGATCATGAATGCCTGGCTCACGTTGATTGCCTTCTGCAAGGTGACCATGGTGTCCGCAGGGAGCAGCTTGTGGAGAAGGCCCTCTTGGCCGATTCCAATAACGAAGATCTCCCGCAGTGCTTCGGTAAGGTGGTCGCCAAAATCACACGATGCAGCCAATCCTCTCAGGTCTGCACGATATTTTGTGACTTCTTGGCCTTCGGGCCGTTGGTGGGTGTAGAACCAGTGTCTGGCTGTGAGGATGCTCTATTTAGGTTTGAGTTTTTCCTGTATCATCGTTATGAGCTCCACATATGTTTTGGTCATTGGCTTCGCTGGGGCTAGCAAGTCCCTGACGAGGCCATAGACGGTGGGCCCAGAACTGCTGAGCAGGATAGCTCTGCGCTTATTAACCAGTGAGGTCGGGTTGTAGCCCGCTCGGTCGTTTGCAACGAAGAAATGTTTGAGCCTTTCCCCAAAGGCCTCCCAATCTTCCCCATCGATGAATTGTTGAAACGTGCCAAGGTTAGCCATTTTCGCGTGGAAATTCGTAATCTCGTCGCCAGTTATTGTGTCTGTAAGCAGTTGAGTAATGACTTCATGAGGTAATGTATTATACTTGAACTGTGGTGACCTTAGTCTATTTATTGCAGCTCCTGAGTGAGGGTACAGCATGATGAGCTCCTTTTTAAACCTGTTTACCTGTCGTGTACAGATAACCCCGAGGTCTCCACCAGTTGCACCCTCTGGTGGTACAAGCACAGTGTATACAGTGTGAAGGTACATCCAGTAGTCTTCTGTAACTATACATTGAGTGCACAGGGAGTATACTTATATTATACATACACAACACCAATAAAAACTAGTTGCTCCAAAAACAAAGGTGCAACTCCTGGGGAAACTTGGGTCCTATGGCACTATTGGTTCCAGAGATGTTGTTTAGGTGCCACCATGCTTAAAGAAAAGACTGGTATTGACAAGATACAGCTTCATTTTTCAAATAATAGTTTTTGCTGCTTGAATACTTGTTGCAGAATGCAGTCAGTAATTTACACTTGGTAATGGAGATCCCATTCACTATTGTGTCACATTCCTCCTTCTCCCTTTTGTGAAATGGCTTACTTGGATGCAGATGATGGCAAACAACCTTAAATCCCTTGACAGCTTCTTAAATAATTTCCCACTGGCCATGCCCCTTTAAAATAAAGAATGCCTGAAAGGACCAGAATGTGTTCAGATTTCTCTTCTTGAATAAGGCTAATACTGCATCCAAGTGAACTGATGTGCACCTGAGGCTTGCCTGTAGAATTCAAATGAGGCCCCAGAGGAGGGCCCAAGGTTCCCGAAAAAAAAACTTACCTGGACACCCGTTTTTATTTGGCCCCTCAGCACTGAAAATAAAAAGCTGAAGTCTCCTTCCACCATGCGCACCTTCTGGCGCTGACGCTACTGGAGCTGAACTGGCAGGGCATGGCTTCAAGCGTGCGCCAGAACCACACAGCACATGCGCTCCAGAAAAAAAGGGCAAGTAATTGCGCATGCGCAAATAAAATGTTTTTTTTAAACGTACGGCGCATGCGCATTGTGCACGCGCGCAAAAAAAAACAAACCTGTGCATGCGCTGTACAATGTATACAAAACTACATGTGGGGACTGTGTGGATCACCATTGTAAATCCATAGGTGGCAGAGGTGGATTTGCAGGTAGGAAATACAGCTTCGATCACGAGATGGCTGCAGTCGGAGGGCACAGAGAAGGCGAAAGAGGCAGAGCCGGAGTCGGAGAAGAGGAAGTAGTCAGGGCGAAGAGATTTCTCGCGCAAGAAATTGAGTCCCTGGTAGACTTAATTGTGAGTAGGTGGGAAATTATTGAAAACAAGAGGTGCTGCGGTAAAAAGAAACTTAAACCCTCTGTACTCGCAAAAGTTTGGGACAAGGTCGCAGTCGAGTTTAATGGAATGTCCCTCACCCCGAGAACCGGTGCACAGCTGAAAAAGAAGTGGCAGGACCTTGGACAAGCAGTGACTGTAAGTAATAAGTTATATTTCCATTTATGTGGGTTTTTAAGCATATGTATATTTATGCACTGCAATATCATCTGTAAATGTGATCCGTATGCATGTGCGCGAATGTGTTCAGAAGGACCCTCTCTTCAAAAGTCCTATTTTCATCTTTGCAGAAGATGGTGTCACAGATCAATTGAGAACGGTCACAAACTGGAGGAAGTCTGCCAAGTAGGTTGCAACTAACAGCCATAGGGCAGAGGATAGCGTCAATGATTAAATGTCACAGGAGATAACCAACCATCAATGCAGAAGCTGGTCCAAGTTTTCCATTCGAGGGTAAGCTCTGAAAATTGCACAATCTGGTTTGGCTAAATATTATGTACTGCGTATGCTGCCTACGCTTCTCCTTCCTCAATGCTGCTAACCTGCCATCTATCTTTTGTTTTGCAGAGGTTGAGCATCAGGAGGAGACAGAAGGTACACCTGAAGTTGAAGAGAAAATGGTCAGGAAACCGCCACTCCAGATATTCCAAATCAGGAAAATGATGGGACGTCAGGAGACATCGACGATGATGACATGGTCACCTTACATTTGGAGATGATGAACCCCTTGAGCATTCTAAGCCCTCTCATGAGGGAGTCAAGTGACGGGACTTTTCTAGGTGTGATGTCTGGGGCTGCGGGTCCAAGTGTGTCGCAGCAAGCCACACCTGCGAGACATCAAAGGAGGGTGCACTTTAGACCTGATGCAGAAACAATGGATTCGGAGAACATAGGACATCTTGTGGGGATGAACGGGGAGAACATCCAACAATCGCGCTTTCTCCTGGAAGACGTTGGTGGGATGAGAGCAGAGTTAAGGGGATGTCATTACAGGTGGAAAGACTTTCGGGACAGTTGAGCGAGGTCATAGCGGCAATAGCGGGGCTAACTTAGGCTGTCATTGATGCAAGGAACACTTTCTGTTTTGCACCAAAATCAAGGGTTGACCCTGAGGATGATAACGAAGAGCAACCCGGGCCTCCCACAATGACACATTCTGGCTCTGTGCCAGTTATAAACCAGCAGCAAGAAACGCCGCACTGGAAAAAATCCAGATTAAACCTGGAATTGATGGGGCCAAGAAAGCAGAAGTCTGCAACTACGGGCACGCGCAGATGTAGCGACATCTACTGGGGCAGGATTGGTACACAGCGCGAAGGAGGAGGATTGATGGTTTATTTGTTTGTTTTTTGGTTGGTCTAGTTGATTGCTTTTTATAAAGTTTGCCACTGTAATCATTACAGTTTCTAAAGGTACGAAGGTTTTAATATAAGTCATGTTAAGCTAATTACCACTGTGCTGTAAAAATGTTCAATAAACATATTTAATTTGGACTTTTAACCTGACTCCTGCATTTCATTTCTTACTACTGCACTCACACATATTCATCATCATCATCATCATCATAGGTAGTCCCTCGGAATCGAGGAAGACTTGCTTTCACTCTTAACATGAGTTCTTAGGTGGCTGTACAGTCCAATAGGAGAACCACAGTCTTTGTCACAGGTGGGACAGATAGTCCTTGAGGGAAGGGGTGGATGGGACTGGTTTGCTGCATGCTCTTTCCGCTGCCTGCGCTTGATTTCTGCATGCTCTTCGCAACGAGACTCTAGGTGCTCAGCGTCCTCCCGGATACACTTCCTCCACTTAGGGCGGTCTTTGGCCAGGGAGTCCCAGGTGTCAGTGGGGATGTTGCACTTTATCAGGCAGGCTTTGAGGTGTAGTACAAATGGTACAAGTTATATATGTCCTTGTAACGTTTCCACTGCACACCTTTAGCTCGTTTGCCGTGAAGGAGTTCCGAGTAGAGCGCTTGCTTTGGGAGTCTCGCGTCTGGCATGCGAACTATGTGGCCTGCCCAACGGAGCTGATCAAGTGTGGTCAGTGCTTCGATGCTGGGGATGTTGGCCTGGTCGAGGATGCTAATGTTGGTGCGTCTGTCCTCCCAGGGGATTTGCAGGATCTTGCGGAGACACCGTGGTGATATTTCTCCAGCAACTTGAGGTGTCTCTGAGCCATATATGAGGGCGGGTATTACCACAGCCCTGTAGACCATGAGCTTGGTGGCAGCTTTGAGGGCTTGGTCTTCAAACACTCTTTTCCGCAGGCGGCCGAAGGCTGCAATGGCACACTGGAGGCGGTGTTGGATCTCGTCGTCAATGCCTGCTCTTGTTGATGGGAGGCTCCCGAGATATGGGAAGTGGTCCACGATGTCCAGGGCTGCGCCATGGATCTTGATGACTGGGCAGCAGTGCTGTGCGGCGAGGACAGGCTGGTGGAGGACCTTTGTCTTACGAATGTTTAGCCTAAGGCCCATGTTTTCATACGCCTCAGTAAACACGTAGACTGTGTCCTGGAGTTCAGCCTCTGTATTTGCGCAGACGCAGGCATCGTCCGCCTACCGTAGCTCGACGATAGAGGTTGGGGTGGTCTTGGACCTGGCCTGGAGACGGTGAAGGTTGAACAGGTTCCCACTGGTTCTGTAGTTTAGTTCCACTCCAGCGGGGAGCTTGCCGACTGTGAGGTGGAGCATGGCAGCGAGGAAGATTGAGAAGAGGGTTCGGGCGATGATAGAGCCCTGCTTGACCCCGGTCTGGATGTGGATTGGGTCTGTGATGGATCTGTTGGTAAGGATCATGGCCTGCATGACGTCGTGGAGCAGGCGGAGGATGGTGACGTACTTTTGGGGGCATCCGAAACAGAGGAGGACACTCCATAGACCCTCGCGGTTGACAGTGTCAAAGTCCTTTGTAAGTTCGAAGAAGGCCATGTATAAGGACTGGCGCTGTTCCCTGCATTTTTCCTACAGCTGTCGCACTGCAAAAATCATGCCCGTTGTGCCTCGTAAGGGATGAAATCTACACTGCGACTGTGGGAGGAGCTCGTCGGCCACAGGGAGAAAACAGTTGAGGAGGACTCTAGCGACAACCTTCCCAGTGGCTGATAGCAGGGAGATTCCTCTGTAGTTGCCACAGTCGGACTTGTCCCCTTTTTTAAGATGATCCTGATCACTGCATCTCTGAGATCTCCCGGCATGCTCTCATCCCTCCAGATGAGAGAGATGAGGTCATGTATTCGCGCCAACAGTGCCTCTCCGCCACCATACTTCAGTGCCTCAGCAGGGATTCCATCCACTCCCGTAGCCTTGTTTATTTTAAGCTGTCTTATGACTTTTTCTACCTCGTGCAGTGTTGGGGTCTTACTGAGGTGGTGATGGCTAGCATGCTCCAGGGTGGAATTGAGAACACTCGAGTCAAAGGCAGAGTCTCGATTAAGGAGATCTTCGAAGTGCTCCTTCCAGCGGGCCCTGACTGCCTCGGTGTCCTTGATGAGTGTTTCCCTGTACTTGGCCAGCAGTAGGGTGAGTGCCTTGGATGTTTGGATCGTAGGTGTCCTTGACTGCGATGAAGAATCCTCGCACATCATGGCTGTCAGCCAGCTGCTATATCTCCTGTGCTTTCTCCATCCACCACCTGTTCTTTAGGTCCTGGGTTTTTTGTTGGACCTCATCCTTAAGCTGTCTGTTATGCTGTTTTGCTGCTCCCGAGGTGGGTTGTTGTTTAAGGCTCAAAAATGCCCTGCACTTGTGATCTATTAACTCTTGAATCTCCTGATCATTGTCATCAAACCTGTCCTGGTGTTTCCTTGTTGAGTGACCGAGCGTCTCTTTGAAGTCCCTGGTTATGGAGGGCAGACCAAGCGCTGTGGGCATTCTGTGTCTCAGGGTCATCAAGGCATGCCAGGTTAGCTGTGAAGCGCTGAAAGTATAGGGCTCTCTTAGCTGGGTCCTTAAATGCCCCAGCATTGACTTTTTTGCGGCACTGCTTCTGCTGCCCCTTTGCTTTGGGGCTATGTTGATGTCAATGATGGATCGGATTCGGTGGTGGTCCATCCAGCAGTCATGAGCTCCTATCATGGCGCGGGAGATATGCACATCCTTGCAATCCCTGGCTCGGATGATGACATAGTCAAGCAGGTGCCAATGTTTGCAGTGAGGGTGTTGCCACGATGCTTTGTATTTGTCCCTCTGGCGGAGCAAGGTGTTGGTGATGACAAGTTCATGTTCTAGTCATTTTGTCAGGAGTAGGGTACCGCTGGAGTTAGCTTTCCCTATCCCCTCTCTGCCAATCAGCCCTCCCCAGAGGTCTATGTCCTTGACGACCCTGGCATTGAAGTCACCAAGGAGGATCAGTTTGTCGCCCGCGGGGATGCAGGACAGGGATTTTTCGAGGTTCGAGTAAAAATCATCTTTGGCCTCATCTGTTGCATCGAGTGTTGGGGCATACGCACTGATGACAGTGGCGCACTGGTTCCGGGATCGGGTGAGTCCAAGAGTCATGAGGCACTCGTTAGCCCTGCAGGGGGAGTTTTTGAGGCGGTCGACCAGCTCGTTTTGATGGCAAAGCTGACTCCATGGAGGCAGCGTTCTTCCTCTGGTTTCCCTTTCCAGAAGAAGTTGTAACTTCTACCTTGTTCCTTGAGCTGGCCTTCCCCTGCCCGCCAGGTCTCACTTAGGGCGGCAATGACGATATCAAAGTGTCTAAGTTCCCAGGCAACTATGGCCGTGCGGCGTTCTGGCCTGTCGTTGTTGGAGTTGTCCATGAGGGTCCTGACGTTCCAGGTCCCGAACTTCATGTTAACGGAGTAGAAGATGCCCGTGCGCGAGTTCTTTTAATGTGGGGTGGCCGTTGCACACCGGCTACCACACGGGCTTAGCTGAGCAAGGTCTTGATCCAGTGGCAAGGGGCTCCAAGACGACTGAAGACCAAGCACTGCTACATGGGCCTAGTTGCCTACGGCAAGATGTTGGCCACAGCCTCGGTGCTGGGTAGCACCCTTGATTGACATGGTAAGTACCATGGCTGTGACCCCCCCGCCCTCCCACTCTGAACCCCAGTGGGCCACTGACCCTCTCAATGCCTGCCCCAATCAAGCCTTAAACATATTATAGGATAAAGGAATGCACACATGTAAAATGGCCTCAAACCTTGGAACATATTGGTTTAAATGATACAGGGGCAGGTTCAACTACTCAGGTGTTCATGGATCCTAACTTTTTCTGGGTCACTGATACATGCAATGCAGGACCATGGTGCATGTATCAGTGACCCTGACCCAGTGTTATACGATCCATAAACAAATTTGTACAGGAACATGCAAATTTAATATCTCCACAAATATATTGTTGTTCTCTATTGTCTACCTAAGCCTTCCAACACTTCATTTAAACATTTAAGATTTGTGGTGGGATTATTTAATAATAATGTAATGTCTAGTCTTTATTAGAAATCACAGCTACTTTCCCATGTCTTGCACTGTCTTGTGTGTCGACCTTCGGCCTGGGATAGCAGTGGAGCCGCGTGGGTGGAGGACCTTTGGTCGGGGTGAGCAGCGGCTGTAGTCAAGGAAGAAAATTGGCAGAAGGCTGCCCTTGATTTTCAGAGAAGAAAATTTCATTTTTCCAGTTTCTTTGGAAAACCTGGTGGATGTCTCGGAAGATGGAGCCTGGTGGATTAACTTTGAAGAATTTTTGAAGATTTTGGTTGATTTTGGGACCCAGAAACATCGATGGAAAAGGGTAAAAAAAAATGTATTTTATGGCCTGAATGCAGTTTAACATCGTAGGAGCAGCATTATTGATATGTTTTCATTTAGCATTTTTATTTTTATACTTAGTTACAGGTAATGTAGTATTTTTAATTGCGATAAAAGTTAAAGTATTAGTGAGGGAGTCCATTCGGCTGGGGATAGGAGCGGGCCAGCGCAGGTTTCTCCAACTGAAGGTAAGGCTTTTTCTTATGGTGATTCTAGGGTCTGTGCGTGGGGTTAACATTTTTCGTAGGGTGGAAATTTGGCCTAAAGCCCAACAATGGCACGGAAACCTTCTTCACAGTTACACCAGCGGCAGAATGTATGGCGCCAAACATTCTGCCACTGGTAGTACACCCCAGTGCACCAACACTGGGGAATATTTGAACTGGGCTTCGGCACCAAAAACTCACTGTGGCCGAAGAAAGGGCGATCAGTGCTGGGCACCGAATAAAAGCCGCCCAGTGCTGGGCAAAATTTGGGCCTTGGTCTCTGCAGAGTGCACTTAACACGCCACATTATTTGCTCCTAGTCTGGGCCAGTAAAGAAAGATTGGCCATGTTATTTTATCCTAAAATAACTCTAACTGGAACCAATTTATCAAAATACTACCAATGCGAAAAGAAAATCTACAGTAACTTTCAAAAGAAACGTAGGTCCCTTGCAGTCCGACTCAGGTGAATTTATAATGGGGGACAAAGAAATGGTAGACCAATTGAACAAATACTTTGTTTCTGTCTTCACAAAGGAAGACAAAAATAACCTTCCAGATGTATTAGGGGACCGAGGGTCGAGTGAGAAGGAGGAACTGAAGGATATCCTTATTAGGCAGTAAATTGTTTTGGAGAAACTGATGGGATTGAAGGCTGATACATCCCCGGGGCCTGATCGTCTGCATCCCAGAATACTTAAAAAAAAGTGGTCCTAGATCATTGGTGATCATTGTCCAACAGTCTATCGACTTTGGATCAGTTCCTAGGGACAGGAGGGTAGCTAATGTAACATCACATTTTAAAAAAGGAGAGAGAAAACGGGTAATTATAGACCGGTTAGCCTGACATCAATAGAGGGGAAAAAGTTGGAATCAATTATTAAGGATGAAATAGCAGCGCATTTGGAAAGCAGTGACAGGATCGGTCCAAGACAGCATGGATTTATGAAAGGGAAATCATGCTTGACAACTCTTGTCGAATTTTTTGAGGATGTAACTAGTAGAGTGGACAAGGGAGAACGAGTGGACGTGGTGTATTTGGACTTTCAAAAGGCCTTTGACAAGGTCCCACATAAGAGATTGGTGTGCAAAATCAAAGCACATGGTATTGGGGGTAATGTACTGGCGTGGATAGAGAATTGGTTGGCACACAGGAAGCAGAGAGTCAGGATAAATGGATCCTTTTCAGAATGGGAGGCAGTGACTAGTGGAGTGCCGCAGGGCTCAGTGCTGGGACCCCAGCTCTTTACAATATGCATTAATGATTTGAATTAAGGAATTGAGTGTAATATCTCCAAGTTTGCAGATGACACTAAACTGGATGGCGGTGTGAGCTGTGAGGAGGACGCTAAGAGGCTGCAGGGTGATTTGGACAGGTTAGGTGAGTGGGAAAATGCATGGCAGATGCAGTATAATGTGGATAAATGTGAGGTTATCCAATTTGGTGGCAAAAACACGAAGGCAGAATATTATCTGCATGGTGACAGATTAGGAAAAGGGAGGTGCAACGAGACCTGGGTGTCATGGTTCATCAGTCATTGAAAGTTGGCATGCAGGTACAGCAGGCGGTGAAGAAGGCAAATGGCATGTTGGCCTTCATAGCAAGAGGATTTGAGTATAGGAGCAGGGAGGTCTTGCTGCAATTTTATAGGGCCTTGGTGAGGCCTCACCTGGAATATTGTTTTGGTCTCCTAATCTGAGGAAGGACGTTCTTGCTATTGAGGGAGTGCAGCGAAGGTTCACCAGACTGATTCCAGGGATGGCTGAACTGACATATGAGGAGAGACTGGATCAACTGGGCCTTTATACACTGGAGTTAGAAGGATGAGAGGGGATCTCATAGAAACATATAATATTCTGACGGGACTGGACAGGTTAGATGCGAGAAGAATGTTCCCAATGTTGGGGAAGTCCAGAACCAGGGGACACAGTCTTAGGCTAAGGGGCAGGCCATTTTGGACTGAGATGAGGGAAACTTCTTCACTCAGAGAGTTGTTAAACCTGTGGAATTCCCTGCCGCAGAGAGTTGTTGATGCCAGTTCATTGCATATATTCAAGAGGGAGTTAGATATGGCCCTTACAGCTAAAGGGATCAAAGGGTATGGAGAGAAAGCAGGAAAGGGGTACTGAGGTGAATGATCAGCCATGATCTTATTCAATGGTGGTGCAGGCTCGAAGGACTGAATGGCCTACTCCTGCATGTATTTTCTTTGTTTCTATGTAAATTTGAAGTAGTCTTCCTTTCCTAAATCATAATTTTACAATGTAATTCTGCAAAATCTGGGGGCCAATAACATGTGGGATATTTTATATAGTCTGCATATCTTGCAGTATTTCACATTAATTAAAATTAACGACATGAATGAATAAATTCATACCACTAAAATATAATATACTGACAGTAAACTATAAAGCCATGATTTTCCAATTCTTGTGTTGTGAATGCCATATTCTCCTTCCAATGTCCTCCCCACTTGTCCTGATGTGACTGTGTGGGGTATATATGGGTGCTCGGTGTCCTCCGGTGTCTCATCCAGCTGGTCATTCATCATGAGGGATCCTAAATAGTGAATGTTGGCAGACTATTCAGCTCCACAAGGAATCACAGCTGTTCTGATCCAGTCATCACTTGAAGCTAGACATGTGCATGTTCCAACAAGAGTCAGTGGATAATGATCAGGAGTGGAAATCATATCTATTTATTTCCCCTGCTTAGTCCAGTGGTGCTGTGGCCAATTGTAGCACCCCAACTACTTTCCCAGCAAAAGCAACTAATTGCACAAAGCAGAAACAAACCGCAAACAAATTGAGGATGTTCTAATCTGGAGGGCTTAGCAATACATTCCAGAGTGCCTTTATTCACTTATACATAAAGGGTGCCTGCAAATGCCTTAATATTTTAGGATGTCTATGTAGTTTTGCTTCTTGAACTACTGCATATCAAATAACTCCAGTTTATAAAATGTAACCCACTGTTGCCTAATTAATTGTCAAACTTCTGGGGGCCAATCTTCCTCTCCCAGTGCTGTCTAGGAACAATTAGTACAGAGCACTGTGAATGCACGCTCCACTGGGACCAAGAGCTGAGTGCGTGAAGTTATTATCTGACCTAATTTAAATAAAGGAGGCAAGAAGAAAACTGGAAGTCTGAACACATCCTGGACCTTAAAGGGACAGGCACAAATAGAACCCCACAGGAGAATCAAGAGGATATTTTGCAGGTAAGGTGCCATGGGATTTTTTCGATGTTAAAGGTGCTGTATAAATGCAAGCTGTTGTAATGGGCAGGATTATTGACTGGAAACATTATGATGATAAATTGTCCTTTTGAAAGTAATCTACGTGTTCCAGAAGCTGTAAATTGTACTTTGATGGTCTGTATCTTAAATCCTGTATTGGACTGTTCAGTCACCGAAGAACTCATTTTTAGAGTGGAAGCAAGTCTTCCTCGATTTCGAGGGACTGCGTATGATGATGATAAAAATTCCACTCCCTGTGAATCAGTGCATGCTGATGTGCCACGGCTGGGATGGCAGCAGTACCCCAAGCAGAAATCAGGGAGCTAGTAAGAGGGTGGTGCACTGTGTGCCATTCACTTGATGAAGAAACAGCAAAATCAAGTTTGGATTTGAAGAATGATGCTGCAGGAATGAGAGCGAGCTGGATTCACCTCTTTTTTTATTTCAGGAAGAATGGAATAGTTGTCGGGGCAGGTAGAAGGGAAGGCAGGATTCTTACAGGCGCTTGTGTCGCTCAGGAGATGGCCAGGCGAATGGCATCAAAAGCTGTCATTGGGGCTCGTTATTGTTGCCCCTCCTCTGCCTCCAAATGAGCCACATCATAAAAGGGCAGTTGGCACAGTGCTAAACACTGCCTCCATCACAAAGTGTAAAATACCGAGAGGATTGTGCAAGAAGGAGAGAAGCAACAAAAAAAGTAAAGATCTTTCTTGGCAACATCAGCTTGCCTTTTAAGATAGATGGCACCTAAACGACAGCTCAGGAATTAGACACATGTTTCTCTGATCTGCTCACAGTGCTATTAGAGGACAGTTGAGTGCAGAGGTCTGTGACATTCATTAACATTAAATTTACATTGCTGCACCATAATTCGGTCCAGTGAGGTGCAAACAGCAGTAAAGCCATACGGGAAGCTCAAGTGCAATGTTATTCAGGAGCGAAATGAGAGCAAAGGATTATCTCCCATTTTTCATCTGCATTGTGCCCAATTTCAAGGGCTATTTGAGTGCAGGACAGCGGGGGAAAAAAGCAGCTTTTTAGAGCTTCAATGTAATTGAATGCAGCTCACGCATATTATTAGTTTTGCAGTTAAAAGATTTGTTCAAACAGAGAAAACAAACCAAAAGTCTTTGTTTCAACTGGCATTTAACAATAAAAATAAATGTTTTTGCCAAGTGCTCCGTAGTGATTCTGTCAGTAAAGGTTTGTACCACTTTTTGAAAAAAAAGCCAATCTCTCATGTTATTGCACATGGGGAGTCAAGACCAAGTGCATTATTTAGTTCAAGTAGGGTGCAATAGTGGGATTTTAAATGGATCCTGGTGGTGTACCTGGAGGCTCACCTCAGATCGTGAATTCAATCTAAGCCTTATCTCTATATGTACTGCGCCTCCACCATTAGGTAGTTGAATTGACTGTGGTGGACTAATGCCTGATGTACTACTCTCTTGGAAGTTGCAAGCGCCTTATGGCTTTTATGCTCCAGTCTGTCCTCTCCTCTTCCTTTACTGATATATCCAATAATAGCCAATGCACTCAGGATCTTGGGTAGAAAATTCCTCCATACTTTCACTGCTGCAGTGATGAATTGAAGCGATGCGGGGGAGGATTTAAACTAAATTGGCAGGAGGAGGGGCACCAGGATGAAGTACGAGAGGGGAGATACGAAGTGCACAGAGGAGTGGGAGAGACTGTAATGACTCATGGACCCTGACCATAGTTCAGTACATAGACCGGATCGTTGACTGAGATGTCACGTGACACAGCAACACGATCATGACACCATTGCTGACTTTTACCTGTTTTCAATACAAATTCCTGGGACATTGGAACCAGTTCTGGGGGAAGTGGGACCTGTACAAAAGGGACGGTCTGCACTTGGGCAGGATTGGAACTAATGTCCTGGGGGTAACATTTGCTAATGCAGTTCTGGAGTGTTTAAACTAATATGGCAGGGGGATGGGAACCTATGCAGCGAGATAGGGCGAAGTAATATGGAGTCAGAAACAGATGGTAGAAAGGTAAAATGCAATAGTGGAAGGCCGAGTAAACAAAGGCAAGAAACAAAAAGGGCCACACTACATCATAATTCTAAAAGGACAAAGGGTGTTAAAAAAAATAAGCCTGAAGGCTTTGTGCCTTAATGCAAGGAGTGTCCGTAATAAGGTGGATGAATTAACTGTGCAAATAGAGTTTAACAGATATCATGTGATTGGGATTACAGAGACGTGGCTCCAGGATGATCAGGGCTGGGAACTCAACATCCAAGGGTATTCAACATTCAGGAAGGATGGAATAAAAGGAAAAGGAGGTGGGGTAGCATTGCTGGTTAAAGAGGAGATTAATGCAATAGTTAGGAAGGACATTAGCTTGGATGATGTGGAATCTATATGGGTAGAGCTGCAGAACACCAAAGGGCAAAAAACATTAGTGGGAATTGTGTACAGACCTCCAAACAGTAGTAGTGATGTTGGGGAGGGCATCAAACAGGAAATTAGGTGTAGATGCAATAAAGGTGCAGCAGTTATCATGGGTGACTTTAATATGCATATAGATTGGGCTAACCAAACTGGAAGCAATACGGTGGAGGAGGATTTCCTGGAGTGCATAAGGGATGGTTTTCTAGACTAATATGTCGTGGAACCAACTAGGGGGGAGGCCATCTTAGACTGGGTGTTGTGTAATAAGAGAGGATTAATTAGCAATCTCGTTCTGCGAGGCCCCTTGAGAAAGAGTGACCATAATATGGTGGAATTCTACATTAGGATGGAGAATGAAACAGTTAATTCAGAGACCATGGTCCAGAACTTAAAGAAGGGTAACTTTGAAGGTATGAGGCGTGAATCGGCTAGGATAGATTGGCGAATGATACTTAAGGGGTTGACTGTGGATGGGCAATGGCAGACATTTAGAGACCGCATGGATGAACTACAACAATTGTACATCCCTGTCTGGCATAAAAATAAAAAAGGGAAGGTGGCTCAACCGTGGCTATCAAGGGCAATCAGGGATAGTATTAAAGCCAAGGAAGTGGCATACAAATTGGCCAGAAATAGCAGTGAACCTGGGAACTGGGAGAAATTTAGAACTCAGCAGAAGAGGACAAAGGGTTTGATTAGGGCAGGGAAAATAGAGTACGCGAGAAAGCTTGCAGGGAACATTAAGACGGACTGCAAAAGTTTCTATAAATATGTGAAGAGAAAAAGGTTAATAAAGACAAACGTAGGTCCTCTGCAATCAGAATCAGGGGAAGTCATAATGGGGAACAAAGAAATGGCAGACCAATTGAACAAGTACTTTGGTTCGGTATTCACTAAGGAGGACACAAACAACCTTCCGGATATAAAAGGGGTCGGAGGGTCCAGTAAGAAGGAGGAACTGAAGGAAATCCTTATTAGTTGGGAAATTGTGTTGGGGAAATTGATGGGATTGAAGGCCGATAAATCCCCAGGGCCTGATGGTCTGCATTCCAGAGTACTTAAGGAGGTGGCCTTGGAAATAGCGGATGCATTGACAGTAATTTTCCAACATTCCACTGACTCTGGATCAGTTCCTATCGAGTGGAGGGTAGCCAATGTAACCCCACTTTTTAAAAAAGGAGGGAGAGAGAAAACAGGGAATTATAGACCGGTCAGCCTGACATCGGTAGTGGGTAAAATGATGGAATCAATTATTAAGGATGTCATAACAGCGCATTTGGAAAGAGGTGACATGATAGGTCCAAGTCAGCATGGATTTGTGAAAGGGAAATCATGCTTGACAAATCTTCTGGAATTTTTTGAGGATGTTTCCAGTAGAGTGGACAAGCGAGAACCAGTTGATGTGGTGTATTTGGACTTTCAGAAGGCTTTCGACAAGGTCCCACACAAAAGATTTAATGTGCAAAGTTAAAGCACATGGGATTGGGGGTAGTGTGCTGACGTGGATTGAGAACTGGTTGGCAGAAAGGAAGCAAAGAGTAGGAGTAAATGGGTACTTTTCAGAATGGCAGGCAGTGACTAGTGGGGTACCGCAAGGTTTTGTGCTGGGGCCCCAGCTGTTTACATTGTACATTAATGATTTAGACGAGGGGATTAAATGTAGTATCTCCAAATTTGCGGATGACACTAAGTTGGGTGGCAGTGTGAGCTGCGAGGAGGATGCTATGAGGCTGTAGAGTGACTTGGATAGTTAGGTGAGTGGGCAAATGCATGGCAGATGAAGTATAATGTGAATAAATGTGAGGTTATCCACATTGGTGGTAAAAACAGAGAGACAGACTATTATCTGAATGGTGACAGATTAGGAAAAGGAGAGGTGCAACGAGACCTGGGTGTCATGGTACATCAGTCATTGAAGGTTGGCATGCAGGTACAGCAGGCGGTTAAGAAAGCAAATGACATGATGGCCTTCATAGCAAGGGGATTAGAGTACAGGGGCAGGGAGGTGTTACTACAGTTGTACAGGGCCTTGGTGAGGCCACACCTGGAGTATTGTGTACAGTTTTGGTCTCCTAACTTGAGGAAGGACATTCTTGCTATTGAGTGAATGCAGCGAAGGTTCACCAGACTGATTCCCGGGATGGCGGGACTGACATATCAAGAAAGACTGGATCAACTGGGCTTGTATTCACTGGAATTCAGAAGAATGAGAGGGGATCTCATGGAAACGTTTAAAATTCTGTTGGGTTTAGACAGGTTAGATGCAGGAAGAATGTTCCCAATGTTGGGGAAGTCCAGAACCAGGGGTCACAGTCTAAGGATAAGGGGTAAGCCATTTAGGGCCGAGATGAGGAGAACCTTCTTCACCCAGAGAGTGGTGAACCTGTGAAATTCTCTGCCACAGAATGTTGTTGAGGGCAATTCACTAAATATATTCAAAAAGGAGTTAGATGTAGTCCTTACTACTAGGGGGATCAAGGGGTATGGCGAGAAAGCAGGAATGGGGTACTGAAGTTGCATGTTCAGCCATGAACTCATTGAATGGCGGTGCAGGCTTGAAGGGCCGAATGGCCTACTCCTGCACCTATTTTCTATGTTTCTATGTTTCTAAATCAGGATGAACAAGAGAAAACCTAGTCTTGAGATTTCCCTTCATCAGTAGTTCAGCAGGAGGAACTCCAGTAAGCGTATGAGGTCTTGACCTGTAACTGAGCAATATACATGACAACCGTCTCTGCAGTGAGCCCTGAGTTACACATTTCATACTTTGCTTGATTGTTTGAATGTCACCCTCTGCTTGACCATTAGAAGCAGGCCTGAATGGAGCTGATCTCACATGTCTGATGCCATTGAGTTTCATGAACTCCTGGAACTCAGACTTGTGAAGCAAGATCCGTTGTCCCTCACAACAATGTCAGGCAAAGCATGAAATGAGTAGCAAACATGATACGAAGGCTCTCAATAGTAGCTGTAGATGTGCTGGATGACATAATAACATGCTTAGAATATGCATCTACTACGACAAAAAACATCTTTCCTAGGAATGGGCCCGGAAAATCAATGTGGATCCTTGACCATGGTTTGGATGGCCACGACCAAAGACTCAGCAGAGTTTCCGCGGAGTATTGCACTGATGCATGCATGATTCCAGATCAGAGTCAATTCCAGGCCACCGTACATGAGACCAAGCAATGGACTTTATCATGACAATACCAGGATGAGTGCCATGAAGTTCACATACAGATTTTTCTCTACCTTTCTTCGGCATGATTATGCGATTACCCCACAGTAAACAGTCTGACTGAATGGACAGCTCATCCGTGCAACGGTTGTGAGGTTTGGTCTCCTCATGCATCTCCATAGGTATGGAAGACCAATCACCACTGAGTACACACCATTTCACAACCAATAAAATAGGGTCATGGCTGGTCCAGATCCTAACTTGTTGAGCAGTGACCAGGGTTCCTTCACTCTTAAAAGCATCCATTATTAACAGTAGATCTGCAGGTTGAGGCGTCTCCATTGCAGTTGTGGGTAAGGGCAGATGACTCAGTGCATCGGCACAATTCTCAGTACCAGGTCTATGATGGATGACGTAATCATAGGTAGACAATGTCAGCACCCACCTTTGAATGTGGGACGATGCATTGGTATTAATACGTTTGTTTTCCGCAAACAATGAAATGAGTGGCTTGTGATCCATTTCTAATACAAAACGAAGACCAAACAGGTACTGGTGCATTTTTTTTATACCCCATACACAAAGGCCAAAGCTTTTTTCTCTACCATACTGTAAACACTTTCCGCTTTAAACAGACTTCTCGAAGCACACGCAACAGGTTGTAGCTTGTCCGATTCATTTGCTTGTTGGAGTACGCAGCCAATCCCATATGATGAAGCATCACAGGCCAATACAAGATGCTTACGCGGATCATAATGAACAAGCAACTTGTTTGAACATAGCAGATTCTTGGCTTTCTCAAAGGCTGTATCTTGAGACGCACCCCAGACCCAGTTGTTGCCTTTTCTTAGTAACACATGCAGTGGCTCTAGTAAAGTGCTCAATCTGGGTAAGAAATTACCAAAGTACTTGAGTAGCCGAAAGAACGAATGCAGCTCTGTAACATTCTGAGGCCTGGGTGCATTTTTGATGGCCTCGGTTTTCGAATCAGTGGGCCTGATGCCATCAGCAGCAATCTTCCTCCCGAGGAATTCGACTTCAGGTGCCATGATTACACACTTCGAGCGTTTCAGCCTGAGTCCCACTTTGTCCAGACGATGTCGGACTGCTTCAAGATTGTTCAGATGTTCAGCAGTGTCGCAACCTGTGACCAGAATGTCATCTTGAAACATGACAGTTCTGGGAACGGACTTCAGTAAATTCTCCATATTCCTCTGAAATATGGCTGCAGCCGAACGAATCCCAAAAGGACACCTGTTGTAGACGAACAGTCCTTTATGGGGGTTGATGCAGATGAGTTTCTTCGAAGTGTCAACAAGCTCCTGGGTCATATAGGCTGACGTTAGATCCAGTTTTGTGAATGACTTTCCAACAGCTAGCATGGCGAACAAGTCATCAGCCCTTGCTAACAGATTCTGATCCAGTTTTGAAAATCGGTTAATCGTAACTTTGTAGTCTCCACAAGTCCTGACAGTGCCATCACTCTTCAACACAGGAACAATGGGACTAGCCTACTCATTAAACTCGATTGGTGATATGATCCCTTCACGCTGGAGTCTGTCAAGCTCAATTTCAACCTTCTCCCTCATCATGTATGGAACAGACCGAGCTTTGTGATAGACAGGCCTTGCATTGGAGTCCAGGTGAATCTGCACCTTGACTCCTGTAAAATTACCAATGCCCGGTTCCAACAAAGAAGGAAACTTTTTCAATACTTGAGCACACCAAGTATCATCCACCAAGGACAACATCTTGACATCATTCCAGTTCAGCTTGATTTTCTCGAGCCAATTTCTGCTGAACAGCATTAGACCATTACCCGGGACGATCCATAATGGTAGCTCGTGAACCACACCGGCATATGACACCTCGATTGCTGCACTGCCGAGCACCGGTATGAATTCCTTCGTGTCAGTATGCAAGCTAGCATTGACTGGACTCAGCTTCGGTTTCGCAGCCTTAGTGTCCCACAGCTTGTCGAATGTCCTTTGGCTCATTATCGACTTGCTCGCACCCGTGTCCAGCTCGATTTTTGATTCAGGCACATCATTCAGCTTCACATTAACGACTATCGGCTGGCTCTTGCTCAGGAACAAATACAGTCCATTCACTTCCTCCTCGAGTTGCGTATCCGGGCCATCACTGAACTGATCCTCATAATCACATGGTGAGCCGCATCACGCTTGCTCCGTTGTGGACACATCCTGTGACGATGCCCCACTTTCGAACATCTATTGCATGAGTATTGTCTAACCGACACTGATGAGGTCGATGATTGCCCCTGCAATGCCAAATCTGGATCGAACCAGTTGGCAGGCTCTGAGCAGCGGCAGGTTTCACGTAAGCAGTTCTGCCCGAAGATGACAGCATCTTGTTTACAGTACTTACCGTGGAACTCCAACTCGTTGATGATATCTGCCTCTAATTATCATCTGTCATCATGCATGCCTGGGCAGTCGCAATGGCCTTTTTCAAATCCAGCATCTCTGCAGCCAACAGCTTCCTGAGGATCGCATCATGTTTGATGCCTATCACAAAGACATCACGCAGCATGTCTTCCAGCATGTTCCCGAACTTACACGGCTCAGCAAGACGTTTTAGGTCGGCGGCAAATCCCGACACGTCATGGCCCTCAGCACGAACATGCTTGTAGAACTGGTAGCGTGATATGATGATCCTCTCTTTTGGCTTCAGATGGTTACCCACCAACGTACATAATTCCTCATAACCTTTTCCACCGGACGTACAGGCGAGAGAAGATTCTTCATGAGGCCGTAAATTTTCGGACCACAAACAGTGAGAACTGCCCTGTGCTTAATTGCGTAGGCCACTGCTTCCATGCCGTTGGCCACAAAATACTGATTCAGGTGGTCGACAAAATCCGCCCAACCCTCACCCTGCATGAATCACTCCAGGATTCCAACAGTGCCCATTGTGCATGCAAAGGTTCTGAAATTACCTCATCACCAATTGTAATGACTCAAAAGTCTGGTTACTATAAACTCAGTCAGATGCAACCTGATCCATCTTTATTCCAGCGCAAGAGTGCCAGCATGATTCAGACACCCAGCTTATATACACGTGACCAAGCACACATGCCACATGTGTACAGCCCGATGACCTCCGACCGTGGCGCCCTGTGGTGTCTGGTGACCACCAAGCATTAATACATAACAGAGACGAACAGCGTTAGAATAAAGATTAATTCAGAAATAGGAGAGAAATGCGAGGCAAACTAAGATGGGTTTAGAATGCATGGGTCGAAATTCAAGTGCACCAGAAAGCTAGCGCACCTATTATTTTTAGGCTGGTACTTACCTCTGGAATTCCTGGTACAGTAAGTAGATCCATAGATCATAATGGGGGCGGGCCTTAGACTCAAAGCCAGGCTGACTGGTTGAAAATGCGTCAGTCGGAGCCTCCGCCGCTGTCAATCAGCGGTGGACTCGTGGTGTTGTCATAGTATGTGTGCATCACCATGCTCTCTCCCCTCTGTTAAAGGGGAGAGAGTCGATCATTTTTTAAACTTTGGCCACTGGGCCACTAGGGAGGGTTTCGGCCGGACCGGTGGCGTGGCACTCAAGAGGGTTGCCAGGCTGCCCGTTGACGGCCCAGCCGAACCCAGGGGCAGTATTTTGCCAACTGATTGGCAAGTCGGCTGGCAAATTTTTTCCATTGCGAACGCAGCAGTGGGCCTGCACTGCCAGGCTGCACTCAGAGCGGAGATGGTACACCGGCAGAAAAATCTGTTGGGGGCACCGCATGGTGGGGGAACGATCTATTCTGCTGAATATGGATAGGTAAGTATTTTTATTGCTTTAAATTGCCGGTGCAACCACTCGGGCAGAATGGGGTCCAGGCCGAAAAAACCCCAACCTGAATTTAGGTCGGGTCGGCCAGTTGATCCCAAAGCAGCGGCCATTCAATTTTTAGGAATGGCCGCTTCAAACGGACATTAACGGGGGTCTCTTTGAGACCCTGAATTTCAGCCCCCATGTGCGTAAATGCCCAGAGTGGCTAAATATGGTTGGTGAACCGCAAGTGGCCACATGGGATTATGATATAATGGCAATAACAGAGACCTGGCTCAAACAAGGAGAGGAATGGGCACTTAATATTCCTGGCTACATTGTATTGAGGAAAGATAGGGAAGAAAAAAAGGAACGATGGTAGCAGTATTGATCAAAGATACTGTTACAGCACTCGAAAGCGATTAAGTACTTGAGGGCTCAAAGAATCTATTTGGTTAGAATTAAGGAAAAATAGCTGAGTTGTTTTGCTGCTGCTGTAGGCCACAAATAGTGGGAAGGAGACAGAGGAGCAAATTTGCAGGAAAATTGCAGAAAGTTGCAAGAAATTTAAAGTAGTGATAATTTGGGACTTCAATTATCCTAATATAGACTGGGAAAATAATGATGTAAAGGGCAAAGAGGGGGAGGAATTGCTGAAATATATACAAAAGTAATTTCTTGATCAGTATGTTTCCAGACCAACGAGGAAGGAAGCAGTGCTGGATCTAGTTCTGGGGACGAAATGGGGCAAGTGGAGTATATTTCACTGTGAGAGCATTCTGTTAACAGTGATCACAATATCATTGGGTTTATAATAGTTATGGAAAAGGACAGGAAAAATCAAATGTGAAAATACTCAACTGGAGGAGGGCTAATTTCAGTGAGTTTAAAAGGGATCTGGCCCAGGTAGATTGCAATCAAAGGTTGTCAGGTAAAACAGTAAACGACCAATGAGTGGCCTTTAAACAGGAGATAGTTCGGGTACAGATTAGACTGTGCTACGAGGGGGTAAAGGAAGGACATCCAAAGGTAGAACACCCTGGATAGCTAAAGATACAGGAGGAGAAATTGGAAACATTCGCACCGGCTCCTACCGCCATAAATTGGCAAAAGGATGGCAGCCGGTGCTCTTCCACCAGCTGGTGGCGGCTCCATTGGTGCAGGCCATTTTCCAGCTGCTGGTAATGCCGGGCCAGCAGGACGGCGACAATTAAAACAAAATGACAGCCATGGAGGTGCGCCCTCCCCTTTAAGCGGGGGGCCACACCGTCTGGCCACTGGCAACTTCCCACCTCACAAAGCTGTCGGGAGCACCGACCGGCAGTGGACACGCTCATGGAGGGCAATGTCCCCCGTAAGGTATGAAAGGGATCACCAACATGGGGGCGGTGCGCAGCTGACAACAGATTGGAGCGCCGGGCGGGGCAGAAACACAGAGTGTGGTGGAAACCCGTTCCCGCAGTCCCCGACTCCGGGGCAATTGAGCATAGATCGCACCTTCTGCCTGCCCCCCGGTCAGTGAGGTCTCACCACTCCCGTTACAACCTCTTGAAGGCGCTAATGGGTCTTTTTCTGAAAGGCAATTTCCACCTGAATGTAGAGAAGTGTGAAGTGATTTATTTTGGAAGAAAGAATGAGGAGAGGAGACATAAACTAAATGGTACAATTTTAAAGGGATGCAGGAACAGAGACCTGGGGTTGTAAACAAGTCTTAAACAGTGCAGGACAAGTTGAGAAGGCTGTTAAAAAAAGGCATACAGGATACTTGGCTTTATCGACACAGAGAAACTGGGACACTGGGACACGGGGCACTGAGACACTGAGACACAGAGACACAAGGGGCCAAAATTGCCTCTTATATAAGGCCCGTGGTCGCCTGAAAGCGATGGCTACGGGTCAGTGCGGACTAGCCGACGAGTCTCCGCAGAGGGGCCACGATTTTAGAAATTGCCCTTTCACAGATTTGGAGCCGTGTACAGGACTGCACTGCCCGTTTTCCTGCCGTGGCGTGCACACACCGAACCCTTCCTGAAATTGCCCTGTGGGAAATTACTCCTTTCCAGAATTGCCCCACAGGAGAGACGTGCCATCAGTCAATACCATCGCCAGCTTTTTCTGTCAGAGCCCTTTCTGTAGCTTGGCAGCATGGCTGCTCTTAAAGGGGAGGTAATGCTGCCGGCGACGCCATGTTATTTTTATTTGTGGAGTGCTAGGTCGGGCCGACAATTATGGCCATGGCTTCTTGGGTGCCAGGTTGCTGGCTTAGCCAATACCCTCCCTGGTGGCCAAGTGTTCGTCACTAAAGTGGCTGCAGAGTTCGCAACGCCCTTTAACTGAAGGGGAGGGACGTTGCTTCTCATTTGCGCAACATCCGCGTCGCACTGACGTCATCAGTGTCGTGCTCTTCCGCCCCATAGCAACCCAACTTCTCCGCACGGAAGAAAAAATAAATACAATGAGCTGAATTTTGCTCTACTCTCTACCCCATGGATTAGGTGGAGGAAAATCTTCAACACAGGTTAAGTGAGTTGGCAAAAATTTGGCAGATGGAGTATAATGTAGGAAAATGTGAGGTTATTTACTTTGGTAGTAAGAATAGAAAAGTAAAATATTATTTAAATAGAGAGAGACTATAGAATAGCATGGTACAGAGGGAACTGGGTGTCCTCGTACATGAAACACAAAGTTAACATGCAGGTGCAGCAAGTAATTAGGAAGGCAAATGAAATGTTGGCCTTTATTGCATGGAGTATAAAAATAAGGAAGTCCTGCTACAACTGTACAGGGAATTGGTGAGACCACACCCAGGGGTCGAAATTGACCCTGCCCCAAACGGGGCACACCTTCCATCCTTTTAATGTTTTCTCCGCCCCTTAACATTCAATGACATTACCATTGCCGAATCCCCTCCCATCAACATCCTGGGAGTCACCATTCACCAGAAACCTAACTGGACCAGCCACACAAACACTGTGGCTGCAAGTGCAGGTCAGAGGCTGGGTGTCTCACCTCCTGACTCACCAAAGCGTTTCCACCATCTACAAGGCACAAGTCAGGAGTGTGATGGAATACTCTCCACTTGCCTGGATGAGGGCAGTTCCCACAACACTCAAGAAGCTCGACACCATCCAGGACAAAGCAGCCCACTTGACCGGCACCCCATCCACTACCTTAAACATCCACTCCCTCCATCACTGGCGCACTGTGGCTGCAGTGTGTACCATCTACAAGATGCACTGAAGCAATTTGCCAAGGCTTCTTCGACAGCACATCCCAAACCTACGATCTCTAGAAGGACAAGGGCAGCAAGCACATGGGAACACCACCACCTCCACGTTCCCTTCCAAGTCACACACCATCCTGATTTGAAAGCATATCGCCATTCCTTTATCGTCACTGGGTCAAAATCCTGAAACTCCCTCCCTAACAGCACTGTGGGTGTATCATCACCACACGCACTGCTGCGGTTCAAGAAGGTGGCTCACCACCATCTTCTCAAGAGCAATTAAGGATGGGCAATGAATGCTGGCCTTGCCAGCGATGCCCACATCCCATGAACAAATTTTTTAAAATGCTAAAGCGGGGGCCGCTGCGAACTCTGCAACAAGTTGAATTCGGTTCACTGAGCCACTAGGAAGGGTTTTGGTCGGGCCAGCAGCCTGGCACCCAAGAGGCGGTGCCAAGCTGCCTGTTGGCAACCCGGCATAAATGTCGGGCCGACCTGGTAGTTGGACGACAAAAATAAATATAATGGAGTCGCCAATTGCGCGATCTCCCGTTTAAGGGCTGGTGCGTTGCCCAGACACACACAGTTACCCGCTGGGGGAAAGCGGTCAGTGGCACCGACCAAGTGGCGCCGCTCCCGTGGGGCAATACTGCTCGAAGGGCGGAAAGGGGGTCGCCGCCAGTTGGTAAGGGGTTAACGCGTGCCCAACCCAGTGGGAAAATGGGCGGATCAGAGACCCGTTCCTGCCGTTTCCGGCCCAAGGGCAATTTTGGACGAGTCAGCCCATCCGCTTGTCCCCAGTCGGTAAGGCCTCTCCGCTCCATTCCTGCTTCTTAGAGGCGGTAATGAAGCTTATGGAGAGGGACAATTTTGGCCCCCTATACTATTGTTTACGGTTTTGGTCTCCTTATTTAAGGAGGGACATACTTGCATAGGAGGTAGTTCAGAGAAGGTTCACGAGGTTGATTCCTAGATGAAAGGGTTGTCATATGAAGAAAGTTTGAGCACATTGGGCCGATACTCATTGGAGTTTCGAAGAATGAGAGGTGATCTTATTGAAACATATAAGATTCTGAGGGGGCTTGACAGGGTAGATGCTGAGAGGATGTTTCCCCTCGTGGAGGAATCTAGAACAAGGGGCATTGTTTCAGAATAAGCGGTCGCCCATTTAAGGTGGAGAGGAGGAGGAATTTCTTCTCTCAGAGGGCCATGCATCTGTAGAGTTCTCTATCCCGGAGAGCTGTGGAGGCTGGGTCATTGAACATATTTAAGGCGGAAATAGACAGAATTCTGTACGATAAGGGAGTCAAGGGAAGTGGAGTTGAGGCCAGGATCAGATCATTGAATGGCGGAGCAGGCTCGAGGAGCCATATGGCCTACTCCTGCTCCTATTTTGTACGTTCTTACAAGATGTCAACATCTTTTTTTTTAATTCAGACTTTTCAGTATTCATTAATTGATTCTTGGAAGTAAAGGAATGCTCAACAGCACAAAATGGCACATTAGTGCGACATGCCTACATTGGACAACTTTTTATGAATGCCTGTTTTTTCCCTAAAATTAGTAAAATCGGGAATGTCAAGTCTATGGCTACTTAAAGCAAGTTTCAGCTCATGTAAAACAAATGATTTACAATTGACATTCACTCTTGTCAATATTAGCAACTAATTTCTGGATGAATTTGCATGACATTCTTCTGTCGGCTTGTTAACAGAATAATATAACAGGCAGGCTCATGCTTTCATTAACATAAGAACATAAGAAATAGGAACAGGAGTGGGCCATACGGCCCCTTGAGCATGCTCCACCATTCAATAAGATCATGGCTAATCTGATCATGGACCCAACTCCACTTCCCTGCCCGCTCCCCATATCCCCTTATCCTCTAATCATTGAAGAAACTGTCTTTTTCTGTCTTAAATTTATTCAATGTCCCAGCTTCCACAGCTCTTTGAGGCAGTGAATTCCACAGATTTACAACTCTTTGAGAGAAGAAATGTCTCCTCATCTCAGTTTTAAATGGACGACCCCTTATTCTAAGACGATGCCCTCTAGTTCTCGTCTCTCCCATCCACCTTGTCAAGCCCCCTCATAATCTTATACATTTCGATAAGATCACCTCTCATTCTTCTGAATTCCAATGAGTAGGCGCCCAACCTACTCAACCTTTCCTCATAAGTCAACCCCCTCATCTCCGGAATCAACCGAGTTAAGGGGGCAAGCTATACCTGTAGCTGCATACTATCCTTTTGTGTATCATGCACAAGTACCCCCAGGGTCCCGCTGTACTGCAGCACTTTGCAATCTTTCTCTATTTAAATAATAACTTGCTCTTTGATTTTTTTCTGCCAAAGTGCATGACCTCACACTTTCCAACATTATATTCCATCTGCCAAATTTTTGCCCACTCACTCAGTATGTCTATGTCTTTTTGCAGATTTTTTGTGTCCTCCTCACACATTGCTTTTCCTTTCATTTTTGTATCGTCAGCAAACTTGGCTACGTTATACTCAGTCCCTTTTCCAAGTCGTGGTTAGTATAGATTGTAAATAGTTGGGGTCCCAGCACTGATCCCTGCGGCACCCCACTAGTTACTGGTTGCCAACCAGAGAATGAACCATTCATTCCGACTCTCTGTTTTCTGTTAGTTAGCCAATCCTCTATGCTTGCTAATATATTACCCCCAACCCCGTGAATTTTGATCTTGTGCAGTAACCTTTTATGTGGCACCTTGTCAAATGCCTTTTGGAAGTCCAAATACGCCACATCCACTGGTTCCCCTTTATCCACCCTGTTCGTTCCATCCTCAAAGAATTTCAGCAAATTTGTCAAACAGGACTTCCCCTTCATAAATCCATGCTGACTCTGCCTGACCGAATTTTGCTGTTCCAAATGTCCTGCTACTGTGTATAAAGAAATGTTTTAGGATCATGTTAAGGTTTGTCTGCTGATATCACTAACAATAAATTCTAGCTTCCAGGCAGGGTTGTTAAATTACTCTAGGGTAAAATCTGCACTGATTTCAGTCATAATGAATTTGAAATATTACTTAGTAGATACATCAGAAAGAAACATATTGGGGTAGATTTTCAACTTGCCGCACAGGCGTAAAACTTGTGGATTGGCCACCCAGTATAGAAACTGCCCGAATTTCATTTTCCTTTAACTTCAATGAAAATGGGGTGTTTTCTTTCACAGGTGGCAGATCTGTAATTTTATATATGTGAAACAGGAAGATTATGCAAATTGCTCTGTTGATTACTCGTCAATTATATATTTTTTTTATACTTTAATTTAGCCAGGAATTTGCAGTTGTAATGATGGTGAAAATGTCAACGCTCGCCATCATTACTGTGTAAAACTAACAGCAACTTCTGGCATCCGCACATTTGCAGTCAAAAGCGGAAATCCGGAAGTTGCTTTCAGTGATACCCTGCTCCACCACAGGTTACGCTGTTGCAGTCTTCACAGATGCAATCAACACAGAATCAGTGATTTGATGTGAACTTCAACTTGTTAAGCACTATTCTCGCCATTTAAAAAGTTAAGCCATGTTGAATGAGGTGCAACTGAGTTTTTAACGACGTACTAACTCATAATTACTGCTGAATAACCTCTCTTGACCTGAAAAACTAATTTTATAAATGTAGAGTATCATTACCCCCATTCTATGATTAAAATTCCATTGATTTTGTAAAATGATTAAAAAGTTAATGATAATCAGTGCTTTTTACTTCCTGGTATGCTGTCTGTGAGAATTCTGCAATCTGACTGGCTGCTCAGCCTGCTTGATGACTTTGCTGATGGTGAACACCACAGATCCCCTATAGATGGCTCCAGATTTAAAGTAACATCGAAATAGGAAAAATCGACACCACAGAGCCCGCTAAATCTTTGTGGGCAGCTTTCTTTGAGGTCATCGGCGAACGCCATCCCTTCACTGCTGACCGGAAAATCCGATCCATTGTTTTTAATATTTTTCTTCCTATGTTTTAAGGCAGATTTGGAAAGTACAAAAAAAATCCAAGATTCTCAAAATAGATTCCAGTGTCCAAGGAGAATGGCCATTAATTAGTCATATACTATATATGGGGGCCGAAATTCACCGTCCCCAAAGGGATGGCTACCGTGGGGTTTGGGCGACCGATGGAAGAAATCGACCGGCCGCTGCGGTCGGGTACTTTTCCCTCCCCGAACCATATTCAGCTCGGGGGGGGGGGGGGGGGGATTTGAGAGGTGCGCACTTCCGGTGGAAACAGCAGGATGAAGCCACAGTAAAGGAGGGTTTCCTGCGGTGAATTAATCAGCGAGCGGGCCACTGGAAAACAACCACTACAGTGATTTTCACCTCAAAAAGGTAGGACTTCTTTCGGCAGTACCCCCGCGAGGTATTCGAGTCGGTGCTCGAATGCGACACCACTGGAATTTTGCCACGATTGGGGCCATGTGGTAGGGAAATAGTGTTACAAATTTTTGCGTTTTTATTTCAGATTCCATCATCAGTATTTAGCTATTCATATAGTTTTATTAATTATTAGTGTTTTTATGTCAGATTCCATCATCCACAGTATTTAGCTTTTCATAGCAGCATAGAAAATAGGAGCAGTCGTAGGCCATTCGGCCCTTCGAGCCTGCACCGCCATTCAATATGATCATGGCTGAGCCTCTATCTCAACACCATATTCCCGCTTTCTCCCCATATCCCTTGATGTCTTTTGTGTCTAGAAATCTATCTATCTCCTTCTGAAATATATTCAGTGATGTGGCCTCCACAGCCTTCTGTGGTAGAGAATTCCACAGGTTCACCACCCTCAGTGAAGAAATTTCCCCTCATCTCGGACCTAAATTACCGACCCCGTATCCTGAGACTGTGACGCCTTGTTCTAGACTTCCCAGCCAGGGGAAACATTCTCCCCACATCCAGTCTGTCCAGCACCGTCAGAATTGTATACGTTTCAATAAGATCCCCTCTCATTCTTCTCAACTCTAGTCGACCCAATCTCTCCTTATATGGCAATCCTGCCATCCCAGGAATAAGTCTGGTGAACTTTTGTTGCACTCCCTCTATGGCAAGGATATCCTTTCTTAGGTAAGGAGACCAAAACTGCACACTATACTCCAGGTGTGGTCTCACCAAGGCCCTGTATAACTGTTGTAAGACTTTCTTGCTCCTGTACTCAAATCTTCTTGAAATGAAGGCCAACATATCATTTGCCTTCCTAACTGCTTGCTGCACCTGCATGTTTGCTTTCAATGACTGGTGTACAAGGATATCCAGGCCCCTTTGTACATCGACATTTCCCAAGCTACCACCATTTAAATAATACTTTGTCTTTATGTTTTTCCTACCAAAGTGGATAACTTCACATTTATCCACGTTACACTACATCTGCCATGTGTTTGCCTACTCACTCAACCTATCTTAATCGCCTTGCAGCATCTTTGCATCCTCCTCTCAACTCACAATCCCACCTAGTTTTGTGTTGTCAGCAAACTTGGAAATATTACATTTGGTTCCCTCATCCAAATCATTTATATATATATTGTGAATATCTGGGACTCAAACACTGATCCCTGTGGTACCCCACTAGTCACTGCCTGCCACCCCGAAAAAGACCCGTTTATTCCTACTCTCTGTTTCCTGTCAGTTAACCAATTTTCAATCCATGCCAGTATATTACCCCCAATCCTATGTGCTTTAATTTTTCATACTAACCTCTTATGTGGTATTTCTCAAAGGCCTTCTGAAAATCCAAATACACTACATTCACTGGATCTCCCTTATCTATTCTATCAGTTATACCCTCAAAAAAACTCCAGTAGGTTTGTCAAACACGATTTGCCTTTCATAAATCCGTGTTGATTTTGTCTAATCCCGTTGATATTTTCTAAGTGTTCTGTTATCACATCCTTGATAATATTCTAGCATTTTCCCTACTACTGATGTTAGATTAACTGGTCTGTAGTCCCCTGTTTTCTCTCTCCCTCCTTTTTTAAATAGTGGGGTTACATTTGCCACCCTCCAATCTGCAGGAACTGTTCCATAATCTATAGAATTTTGGAAGATGACAACCAATGCATCCACTATTTCCATGGCTACCTCTTTTAGTACTCTGGAATGCAGATTATCAGGCCCTGGGGATTTATCGGCTTTCAGTCCCATTAGTTTCTCCAGCACTATTTTCTTATGAATAATCATTTCTTTTAATTCCTCTTGCTCACTAGACCCTTGGTTCCCAAACATTTCTGGGACGTTTTTTGTGTCCTCTTCCATGAAGACAGAACCGAAGTATTTATTTAATTGTTCTGCCATTTCCTTGTTGCCCATTATAAATTTCCCCATTTCTGACTGTAAAGGACCTACATTTGTCTTCACTAATCTTTTTCTTTTTACATACTTGTAGAAACTTTTGCAGTCGGTTTTTATGTTCCTTGCAAGTTTACTCTCATACTCTATTTTCCTCCTTTTAATCAACCTCTTGGTCCTTTTTTGTTGAATTCTAAGCTGGTCCCAATCTTCAGGCTTGCTACTTTTTCTGGCAACTTTGTATGACTCCTCTTTGAATCTAATACTATCCTTAATTTCTTTTGTTAACCAAGGTTGGGCCACTTTTTCTTTTGTGTTTTTGTACCAGAAAGGAATGTATAACTGTTGCAATTCATGCATTCGTTCCTTAAATGTTAGCCATTGCCTATCCACCATCATGCCTTTTAATGAATCTTCCCAATCTATCATAGCCAATTCATTCCTCATATCTTCGTAATTTCCTTTGTTTAGAATTAGGACCCTAGTTTCAGATTGGACTACTTCACTTTCCATCTTAATAAAGAACTCAATCTTGTTATGGAAACTCTTCCCTAAAGGACCCCGCACAACAAGACTATTAATTAACCCCTTCTCATTGAACAATATCAAATCTAGGATAGCCTATTCCATAGTAGGCTCCTCAACGTATGGTCTAAAACGCGATCTCATACACACTCCAGGAATTCATCCTCCACTGTATTATTACTAATTTTTTTTTGGCCAGTCTATATGTAGATTAAAGTTGCCTACGATTATTGTCGTACCATTGTTACATGCATCTCTAATTTCCTGTTTGATGCCATCCCCTACATTACTGTTTGGAGGCCTAAAGACAACTCCCATCAATGTTTTCTGTCCTTTTGTGCTCCTTTGCTCCACCCAGACTGATTCTACATCTTGATTTTCTGAGCCAATATCCTTTCTCACTATTGCACTGATTTCATCCTTTACTAAAAACACCACACCAACCCTTTTCCTTTTTGCCTGTCCTTCCTAAATATTGAATATCCTTGGATATTCAGTTCCCAACACTGGTCACCCTGCAACCATGTCTCCGTAACTGCAACTATATCGTATCTGTTTACATCTATTTGCACTGTTAATTTGTCTACCTTATTACAGATGCTCAGTGCATTCAGATAGTGCTTTTAGGTTTGTCTTTTTAACATTATTCGACATCTTAAAATTTTTTTGTACTATAGCCCTATTTGTCTTATCGCTATTTTTTTCTTACCTGGACCCTATTTGTTAGTGCACTCTTTTGTTTGTGTGCTCTGTCCCTTCCTGACATAATCTAGTTATCCTTACCACAATCACTTTCCTGCATTGCTTCCTTTTCTTTTCTCTTAGCATTCTAGATTTTTCTCCACTGGGATCCTTCCACCACCCCACCCCACCCCGCTTATTTAGTTCAAAGCCCTATTTTCATATAGTTTTATCAGAAGTGTTTTTATGTCAGATTCCATCATCCGCATGTATTTAGCTTTTCATATCGTTTTATTAATTATTAGTGTTTTTATGTCAGATTCCATCATCCGCAGTATTTAGCTTTTCATATCGTTTTATTAATTGTTTTGGCTGCTTAGAGGTTTGCACATACTTTTGTGCAACTTTCAGGTCTGACTCTTTAGTGGAGGTATGTGGGCTGCAGAGACCTGCTTAGCAGGGTTCACCCTGAGGATGGGAGGAGTGTTGGGAGGGCGACACCTGGTACACCTGGTCAGAAGCAGGGCGGCAAGCAGGAGAAGGCGTCGCAATCAGCATCGTGCAGAGAGGCAGCAGGCAAGGAAGACAGCAGCCATGATTCGTTCATTCTACGCCAGACCAGTATGCCCGCCATCTTCAACGGCCCGAATCAGGATTGCGGTTTGTTGCTTGGGGACAAGGGATATCCCCTGTCCACTTGGCTGCTCACTCCACTGCTGAACCCCAGGACAGCACCTAAGCGTGCATAAAATGACGCTCATCGTGCTACCAGATGCATCATCGAACAGTGCATAGGCATCCTTAAGCAGAGGTTCCGGTGCCTGGACCATGCTGGTGGCACCTTGCAGTACTCTCCTCAATGGGCCTTCATAATCGTCGTGGTCTGCTGTAAGCTGCACAACCTGGCCATCATGAGGAGACAGCCACTGGAGGTTGAGCCAGCAGTACCACCAGAGGAGGAGGAGGAGGCGCAGGAGGAGGAGGAGGATCCCCATCTCTCCAGAGCTAGGAGGCGTCAAACCATCGGCACCCTGGAAGGGTCGGGTGCAGTCTGGCCCGCACCCTGCTGGGAGGGTGCATTCTCACATATATCGAGGTGCCTGACACCTCTCCTACAATCTCCCTTCATGCATTATGTACTGGTGGTCTGCCAGGTCTCCCCACGTCAGGAAACAGTATTCTTCTTCTGTCCTCCACACCGTCCATCTGTGTCTCCAGCTCCATATCAGTGAACCTGTTGGCTCTCCTTGCACCTCTTACACCAGCCATACTTCCAAACTCTTTCCAAACTCATTTCCCCCTTAGGGCTTTGCTGCAAACCCTGGCCTTTCATTAGAAACCCTTACCTGCATGCTGAATTTCTCAGTGGTGTTAACGCTCAAATTAAGACAGCCACACCGCTGAAAAAAGAAGTTTGGAAGGGTTCATTAGCACTGGAACCCATTTGTTCACCTTTGGAGCTGAATATGGGGTGGCCCAGCCATGAAAAAATATTTCAGCGGTACTGAATTTCAGGCCCATGCTAACTTTTTGTGGATTAGTAGAATTTTTTTTAATCCCCTAATGTTAAGGTACAGCTTCATTTTTTATTTCACAAAAACCATGTCTGTAAATGTGCACGGAATTAACAGATATTAAAGGTGTTATACAAATGCAAGCTTTTGGCGGTGGTGATGTTACTACGGATTTGGAGAACTGTTAACTGAAGTGGCATGCTTAATTAACTCAATTCTTGAAAATATGTTTTTAGTTTAAAATTTGGTTCATAAAATAAATTATGATATGCATCTCTTACACAAATGGTATCATCAACCTGATACTATTGAATATAAGATCTATCCTTAATTTCATGTTCTGGGACATTAAGTACTGTATGTGCTAATACTTCTAAGTGGTTTAGTTAAGATCTGAGCAAATGCTGGAGCCCAGCCCTGCCAGTAATGCAGTTTATTACCGAACAAATTTTAATGACAAATGCTTGCCAAAATATTTTTTCTAGACCTTGGGTATGGTGATATAGCAAAGCGCTCACTGTGTTTGTTTGCATTCCGCCTATAATATCCTGTTTATATTATAATGCAACTAACTTCAGATGCAACAATGAACAAAATGGGACAAGTGCCTTCAGAGCCACCATTACCTGACTCATAAGATGGATTTCCATGCAACTTCTAAAGGTAAAACAGCACTGGCAACTAACATAATTGGGTGTGGCTAGCAGCCACCATTTCAATACAGGATGAGCTTTCAGCCTGTCCTTACAGACCAGCTATATCTTTGTACATTTCTCGTCATCAGGAAAGATCCAAATCCAGAAACATCACATTACAAATGTTAATTTGAAACAGCTACACACAATTGTGCACTAAGTTGCTTCAGTGTATTTTCCAGTGCTCCGAATGTGCTCACATTGTAAATTCAGAGCACCCGCAGCATTTCAGCACATTACACTATGTAAATATATCCTAAGACAATACAGCTTTAACACATTTTTAGTTGTGAATAGAATTTGTTCAAGTTCTCATCTGATTGCTCAACAGGAAATTGCATACCATTAAATTGACCATCTTAACAAGACAACTTGAGCCTTAACACATGTCCACTTAACCATCAGCAAGCTACAAAACAATCTAACAGTTCTTCTGCACCATTTCAATCTAAATCACACAGCTAAAGAAGAAAGATTTGGATTTATATGGTGCCTTTCACGACCACCGAACATCTCAAAGTGATTTACAGTCAATGAAGTACTTTTGGTGTGTGGTCCCTGTTGCAATGGAGGAAAAGCAAAGGCCAATTTGCACACAAGCAAGCTCCCACAAACATCAATGTAATAATGACCAGATAATCTGTTTTTGTTATGTTGATTGAGGGCTAAATATTGGCCAGGACACTGGGGATAACTCCCGTGCTCTTCTTTGAAATAATGTCATGGGATCTTTTACGTCCACTTGAGAGAGCAGACGGGACCTCGGTTTAACGTCTCATCTGAAAGACGGCACTTCCAACAGTGCAGCAAAGTGTCAGCCTAGATTTTTGTGCTCAAGTCTCTGGAGTGGGACTTGAACCCACAACCTTCTAACTCAGAGGCTAGAGTGCTACCCCCTGAGCTACAGCTGACGCAAAATAGAAAAGATATATTTTACAGGGATGCTACTGTTGGCAAAATATCACATAAAACAATATACCTCACTAACCAAAGTATATATTCATATAACTGGTAATTCAATAATGACAAGATACACCTGATCACATCTATTACCACCCTATAAATTGTAAAAATGGACAGATATAGCATCTTCTGTGAGGAGATAACTTACCCAAGCAGCCAACGTGGCAGATTAGATGACAATGTTCCTGCAATATAAGTGGGTTGGATTGCACACTTCCAGAACTCTGAGGCCCTATTCGAGAACTGCTTCTTAAACAGGTCAAGTAGCATTGAAATAATAACCTTTTAATAATCAAAGTTCCTAAAAATGTTTTTTCATTGTCGGGATGCAGGCATTGCCCATCCCTACGTACAAATGAGTGGCTTGCTAGGCAACTTCAGCGGGCAGGTCAGAGACAATCACATTGGTGTGCGACTGGAGTTACAAATAGGCCAGGCCGGGTATGGACGGCAGGATTCTTTCCCTCGAGGACATTCGTGAACCAACTGAATAATCCAACACCTTCATGGTTACTTTTAATGATACAAGCTTTTTATTTCCATCATCATTATTATTCTTTCCCTCGAGGACATTCGTGAACCAACTGAATAATCCAACACCTTCATGGTTACTTTGAATGATACAAGCTTTTTATTTCCATCATTATTATTATTTTTTTAATTGAATTCAAATATTCAAATTGCCATGCTGGGATTTGAACTCATGTTCTCTGGTTACTAGTCTGGTGACATCACTACTGCACCTTGATTTCTCAAAATAAACAAGGAAGTCGATAACTTAAAAAAAAATCATTGTCAGAGCTTTATTTATTTCGAAACATATTTATTTCAAACAATTCAGTGGCTAGAAAAGAATTGATGCAAACCATAGTATGCACATTTAACGGCATTAAATCTTACGGATTTTAATTGCCGATAGCAAAGCCAACAGAGGTTATTATTCAAACAGAGATGGTACGAAAGAAGTGGATTGATTGAAGCAGCAGTATAAATAGATATCTGAAAACCTTCAGGCATCTATAACACTAAAATTGAAACAATTGCAACATTGTAGAAGTCTTATATTCTGATATTTAGTAATAAGTTTATTCATTCATGTGGATGATTTTGTTATAAGCTGTAAAATACCGCAAAGATTCTGCAGTGGTATTTGTGATTAGCAATCTTGTTGTGCGAAGCCCCTTGGGAAAGAGTGACCATAATATGGTAGAATTCTTTATTAAGATGGAGAGTGACACAGTTAATTCAAAGACTAGGATCCTGAACTTAAAGAAAGGTAACTTTGATGGTGTGAGATGTGAATAGACTGGTGAGTGATACTTAAAGGGTTGATAGTGGATAGGCAATGGCAAACATTTAAAGATCATATGGATGAACTTCAACAATTGTACATCCCTGTCTGGAGTAAAACTAAAACGGGGAAGGTGGCTCAACCGTACATTAATGATTTAGACGAGGGGATTAAATGTAGTATCTCCAAATTTGCGGATGACTCTAAGTTGGGTGGCAGTGTGAGCTGCGAGGAGGATGCTATGAGGCTGCAGAGTGACTTGGATAGGTTAGGTGAGTGGGCAAATGAATGGCAGATGAAGTATAATGTGGATAAATGTGAGGTTATCCACTTTGGTGGTAAAAACAGAGAGACAGACTATTATCTGAATAGTGACAGATTAGGAAAAGGGGAGGTGCAACGAGACCTGGGTGTCATGGTACATCAGTCATTGAAGGTTGGCATGCAGGTACAGCAGGCGGTTAAGAAAGCAAATGGCATGTTGGCCTTCATAGCGAGGGGATTTGAGTACAGGGGCAGGAAGGTGTTGCTACAGTTGTACAGGGCCTTGGTGAGGCCACACCTGGAGTATTGTGTACAGTTTTGGTCTCCTAACTTGAGGAAGGACATTCTTGCTATTGAGGGAGTGCAGCGAAGATTCACCAGACTGATTCCCGGGACGGTGGGACTGACCTATCAAGAAAGACTGGATCAACTGGGCTTGTATTCACTGGAGTTCAGAAGAATGAGAGGAGACCTCATAGAAACGTTTAAAATTCTGACGGGTTTAGACAGATTAGATGCAGGAAGAATGTTCCCAATGTTAGGGAAGTTCAGAACCAGGGGTCACAGTCTAAGGATAAGGGGTAAGCCATTTAGGACCGAGATGAGGAGAAACTTCTTCACCCAGAGAGTGGTGAACCTGTGGAATTCTCTACCACAGAAAGTAGTTGAGGCCAATTCACTAAATATATTCAAAAGGGAGTTAGATGAAGTCCTTACTACTCGGGGGATCAAGGGGTATGGCGAGAAAGCAGGAAGGGGGTACTGAAGTTTCATGTTCAGCCATGAACTCATTGAATGGCGGTGCAGGCTAGAAGGGCTGAATGGCCTGCTCCTGCACCTATTTTATATGTTTCTATGTAACCGTGGCTAACAAGGGAAATTAGGGATTGTGTTAAATCCAAGGAAGAGGCCTATAAATTGGCTAGAAAAAGCAGCAAACCTGAGGACTGGGAGAAATTTATAAATTTGCAGAGGAGGGCAAAGGTTTAATTAGGAGGGGGGAAATAGAGTATGAGAGGAAGCTTGCTGGGAACATAAAAACTGATTGCAAAAGCTTCTATAGATATGTGAAGAGAAAAAGATTAGTGAAGACAAACGTAGGTCCCTTGCGTTCAGATTCAGATGAAGTTATAATGGGGAACAAAGAAATGGTGGACCAGTTAAACAAATACTTTGGTTCTGTCTTCACAAAGGAAGACACAAATAACCTTCTGGAAATACCGAGGGTCTAGTGAAAATGGAATACAATGTCGGAAAGTGTGAGGTCATCCACCTTGGGGAAAAAAAACAGTAAAAGGGAATATTATTTGAATGGGGAGAAATTACAACATGCTGCGGTGCAGAGGGACCTGGAGGTCCTTGTGCATGAATCCCAAAAAGTTAGTTTGCAGGTGCAGCAGGTAATCATAAGGCGAATGGAAAGTTGGCCTTCATTGCGAGAGGGATGGAGTACAAAAGCAGGGAGGTCCTGCTGCAACTGTATAGGGTATTGGTGAGGCCGCACCTGGAGTACTGCGTACAGTTTTGGTCACCTTACTCAAGGAAGGATATACTAGCTTTGGAGGGGGTACAGAGACGATTCACTAGGCTGATTCCAGAGATGAGGGGGTTACCTTATGATGATAGATTGAGTAGACTGGGTCTTTACTCGTTGGAGTTCAGAAGGATGAAGGGTGATCTTATAGAAACATTTAAAATAATGGAAGGGATAGACAAGATAGAGGCTGAGAGGTTGTTTCCACTGGTCGGGGAAACGAGAACTAGGGGGCACAGCCTCAAAATACGGGGGAGCCAATTTAAAACCGAGTTGAGAAGGAATTTCTTCTCCCAGAGGGTTGTGAATCTGTGGAATTCTCTGCCCAAGGAAGCAGTTGAGGCTAGCTCATTGAATGTATTCAAGTCACAGATAGATAGATTTTTAACCAATAAGAGAATTAAGGGTTATGGGGAGCGGGCGGCTAAGTGGAGCTGAGTCCACGGCCAGATCAGCCATGATCTTGCTGAATGGCGGAGCAGGCTTGAGGGGCTAGATGGCCGACTCCTGTTCCTAATTCTTATGTTCTTATCTTCTTATGAAAATGAGGAACTGAAGGAAATCCTTATTAGGCAGGAAATTGTGTTAGGGAAATTGATGGGATTGAAGGCCGATAAATCCTTGGGGCCTGATAGTCTGCATCACAGAGTATTTAAGGAAGTGGCCCTAGAAATAGTGGATGCATTGGTGATCATTTTCCAACAGTCTATCGACACTGGATCTGTTCCTATGGACTGGAGGGTAGCTAATGTAACACCACTTTTTAAGAAAGGAGGGAGAGAGAAAACGGGTAATTATAGACCGGTTAGCCTGACATCAGTAGTGGGGAAAATGCTGCAATCAACATTTATTATTAAAGATGAAATAGCAGCGCATTTGGAAAGCAGTGACAGGATCGGTCCAAGACAGCATGGATTTATGAAAGGGAAATCATGCTTGACAAATCTTCTAGAATGTTTTGAGGATGTAACAAGTAGAGTGGACAAAGGAGAACTAGTGGATGTGGACTTTCAAAAGGCTTTTAACAAGGTCCCAAACAAGAGGTTGGTGTGCAAAATTAAAGCACATGGTATTGGGGGTAATGTATTGACGTGGATAGAGAACTGGTTGGCAGATAGGAAGCAGAGAGTCTTGATAAACGGGTTCTTTTCAGAATGGCAGTCAGTGACTCGTGGGGTGCCGCAGGGCTCAGTGCTGGGACCCCAGCTATTTACAATATACATTAACGATTTAGATGAAGGAACTGAGTGTAATATCTCCAAGTTTACAGATAACACTAAGCTGGGTGGCGGTGTGAAGTGTGAGGAGGAAGCTAAGAGGCTGCAGGTTAGGTGAGTGGGCAAATGCATGGCAGATGCAGTATAATGTGGATAAATGTGAGGTTATCCACTTTGGTGGCAAAAACACGAAGGCAGAATATTATCTGAATGGTGGCAGATTAGGAAAAGGGGAGGTGCAACGAGACCTGGGTGTCATGGTACATCAGTCATTGAGAGTTGACATGCAGATACAGCAGGTGAAGAAGGCAAATAGTATGTTGGCCTTCATAGCTAGGGGATTTGAGTATCGGAGCAGGGAGGTCTTACTGCAGTTGTACAGGGCCTTGGTGAGGCCTCACCTGGAATATTGTGTTCAGTTTTGGTCTCCTAATCTGAGGAAGGACGTTCTTGCTATTGAGGGAGCGCAGCAAAGGTTCACTAGACTGATTCCCGGGATGGCAGGACTGACATATGAGGAGAGACTGGATCGACTGGGCCTGTATTCACTGGAGTTTAGAAGGATGAGAGGGGATCTCATAGAAACATATAAGATTCTGACAGAACGGGACAGGTTAGATGCGGGTAGAATGTTCCCGATGTTGGGGAAGTCCAGAACCAGGGGACACAGTCTGAGTATAAGGAGTAGGCCATTTAGGAAAGTTGTTAACCTGTGGACTTCCCTGCCGCAGAGAGTTGTTGATGCCAGTTCATTGGATATATTCAAAAGGGAGTTAGATATGGCCCTTACGGCTAAAGGGATCAAGGGGTATGGAGAGAAAGCAGGAAAGGGGTACTGAGGTGAATGATCAGCCATGATCTTATTGAATGATGGTGCAGGCTCGAAGGGCTGAATGGCCTACTCCTGCACCTATTTTCTATGTTTCTATGTTGAACAAAAAAGTAATACTGTATTGTCAGCATTTGTTTATTAACAAGAAGTCCACTTGATGCATTTAACTTGCTGAGATGAAATAATGGCCCAGAATGTATTGTCAAAATAATGCTGCTGCTAATGGTGCTGGCCATTATTTATGTGTAAATGGTACAGTAAATTCAGACTAGGAGCTGATGCACAGTTAAATGTGAAAGTCGGAAAGTTGCGGTCCGAGTTATGACGCTCCTTCATTAGCTTTTGTGAAAATGGCATTTCACTGACTGCCTCACCATTGAACATGAGAACATAAGAACACAAGAACATAAGAATTCGGAACAGGAGTAGGCCATCTAGCCCCTCGAGCCTGCTCCGCCATTCAATGAGATCATGGCTGATCTGGCTGTAGACTCAGCTCCACTTACCCGCCCGCTCCCCATAACCCTTAATTCCCTTATTGGTTAAAAATCTATCTACATGTGATTTGAATACATTCAATGAGCTCGCCTCAACTGCTTCCTTGGGCAGAGAATTCCACAGATTCACAACTCTCTGGGAGAAGAAATTCCTTCTCAACTCGGTTTTAAATTGGCTCCCCCGTATTTTGAGGCTGTGCCCCCTAGTTCTAGTCTCCCCAACCAGTGGAAACAACCTCTCTGCCTCTATCTTATCTATCCCTTTCATTATTTTAAATGTTTCTATAAGATCACCCCTCATCCTTCTGAATTCCAATGGGTAAAGACCCAGTCTACTCAATCTATCATCATAAGGTAACCCCCTCATTTCTGGAATCAGCCCAGTGAATCGTCTCTGTACCCCCTCCAAAGCTAGTATATCCTTCCTTAAGTAAGGTGACCAAAACTGCACGCAGTACTCCAGGTGCAGCCTCACCAATACCCTGTACAGTTGCAGCAGGACCTCCCTGCTTTTGTACTCCATTCCTCTCGCAATGAAGGCCAATATTCCATTCACCTTCCTGATTACCTGCTGCACCTGCAAACTAACTTTTTGGGATTCATGCACAAGGACCCCCAGGTCCCTCTGCACCGCAGCATGTTGTAATTTCTCCCCATTCAAACAATATTCCCTTTTACTGTTTTTTTTTCCCCAAGGTGGATCACCTCACATTTTCCGACATTGTTTTCCATCTGCCAAACCTTAGCTCATTTGCTTAACCTATCTAAATCTCATTGCAGCCTCTCTGTGCCCTCTACACAACCCGCTTTCCCACTAATCTTTGTGTCATCTGCAAACTTTGTTATACTACACTCTGTCCCCTCTTCCAGGTCATCTATGTATATTGTAAACAGTTGTGGTCCCAGCACCGATCCCTGTGGCACACCACTAACCACTGATTTCCAACCCGAAAAGGACCCATTTATCCCGATTCTCTGCTTTCTGTTAGCCATGTATTGGATGTCATGAAGTTGCTGTATTTGTGTGGAGATACGAACCAAACCTGCCACGATATTTACTGCTAGTAATTCGTAGCACAAGTATTCTTTTAACAACATGATCATTGTTAATCACTGCCAATCAATCTTCCCGGCACTGAAAAATAACTATTACAAATGAGGAGTCTCATTCCTTCAGGATTTGATTCTTTGGGGAGATTTTAAAAATGTCCAATTTTAAATTTAGACAAATGTTTTACTTTCTTTTCCTTTCCATCTCCTTTCTTTCTCAATACAATCTTTCTTTCCTTCTCTTTATTTCTCTTTCTGTACCTGATTTGATATTGATTTCACCCACTTTAATCACGCCTCCTTCTCAGTCCTTCCCATGTATATTTCCCAATCCAAAATCTCAGGAGATACCGTTGGAAATTCCGTTCTCTAGCCAAGAAATTGTAGGACAGATAGCCTTACTTCAGTTGTTGGTAAACTAATAAGGACTGATTTTACAATTGTCGATGGCCATTGGGGAATCTTGCCAGCTGGCTACGTGTCAGGAAAATGTAGATACACTGCCCATGGTTTTACATTCAATAAAATTAATGGATGGAAAATTGTAGGCAGTGTGCCCATGATTTCTCAACATACATGGGCAGCAATCAAGCCTCTCTCTGGTAGCAGGTATTTGTCGAGGGGCTACATTACAGCACAAAATTACTAAGCACTTGGCGAAACATGAGTTAATTATGCCCAGTCAGTAAAGATTTCTAAAGGAGGTGCAGAAACATCAAAGTCCCAGCAAGCTGACAGTGAAACAGTGTGCCTAGTGAACACACTGGCCCACATTTTGCTGTCAAAATAACTGAGAGACTAATGGCGCTCACCATTATGTATGCGCAACATCAGGCGAGAGCAGATGTGCAGTTAAATGGGGAAAATTCAAAAGCTGCTCTCCTGAGGTGCTTCGCTCTCTGGCTCACCATTACAATGCACTGAACGGCGTAAAATTCCTCTATTTGTGCGATAGATACAAACTAAACTTGCCACAGTAAGTCAGGACTTCTCCATTTCAGTCTAAGTATTCTTTAAATGGTGTGGTAAGTGTGAAATGCTGCATTTCGACCTCTTCAGCCGCAGCCCTACACGATCCAGTCGCTGAAGGACCTCCTCCAGGTTTTGTAGGTGCTCGACAGTGTCCCAACCCGTGACCAATATGTCGTCCTGAAAGACCACTGTGCGTGGCACCGACTCAAGTAGGCTCTCCATGTTTCTCTGGAAGATCGCTGCAGCCGACTGAATTCCAAACGGGCATCTGTTGTTGATGAACAGTCCCTTGTGCGTGTTGATGCAGGTGAGGCCCTTTGAAGACTCCTCCAGCTTCTGCATCATGTAGGCCGAAGTCAGGTCGAGCTTGGTGAACGTATTGCCTCCTGCCAGCGTCTCAAATAGGTCGTCTGCCTTAGGTAGCAGGTATTGGTCCTGCAGCGAGAAATGTTTCATAGTTCCTTTATAATCGCCGCAAATCCTGACTGTGCCATCACTTTTGAGTACTGGAACAATCGGGCTGGTCCACTCGCTGAATTCCACTGGGGAGATGATGCCCTCGCGTTGCAGCCTGTCCAGCTCGATTTCCACTCTCTCCCTCATCATGTGAGGTACAGCCCGCGCCTTGTGGTGAATGGGTCATGCCTCTGGGACCAAGTAGATCTGCACCTTCGCCCCGGAAAAGTTTCCAATGCCTGGCTCAAAAAGGGAAAGAAATTTGTTAAGAACCTGAGTACATGAGGCCTCACCGACATGTGATAGTGTTCGGATGTCATCCCAGTTCCAGCGGATTTTGCCCAGCCAGCTCCTTCCAAGCAGTGTGGGGCCATCGCCCGGGACAATCCAGAGTGGCAGTTCGTGCACCGTGCCCTCGTAGGTGACCTTGACCATGGCGTTGCCCAGGACAGTGATAAGCTCTTTGGTGTACATTCTCAGTTTCATGTGGATAGGGCTCAGGGCTGGTCTGAGTGCCTTGTTGCATCACAGTCTCTCAAACATCTTTTTACTCATGATAGATTGGCTCGCGCCAGTGTCCAGTTCCACGGCTACGGGTAAGCCATTCAATTTTACATTTAGCATTATAGGTGGACATTTCATTGAAAATGTGTGCACCCTGTGTACTTCAGCATCTGCCTCCTCTCTCTGAGGCTCGAAATTGCTTTGATCCCGCATGGACCGATCTTCCTCTGCCACGTGGTGGTTAGCAGGTTTTGCAGAGCTTGCAGCTCATTTGCAAGCTCGTTGGAGGTGCCCCATTGTTCCACAGCTCTTGCAAACATACCCTTTGAAGCGGCACGAAAAGGCTGAATGGAAGCTTCCACAACACCAAAAAGGTGTGAATTGCCTTGTATTCATCCTTTGTTGTGGATTCTGAGTCATCTGGGTCACCTGAGGCCTGCTGGCAGTTGCAGACTCGTGGTTTCTGTCCTGTACATTTCTGCTCGCAAACACAGTTCCAGTAAATTTATGAACATTGCTAGCACTTGTGTGCTGAAAGATTCGTTTGGTGTTATCACTGGTGGACATAAACGCCTGTGCTATCGCAAAAGCCTTACTGAGGGTCAGTGTCTCTACAGTCAAAAGTTTTCATAGGATGGTCTCATGGCCAATGCCCAGTACTAAAAAGTCTCTGAGCATTTGCTCCAGGTAGCCATCAAACTCACATTGTCCTGCAAGTCGCCTTAGCTCGGAGATGTAACTCGCCACTTCCTGACCTTCAGATCGCTGGCACATGTAGAACCGATACCTCGCCATCAGCACACTCTCCCTCGGGTTAAGATACTCCCGAACCAGTATGCACAGCTCCTCATATGACTTATCTGTGGGTTTCACAGGAGCCAGAAGATTCTTCATGAAACTGTAGGTTGGTGCCCCGCAGACCGTGAGGAGGACCGCTCTCCTTTTTGTAGCACTTCCTTCTCCATCCAGGTCGTTGGCTACAAAGTACTGGTCTAGCTGTTCGACATAGGCTTCCCAGTCCTCACCCTCCGAGAACTTCTCCAGGATGCCCACAGTTTGCTGCATCTTTGCGTTGGATTTGTATATTCGTCGCCAGTTATTGTGTTCCTAACACAGATGAGACTGCGCCCAGGGAGGTTAAAGTAACAGTGACCTCAGTCTTTATTAAGACACTCCAGAGTGAGGAACAGACCTTAGGGGCCGGTTTTTATGCAGTGCTCCCAAGGGATGCTGGGATCCCTTGGGACTTCAGGGGATGAGCTCCCTGGTGGTGGAACATGGGAGTGCATGCTTTACAGATACACAACAGTTTGTATCCATCTTCAGTTACAGATTTTGGACATTTTATTAATTACATCTACTCAACACTAGCACAGATAAGGTAAAAAAAACTAGTGGGAGCTGTCATCTTTTGTCTCATCCAAGTCCAATCAGGGTGGATTTGCAGACACAAACACAAAGGATATTGATTGAAAACTGGGCATTTGGCTTCTGGTTTCCAGAAACAAAAATTACCATATACGAAACTATGCCCCAACTGGTCACTTCCTGTTGAAACATGGCCACTTACCCCATGTCCATGAGACGTATTATAATCATCAGAAATAACTGTTGACAATGTTAGCATATGAATGCTTTGTCCATTCATATCAAATACCTTTCAGCTGCTTTAATGGTGCTGTTAAATCAAACATGTTAACATCATTGTTAATAAAGCAGAGAGAGAAATTTGAGATGAGTGAATCAAACATTTATACAATAACCTCACCAATAGCAATATCTAGGCTGCAGCTAAGATTTTAAAGTCCCTAATATAGCATTCCAACCAGACGATCATTTCCCCAAAAGCTACTTCATCATTCACTCTCTCCACGAGGCAGTCATGACCCTCATGAAGCTCTCCATTTTTGGATTCTGCTGTTGGCATAAATTCTGGATATATCATGAGACCAGCAATTCTCAGTTGCAGTATAGAGACCAGTCCTAGAACAAGATGGCCGCATTGGTGACAAGCTGCAAAAGATCAGTGAACAAAACAGCAGCTTCTCCCAGCCAGATCCCTTGGGGCAGTGATTCACATGCTGCTGCACAAAATATTCATTTCAACAGCTGATTTTATGCCCCAGGAGATAAAGACTGTGTGCATTTCCATACATAAGTGTATGATTGGCTAGGCCTCTGATTGGCTAGGCCTCTGACCGTTAATGACTCTGATCGTCAGCAACTTCAACGTTCTATTAATTTTTTATCTATCCAATGATGGTATCCTGTCGTCTTGTTTAACAAGTTTTGACGAAAACCAATTCGTTGCTCTGAAGCATTAAGGCCAAAGAACTGGTTGAGAATGGTCTACCCATTATAACTTCAGAGAGATGTAAAAATGGATGGTCTTGTGTGGAACAACATTCTTCTAGTTGAACTGTCAATCTTCTACAAGATCATTGCTAGTGGAGTATCAGAGTTGTAAGTCAAAGTGTAAGTGACCAATATTCTGATCAGACATTGGGTTATTCTCCAACAGAACTGCCGGCGAGCTTGAATACATTCCATTTTTTTTAATAAAAGGACAACATTTCTCCTTTGATATTTATTTACATTGGAATTATCCAGTAATCCAAATGAACAATTTTCTTTTCAAACAAAAAGTTACTATGATTTAACAGGAGTAGATTATATTAGCACGTAACATGTTCCTGTAACATTTCTCTATCTGATCTTTAAATGGAGTTCATTTATAAACAGATTAATGCCTCCATTAAAGAAGAAGACAAAATGATGTTGTAATAATGTGTTAAGCATTTGTATACTTACAATAAGTTCTAAGTTTATAAACTTATTCACAGGAATCAAATTGTGGTTCAAAATGTTTTTTTTTAAATTAGCCTCTTGCAGAGGTACTTACAGGTATAATTGCAAGGGCATGTAAACAAGAAAAAGATGTGGCTTCCAAAGATTTATGTCCCTTCAATCTAATTTTTCAGACATGCAAGAAACCCCCACAGAATATACTGTAATACAAGCACACATTCTTATTCATTAACGCATAATCTCTTGACAGTTTCCCCATGATTTTCATCAATTTCAGAAACTCAATCCAATTTTTATATGTAAAAGCACTGCATAACCTAGGGAGTTGATACAACAATAAGCTGCCCACAACTGTGTAATGATTAAGCATAAACGGATCATATATTACTTCCCCAATTTTTCACAGTGAGGTATCCCTCGTCAAATATAAATTACATTTCAATAGTATTTTTAAATCAGGAAAATGTCTTGCAGTGCTTTATAAGCTGAAGAAAGGTAGGCATCAAACAAAAAAGGAAATAGCAGGTTAGGTGTTAACGTTTTTAAGGAGGCTTTAGGAAGCAAGGATAGAGTTGGCAAAGCAGAGGAATTTAAACAGTGAGTTCCTGAGGGGAGGTGTACAATGCTGAAAGACCAAGGGGTGGAGAAATAAGGAGTAAACAGGTGTTTGAGAAGTGAAGGGTGCATTCAGTACAGCTGGAGGGGATCGTTGAGATGGGGTGGGGCAAGATATGGTGGGATTTGAAGCTGAGGACATGGATAATGTCTGTATCCATGTGAAGGAAAATCGACTCAATCACGTCGCTCATAAGGATAAGGTTGTATAAGCTCCGGAAACATTTCTAGTTGACAGTATGAAGACTTAAATCTATCCAGTAGACTTAGCTACCTAATGCTGTTAATTTGTCAGCTAGCAAGGACTTTGACCATAATTTAACCACACCAAATTTAAGAGTCACAGACTCTGATCTCGGCTATAATTTAATACACACCATCCAGTTAATGCTAAATTGCAGTGATACATTGAATTGTCTTTACAAACACTGTTACTCCTTTTGTTAAATAACACAGTCCATAAATCGTTTGTTATTTAAACTGTTAGATGACTCTGACTATAACAACAACCTTATGCATCAGCCATCTACAGTTGTAATTTTTGTCATGAAATCTGTTGAGGCTGGCGATAGAGTGCCACCACCATCTTGCTGCCTCAAATTTGTATTATTATTGAAATACTGACGACCTATAAAGCATTGGTGCCATAGACATTACCTCCACCCACAGTGCCAGAGAGATCCTACTTGCTGGCCATTGCAGAGGGAATTAGTAGTAAATCACCAATTTAAAATCAATGATGATTTAGTAAGCTGAACAAGGTTTTCAGTTGGGATTCATTCATGATGTAATAATGGTCTCAAATAAAATTAGAGGGGGAAATCTTAATTCTCCCCACATAGCGGGAACATGGAACGGGCTATAATTGGCTCTGTTCCTGCCCATACTGGATTTTAACACCGCTGATTCGGTGAACTCATGTGGGTGCCTTATGAAATAATGCAAATTGGTGCCGATTGCATTTTAACCCGGGCCTGAGCAGATAAGATCAGGATAGCAGTTGTTGGGAGTACAAAGGCACCTCCAAGCTATGATAAATCTTTCCTGTGTGATGCTAGGAGGAGCAGGGGTGCTCTTCCGAGCCCCACAAGTAATATAATGGCCTCCCTTGCCCGAAACTCCCCCTTCCCTCCCGTGAGTCTCTCCTGAATTTCCTCTTTGTGAGTACCTCCACACCGGCGCATTTTCCTTTGGTGCCATCCAGCAAGCTCCGACTGCACAACCTTCCATCCCTGCCCACCAGCCTCTGCCTTCTCCCACATCGGACATGCCGATGAGGCCCGGAAGTTAAAATACCCTGATCTTCAAACTTTGCCTGCAAGTGCGCATTGCACTTGCCCCATCCTGACCTTCCAATAACCCACTTGGGAGTTCAAAACTATCTCTCGGTGTCAGATTCACTACAAATATACACATGCCTTTGTGTGGTTCCTCAACTGGCCGGTTGGAAAGCTGCTTCCATTGCATAATATCTCATAAACATCAACCTTTCACCTATAAATCTTCAAATTTACAATGCAATTAAAATTGTGCTTCATTCACAAACATCAATTAATGGGCTCAAATTTGGTCCACCCCTTTTTTCGGTGCACTCACCAGCGATGTGCCGACTTTGTGGGCTGAAAACAGCGCCTAAAAAATCTCCCCCGATTCTGGCCGATGTGTTGCCTCTCTCCCGGGGCTTGGCGCGGCATGGCCAGTCGATTGGGGGGGCGGAGCTAGGGCCCTGCATCAGAAACAGTGCCAGCAGCTCTGCACATGCCCATTGGAGTGTGCGCACATGAGCAATTGCTCCTGCCCCCAGCCTTTACAGCGTGGGACCCGATGCGTCCCGCCCCTATCCCGAGCCAAGTGGCCTGCCGCACACTAACGAGACTTTGATAGAGAAGCCTGCCTTCTTCCAAGGCACTTGGTTCTTTTGTTGGCTGCCTGCATTATTGCCACTTTATGTCAATATACTACACACAACTTGAAAACTTGAGGACATTGCCATGCAAAGGTTCAGGTGAATTGTCTGTTTTGAAATCCATCTCAAAAGTTATATCTGGGAGCAGGGGGGTGGGAGAACATAAAATAAGAATTACGAGCAGGAGGTACTTCTATTTTTTATTTGGATATTTTGAAAACATTATGTAAATATGTTTTGTCTCTTTACTTCTTTTATTTTTGTAGTTTAAGCTTCCATGAATGCTTCTGTTATATAGTAAATTAACTTTGCAAAGTTTGTCATATGATGTCCTGTATAGCTGTTTAATCCTATTCACATTCTTTAGTCAAGTCATTAAGTTCTGCTGGCCTCCAATGTACCTACCTGCGCTGATTTCTTAACTCTCCGCAAGGGTTTTCTGTGCGGCTACAAGTGGCCACATACACTGGCCTAAGTTAGTTTTGAGTAACTATTAGTTGTCCAAAGTGGCCTAAATGGCCAAAACAGGCGTAGGTGCCTTTTGAAAAAAACTAAACTAAACTAAAAAAATCCTAACTCACTTACACTGGTGCAAATTGAATGTGCAAAATGGGGATTTTTAAGATACTCCAGAAAAATCAAGTTGCTCCAAAAAAAAACAGAGCAACTCCTTGGTAATTTTGAGCCCATTATCTCATAATATTGCTGACATAATGGCCTAAAAATTCAAGTGTGCTGTGCCCAATTTACAGGTGTAAAAAGAGTGCTTAAGGGCTCAATATGACAGGCAGATGTGGACGCGCTCATTCCGCACAGGAAGTGCACTGCCTGCCATACTGAATCAGGCTACTCAGTAGGCATCCAGTGCGTGCTCCAGAAGCTTTTAAAAGTCTCATTCTAATATTAAATAAGGGTTCTACACTTGTTGTAGGACCCTTTTGTGAAAGTCATCTGCCCTAGCCCAGCAAATTATGGCCCGAACAGGCAGCAAAGACCTGCAGGAGCGTTATGTTATTTGAAGGGCTCATCCACTCTATGCAAATTAGTTGCTGGGCAATTTGCGACACATTTTTGACTATTTACTGTGGTCCAAAACTGAAATCTGACTTCTGTTAACTTTTTGCTGGTACTGAACTGCTTTAAAAACAGTTATATGGCAGCCTAGTAGGGTTACATTTGAGGATGGAGTATGAGAGGGAGCAGCGAGGGGGATAGGAGAGAGCAGCAGTCGCTGGGAGAAGAGGGAGGAGGAGGGCATCGTGCACTGGACTATACAAACAGCTGGCTTTCAGGGAAATGTTCTCATTCCTCAACTTCACCGAGGACCATTGTATGATGCGCCTAAGCTTCACCAAGAAGGCTGTCGACCAGCCATGTCACCTGTTGCAGCCACAATCAGAGCCCCAAACCAGAGCATGGACAGTGTAGCCTGTGGCTATCATGGTCACTGGATCCCTGTAACTTTTACGTATGGACTGCTTCCAAGCTGCAGCAAGTGCCATCAATAACATTTTCCAGTTTGCTGTACACCATTGTATTAGAGAGGTGACCGAGGCTCTCTGCATCAGGAGGATTACATTTCCAAGGGTCAAAGTGATGCACTGACAATAGAGCACTCGACTTCACCCAGATGACAGACTTCCCCAGGGTCCAAGGTGCTGCAGATAAACCCACATTGCCTTGTGTGCTCCCCATCACCATCCTGGCATCTTTCTGAATAGATATGGATTCCGCTCCCTCAATGTCCACCTTGTTTGCAGCCACAGGCAGAGCATCATGCAGGTCTATGCCTTGTTGCCTGGCAGCAGTCATGATTCATTCATCCTGTGCCAATCCTCTATGCCGCCTTAATTCAAAACAGGCCATCAGGTCACAGGCTGGATACTGGGCAACAAGGGGTATCCCCTCCAGCATGGTTCATGATTCCTGTCAGGAACACAGGCACAAACTAAGACATTGGCTTTATTGAGAGTCATGCCGTCACAAGAAATATAGTTACGCAGATCATTGGCAAGATTAAGCAACACTTCTCCTGCCTGGAGGAAGAGGAAGAGCAGTAGCAGCACTGACCACCAGTTCCCCTAGCTGCCAGAGCTCCCAGAGGGCAACCCATCCAAGAGCGCTTCCCCTGAACCATGCATCCCATCCTCAATTCGGCAACAGTCTCACAATCTTTATCACCACTGTTCTTACTACCACTATCCAATTGCCTTCCTTCAGTCCTGAGTTCTGGGTCTTGCTCTCACTTGTCTATAAATATTAAGATCAACATCAAATCCAGAAAAAAATACTCCAATGACATTTTCACACGAGTATAATAGTTGACAGGAATAATTAAGAATCAATCTTGTGCCGTCTCTTCTGTACTTGTTTGCATATCGTAGTGCTCCCATGTGGTGTAATGGATACAGCTTGGGAGGTGGCAGGCTGCTGAGCTTCCATTGAGGAAACTTCAGATGCTTGTGATTGCCAATCTGGTAAAGCTCTGCAGGCAGCAGCATCACAGCATGGGCCAGGGCAGTTGGGCCAAGCTCTGACATGGGGAGCAGGCGTGCTGTTATCCTGAAAGAGGTCTGCTATCATCTCTCTCAGGGAGCCACGACCACTCTCCTGGAACTGCACCACATTACTTCTACAGCTGTGTGTGAGAACAGAGTGCAAGACTGGTGTGAGGCTTTAGAGGCCCCAGTAAAAACTGCCCCCCAGAGCCAAGATGGCAGCCATCTCTGCTTCCATGGCAGTATCAGCAGCTGTTAATAGAGGCTCCATCAGGGTGGGTGCCACTATCATGTTCATGGAACCGGCCACTCGCTCCATTAGACAGAATGGTTTCCATGATTTGCATGAAGCCCTGGCACAAGTTAGAGTTGAGCTCCTCGATGCTCTGAGCCATTATGTGCAATATCACTGGCAGGCTGCCCAGTGCACCGAGCATTTCTTGGTGTAAGCCCATCTACCTTCTTTGGTTGCCTGAGCCCCTGCAAATTGTGGTGCCAATCTTTAAGCTGGTGCTTGCTATAGGCAGATCGAGTAAAGCTGCATCTTCAGGAAGGCTGCCCTCCTCTTCCTGAAATGCCACCACATAGACCTCGATATTTTCAGCACTGGAAATGAAGAAGAGGCACAAAAATGGAATAGAAGTAAGACAGGAAAAAGAGGATAAGGTGTGAACAATCACCACCCATAATGGCCAGTACATCTTCCTCCAGTGAGGAAAGGGTATGCAGGCAGGATCAGCTTTTGCCCTGCCGCATGTTGTGTGCAAGAAAGGAGTGTGTTAATGATGGCCATGAGCTGTTTTGAGAATGTGCCCATCATGATGGAATAATGCAGATGTTGTGCACAAGATGTGAGGAGTGGAGAAGTGAGGGTTACAATAGTGGTGAGAGTAGAAAGTGCAGATTGTGTGAACAGCAGGAGAAGTGGTGGAGTAAAGTGTGGTGCGGTTACTGTAGGAGAGTGAAGGGAAATGGAGGACAGTTGTGAGTAGTGTTACTGCAAGTGGTGCAGTTGTGAGGAAAGAGTAATTGATGTGGCAAAATTCTTACCTTAACAACTCTGGTGAGGTCATTAAAAGTTTTATGCCACTGAAGCAATGTCCTTGGAGCTAAGCTCTTGAAATTGACCTCCTCTACAACCTCTTTCCAGTGGCGGCAGAGATGTTAAATGGAGGAGTGTCTGTTTCCTGGCCAGGGCGGGGGGGGTGGGGAAGGATGGTGGCAGGGAAATAGGATCTCTCTCCTCCTATCCACTGCCTGCACCAGGGCCTACAATGGAAAACTTGGGTGCCATATCTGTACCTAATGCAGCCATTCCTTCAATTTTGAAGATTCCTTGTTGTCAACAGCCACAGTGCACCTCCCCTTTAAGAGGTGCTAGCTACCTTTAAGTGGCGTCAGTGAAGCCTGATTTCCTGCCCGCCACCCTCACTTCACATCCCCTGGCACAAACAGGCATGAGACGTGCTGGCTGCATGTCTGCCTCATTATAAGCTTCCAGCACAAATTTAGCATTGTCCATACACCCGCATGAACAGGGAGCGTGCAGTGCGCACTCATTTTCAGGCACGACTGAATTTCGAAGCCATTACTACTTCAATCCACAATGGGAGATTTTGGCAAAGAAATTATTGAGATCTGTTATGTTAATACAATAAATACTAAGAATGTCAATCTTTTTTTCTTCTCAGTGGCATGGTAATAGTTGATGTATCAAATAATCACAATCCTGTGGAATATCCTCAACACATTTTTTTTCAGGAAATATGACATTAAATATGTAACCAAGACTTTGAACATAAGAACATAAGAAATAGGAGCAGGAGTAGGCCATTTAGCCCCTCGAGCCTGCCCCACTATTCAATAAGATCATGGCTGATCTGATCTTGGCCTCAAACTCCACTTCCCTGCCCACTCCCCATAACCCTTGACTCCCTTATCATTCAAAAATCGGTCTATCTTCACCTTAAATATATTCAATAACCCAGCCTCCACAACTCTCCGGGCAGAGAATTCCACAGATTCACGACCCTCAGAGAAGATATTCCTCCTCATCTCCATTTTAAATGGGCAACCCCTTATTCTGGAACAATAACCCCTTGTTCTAGATTCCCCCATGAGGGGAAACATCCACTCTGCATCTACCCTGTCAAGGCCCCTCAGAATCTTATACATTTCAATAAAATCACCTCTCATTCGTCTTCACTCCAATGAGTATAGGTCCAACCTGCTCAACCTTTCTTGATAAAGACAACCCCTCATCTCAGGAATCAACCTAGTGATCATTCTCTGAACTGTCTCCAATGCAAGTGTAACCCTCCTTACATAAGGAGACCAAAACTGTACGCAGTACTCCAGGTATGGTCTCACCAAAGCCCTGTAAAGTTGTAGCAGGATTTCCCTACTTTTATACTCTATCCCACTTGCAATAAAGGCTAACATTCCATTTGCTTTCCGAATTACTTGCTGCACCTGCATGCTAACTTTATGCGTTTCATGTACAAGGACCCCTATATCCCTCTGTACCGCAGCATTTAGTAATCTCCCTCCATTTAAATAAGACATTTTTATTTTTCCTGCCAATGTGGATAACCTCACATTTTCGCACATTATACTCCATCTGGCAAATTATTGCCCACTCACTTAGCCTATCGATATCCCTTTACAGGTTCTTTGCTTCCTCCTCACAACTTGCTTTCCCACCTATCTTTGTATCATCATCAAATTTGGCTACATTACATTCGGTCCCTTCATCCAAATCATTAATATATAGATTGTAAATAGTTGAGGCTCTAGCACTGATCCCTGTGGCACCCCACTAGTAGTAGTGTGCCAATCTGAAAATGACCAATTGATCCCGACTCTCTATCTGTTAGTTAGCCAATCCTCTATCCATGCTAATATATTACCCACAACCCTGTGAGCTCTTATCTTGTGCAGTAACCTTTTATGTGGCACCTTATCAAATGCCTTCTGGAAATCCAAATAAACCACATGCATTGGTTGCTCTTTATTCACCCTGCTCGTTACAGCTTCAAAGAGCTCCAGCAAATTTGTCAAACGTGATTTCCCTTTCATAAAACCATGCTGACTCTGTTTGACTGCATTATGATTTGCTATGTATGCTTGCCTCAACTTACTATTGATCTATTATGATTGATCATGATATTCAAATATCATAATAGAAAAAAACACATCAGGAATTCCGATTCATCTTGATGTAACCATATAGTCCAATATTGTGACATTCCAAGGAAACCTAGTAGCAAGCTTCTTCTGATAGTATTGAACATTTTATATATCTGCTTTAAAGAAGCATAACAGAATTTTAATAACAGAATTTTGCTTCAGAATGAATGCAAATTTCAAAATGATTGATATTATATTCTGATTAGGCTGAAGCTTCTGGTGTTTTTAATGAGATATATTTTAAACTTACTGCCAGGGTGTAAACCTGGCATTGCGGGTTAGCCATCCATTATAGAAACTACCTGATTTTTTATTTCCATTGTCACTGACAAGGCCGGCGTTTATTGCCCATCCCGAATTACCCCAAGAAGATTCTTCTAGAATCATTGCAGGAAGAATTTTGATACAACTGAGTGGCTTGCTAGGCCACTTCAGAGGGCAGTTAGGAGTCAACTCCATTCGTGTGGTACTGTGGTGACAAAAAAGCCAGAGTAAGGGCCAGGTAAGGACGGCAGTTGTTTTTCCCGAACCAATTGAATTTTTACAACAACTGAGCAACTTGATGGTCACTTTTACTGATACCAGATTTTTGTTTCCAGACTGTTTAACCTGAATTCAAATCCTCAAACTGATATGGTGAGATTTTAAATTTACTTCCCTGGCTTAATAGTTTGGGCCTCTGGATTACTCGTCCAGTAATATAACATTAAACCACCATACCCGAGATGAGAACTCTCAAAATAGCCTCTGGAAAAGAAGGTGATGTCTCACCAACCTGGCTAAATTTTGTGAGGAAGTTACTAGAATGGTGGATGGAGGTAACGCAGTTGATACCATATACCAAGATTTTCAAAAAGCTTTTGACAAGGTCTCTCACAATAATTTACTTAATAAGAGTGTCCAGTGAGATTGGTGGACAGATTTTGGGTTCGATACAAAATTAGTTACATTCTCATAGGCAGAAGATTGTTATTAATGGCAGTGGTTTTTTATGGGGACTGGTTACTAATGGAGTTCGAAAGGATTCAGTATTGGAGTCACAATCTTTATTAGACATCTGGATGATGGTGTTGGGGAAGGGAGTAGCAGTTTGCAAGTTCACGAGTGATACAAATATTTCTACAGGTGTTCTATAGGCGGCCTATAAAAGTCCGGGGTCGGAGAGGCAGCGGGACTTCGAGCGGGAACGTCGAGTAGGCGGCCTATAAAAGTCCGGGGTCGGAAAGGCCAGCTGGTGCAGCTGCAGCAGGGAGGCAAAAAGAAGTAGAAAGAAATCGAAAGGTGACGTCAAAGCCAAAGGGGTAAGTGATTGGTAAGTAGTTTTTCTTTTTCCTTATCTTTATCAGTAAGTAACCTTTAGCATTGTTGTTGCCAAATTAAGTTTATCTTAGGGTTAAGTCATGGTAGGACAGCTCGGACACGTGTTATGCTCCTCCTATACTATGTGGGAAGTCAGGGATGCTTCCAGTATCCCTGACGACTAAGTGTGCAGGAAGTGTATCTGGCTGCAGCTCCTGACGGACCGCATTGCGGCACTGGAGCTGCGGGCGGATTCACTCTGGAGCATGCACGATGCTGAGAATGACGTGACTAGCACGTTTAGTGAGTTGGTCTTACCGCAGGTAAAGGGTACACAGCCAGATCGGGAATGGATGACCAACAGGAAGAGCAGTGCAAGGAAGGTAGTGCAGGGGTCCCCTGCGGTCAATCCCCTGCAAAACAGATACACCGCTTTGGGTACTGTTGAGGGGGATGACTCATCAGGGGAGGGCAGCAGCAGCCAAGTTCATGGCATCGTGGGTGGCTCTGCTGCACAGGAGGACAGGAAAAAGAGTGGGAGAGCTATAGTGATAGGGGATTCAATTGTAAGGAGAATAGATAGACGTTTCTGCGGCCGCAACCAAGACTCCAGGATGGTATGTTGCCTCCCTGGTGCAAGAGTCAAGGATGTCTCGGAGCGGGTGCAAGGCATTCTGAAAAGGGAGGGTGAACAGCCAGTTGTCGAGGTGCATATAGGTACCAATGATAGAGGTAACAAATGGGATGAGGTCCTATGAGATGAATGTAGGAAGTTAGGAGCTAAATTATAAAGTAGGACTTCAAAAGTAGTAATTTCAGGATTGCTACCAGTGCCACGTACTAGTCAGAGTAGGAATCGCAGGATAGCTCAGATGAATACGTGGCTTGAGGAGTGGTGCACAAGGGAGGGATTCAAATTCCTGGGACATTGGAACCGGTTCTGAGGGAGGTGGGACCAGTACAAACCAGACGGTCTGCACCTGGTCAGGACCTGAACCAATGTCCTAGGGGGAGTGTTTGCTAGTGCTTTTGGGGAGGTGTTAAACTAATCTGGCAGGGGGATGGGAACCTATGCAGGGAGACAGAGGGAAGTAGAATGGGGGCAGAAGCAAAAGATAGAAAGAAGAAAAGTAAAAGTGGAAGACAGAGAAACCTAAGGTAAAAAGCAAAAAGGGCCACATTACAACAAAATTCTAAAGGGGCAAAGTGTGTTAAAAAGACAAGCCTGAAGGCTCTGTGCCTCAATGCGAGGAGTATTTGGAATAAGGTGGACCAATTAACTGCGCAAATAGCAGTTAACGGGTATAATGTAATTGGCATCACGGAGACATGGCTCCAGGGTGACCAAGGCTGGGAACTCAACATCCAGGGGTATTAAATATTTAGAAAGGATAGACAGAAAGGAAAAGGAGGCAGGGTGGCATTGCTGGTTAAAGAGGAAATGAATGCAATAGTAAGAAAGGACATTAGCTGAGATGATGTGGAATCGGTATGGGTGGAGCTACGGAACACCAAGGGGCAGAAAACGCTAGTGGAAATTCTGTACAGACCACTAAACAGTAGTAGAAAGGTTGGGGACAGCATCAAGCAAGAAATTAGGGATGCATGCAATAAAGGTACAGCAGTTATCATGGGTGACTTTAATCTAGATATTGATTGGGCTAACCAAACTGGTAGCAATGAGGTGGAGGAGGATTTCCTGGAGTGTATTAGGGATGGTTTTCTAGACCAATATGGCGAGGAACCAACTAGGGAGCTGGCCATCCTAGACTGGGTGATCTGTGATGAGAAAGGACTAATTAGCAATCTTGTTGTGCCCCTGGGGAAGAGTGACCATAACATGGTAGAATTCTTTATTAAGATGGAGAGTGACACAGTTAATTCAGAAACTAGGGTCCTGAAATTAAGGAAAGGTAACTTCGATGGATTAAGGCATGAATTGGCTAGAAGAGACTGGCAAATGATACTCAGGGTTGACGGTGGATCGGCAATGGCAAACATTTAAAGATCACATGGATGAACTTCAGCAATTGTACATCCCTGTCTGGAGTAAAAATAAAATGGGGAAGGTGGCTCAACCATGGCTAACAAGGGAAATTAAGGATAGTTTTAAATCCAAGGAAGAGGCATATAAATTGGCCAGAAAAAGCAGCAAAACTGAAGACTGGGAGAAATTTAGAATTCAGCAGAGGAGAAAGGGTTTAATTAAGAGGGGGAAAATAAAGTACGAGAAGAAGCTTGCCGGGAACATAAAAACTGACTTCACATATCTATAGAAGTTTTTGCAGAGAAAAAGATTAGTGAAGGCAAACGTAGGCCCCTTGCAGTCGGATTCAGTTGAATTTATAATGGGGAACAAAGAAATGGCAAACCAATTGAACAAATACTTTGGTTCTGCCTTCACAAAGGAAGACACAAATAACCTTCCGGAAGTACTAGGGTCTAGTGAGAAGGAGAAACTGAAGGATATCCTTATTCGGTGGGAAACTGTGTTAGGGAAATTGATGGGATTGAAGGCCGATAAATACCCAGGGCCTGATAGTCTGCATCCCACAGTACTTAAGTAAGTGAACCTAGAAATAGTGGATGCATTGGTGATCATTTTCCAACAGTCTATTGACTCTGAATCAGTTCCTATGGACTGGAGGATAGCTAATGTAACACCACTTTTTAAAAAGAGAGGGAGAGAGAAAGCGGGTAATTATAGACCGGTTAGCCTGACATCGGTGGTGGGGAAACTGTTGGAGTCAATTATTAAAGATGAAATAGCAGCGCATTTGGAAAGCAGTGACAGGGTCGGTCCAAGTCAGCATGGATTTATGAAAGGGAAATCATGCTTGACAAGTCTTTTGGAATCTTTTGAGGATGTAATTAGTAGAGTGGACAAGGGAGAAACAGTGGATGTGGTGTATTTGGACTTTCAAAAGGCTTTTGACAAGGTCCCACACAAGAGATTGGTGTGCAAAATCAAAGCACATGGTATTGGGAGTAAAATACTGACGTGGATAGAGAACTGGTTGGCAGACAGGAAGCAGAGAGTTGGGATAAATGGGTCCTTTTCAGAATGGCAGGCAGTGACTCGTGGAGTGCCTCAGGGCTCAGTGCTGGGACCCCATCTATTTACAATATACATCAATGATTTGGATGAAGGAATTGAGTGTAATATCTCCAAATTTGCAGATGACACTAAACTGGGTGGCGACGTGAGCTGTGAGGGGGATGCTAGGAGGCTGCAGGGTGACTTGGACAGGTTAGGTGAGTGGGCAAATGCATGGCAGATGCAGTCTAATGTGGATAAATGTGAGGTTAACAACTTTGGGGGCAAAAACGCGAAGACAGAATATTATCCGAATGGCGGCAGGTTAGGAAAAAGGGAGGTTCAACGAGACCTGGGTGTCATGGTTCATCAGTCAGTGAAAGTTGGCATACAGGTACAGCAGGCGGTGAAGAAGGCAAATGTTATGTTGGCCTTCATAGCTAGGGGATTTGAGTATAGGAGCAGGGAGGTCTTACTGCAGTTGTACAAGGCCTTGGTGAGGCCTCACCTGGAATATTGTGTTCAGTTTTAGTCTCCTAATCTGAGGAAGGACATTCTTGCTATTGAGGAGTTGCAGCGAAGGTTCACCAGATTGATTCCCGGGATGGCAGGACTGACATATGAGGAGAGACTGGATCAACTGGGCCTTTATACATTGGAGTTGAGAAGGATGAGAGGGGATCTCATAGAAACATTTAAGATTCTGACGGGACGGGACAGGTTAGATGTGGGTAGAATGTTCCCGATATTGGGGAAGTCTAGAACCAGGGGACACAGTCTTAGGATAAGGGGTAGGCCATTTTAGACTGAGATGAGTAGAAGCTTCTTCACTCAGAGAGTTGTTGACCTGTGGAATTTCCTGCCGCAGAGAGTTGTTGATGCCAGTTCACTGGATATATTCAAGAGGGAGATGGTTATGGCCCTTACGGCTAAGGGTACAAGGGGTATGGAGAGAAAGCAGGAAAGGGGTACCGAGGGAATGATCAGCCATGATCTTATCGAATGGTGGTGCAGGGTCGAAGGGCCAAATGGCCTACTCCTGCACCTATTTTCTGTGGACCTCAATGAGAAAAATAGATGACAAGCTGTTCTGGAACCAGCATGATTTTATGAAAGGAAAATCATGTTTGACAAATTTGCTGGAGCTCTTTGAGGATATAACAAGCAGGGTGGATAAGGGGGAACCAGTGGATGTGGTGTATTTGGATTTCCAGAAGACATTCGATAAGGTGCCATCTGAAAGGTTACTGCACAAGATAAAAGTTCACGGGTTGGGGATAATATATTAGCATGGATAGCATGGATAAAGAATTGGCTAACTAACAGAAAACAGTGAGTCAGGATAAAATGGGTCATTTTTCGGTTGGCAACTAGTGGGGTGCCGTAGGATCTGTGCTGGGGCCTCAACTATTTAAAATCTATATTAATGACTTGGATGAAGGGACCGAGTGTAAGGTAGCCAAATTTGCTGATGATACAAAGATAGGTGGAAAAGCAAATTGTGAGGAGGACACAAAAAATCTGCAAAGGGATATGGAAAGGCTAAGTGAGTGGGCAAAACTTTAGCAGATGGAGTATAATGTGGGAAAATGTGAGTTTATCCACTTTGGCAGTAAAAATAGTAAAGCAAATTATAATTTAAATGGAAAAAAATTACGAAGTGCTGCAGTACAGAGGGACCTGGGGGTCTTTGTGCATGAAACACAAAAAGTTAGTATGCAGGTACAGCAAGTAATCAGGAAGGCAAATGGAATGTTGGCCTTTATTGCAAGGGGGATAGAGTATAAAAGCAGAGAAGTCCTGCTACAACTGTACAGGGTATTGGTGAGGCCACACCTCGAGTACTACGTACAGTTTTGGTCTCTGTATTTAAGGCAGGATATATTTGCATTGGAGGCTGTTCAGAGAAGGTTCACAAGGTTGATTCCGGAGATGAGGGGGTTGACGTATGAAGATAGGTTGAGCCTATACTTATTGGAGTTCTGAAGAATGAGAAGTGATCTTATCAAAACTTATTAGATAATGAGGGGGCTTGACAAGGTGGATTCAGGGAAGATATTTCCACTCATAGGGGAAACTAAAACTCGGGGCATAGTCTCAGAATCAGGGGCAGCCCATTTAAAACTGAGATGAGGAGGAATTTCTTCTCTCAGAGGATTGTAAATCTATGGAATTCTCTGCCCCAGAGAGCTGTGGAGGCTGGGTCATTGAATATATTTGGTGGAGATAGACACATTTTTTGAGCAATAAGGGAATAAGGGGCTATGGGGAGCAGGCAGGGAGGTGGAGCTGAGTCCATGATCAGATCAGCCATGATCTTAGTAAATGGCAGAGCAGGTTCGAGGTGCCTAATGGCCCACTCCTGCTCCTATTTCTTATGTTCTTAGATGTAATGGGCAAATGGGCCCGCATCAAGCAGATGTCATTTAATGTAGATAAATGTAATGTTATGCACATGGGTCGAGCTATCACCAAGGATTTATATGCAGGGCTGTGAACTAAAGACTGTTGAGTGGAAGATGTTGCAGTACATGGATCTCTGAAGGTTCACAATAGTGTTACTAGGCTATTGCAAAAGCAATTAGTGTATTTGCATGTAATGGTAGGACAATCCAAACCCAAACCATAAATCTTGGTTCGGCCTTATCTAGAATACTATATTCCATGTTTTCATCTCCTCTAATGATAGGCGATATAGAAGCCCCCGAAAAAGGTTCATAGGAGAGCCACTATATTGATACCTAGTATAATGCCTCTTCGTTATCACAATTAAGTTCTTTAAAATAACAAAAGGATTAGATTCAGTGGATAGGCCTACTTGAGTTCGACAGATTAGGGAGGACCAGGTGCATGCATATAAGATATGTAAGCATAGAACTAGGTTAGATGATCAGATTTTTTTTCACAGAAGGTCCTCAACCTTCAGAACAAGTTTTTGGCTCATGCAGTGAGTGTGGATTAGCTGCAAGCATTTAAAAGAGAGTTAGATAAGTTCCTAACTGTGGCTGATATCACATCATACAGAAGATTGGTGCGGTATCGTTGGGCTATATGTCTTCTGGTCACTGCAGTTTTCTAGAACTTGGTTGATCACCTTTGGGGATTGGAGAGGATTTCCCTGATTTCTGTTCAACTGAACTGGCTTCTCCCAGGAAATTATGTGGCTTTTGATGGGGAGGGGCAGAGCGAGCAGGGACACCATTAATCCATTTAATTTTTTTAACAACTAAATGCATTATACCGCAGTGTTAAATTTTGCACCAATTACTCGCTGTCCTCCTGCGACATTGCTCTGGAGTCTATAGCACACTTGTGTTGCCAACCTATGGTTAACGTGGCCTGTCCCTTTTTCAGCCAATCCTCAAGTAATCCTTGTGGAGAATGATCTAAATAGGCACAACCTGAAATCAATTAAAGGCTAAATGGTGAGGAAAACTTTTTGTAGATTGGAAGCTGCTAATGAATCTCTCTGGCATCTTTCCTTGGAGAGTGGCCAAGTTTTCAACGTCAGAAAAATTCCAGCAGTCGTTCTTTATCTTATTTACTACACTTCAAATTGAGATGTATGAAATGTAGTGGACTCATGCTAGATGCAATATATTTTTTATATACAAGGGGTCTCCATATGTCAGCTGCCACATCAGAATACTTGGGGCAGAGTTCGGGAAAACAAACTCAATATTTTTAATAAAAGGAGCTGGAATGGCCAGCTGTAAGGCGACACATGCACAGATGCTCAAAATGGGGTCAAGTTTAGGCCTGAGTTGCTCCTATTTTTTTGGAGCAACTGGTTTAGAATGGAGTATCTTAGAAATTGCAATTCTCAGCATTTATTTTGCTCCAGTTCTAGTCAGTTAGAACAGTTTCATTTTGGAACAGATTTTCTTTTTCAAAAGGGCCGTGTCCGGCCACTTACGCCTGTTTTGAAAGTTTAGGCAGCAAAAACTTACTCCAAACTAACTTAGATTAGACTAAGTGTAGATTTTTGTACGCTCAGAAAAACCTTGCCGACACTTAGAAAATCAGGCATAGGTTACAAATCAGGCGTAGTGAAGAGAGATGGGGTGGGGGAGAGAAAGGGAAGTTTACAAACATGAAACACTTCACTTTTACAAATAAAGAGCCATCAATAATAAATGATAAATAAATCAATAAATCAACCAAAAAAAATAAATAAAAACATTAAAATATCAAAAAATAAAAAATTAAGTTTCTACTCACCGACTGCAGCATCGGAAGCCCTCCAACAGCGTGCTGGGATGGGGCCCCCCCTAGTGTGTCTCTCTCTGTCTCTGTCTGTCAATGTGTCTCTCTGTCTCTGTCTGTCAGTGTCCCTCTCTCTGTCTGTCAGTGTCTATGTGTTTCTGACAGCGAGGGGAGGGCAGGGGGGCTCGGGCAGCGGAGCAGGAGCTGGGGAGTGGGTGGGTGAGAGAGCCAGAGGGAGCGTGAGCTGAACAGGGGAGGAAGCTGGAGCCCACAGCCAGAGCAGGAGCTGAAGAGGAGTAGGTGCAGCCTAATTTTCGCTGCCCCAATGAGCCCATTCGGCCAGGGTTTGGGGCGGCGTGCTTCGGGCCCCTCCCACACAGTTTCGGGCGCCTGGAGCTACTGCACATGCGCGCCCACTGTAGCGCGCATGTGCAGAGGTCCCGTCACTGTTTTCAGCGCAAGGACCTGGCTCTGCCCCCCACAGCTTGTGCTGCGCCGCGCCGAAGGCCTGGATCGACCTGAGGGAGTGGAGAATAACCGAGGTAAGTTTTCGGCGCGGTTTTGAGCGCAGACATCAGGCATGGCTCGCGGGATTGCGCTGTTTTAGGTGCAGCCCGAAACTTGACCCCATAGTTTCTATATTCCATTGAGCAGATCTTTTATTGTTTTTAAGTCCAGAATTACATCTCTCAACTATTTTAGTTGTGCACTTTAAACAAATGCTCGAGCAGGATGAAGTGTCAGGTGGATACGGTTAAAGCAACTGCTCTAATCAACCAGATAATTTCATCGAGACCAGGCCAACATTGCCAGTTAGAACTCCAAATTAAGGCTGGAGTTTAGAAGAATTAGAGATGATCTCAATGAAATATATAAAATTATAAGGGGGATTGACCGGGCAGATGTTGAGATTTTTTTCTCCTGGCTGGAGAGTCTAGAACGAGGAGCATTCGGATAAGGGGTCGGCCATTTAAGACTGAGATGAGGAGGAATTTCTTCACTCAGAGGGTTGTGAATCTTCGGAAATTCTCTACCCCAAAGGGCTGCAGATGCTGAATCATTGAGTACATTTTAGACTAAGATCGATAGATTTTTGGACTCTAGAGGAATCAAGGGACACTGAAGTCAAACAGGAAAGTGGAGTTGAGGTCAAAGATCTGCCAGGATCTTATTGAATGGTGGAGCAGGCTCAAGGGACCATATGGCCGACGCCTGCTCCTAAAACTTATGTTTTTAAGTGTCACAATCTTAAAATAGGTGTTTTCTCAGGAACCCAAAAGTTAGATATATAACATAATATAAAAATATACATTTACCTCACCTAGCATGTAAACAATGTGTTAGCTCTTTTTTAACATTTTTTTCTCCAATTTCAAACACAACTTTAACCATTCATATATTATCTTGTTTTTTTTTTTGCTACGTTTCCTTTTGGCTAGTGGTAGAAAATATAATAGTTTGAATAAAAATATAAGTTACATTTCCCTGTCAACCATTTTGAGAAAGTACATTCACAGCCTCACAACCCTTTGTAAAATAGTTTCTCCTGTTCTTGGTTCTAAATCGCTTCTGTTTAATCTCATATAAATGTCCTCTCAATCTATACCCCTCAAATACTGGAAACGGCCTGTACCAAACCATCATAATTTTACATGCTTCTATCAAATCACCCTATTTCCCAACAAAAGACCATTCTCGATTACCGCCCAGGTATTGAAAGTGAAAATTGCCTGCCTTCCCCCTCCCTCCCCAATGCTTTGTGCACCTTAACCTCAAATCCCTCTGTTCTTCCACATTAGCCAAACATTTAAGGAGATATTTCAGAATTCACAACAAAGATATATTACAGTGAGAAAGAAAGACTCTAAGAGAAGGATGAACCATTCGTGGCTAACTAAGGAAGTAAAGAATGGTATCAAATTGAAAACAAAGACATACAATGTTGCGAAGAATAGTGAAAGGCCAGAGGATTGGGAAATTTTTAGAAACGAGCAAAGGATGACTAAAAAAAAAAGAGAAGATAGTTTGAGAGTGAACTAGCAAGAAATATGAAGACAGACAGTAAGAGCTTTACAGGTATATAAAAGGGAAGGAGTAATGAAAATAAACATTGGTCCCTTCGATGATGAGTCTGGGGAATTAATAATGGGAAACAGGGAAATGCTAGAGAATGTGAACAAATATTTTGTATCGGACTTCATGGTAGAAGACACTAAAAGCAACCCAATAATTGATAATCAAGGTGCTATTGGGATGCGGGGACTTAAAACAATCACTATCACTGGAGCAAAAGTACTCGGCAAACTACTGGGATTAAAGGTGGACAAGTCCCCTGGACCTGATGGCCAGCATCCTAAGGTCTGAAAAGAAGTGGCAGCAGAGATAGTGGATGCATTAGTTGTAATCAACCAGAATTGCCTGGACATCACAACGGATTGGAAAACTGCAAATGTGACACCCCTATTTAAGAAAGGAGGGAGACAAAAAGCAGGAAACTATAGACCAGTTAGCTTAACATCTGTCATTGGGAAAATGCTGGAGTCCATTGTTAAGAAATTGGTAGCCGGGCATCTAGAAATGCATAATGCAGTCAAGCAGAGTCAGCATGGTTTTATGAAAGGGAAATCATGTTTGACAAATTTGCTGGAGTTCTTTGAGGATGTAACGAGCAGGATGGATGAAGGGGAACCAGTAAATGTCGTGTATTTGGATTTCCAGAAGGCATTTGATAAGGTGCCATATAAAAGCTTACTGCACAAGATAAGAGCTCACGGGATTGGGGGTAATATATTGGCATCGATAGAGGATTGGCTAACAGAAAACAGAGAGTTGGGATAAATGAGTCATTTTCTGGTTGGCAAATTGTAACTAGTGGGGTGCCACAGGGATCAGTGCTGGGGCCTCAACTATTTACAATCTATATTAATGACTTGAATGAAGGGACTGAGGGGCAGAAATTCATCGTCCCCGAAGGGATGGTTACTGGAAAGTTTGGGCGGTCGACCAAAAAAAGTCACGGGGAGGATTTCAGTGGTGTTCACTTCCGCCGGAAACGGTGCGGTAAAGCTGCAGTAAAGGATGGCTTCCAGCGGTGAGCTCTGCTGCGTGCGGGCTGCTGGAAAGGGACTACCATAGCGAAATTCACCGAGGAAAAGTTAGGACTTTTCCTGGCATTGCCCCCGCGAGGTTTTCGATGTGGTGTTCGAAAGCGACACCGCTGAGGCCCTTTGGAAGGTAAAAAGTTTTATGACATGTTATTCCTTTTATTTCATTTTTCAGCATGCATCCACAGCATTTATCTCTTAATTTAGTTTTTGTTATATATGAGGACTTGTATTTACTCTGTACAGCCACCGGAGGGCTCATTCCCCGGAGTCCCAAGGGATCCCATATTCCCTTGGGAGCATAGGTATTTAAGAAGGGTTCACAGGTTGGAGAGGCACTCTGGAGACCTGCAATAAAAGACTAAGGTCACACTTTACTTTGAGCTCACAATGTTCAGTCTGACACTTTCCCCAATACACAACTGGCGACGAGATACAGATAGAAAACCCAAAGATGCAGAGAACAGTGGGCTTCCTGGAGAAATTTTCGGAGAGGGATGATTGGGAAACTTTTGTCGAGCGACTCGACCAATATTTCGTGGCCAACGAGCTAAATGGGGAAGAGAACGCTGCCAAACGTAGAGCGATCCTCCTCACCTTCTGTGGGGCACCAATGTATGGCCTCATGAAGAATCTCCACTCCAGCGAAATCGTACGATGATTTGTGCACACAGGTCCGAGAGCATTTGAACCTGAAGGAAAACGCTCTGATGGCGAGGTACCAGTTCGACACCTACAAAAGGTCTGAAGGCCAGGAAGTGGCGAGTTATGTCGCCGAGCTGAGACACCTTGCAGGACATTGCAAATTTGAAGGTCATTTGGAGCACATGCTCAAAGACTTTTTTGTACTTGGCATTGGTCACAAAACGATAATCACAAGCTTTTGACTGTAGAGACCCCAACCTTGAGTAAGGCCATAGCGATAGCCCAGGCATTCATTGCCACCAGTGACAATACTAAGCAAATCTCTCAGCAGACAAGTGATGCTACAAGTACTGTGAACAAAGTGATGTTGTTTTTCAATCATAACATACAGGGCAGGTCACACATACCTGCAGCTACACATCCGCAGATGTCTCAGAGTCCATCATCAAGGGTGATGAATGCAAGGCCATTAACACCTTGTTGACGCTGTGGGAGTGATCATCGTTTCCATTCATGCCGATTCAAAGGATACATTTGCAAGGGCTGTGGAACAATGGGACACCTCCACCGAATGTGCAAGCGAGCTGCTAAGCCTGTTAAACCTGCAAACCACCACATTGCAGAGAAGGACAGATCCACGGAGGATCACTACGAACCAGAGCCTCAGATAGAGGAGGCAGAGGTACATGGAGTGCACACATTCACCACGAATTGTCCCCCGATAATGCTGAATGTTGAACTAAATAGGCTCCCGGTGTCAATGGAGCTGGACACGGGTGTGAGCCAGTCCATCATGGGCAAAAAGACTTTCGAAAGGTTGTGGTACAACAAGGCCTCAAGGCCAGTCTTAACTCCAGTTCGCACGAGACCAAGAATTTTCATGAAAAAACTGATTCCTGTAATCGGCAGTGCTACTGTAAAGATCTCCTACAATGGAATGGTGCACAAGCTACCTCTCTGGGTGGTACCGGGCGATGGTCCCACGCTGCTCGGCAGGAGCTGGCTGGGAAAGATACGCTGGAACTGGGACGACGTCCGAGTGCTATCGCCCGCTGACGACACTTTGTGTGCCCAGGTCTTAAACAAATTTCCTTCGCTGTTCGAACCAGGCATCAGGAAATTCCAAGGAGCAAAAGTGCAGATCCACCTAATTCCGGGGGCGCGACCCATCCATCACAAGGCGAGAGTAGTACATTACATGATGAGAGAAAGGGTAGAGATCGAGATAGACCGGTTGCAACGAGAGGGCATCATTTCACTGATCGAGCCTGAAGTGGAGTTCCTGGGAAGGTGGATTACGGCGGACGGCATCAGGCAACCAATGTGAAGACGGAGGCAATCGAGAACGCACCGAGGCCATAGAACATGACGGAGCTGCGGTAGTTTCTGGGACTCTTGAACTACTTTGGTAACTTCTTACCGGGTCTTAGCACCCTGCTAGAACCACTACATGTCTTACTACGAAAAGGGGGCGAATGGGTTTGGGGCAAAAGTCAAGAAAATGCCTGTGTAAAAGCGAGAAAATTGTTATGCTCAAACAAATTGCTTGTGTTGTATGATCCATGTAAGCGTTTGGTACTAGCATGTGATATGTCATCATATGGCGTCGGGTGTGTATTGCAACAAGCTAATGATTTCGGGAAACTGCAACCGGTTGCTTATGCATCCAGGAGTCTGTCTAAGGCCGAGAGAGCCTGCAGCATTATTGAAAAAGAAGCGTTAGCGTGTGTCTATGGGGTGAAGAAAATGCATCAAAATCTGTTTGGGCTAAAATTCAAATTGGAAACTGACCATAGGCCACTTATATCCCTGTTTTCCGAGAGTAAAGGGATAAGTACCAATGTATCCAGAGATGGGTGCTCACATTGTCCGCATACAACTCCACCACCCGCCACAGACCAGGCACAGAAAAGTGCGCCAATGCTTTCACTAGGCTGCCATTGCCCACCACGGGGGTGGAAATAGCGCAGCCCGCAGATCTAGCCATGGTTATGGAATCATTTAATAGTGAGCAATCACCCGTCACTGCCCGGCAGATCAAAACCTGGACAAGCCAGGACCCCTTATTATATCAAGTCAAAAGCTGTGTGCTTCACGGGAGCTGGTCCAGTGTCCCAGTGGAAATGCAGGAAGAGATAAAGATGTTCCAGCAGCGCAAAGATGAAATGTTTATACAGGCAGACTGCCTTCTGTGGGGCAATCGAGTAGTGGTCGCCAAGAAGGGCAGAGACACCTTCATCAATGATCTCCACAGTACCCATCCAGGCATCGTAATGATGAAAGCGATAGCCAGATCCGACATGTGGTGGCCCGGAATCGATGCGGACTTAAGAGTCCTGCGTTCACAGATGTAATACATGTTCGCAGTTAAGCAATGTACCCAGGGAGACGCTGCTAAGTTTATGGCCTTGGCACTCCAAACCATGGTCTAGGGTACACATCGACTATGCAGGCCCGTTCTTGGGTAAAATGTTCCTTGTGGTTGTAGACACGTACTCCAAGTGGATTGAATGTGAGATAATGTCGGCTAGCACGTCCGCTGCCACTACTGAAAGCCTGCGGGCCACGTTTGCCACACATGGCTTACCCGATGTCCTGGTGAGCGACAACGGGCCATGTTTTAACAGTGCTGAGTTCAAAGAATTTATGACCCATAACGGGATCAAACATGTCACATCTGTCCCGTTTAAACCAGCGTCCAATGGTCAGGCAGAGAGAGCAGTGCAAACCATCAAGCAAGGCTTGAAGAGGGTAACTGAAGGCTCACTGCAGACTCATCTAACCCGAGTCCTGCTTAGCTACCGCACGAGACCACACTCACTCACTGGGATCCCACCTGCTGAGCTGCTCATGAAAAGAGCACTTAAGACAAGGCTCTCATTAGTTCACCCTGATCTACATGAACAGGAAGAAGGCAGGCGGCTTCAACAAAGTGCATACCATGATAGCGCAAATGTGTCACGCGAGATTGAAGTCAATGATCCTGTATTTGTATTAAATTATGCACAAGATCCCAAGTGGCTTCCCGGCACTGTCGTGGCCAAAGAGGGGAGCAGGGTGTTTCGGGTCAAACTTTCAAATCGACTCATTCACCAGAAACACTTGAACCAAATCAAACTCAGATTCACGGACTACCCTGAGCAACCCTCCCTGGACCCTACCTTTTTTGATCCCCCAACACACACACACCATGGCAACCGACACCACGGTTCACCACGAAGCAGAACCCCCCCTACCTTTTTTGATCCCCCAACACACACACACCATGGCAACTGACACCACGGTTCACCACGAAGCAGAACCCATCATCCACAGCAGCCCTGCAGGACCCAACACACCAGGCAGCCCAGCAAGGCTAGCTGCACAGCAGCCCAGCGAGGGCCCAACAAATGATTCAACAACACCAGCTTTCACACCGAGACGATCAACCAGGGCAAGAAGGGCCACAAATTGACTCACATTGTAAATAGTTACACTATTGACTTTGTGGGAGAATGTTGTTATATATGAGGACTTGTATTTACTCTGTACAGCCACCAGAGGGCTCATTCCCCAGAGTCCCAAGGGATCCCATAATTCCTTCGGAACACAGGTATTTAAGAAGGTTTCACAGGTTGGGGAGGCACTCTGGAGACCCGAAATAAAAGACGAAGGTCACACTTTACTTTGAGCTCACAGTGTTCAGTCTGACTCTTTCTTCATACACAACAGTTTTATTAATTATTAGTGTTTTTATTTCATTTTCCATGGTCCGCAGTATTTATCTCTTGATATAGTTTTATTAATTATTAGTATTTTAATTTCATTTTCCATGGTCCGCAGTATTTATCTCTTTATACAGTTTTATTAATTGTTTTGGCTCCAGTGCAGTTCAGAGGTTTGCACATACCCCTGTACTTTTGTTCAACTTTCAGATCTGACTCTTTAGTGGGCTGCCGAGACCTGCTTGTCAGGGATCACCCTGAGGATGGCAGGATTATTGGGAGGGCAACACCTGATACACCTGTTCAGAAGCAGGGCGGCATGCAGGAGGAGGCGTTGCCATCAGCACCGTGCAGACAGGCAGCGGCAAGGGAGGCAGCAGCCATGATTCGTTCATTCTGCACCAGACCAGTGTGCCCACCGTCTTCACTGGCCCGAATCAGAATTGCGGTTGGCTGCTTGGGGACAAGGGATATCCCCTGTCCACTTGGCTGCTCACTCCTCTGCGGAACCCCAGGACAGTGCCAGAGCTCATTTTGCCACCAGGTGCATCATCGAGCAGCGCATAGGCATCCTTAAGCAGAAGTTCTGGCACCTGGACCGCTCTAGTGGCACCTTACAGTACTCTCCTCAATGGGTCCCCATTATCATCGTGGTCTGCTGCATGCTGCACAACCTGGCCATAATGAGGGGACAGCCGCTGGAGGTTGAGCCAGCAGTACCACCTGAGGAGGAGGAGGAGGAGCAAGTGCAGGAGGCGGGAGGATCCCCATCGCCCCAGAGCTGGGAGGCGTCGATCCATCACCATCTTGGAAGGGAAGGTGCATCCTCAGATATAGTGAGGTGCCTAATACCTCCCCTGCAATCTCCCTCCATGCATTATGTACTGCTTGTCTGCCAGGTCTCCGCACGTCAGGAAACAGTATTCTTCTTCTGTCCTACACACCTTCCATCAGTGTCTCCAACTCCATATCAGTGAACCTATTGGCTCTCCTTCAGCTCTTACACCAGCCATCCTTCCAAACTCCTTCCCCCCTCAGGGCCTTGCTGCAAACCCTGCCCTTTAAAAAGGCAAGGGAGAAGCTGGCTCATTAGAAACCCTTACCTGCATGTTGAATTTCTCAGTGGTGATAACGCTCAAATTAAGAGAGCCCACTGCTGAAAAATCCACCTTGGAAGGGTTCATTAGCGCTGGAACCCATTTGTTCACCTTTGGAGCTGAATATGGGGTGCCCCAGCCACGAAAAAATGTTGGCGCTATTGGCCACAAAAATGCGAGGGGAGCACGCACTTTCCAGCGGTTCTGAATTTCAGGCCCATAGAATCTGCAAAGGGATGTAGATCTGCTAAGTGAGTGGGGAAACATTTGGCAAATGAAGTATAATGTGGGAAAATGTAAGGTTATCCACATTGGCAGGATAAATATAAAGCAAACTATTATTTAAATGGGGAGAGATTATAAAATGCTATGGTACAGAGGGAACTGGGGGTCCTTGTCCATGAAACACAAAAGTAAGCATGCAGGAGCAGCAAGTAATTAGGAAGGCAAATGGAATGTTGGCCTTGATGACAAAGGGGATAGGGTATAAAAGCAGGGAAGTCCTGCTCCAACTGTACAGGGCGTTGGTGAGACCACACCTGGAGTACTGCGTATTTAAGGAGGGATAAACTTGCATTCAAGGCAGTTCAGAAAAGGTTCACGAGGTTAATTCCTGAGATGAAGGGGTTGTCATATGAAGAAAGTTTGAGCAGGTTGGACCTATACTCATTGGAGTTTAGAAAAATGAGAGGTGATCTTATTGAAACATATAAGATAATGAGGGGGCTTGACAAGGTGGATGCAGAGAGGATGTTTTCACTCATAGGGGAACCGAGAACTAGGGGTCATAGTTTCAGAATAAGGAGTCGGCAGTTTAAAATGTAAATGCGGAGGAATTTCTTCTCTGAGTGTCGTGAATCTTCGGAATTCTCTACCCCAGAGAGCAGTGGAGGCTGGCCATTGAATATATTTAAGGTGGAGATAGACAGATTTTTGAACGATAAGGGAGTCAAGGGTTATGGTGAGCAGGCGAGGAAGTGGAGTTGAGGCCAAGATCAGATCAGCCATGATCTTATTGATTGGCAGAGCAGGCTCGAGGCGTCAAATGGCCTACTCATGTTCCTATTTCTTACATTCTTGTGTTCCTTTACTCAAAGTATAATTATTACTTTTTTTCTATCAAAATGTACCACTTCACATTTACTGACACTCTTTTACTCATTCACCAGAGCAGATTTTTTCAGACCAGTACATAATGCATCTTGTATCAAGAATTTACTTAGATTCACAATCTAATTTACAGTTATGTAAAAAGAAATTCGATGTTAAGCAAATGCATTTTGTCTCATAAATTGAAGCTTAATCCTGAACGAAAGATATGATTTAAGTATCAATGGCTGACTTACATTCACAAATTTCTATATGAATGAATAATCTTCACAATGTACATTAGGGACAACTTAAACTGATCTGCAATTCTAAGATAATGTTAATAGTATCCTTGGTATTGATAATAACATAAAATCAAATATTTCACATGAAATAATCTAATTTCACAGCTCTTTGTTACGATGCAAGGACACCTGTCATGAAACATATAATTTATGCATTGCAGCATCTGGAATAATGTTTAATGCTAGCTGCTGGGGAAAAGGCACAGAGGGCCAAAAATTAGGGTCGTTTACATCATCTGTTACCAGCAAAAATTTGCAAAAGCACGGCTGCTACTGATCTTTAACCAACTCGTGGCAGGTTCCAGGATGACCGCCAATTTCCGAGAGCCGGTAGCGCTGCTGGTAAAAGCAATAGATGTGGAAATTTAAATTAGGGCAAGGGTGACATCAGATGCTGACTTAATGTCACCTCGGTGAACTTGGATCTTAGCGCTGAGCTCGCCTTGAAAACCCAGCATGCAGCAGACTGACAGACATGCTGTCAGCACCTCAAAGGGACACACACATCTTTCAGGTAAGTTTCCATTTTAGCTTTTGGACTGGATTTTTTTTATATTATTGAAGTAGAGGCCTGCTGCAATACATGTTAAAAGCGTTTTTTAAGTTTGTCGGGAGTGCTGCTCAATGCTTGCAAGGCCTCAGATGATTTGAGAAGACAGAAAATGCTGCAAATACTCCGCAGATCAGGCAACATCCATGGAGAGAGAAACAGAGTTCATGTCTCAAGCTGAGATGCTGCCTCACCTCTTCAATATTTCCAGCATTTTATGCTTTTATTTCAGATTTGCAGCATCCGCTCGGAGAGGTACGAGGAAGGCACAGAAGAAACAGAAGAGGACGAAGCAGAGGGATGGATGAAACGCAGACAGCCCCTTTCTGGCTGGGATATTTGGGATGGAATCATCCACCTGCGCTACCAGTGACCACAATCCCAATTCCCCTTTCAACATCTGTCCCTCTGTTACTGACCACAATGCTGAAATAAAAGCCACTACAAAACAAACTTTCCAATCCAACTTTATACATCTAACCATCCAATATGATCAAGAAATCAACTCATCACCTTTATGTATTCTCTTAGTAACTGTCTTGTGTGTGTCTTTACCTATCTTACTAATTCAGTGGCTGCATCATGAAGGCTGCTGACTTTCAGTGAGGGACATTGCAAATGGTGTTGCTGGTTGACCTTGGTGACTGGGAATATGAAATCTCATGATAGTGTTGGTCAACCATTGGCTGGGTAGTCTGCATTTCTTGGGTGTGTAAAATTAGGAAGGCACAATTTTAGAGTTGTGGTGAGGGGAGGGCGGAAAAGCAAAAGGTGCATGTGAGAAGGAGGATAACATATGAGGATGCTAGCATCTTGTATCCATTTAGCCCCATCGCTGGCCAAGGACTCAGCCATAATCCTGCCAAGATTGGCCAGCATCGTCTCCTCCAAGGGGGTGAGGTGAAACTAGAAATGGGAGGTGTGCTTCGTGATTGCTACAGATTGTTGGTAGGTGAGTGATTGCGGGGGTGGGGGCGGGGAGGGTGAGGGGGGTCGTGCATTGAGAAATGTTTGAGGCTCGTGGTGCAGTTGGTAGGAGTCAGCTTTGGAAGATGCATTCACTGACCTTGACCACTGGTCTGAAGTCAAGAAGCTGCTTTGTGCACTGGAGCCAGGTGGTGGAGGCGACACTGAGTGATGGCCTTGGAGATCTGGTCCATCATCGTTCATTCTGGAGGACCTCCTGGCCCCTGTGGGCAGAGGACCTCTCTTGCAGTGTTGACCCCCTCCACAAAGCTGGAGTGCTACATGGAACACCTTGGGTACCCCTTCCCCTGCTTGCTAAGTCATTTGTGTTAGCAGTAAAGCACTTTTCCCATTTTTTTATGGTGCAGAAGACTCCCATTTGGGAATTTATTTCAAATGTTATTTTTTTTTTTTTAAAGCCAGTGGAGCTGTAAAGGCTGAAAACTGCATCTTTTTAACTTCATTTTTTTTAATCAGTTCAGAAGGCATTGCCATTTCAACAAACGACAAGGCATTGCCCTTTTAATATTCCACAATGCCTAGCGAAATCATAGCCTTACTTCCAGAGGCTGTTGGAAGATGCAATGCCGCTTCTGGAGCCACATTTGGGACTGATGTCGGGATTAACGCCACCAGAAAGGCGTTCCATGGCCAGTTTAGCGCTGGGCTATTAATATTTAGTCCCCAGCGTGAATTTTTCACTCTTACTAGCACCGCCAGCCTGGTGGTGGAGTGGGCAACACTGAAAGTGTTTTTCAGATCGCAGCGGCCCTCCCCTTTAAGAGAAGGTAGAGCTATCCAACTACTGTCACTCCCCTGATCTTTCCTCAGAGCCCTGCAATTTTTACCCCTTCAAATATTTATTCTATTCCCTTTTGAAAGTTACTGTTGAATCTGATTCTACCATCTTTTGAGGCATTGCATTCCAGTGCAAGTTCTATGACAAGTAAAATGTAACTAGCAAAATAAATAACAATGAAAAGTTAGATCCCATTTTCAGAAAGTTTCCTTCCACAATAATGCACTACATAGCATTCTTCTTTTGTTGTTAAAATCAATTATATTATATTTTCATCTGAATATCAGAAATGTAAAAATACAGGTAACTGTAAAACGTCACTGCAAGGATATTTTTATTGTACATTACAAACTAAATTACAAGGAAATCAAAGTATTTGAGCAAAAGAATTACTTTAAATCTCTTTATACAGACATATAATACTCCAGAGTACTGTGATTTACATAGAATAAGTTCCTTTCATGAACATCTACCAGGTTTATTAAACTACTATGTTTACTAGAGGTGACATAAGAACATAAGAAATAGTAGCAGGAGTCGGCAATGCGGCCCCGCGAGCCTGCTCCACAATTCAATAAGATCATGGCTGATCTTTGACCTCAATTCCACTTTTCCACCGCATCTCCATATCCCTTGATTCCCTTAGTGTTCAAAAATCTATCAATCTCTGTCTTGAACTTGTACTGGGATTGAAGGGATCAAGGAATAAATCCCTGGGGCCTGATAGTCTGCATCCCAGAGTACTTAAGGAAGTGGCCCTAGAAATAGTGGATGCATTGGTGATAATTTTCCAACAGTCAATCGACTCTGGATCAGTTCCAATGGACTGGAGGGTAGCTAATCTAACACCACATTTTCAGAAAGGAGGGAGAAGAAAACAGGGAATTATAGACCGGTTAGCCTGACATCAGTAGTGGGGAAAATGTTGAAATCAATTATTAAAGATGAAATAGCAGCGCATTTGGAAAGCAGTGACAGGATTGGTCCAAGTCAGCATGGATTTAAGAAAGGGAAACCATGCTTGACGAATCTTCTAGAATTTTTTGAGGATGTAACTGGTAGAGTGGACAAGGGAGAACCAGTGGATGTGGTGTATTTGGATTTTCAAAAGACTTTTGACAAGGTCCCACACAAGAGATTGGTGTGCAAAATTAAAGCACATGGTAATGGGGGTAATGTACTGACATGGATAGAGAACTGGTTAGCAGACAGGAAGCAGAGAGTCGGGATAAATGGGTCCTTTTCATATTGGCAGGCAGTGACTAGTGGGGTGCCGCAGGGCACAGTGCTGGGACCCCAGCTATTTACAATATATGTTAATGATTTAGATGAAGGAATTGAGTGTAATATCTCCCAATTTGCAGGTGACACTAAGCTGGGTGGTGATGCGAGCTGTGAGGAGGACGCTAAGAGGCTGCAGGGTGACTTGGACAGGTTAGGTGAGTGAGCAAATGCATGGCAGATGCAGTATAATGTTGATAAACATGAGGTTATCCACTTTGGTGGCAAAAACACGAAGGCAGAATATTATCTGCATGGTGGCAGATTAGGAAAAGGGGAGGTGCAACGAGACCTGGGTGTCATGGTACATCAGTCATTGAAAGTTGGCATGCAGGTACAGCAGGCGGTGAAGAAGGCAAATGGTATGTTGGCCTTCATAGCTAGGGGATTTGAGTCTCGGAGCAGGGAGGTCTTATTGCAGTTGTACAGGGCCTTGGTGAGGCCTCACCTGGAATATTGTGTTCAGTTTTGGTCTCCTAATCTCAGGAAGGACATTCTTACTATTAAGGGAGTGCAGCGAAGGTTCACCAGACTGATTCCAAGGATGGCAGGACTGACATATGAGGAGAGACTGGATCGACTGGGCCTGTAGTCACTATAGTTTAGAAGGATGAGAGGGGATCTCATAGAAACATATAAAATTCTAACGGAACTGGACAGGTTAGATGGAGGAAGAATGTTCCCGATCTTGGGGAAGTCCAGAACCAGGGGACATAGTCTAAAGATAAGGGGTAAGCCATTTAGGACAAGATGAGGAGAAACTTCTTCACTCCGAGAGTTGATAACCTGTGGAATTCCCTACCGCAAAGAGTTGTTGAGGCCAGTTTGTTAGATATATTCAATTGGGAGTTAGATATGGCCCTTATGGCTAAAGGGATCAAGGGGTATGGAGAGAAAGCAGGAAAGGGGTACTGAGGGAATGATCAGCCATGATCATATTGAATGGTGGTGCAGGCTCGAAGAGCCGAATGGCCTACTCCTGCACCTATTTTCTATGTTTCTAGAATGATTACAAGTATTGGAAAACTACCATGATCCATGTCTGCAAACCCTCAGAAGCAATATGAAAAGATCCAATGCATAATTTAAACTGGCATTTACTGTGATTTACGTTGAATAAGTTCCTTTCATGAACATCTTCCAGGTTTATTAAACTACTATGTTTACTAGAGGTGACGTAAGAACATAAGAAATAGTAGCAGGAGTCGGCGATACGGCCCCTCGAGCCTGCTCCACAATTCAATAAGATCATGGCTGATCTTCGACCTCAATTCCACTTCCTCGCCGCATCTCCATATCCCCTGATTCCCTTCGTGTTCAAAAATCTATCAATCTCTGTCTTGAATATACTCAACAACTGAGCATCTACAGCCCTCTGGGATAGAGAATTCCAAAGATTTACAAACGTCTGAGTGAAGAAATTTCTCCTCATTATAAATGGCAGACCCCTTATCCTGAGACTATGACCCCTAGTTTTACATCTCCAGCCAGATGAAACAGCCTTTCAACATCTACCCTGTCAAGCCTGAAAGAATTTTATACGTTTCTATGAGATCACCTCTCATTCTTCTAAACTCAAGAGAATATAGACCCATTCTACTCAATCTATCCTCTTGGGACAGCCCTCTCTTCCCAGGAATCAATCTAGTGAACCTCTGTTGAACCCTCCAAGATAAGTATATTCTTCCTTAGGTAAGGAGAACAAAACTGTGCACAGTACTCCAAGTGTGGTCTCATCAAAGCCCTATACAATTGCAGCAAGACTTCCTGGGGGCAAATTTAACTGAATACTTCAGGCACTAAAGAGGTAAAGAGGTGGCCAAGGTGGGGTCTTAACCTGAAATGCCACCTTAGGCTGCATTTAATGCAAGACACCATCTTGGTAAAGGAGCTCTAGACAACATTAGGAACGGTTGGTGAAGGGTTAATAGCTGATTGCCACTTAAAATGCCTGCTAGCACCAGCCTGTCTATGTCCTCTTGAAGTCTATCACTTTCCACTATACTTCCAAAATGATCACTGTTCCCTAAATGTTCACCTACTGATACTTGCTCCACTTGACCTATCTCATGCCCCAGAACCAGATCCAGCAATGCCTCCTCCCTCATCGGGCCAGAAACATACTTAAGAAAGTTCTTCTGAACACACTTCTAAACTTCTTTACCTTCTCTGCCCTTTACACTATTAAGATCGCAGTTTATATTAGGATTGTTGAAGTCTCCCATTATTACTACTCTATAGTTCTTGCACCTCTCTGTAATTTTTCTGCAAATTTGTTCCCCCATATCTTTCCCACTATTTGGTGGTCTATAGAATAAACACCTAGTACTGTAATGGTACTTCGATTATTTCTTAACTCGAGCCATATGCATTCTATCCTTGACCCCTTTAGGACATCCTCCCTATCCAGCACTGTAACATTCTCCTTAACCAATACTGCCACACCACCTCCTATCTTTCCTGAACACCTTATAACCAGGAATATTTAATACCCAAACCTGCCCCTTTTTGAGCCAGATCTCAGTTAATGCCACTTCATCATATTTCCATGTGGCTATTTGTGCCTGTAGCTCACTTATCTTATTTACTACGCTTTGTGCATTCATACATACACTGTAAACCCATCTTAGACCATCCTGTAATCTGTCTTAGTTGGACCCCATCTAATACCTTACTATTTTTTACTTTAGTGCTCTCTGCCTCTCTCAATTTTTTGAGCACTTTATTTCCCCATTTTAATGTTACATCCTGGTGCCCATCCCTCTGCCCAATCACAAGTCTGAGAATTTTGTTACACACATTTACTAATTTGTTGTTTAACTGTTGCTTCAGTGTGCATTTGTGCAATTTAAATGACACATTTGCGAATCTGATTAACTAAAACATTTTTTCTGTAAAAGGATATTAAGTGGTACTTGAATGAATAAAGAGAGGATAAAATAGAATCCATCTATTTGTTCTAAATGCCAGAAGAATTAAGTGACAATCGCCGAGAAATTTGGCACCTTAGCTCCGACTGTTAAGGCCGGTTTTGTCAAAAAATGGTGACCCCCCCTCGCTCGTGTCCACTTCTTGTGCGGCCTACAGCAGGCACCATTTTAGGTCGGTCAGCAGCACAGCTATTATCTGCGCTCACTAGAAAATGGTAATGAGGCAGATCGTGATGTCAATCAGCGTGCCATGCTGATTTGACACATGACCAGCTATTTTGGATATCGTCGCTCAAATGTCCGCCCTCTCCAAAGCACACACAACTGAACACATCGACAGATCCCCCACCAGCGCTACTTAAAGGGACACATGCAACTTGAGGTAAGTTTTGATTTTTGCTTTTGTACTGGTTGCTATACAGTTTATTTGAATAGTAACTTTGTGTAAGACACTTAAAAAGTTGTTCAAATATGCAGGGAGTGCTGCTTGATGTTCGCAATGCTTTGATTCTGAGGTAGGCCTCCGAGAATGAGAATACCACTTGGTCCTAATCCCGGAGGCTTTAGTTGCAGTCCCCCTTGGGCTGCAGTATGACATGGAGATGGAGATGATGGAGGAAGAGGAAGAGGAGGAATGGAAGAGGAGGAAACGGAAGAGGAAGAGGAGGAAGCGGAAGCAAAGAGGCAACCCAAACAGCCCCTTTCTAGCCAGGATACCTGGGATTGAAGCATCTGCCCACGGTACCAGTGACACAGCTCAATTTCCCTCTCAATATTTGTCCCACACCTTGCTGACCTCTGTTATTGACCATCACTGCATCCTCTTGGCCAAAATGCTGAAATGAAAGCCACCACAAAACAAACGTTCCAATCCATCTTTATCCATATATTTATCCAATATTTTATCAAAAAAGTTAACTAGTCGCCCTTGTGCATTCCCTAAGTGATTGTCTTGCATGTGCCTTTGCCTATCCTAATGCTCTTACTTCGTGCTACCCCAGTGGCTGCAGCATGGTTGATGGAAGGCTGCTGAATTTCAGTGCTGGGACATTGCAAATGGCCTTGCAGGACAACCTCAAGGAGCTGGTGGTTGAGAGTGTGAAATCGAGTGACAGTCTTTCTTCTTCTTCACTCTCCTCTCCCTCTTCTCGTTGACCCACTGGCTAGGGAGACTGGATTTCTTAATTGTTTAAATGAGGAAGGGACAAGGGTAGAGTGTTGGTGAGGTGGGGCAGGTGGGGGGGAAACAAGAGGTGCATGCTTACACCATGTGCAGCTTGTATATCAGAAAAGATTCTGGGCTGAGGGGGAAGTGAGATGGAAGATAAGGTATGAGGATACTGGCATATTGTGTTCTTTCAGCTCCACTGCTGGCCATGGCTCAGCCATGCCCTTGCCAAGAATGGCCAGCAGCGCCTTTCCCTGTCTACTGACTCCGGTTATGCACCATTTTTCTCTCCTTCTTTCTGGAGAGCCTCCTTGCCCTCTGTGGGTAGAGGACCTCTGTTCGAGTGTTCATCCCCTGCACAAAAGGCCTAGAGTGCTGCATTCAAGTCCCTGGATGCCTTTTCCTTGGCGTGTGGAGCCAATTGGATTTGTGCTGAAACATTTAAAACATTTTTGATCACCAGAAGGCAGCTCACAGACTGTCGTTAGGAGGCGCCGGCGAGCTTTAAATAGAGCTAGCCTCATGCGAACAACGTGAACTTAGGCTGTGCACTCAGGCCGGTCAGCAGCGCGTTCAGCGCTGGATTGTGCGCTGCAATTATGCAAAGTAGCAGGCAGCACGAATTTTACATGCTGCTTTAACTCCTTTCAACAGGCACGGGCAGATCGCGCTTCGCGATCCCCACGCCCGTTTTTAAGCTTAATCGAATTTCCCCCGTCAACGTTAAATGGTGGCCAATGAACCTGGGTTGCTGTATCATTCAGTCTCATAGCAACTCAAATGACTATGTCCTTACAAGCTGTTCATCAAAATTAATAAAACATTTGTCATTATTCATGAGTCTGAAATCGATACAAACTCCATCACTTATGTTTGCTCCATGTTAACCTCAAACATCCCTGTTCATTAGTTTCCTTGTACACCATGTATTGCGTTGTGATGCCCTCTCATGCTGAATTAACAGTTTAACATGCACTCGATATTATAGAAAATGAAATACATATGCATTTACGAATCAGATTCATTCTTGATGGTTAACACAGCATATTTAATTCTTATACAATAATAAAGATTCAAGAACAATTATCAATACACATATGGAAATACATGTTTAATGGAAAATATCCAGAGAGAAGCACTGGATTGACATGGCATTTCTTATATCTGTGTCATCAAAGGGTGTCAATACTCATTTTAAAACATTGCTCGTTTAAGTGTGTTCTGTTTATACCACACACAATGTTTTTAATTGAAGATAATTAAATACTGTGTTTATTTCGAAATGAGCAGGTGCAATCATGAATTTTGAGTTTCAGTTGAATCGCATTGCTCGGAATTATATCCTGCTGGTCATAAACTACTGCTCAACATGCACACACATATGGTATGCAACATACAAATGAGTAATCAAAATTAAGAACTATTTATCTCCACAGCATATGGAAACACTCACTGGACTATTTTAAAAACAATTTAAGTCCGTTTGCTACTGAGATCATATGCACTGCCAGTAAAACATTTATTAAATCTACTAATATCTAACCGAATCATCCTTATATGTCTTTTTAGGTCAATATTCAAACACATCTGCAATTCAATTAATTATCAATAGTTTATTATTATATTCATGTTCATTTTGTAAGACTTCCATATTATGCAATGCGTAATCTAGCTCAATGAAATGCCTTTAAAGTTCCACAATTATATGTCAAAGCGTGTACAATATGTAAGAAATGAAATCCTTATGGAAATTAAATGCAATATGTTAGCTAATATTCCACAGTGTGTTATAATACATTATGTCCCATAAAATATTCAACACCACATATTCTAATCACGGTCAGCTTCCACTTTCCAGTGAACCACAATGATCTATAACCAAACTCTACAGACAGATGATTCTTTCCTGAGGCCTTTTATTTCACAATAGCTGAGTTTCTCTCTTTCTTATTATTCATGTTTCACAGTGTACTGCAGTGTCTGTAAAGTTACTGGTGTCATTGACAAACTAAGGGTTTTAATAAATATACGTTGGAAATTAATCTTCTCCAAAATATAACATCAAGTATGGTGGAACTTCTTCTGAGTGACACTAAAAGTATTCACAGTTAAGCAGACTTATCCATCTGTTCATGTATCATGTACCATGGGTGTCAGCCATGGCTCAGTTGGTAACACTCTCCCCTCTGAGTCAAAACGTTGTGGCTTCAGGTGCCACTCCAGAGACTGGAGCACAAAATCTCGGCTGACACTTCAGTACAGTACCGAGGGAGTGCTGCATTATCGGAGGTGCCGGCTTTCAGGTGAGATGTTAAGCCAAGGCCCCATCTACTCTCTCAGGTGGACCTAAAAGATCCCATGGCACGATTGTGAAGAGCAGAGATTTTCTTCCAGTGTCCTGATCGACATTTATCCCATACCAACATCACAAAAAAAGATTGTCTGATCATTATCACATTGCTATGTGCAAATTGGCGGTCACATTTCCTACATTACAATAGTGACTACGGCCGGAATTTTCTGGGTGTCAGTGGGCGGGATTAGTGGTGAGTCCAGTGGGAAAGTTATTGTTAATGGTTCGGTAACCTACCGTAATGCGCCTTTCCCAATGTCGGGTCTGTCAGCACTAAGCAGACCTGACAGGCTGTGGCGGGCAACCAAATTAAGCTCATTAACATGTACTTAACAGACCCCTAACAGACTTTTCTGAACTTACTTCTTAACTTTAATTTCATGGCCACGGGAACCATGCTGTTCTGGAGCATGTCTTTCAACCTGAGGCAGGGATTCAGTGGGCATTGCTCCAGCTGATTACTTGACACCTTTAAATGTAGAGTAAAAGTGGAGGGCAGAGAAACCCAAGGCAAAAAGCAAAAAGGGCCAAATTACAGCAAAATTCTAAAGGGGCAAAGTGTGTTAAAAAGACAAGCCTGAAGGCTCTGTGCCTCAATATGAGGAGTATCTGGAATAAGGTGGACGAATTAACTGTGCAGATAGCAGTTAATGGATATGCTGTAATTGGAATCACGGAGACATGACTCCAGGGTGATCAAGGCTGGGAACTCAACATCCAGGTGTATTCAACATTTAGGAAGAATAGACAGAAAGGAAAAGGAGGTGGGGTGGCATTGCTGGTTAAAGAGGAAATTAATGCAATAGTAAGGAAGGACATTAGCTTGGATGATGTGGAATCGGTATGGGTGGAGCTATGGAATACCAAAGGGCACAAAACGCTAGTGGGAGTTGTGTACAGACCACCAAACAGTAGTAGTGAGGTTGGGGACAGCATCAAACAAGAAATTTGGGATGCGTGCAATAAAGGTACAGCAGTTATCATGGGCGACTTTAATCTACATATTGATTGGGCTAACCAAACTGGTAGCAATACGGTGGAGGAGGATTTCCTGGAGTGTAGTTGGGATAGTTTTCCATACCAATATTTCGAGGAACCAACTAGAGGGCTGGCCATCCTAGACTGGGTGATGTGTAATGTGAAAGTGCTAATTAGCAATCTTGTTGTGCAAGGCCCCTTGGGGAAGAGTCACCATAATATGGTAGAATTCTTTATTAAGATGGAGAGTAACACAGTTAATTCAGAGACTAGGGTCCTGAACTTAAGGAAAGGTAACTTTGATGGGATGAGACGTGAATTGGCTAGAATAGACTGGCGAGTGATATTAAAGGGTTGATGGTGGATAGGCAATGGCAAACATTTAAAGATCACATGGATGAACTTCTACAATTGTACATCCCTGTCTGGAGTAAAAATAAAACGGGGAAGATGGCTTAACCGTGGCTAACAAGGGAAATTAAGGATAGTGTTAAATCCAAGGAAGAGGCATATAAATTGGCCAGAAAAAGCAGCAAACTTGAGGACTGGGAGAATTTTGTAATACAGCAGAGGAGGACAAAGGGTTTAATTAGGAAGGGAAAAATAGAGTATGAGAGGAAGCTTGCTGAGAACATAAAAACTGACTGCAAAAGCTTCGATAGATATGTGAAGAGAAAAAGATTAGTGAAGACAAATGTCGGTCCCTTGCACTCAGATTGAGGTGAATTTATAATGGGGAACAAAGAAATGGCGGACCAGTTAAACAAGTACTTTGGTTCCGTCTTCACGAAAGAAGACACAAATAACCTACCGGAAATACTCGGGGACCGAGGGTCTAGTGAGAAGGAGGAACTGAAGGAAATCCTTATTACGCGGGAAATGGTGTTAGGGAAATTGATGGGATTGAAATCCGATCAATCCCCAGGGCCTGATAGTCTGCATCCCAGAGTACTTAAGGAAGTGATCCTAGAAATAGTGGATGCATTGGTGATCATTTTCCAACAGTCTATCGACTCTGGAGCGGTTCCTATGGACTGGAGGGTAGCTAATGTAACACCATTTTTTAAGAAAGGAAGGAGAGAGAAAACAGGTAAATATAGACCAGTTAGCCTGACATCATTAGTGGGGAAAATGTTGGAATGAATTATTAAAGATGAAATAGCACATTTGGAAAGCAGTGACGTGATTGGCCCAAGTCAGCATGGATTTATGAAAGGGAAATCCTGCTTGACTAATCTTCTAGAATTTTTTGAAGATGTAACTGGGTAGAGTGGACAAGGGAGAACCAGTGGATGTGGTGTATTTGGACTTTCAAAAGTCTTTTTAAAAGGTTCAACACAAGAGATTGGTGTGCAAAATTAAAGCACATGGTACTGGGGGTAATGTACTGACGTGGATTGAGAACTGGTTGGCAGACAGGATGCAGAGAGTCGGGATAAATGGGTTCTTTTTAGAATGGCAGGCAGTGACTAGTCGGGTACCACAGGGCTCAGTGCTGGGACCCCAGTTCTTTACAATATACATTAATGATTTGGATGAGGGAATTGAGTGTAATATCTCCAAGTTTGCAGATGACACTAAGCTGGGTGGCAGTGTGAGCTGTGAGGAGGACACGAAAAGGCTGCAGGATGACTTGGACAGGTTAGGTGAGTGGGCAAACGCGTGGCAGATGCAGTATAATGTGGATAAATGTAAGGTTATCCACTTTGGTGGCAAAAACACTGTTCTATATCTGTAAAGCATGCACTCCCATGTTCTGCCACCAAGGAGCACATCCCCTGAAGTCCCAAGGGATCCCAGCATCCCTTGGGAGCACTGGATATAAGCCAGCCCCTAAGGCCTGTTACTCACTCTGGAGTGTCTTAATAAAGACTGAGGTCACTGTTACTTTAACCTCCCAGTGTGCAGGCTTGTCTGTGTTAGGAACACAACAAACACGAAGGCAGAATATTATCTGAATGGCGGCAGATTAGGAAAAGGGGAAGTACAGCGAGACTTGGGTGTCATGGTACATCAGTCATTGAAAGTTGGCATGCAGGTTCAGCAGGCGGTTAAGAAGGCAAATAGTATGTTGGACTTCATAGCTGGGGGATTTGAGTATAGGAGCAGGGAGGTCTGACTGCAGTTGTACAGGGCCTTAGTGAGGCCTCACCTGGAATATTATGTTCAGTTTTGGTCTCCTAATCTGAGGAAGGACGTTCTTGCTATTGAGGGAGTGCAGCGAAGGTTCACCAGACTGATTCCAGGGATGGCAGGACTGACATATGAGGAGAGACTGGAGAGACTGGATCGACTGGGCGTGTATTCACTGGAGTTTAGAAGGATGAGAGTGGATCTCATAGAAACATATAAAATTCTGACTGGACTGGACAAGTTAGATTCAGCAAGAATGTTCCTGGTGTTGGGGAAGTCCAGAACCAGGGGACACAGTCTAAGGATAAGGGATAAGCCATTTAGGACTGAGGTGAGGAGAAACTTCTTCACTCAGAGAGTTGTGAACCTGTGGAATTCCCTACCGCAGAGTGTTGTTGATGCCAGTTCATTGGATATATTCAAGGCGGAGTTAGATATGGCCCTTACAGCTAAAGAGATCAAGGGGTATGGAGAGAAAGCAGGAAAGGGGTCCTGAGGTGAACGATCAGCCATGATCTTATTGAATGGCGGTGCAGGCTCGAAGGGCAAAATGGCCTACTCCTGCACCTATTTTCTATGTTTCTATGTTTTCTACCTGACAGATCATCACTTTCCTCAGCCACAAGCTGTTTCTCAGTCCATTTCCAGCACAGATTCTGCAGGCTTTCCACTTTCCACCCTCTATCCAGTATCACCTTATTGAAAGAACTCTCTCACCATTGTGGCATCTCTACTTCCCCTGCTATCTATTCCATCAATATGGGTGCCCTTTATCGTGTCTCACCTTTGTTAGAAATTAAAGACACCTAAAAATATATGGTTATGCGAATTAAACTGTTATGCGAATAATAGTGTTTAAATGATTGTATGTTGCTGCTTGAGACAAGTAAGGGATTAATTGTCTTACTGAAACTATGTAAGTTTTGTTTTTCTAGGAAAACTTGAATTAGGATTTGAGACAGTGTTTTTAAGTAGTTAGATTAGAGGATGCGTAACTTTCCACATGGGGGCACATAGCATGATATGGCCTTATCTGTCGTCTGTAAGTTTAGGATTTTGACTTCGTCTTTAATTTGGCCAATGAAGGCCCAACATATGTTTCTCCCATTATTAGTAACAACCACATTATAATGCGTCGAATTTGGAGTTTGTTTAACAGAACTACTTGCGAAGATAATTAAACGTTAATGAGTATAAAAGACACAGAGAGGAAGGAATTTATGGGAGCAAAGGTATAATCTCAGGATGGAACAGTCTGATTTAATGGCCCAAGGTTGTGCCTGAGATATGCACCGGCTGAACCAGGGAGGACAAGACGTGATGATATAGGGCTAAAAATTCAAAAAAGCCTGGTTTGAGGCGGTGACACTGCCTGGGCACTAATTTTGCCACAGTGCGATGTTTACTGCCTCCAACCGGGATATTCACTATTAGCGCACCAAGAGGGGAGTGGAGAGCTGAGGGAAGCGTTCCACGCTACTCTTTGGTCACTACCGGGTGGTAGTGCTGCAGGGAGTATGAAGTTCTGGTGCTGGGAAACCAGCATCCAAACTCCTAAAGGTGAGCTCAGCTAGACCACATGAAAAATGAGAGAAAGTTGAAGGGAGCATTGGAAACATCAGCAGCAGACCTCACAGAATCACAGCAATGTTAAAAGATTTTACACTGAACACCCCCGTGTTATAATATCGCCATGGGAGCTTCCACGGAACGTGTGCTCACCCTGTCAGTGACAGTGGCAGACGCTACACCAGATGAAATGAGTGAAGTTCGGGATTGCGGCACTAACGTCGCGTTGCATAATCATGACGTCACCAAGTGCCTGGTGCTAGACTGCGCAGCACTAACCACCAATGAAGTTCGCGACAGGCACTAACAGTGCAGCACTTGGACCATAAGCGCTTCGTGGCCTGTTAGTACCCTTTTCGCGCACTACTGGGTGGCGCTAAGCAAACACATTTTTAGCCCTATAGCTTTTGGGGTGACAGGGCCAGACGCGATAAGAGGGAGGATCTTCATGGAAGGGAGGGTCTTCATTGGCAGTTTGGACAAAAAACTTGACATGCTATTGGGCACCGTATTTTAAGGGGAACTTCTATTGGTTAAATGGTCTTGTCCATTATTCTACCTCAGGCCCACACATAAAAATAGAATAAAAGGAAGCGCTAAAGAACCCTTAGGCAGACTGTGGAGCGAGGAACTTCGAAGAGTGGATCAGGTGGTCAAACACTCTTTTGAGGGTGGACCCATGCTGACCCTAGTCTAACAATCTTGGGTAGTTCAAGAAGAGGGAGCGAGACATGTGAGCCAAGAAGGAGAACGAGTAAGAGTTGTTCGTGCATGCCAACTGTGCGTCCGGTGCCAGCTACTTGTCATGGTCGTGTGTTTGTGTTGTATAACTAGTGTGTTATTTTCCGTCCTAAACTCTGATTAAACACAATGGGACCGAAATTGCCCCTCTCCTTAAGGCCTGTTACCCACTGTAAATCGGCGGCTATGATGCGGAGTGGAGTGGCTGCCAACTTTTTGTGGAATGGCTGCGGCTAGCTCAATTGCCCTCCCGAGTTTTCCCGGCGGTGCCCCGATCTCCCTCCCCCCCTCACCCCCACCGCTCTGCTGCTGCCAATCTGTGGTAAGCATGTCATCACCATGCGCACCGCCAATCTAGCCGCCCTCCCCCCGCCCCCCACCGCCCTCCAACGGCAAAACTCTCCTCTGAAAAACTTCGACCTGCCCGGCGGTGCCAAATCCTGTTTTTTCCCGGTGGTCCAGTGAAGCTGTGGCCTTCTGTAATGGCGATGCAGCTTCCCTTAAAGGGGAGGATACACTACTGCTGCCGCCATGTTTTTTTTTGTTGGCTGACTGCCGTGTCGGCCCGACAATTATGCCCCCTGGTTCGGCTGGGACGCCAACAGGCAGCCCAGCACTCCCTCTTGGGTGCCAGGCCACTGGCCCGGCCGAAACCCTCTCTGGTGGCCCAGTGGGCCGAAGTTTTAAAATGGCAGAGGTTCTCCCCTTTAAGTGAAGGGGAGAGCCGTGGTGACGCGGTGCCGTGATGACATAATCGCGGCGGTCACTCCACATCGTCCCCAACTTCCAACCCTCAGATACAGCTAAAAAAGGGGATAAGGTCCTACTATTGAGGGAGTGCAGCGAAGGGTCACCAGACTGATTCCAGGGATGGCTGGACTGACATATGAAGAAAGACTGGATCGACTAGGCTTATATTCACTGGAATTTAGAAGAATGAGAGGGGATCTCATAGAAACATATAAAATTCTGATGGGATTGGACACGTTAGATGCAGGAAGAATGTTCCCGATGTTGGGGAAGTCCAGAACCAGCGGTCACAGCCTAAAGATAAAGGGTAAGCCATTTAGGACCGAGACGAGGAGAAACGTCTTCACTCAGAGAGTTGTTAACCTGTGGAATTTTCTACCACAGAAAGTTGTTGAGGACAGTTCGTTGGATATATTCAAAAGTGAGTTAGATGTGGCCCTTACGGCTAAAGGGATCAAGGGGTATGGAGAGAAAGCAGTAATGTGGTACTGAAGTTGCATGATTAGCCATGATCATATTGAATGATGGTGCAAGCTCGAAGGGCCGAATGGCCTACTCCTGCACCTATTTTCTATTTTTCTATGTTTCTATGTTGCTACCGCCCCGTATCCGCCCCTCAAGTGTTGTCACCGCCCCCATTAAGATCCAAGGAAAAAAAAACAAAGAGCCGAATGTCGCTCAAGAGGCGACCTGAACCGCAATTGAATTAAAAACCACTGAGACAGGGTGGGAGCACCCCATTTCGGGAGGGCGGAAATTTCTACTCTAATTTACCCACCATATTGGTTTGCACTCGAACCTGATTCTTTGAAAGATTAGAGATAAGAAAATCTCAAAATCTTGGTCCTCAGAACCCCACCACGATCAGCCCCAACACCAGCATCATCAGGCACACCAGCAGCACCAACAACACCAACGTTCTCCGCAATCACCAGATGCTGCACAGGACACGGCATCAGCACCCGAACACATTGCTGCCCACAAGGCCAGGGACGGCCTCACCATGGCCAGATTGAATTCACTTGATGCAGTATACCCTGGCTGCCATATGATGCACCAGGTTGGCACCACCCCACATCAACACCATAAAGCATCCCTAGAATGTCCAAGTTATTCCTTTCACACATTGCGGGGGCAGGGAGGTTCCCGGTATGTCTCACTAAGCCACTTCCAAAGCTGCAAACAAATCTGTCCAAGAATGCAAAGTGTTGAAAATAAAGGTTCAATGTTTGACACCACATTAACAGAAACTTTACATGAGCATTGGACAAAACACAAGTGTCTACCCTTGTGTGTTGCTGGTTGGTATCATTTCACTTGGATGAGGGCGAGTGTGAGGGATGGCTCGTGATATGGTGATGTAATAATGTAGATAGAGAGAGAGGGATGGGTCGACGTGCAAGGTAAGTTGGTGTAAGGATGTGCAGGAGTAGGGTAGGGAAGGCAGAGTGATGGGGATGTGATGAGAGTCAGAGCAGGATGAGGTTGAGTGTGGCTTTACACTAATGATTTGTGATCGAATGAGATCATTGAAAGGTTTGTGCCACAGCACCCACGTCCTCCTGGTGCCTGCTTGTGACCTCCTCTGCAATGTGTAACTAGGCTGTGTTGGTCTCGCCCACCCATGGGAAGGGAAGAGGACCTCCCTGAGTGCTGTGGCTCCATCAAGAAGCCTATGGAGCAAGTCATAGGAGAGCCTGGGTGCAGTGATTGTCAGTGCTTGCAGCACTTCAAGGCTGCAAACACTGACAGCATAAACTTCAAAAGTTATGATTGATGTCACCAGACCCGCTTGCTCTAATTGGGCCAGGAAATGCACTGGGTGGGCTTAACAAGCCCTATCAACGTAAATTAATTTTGGATATCGAGAAGGAGTGAGCAGCGGGGCTGTGACCCGCCACCATCATCGCCCACAGCAGAGGTGAGCAAAATCCCAGCCTACACTTCAAAAGTATTCCATTGGCTGTAAAGCGCTTTGGGATGTCCTGAGATCATGAATGGCGTTATATAAATGCAAGTATTTCTCCTTTAATTAGGATATATTTTTGTGTGACCGCTTCCATCAAACGGAATTCTGACAGGGTAAGCTGCCACTTGTCCAAAGGAAGTGTTCCAAGGCCTGAACAATTTTCATGGGTTGACTTGATTCCTATTCCTTCAGTGAGCTGTTCACACATTTGTAGTGGCTCGATAATCGGAAGGTGTGGGAAATATGTCAGCTTCTATGCAGAGCACACCGGCTGCAGGCAAACTGTGGGAGGAGGCGAACTCAAGGGAGGGCTGTGGTTGGTCTGGCTCTGTGGGACATTAATGCTCATTCTGACTCCACAAAAATCATTTATGAATCTGTCTTTTATGGAGTTTTCTGTAGAGGCCCCGTTAAGGACTGCTAGTTAAGCCACTCAATGATAAGTACCAATGGATGGATCATGAGATTTGCCCGCTCCACCCATTGGTACTTCAAAATTCCATCAGCTTTGTCTGGGCGAATGAGGCTCATGCCTGTTTCCAGCAACCAAACTGGAAGCAATACGGTGGAGGAGGATTTTCTGGAGTGCATAAGGGATGGTTTTTTAGACCAATATGTCGAGGAACCAACTAGGGGGGAGGCCATCTTAGACTGGGTGTTATGTAATGAGAAAGGATTAATTAGCAATCTCGTTGTGCGAGGCCCCTTGGGGAAGAGTGACCATAATATGGTGGAATTCTGCATTAGGATGGAGAATGAAACAGTTAATTCAGAGACCATGGTCCAGAACTTAAAGAAGGCTAACTTTAAGTTTGAAGGTATGAGGCGTGAATTGGCTGAGATGGATTGGCGAATGATACTTAAGGGGTTGACTGTGGATGGGCAATGGCAGACATTTAGAGACCGCATGGATGAACTACAACAATTGTACATTCCTGTCTGGCATAGAAATAAAAAAGGGAAGGTGGCTCAACCGTGGCTATCAAGGGAAATCAGGGATAGTATTAAAGCCAAGGAAGTGGCATACAAATTGGCCAGAAATAGCAGCGAACCTGGGGACTGGGAGAAATTTAGAACTCAGCAGAGGAGGACAAAGGGTTTGATTAGGGCAGGGAAAATGGAGTATGAGAAGAAGCTTGCAGGGAACATTAAGACGGATTGCAAAAGTTTCTATAGATATGTAAAGAGAAAAAGGTTAGTAAAGACAAATGTAGGTCCCCTGCAGTCAGAATCAGGGGAAGTCATAACGGGGAACAAAGAAATGGCGGACCAATTGAACAAGTACTTTGGTTCGGTATTCACGAAGGAGGACACGAACAACCTTCCGGTTATAAAAGGGGTCGGGGGGTCTAGTAAGGAGGAGGAACTGAGGGAAATCCTTATTAGCCGGGAAATTGTGTTGGGGAAATTGATGGGATTGAAGGCCGATAAATCCCCAGGGCCTGATGGACTGCATCCCAGAGTACTTAAGGAGGTGGCCTTGGAAATAGTGGATGCGTTGACAGTCATTTTCCAACATTCCATTGACTCTGGATCAGTTCCTATCGAGTGGAGGGTAGCCAATGTAACCCCACTTTTTAAAAAAGGAGGGAGAGAGAAAACAGGGAATTATAGACCGGTCAGCCTGACATCGGTAGTGGGTAAAATGATGGAATCAATTATTAAGGATGTCATAGCAGTGCATTTGGAAAGAGGTGACATGATAGGTCCAAGTCAGCATGGATTTGTGAAAGGGAAATCATGCTTGACAAATCTTCTGGAATTTTTTGAGGATGTTTCCAGTAGAGTGGATAAGGGAGAACCAGTTGATGTGGTATATTTGGACTTTCAGAAGGCGTTCGACAAGGTCCCACACAAGAGATTGATGTGCAAAGTTAGAGCACATGGGATTGGGGGTAGTGTGCTGACATGGATTGAGAACTGGTTGTCAGACAGGAAGCAAAGAGTAGGAGTAAATGGGGACTTTTCAGAATGGCAGGCAGTGACTAGTGGGGTACCGCAAGGTTCTGTGCTGGGGCCCCAGCTGTTTACACTGTACATTAATGATTTAGATGAGGGGATTAAATGTAGTATCTCCAAATTTGCGGATGACACTAAGTTGGGTGGCAGTGTGAGCTGCGAGGAGGATGCTGTGAGGCTGCAGAGCGACTTGGATAGGTTAGGTGAGTGGGCAAATGCATGGCAGATGAAGTATAATGTGGATAAATGTGAGGTTATCCACTTTGGTGGTAAAAACAGAGAGACAGACTATTATCTGAATGGTGACAGATTAGGAAAAGGGGAGGTGCAAAGAGACCTGGGTGTCATGGTACATCAGTCATTGAAGGTTGGCATGCAGGTGCAGCAGGCGGTTAAGAAAGCAAATGGCATGTTGGCCTTCATAGCAAGGGGATTTGAGTACAGGGGCAGGGAGGTGTTGCTACAGTTGTACAGGGCATTGGTGAGGCCACACCTGGAGTATTGTGTACAGTTTTGGTCTCCTAACCTGAGGAAGGACATTCTTGCTATTGAGGGAGTGCAGCGAAGGTTCACCAGACTGATTCCCGGGATGGCGGGACTGACCTATCAAGAAAGACTGGATCAACTGGGCTTGTATTCACTGGAGTTCAGAAGAATGAGAGGGGACCTCATAGAAACATATAAAATTCTGACGGGGTTAGACAGGTTAGATGCAGGAAGAATGTTCCCAATGTTGGGGAAGTCCAGAACCAGGGGTCACAGTCTAAGGATAAGGGGTAAGCCATTTAGGACCGAGATGCGGAGGAACTTCTTCACCCAGAGAGTGGTGAACCTGTGGAATTCTCTACCACAGAAAGTTGTTGAGGCCAATTCACTAAATATATTCAAAAAGGAGTTGGATGAGGTCCTTACTGCTAGGGGGATCAAGGGGTATGGCGAGAAAGCAGGAATGGGGTACTGAAGTTGAATGTTCAGCCATGAACTCATTGAATGGCGGTGCAGGCTAGAAGGGCCGAATGGCCTACTCCTGCACCTATTTTCTATGTTTCTATGTCTATGTTTCTAAGTCCCTGAGCCGCCCGTTTCAAGGCCCCAAACCAGACATCAGTGGGAAGGGGGCATTGTGCTTCATTCCTATTTTAATCGTGGTACTGCCACATTCTTATCCAGAGGGCTTGGAAATCAGATCCATTGGGGGTAATTTTAACCCCCAAAAACAGATGGGTTTGGGTTGGGTGGGATGTTACAATTTTAATAATCTCAAACCTGAACTCAACCCGCCTACATTCAGTTTTAAAGGGTGACTAACCCACTCCCAGGAGGCGGGTCGCTCATTTAAATATTTGAATGAGGCTGCATGCCTCAGATTTAATTTCTCTTCCAGCTTTAATGCTGGCCAGCAGGGATTTCTAGGCATCAGGAAGCCTGGCAGATAAAGATGGGTCGAGGACTGCTGTGTGAAAGCGAGAAGTGATTTTCCAGAACTGCTTGTGGGCACGGAGGAGAATGACTGCTTCACCCCGGCTCTGCAAGCTAACCCGTTAATATTCCCGTGATTGGGCCACCCTCACGATCACTGACCACCACCCCCGAAATCAGACTACCCCCCCTGCGATCTCCGACCCCCCGCGTAATCACTAACCTCCCCCCTCCCCCTGGCGATTGGACACAATCCCTGCAATTTCTGACCCCTCACCCCCCAATGATCACCAACCCCTGAGTCCTGATCTCTGTCCCCAATCTCTCCCTGACCTCTCTCCAGGCCCCTCGATCACCCTCCAAACCACTCCATACCAACCCCACCTTGCAATCTCTACCCCAAGGAGCAGCCCCTGGCTGCGACCTCTTCTGCAGCGTTCCCTGCCTGACAGGGAGCCAAGCCTGTCAATCAGGCTGGCTTCTGGGCAGGGAACCTGCTTAAAAAAATACTCAACAGCATTCGGGGAATCCGAATTTCGAATTTCCTGACCAGAACTCCTCCCCCCACTTGGAAATGTTGCCCCAGTAAATATCATGACATTGAGCTTAATAATTTTGAGAGCAAATATGATTCACAAAGTCAGGTCTCACTATTGACTGTCACCAATCTATTTTGTTACAGCACTCAGCCTGGAGTTTTCCTTAGGTTGCACTTTACTTTTGGTGCAATTCGCCCGTAAATCAGCAAAATCAGTGCAGAAGATTGCGGAATTAAAAGCGCAAATTACATTCTCCACAACTCGAGTCTCTGCAATTTTTTGTGCTAGTTTCTAAAACAGCATGCTAGAAGCTGCCCCCACCCTCAAAACTGGCCATACTCCCAGATCAAATTAATTACCATTGGGAGTTTCCGCTAATTGTGCTCGTTTGCGGCCTTCAAGGAGGTCCGGAAAATACAATGGTTCCTTTGGGCGCAAGGACACTTATGGGCACATTTTAAAAGCTTTTGAGTATCGATTTTTTAAAATTTATGAAGAAACTGATTACTGTACCCCAATACAACTAGCAAATGGTTCTGCATATATCTTTAAAGTCATTTTCAGTTATTTAAAATCATATTGCTCACAGGTGGTCTTCCAATGCCGGGCCAGTTATGCGGAGAGACTAGATAAACTGGAGTTGTTCTCCTTAGTACAGAGAAGATTAAGGGGAGATTTTATCGAGGTGTTCAAAATCATAAAAGAGTTTTGATAGATTAGACACAGTGATTAAAATGCTTAAGTTTTCTGATGAACCAGTTGTCGGTTGTATTAATCAAACTGCACAAAGTTACCACTCTTAAATATATCAAGGAATATTCTTTAAAGCAATTTTTAAAAATTAGTTTTGAAAATGCTGCCCAAGTGTGCTGGTCCATGACAGATTGTACATTCAGCAATATGCAAATGAGTTTTACTGGAAACTTGAGGGGGCAAAGAAGCTTCTGAAAACTAAGGTTACCGATTACGCCCAAAGCGGAAACTCTACAGGTTTACTAAATTTCATTGTCTTTGCTATAAATGAACTTTTCTCCTCAACAGCAGGTAGCATTTCTACCACCTGCAACATGCGCATGTTTCATCTTCATTATATCAACATTTAGCAGACAATTCAATTGAAAGTGGAGTAGCAATCTTTTAATCCAGCCCCAAGTCCAACTTTGTGGATATTGCCAGAAACTGTCTTTACTGCAATAACCAGTTACACAAATTACCTGGAAATTGTGGTTTAAATCACATCCGTTTCACATTTAAGTTAATAGGAAACAGATTCCAGTAAAAGCTAGCCTCCAGTTTCTGAAAATACTTACAGAAACAGCGGTGAAATTTGTCTTCGGTGGTAGTGTAAAGTGGGCGACAGTGAATTGGCAGTCGTTTTACACCATGGCCCATTTTCTTTTCCATTGAAGTCAATCAAGCAGAGTGTAAAATCAGGCAGAGTGTAAAACAAAAATATCAAATGTACTCAATCCTTGTCTATATAACATTCTCTTTCACCCTCATGGGCACTGGTATTTACAGGGAGGCAGGGAGAGAGCACAGTTGAGGAGAGGAAACCTGGAAATGCAGAGATTTTGCCAATTTTAACAGCAGGGTCCCATCATATTTTTACTCCATTTCCCGCCCGGGAGCCAGCCAGCTTGAGAGGCCACAGCCGAGAGCCATTGGGGAGAATCCCTGACAGCTGGGTAAGATTGTGGGCAGAGGAGGTGAGGGGGGTGGCGCGGAGGGAGGGAGAGAGGGAGGTCAGACTGCAACTGGGAGTGATCAGTCACTGAGTAGAAGGTTCGATATCACGGGTGTGGGTGGGGAAGGTCAGCTAATTGTGCAGAGTTTGCTTGAGGGGCTAGAGGGAGCACTCCTGCTCATCCTGGCCCACAAAGAGTGTTCTAAATGCTTGATCCAGCAGCCCCCGTCTTCATTTAGCTGCCGAGTTTCCCGAGCCCTGGGAAACCCAGCGTGCAGCTGTTAAATTTACATCAGGCTTCAAATTGCATTGTGAGAGCCTGATTTAAACATTAAAATGAAGTGTCCAACCTCTCCAAGATGGGACATACACATTCCTCGCAACCCACTGCCGTAAAATTTGCGCCATACGCTTACGCGGGTTGGAGTCGCGTTTCACGATTTTTAATTTTTAACCTCCGCCCGTTGTAGAAGGGATAATATCAACACGATGAGAAAAATTCTCTGTGGAAGAATAAAACACGACTGATAATTTTTTTGTGATAGCTATATTATAAGTCTATTTTATCTCTGTTAAAATGTTATGAAGTTTAATTGTTGGATACGTGAATGTATCAAAAATCAGTATCTCTATAGTAGTAGATTTAGAATTCAGCAACTGAATTTCTCTGGAAAAGATGAACTGCTCATTTGTGAAAGTTAACAGTAACACATAAGGAAAAAAGAATGAATCCTCATTTAAGGACACTTCGATGGTTGAGTGGGTCCGTACATCAATATGCTCCACTGCAGAGGGCTAGGATACAGATTTGCAGTACAGTTGTCCATTTGGGAAATGAGCAAACTTATTTAACAACAACACCAGCAACTTGTATTTTATAGCACCTTTAATGTAGTAAAATGTCCCAAGGTGCTTCACAGGAGCATTCTCAAACAAAATTTGAATCCAAGCCACATAAGGAGATATTATGGCAGACTTGGTCAAAGAGGTAGATTTTAAGGAGCATCTTAAAGGAGGAAAGAGAGTTTGAGAAACGGAGAGGTTGACAGAGGGATTTCCAGAGCTTGGGGCCTTGGCAGCTGAAGGCACAGCCACCAATGGTGGAGTGATTAAACTCAGGGATGCTCAAGAGGCCAGAATTAGAGGCGTGCAGATATCTCTAAGGAATGTGGGGCTGGAGGAGATTACAGAGATAGGGAGGGGTGCGGCCATAGAGGGATTTGAAAACAAGGACAAGAATTTTAAAATTCATATGTTGCTTAACTGGGAGCCAATGTAGGTCAGCGAGCACAGGGGTGATGGGTGAACAGGACTTGGTGCGACTTAGATAGCAGAGTTTTAGATGACCCTAACTTTATGTAGGGTAAAATGTGGGAGGTGGGTTAGTAGTGCATTGGAATAGTCAAGTTTAGAGGTAATTAAAGCATGGATGAGGGATTCAGCAGCAGAAGAACTGAGGCAGAGGTGGGAGGTGGAAATATGTGGTCTTAGTGATGGCACGGATATTTGGTCAGAAGCTCACATAGCTAGTGAAAGGAAGGCAAGTGCTTCTACAGTAGAAGACCCAGAACATTATGGGCTCATTACAAGTCTCAGCCTCTGGTACTAGAATGACACAAGCAGAGGCTTAGGAATTATTCACCTGTTGGCCAGTGACTGGAGATTGATGCTTATGGCATTAAAAACTAAAGAAGGGAAGGCAACTAAGGTGAGAGGAGAAATATATTTTTGTTAAAAGTATAAAATTTTTCTTCTGCCATTTAATTGAAGAGGGAGCCTTGATATTAGACATTTAGATTTACAAATACAATTACAAAGGATTATAATTAACTGTAACATACTTTTGCTTTCTATCCACTTTGCTCATTTTTGTGTAATATTTGTGTTGTGTATGCAATAATTCAATAGACTGAATACTGTTAACTCTGAACAGGTGCAAACCTGGCTCTACTTTATTAGGGCCCAAAGTGATTACATTACAAGATGGCTGGCCTTTTATACCTGGGCCGCACACACATGCGCACAGCCCAATGACCTCCGACAGTGGCGCCACCTGATGGCTAGTAAACCCAAGCATATGCACATGACAATATCCCTCTTTAAGATATTAGTAACAGTCTTTTTACAAATTGAGATGGTCTGGGATTTTCCGCTCCAGAGTTGAACGTCTCAGTTCAACTCCAGCCTTGGGCGAACGTTCTGATTCTGTTACGACTGATGGGAGTGGCAATGACCATGTCAGTGATTGAAAGTCCAGATTCATTGATGACAGTGGAATCCTCTGATGACTGTGGAGTCCTCTGATGACAGAGTAGGTTGGTTGGTCACTGATTGTGTCTTCCTCAGACTGTTCCGGTTCATCCATGTGCCGTAGCTTTATCTGATCGACATGTTTCCTGCATGTCTGCCAATTCTTGAGTTTAACGATAAACACTCTGTTACCCTCCTTGGCTGTAACAGTACCAGCGATCCATTTGGGACCTTGACCATAATTCAGTACATACACAGGATCATTGGTAGAAATGTCACGTGACACAGTAGTGCGATCATGATACCCTTGTTGACTTTGACGTCTGTATTTGACACGATTATTCAAGTCAGGGTGGACAAGAGAGAGCCTAGTCTTCAGACCTCTCTTCATCAATAGTTCAGCAGGGGAGACCCCAGTAAGCGTATGGGGTCTTGTCCTGTAATTAAACAATATGCATGACAAGCGAGTTTGCAGTGAACCTTGAGTTACACGTTTCACACTCTGTTTGATGGTTTAGACCGCACGCTCTGTTTATCCATTGGATGCAGGTTTGAATGGTGCTGACCTCACATTTTTGATATCATTGAGTTGCATGAACTCCTGAAACTCCATACTGGCAAAGCAAGATCTGTTGTCGCTTACAACAATGTCAAGCTGACCATGCGTAGCAAACATGACATGAAGGCTCTTAATGGTAGCTGTGGATGTGCTGGATGACATGATTGTACACTCTATCCACTTGGAATAAGTATCCACCACAATTAATAACATCTTTCCCAGGAAGGGACCTGCAAAGTCCATGTGGATCCTGGACCACGGTTTAGATGGCCACGACCAAAGACTCAGCGGCAATTCCGCTGGTGCTTTGCTAAGCTGCATGCAAGTGTTGCATTGATGCATGCATGGTTCCAGATCAGAGTCAATTCCAGGCCACCATACATGAGACCTGGCAATGGCTTTCATCATGATAATACCGGGATGCATGCTGTGGAGATCATGCACAAATTTCTCTCTGCCTTTCTTGGGCATAACAACACGATTACCCCACAATATACAATCTGATTGAACGGAGAGTTCGTCTTTGCGACGGATGTAAGGTTTGGTCTCCTCACACATTTGCTTGGGTATGGCAGACCAATCACCACTTAGGATACAATGTTTCACAACCGATAATATCAGGTCCTGGCTGATCCAGGTCTTAACTTGTTGGGCCGTGACTGGGGTTCCTTCACTTTCAAAAGCATCTATGACTAACAGTAGGTCTGCCGGCTGTGGCATTTCCACCTCTGGTGTAGGCAACGGCAGACGGTTCAATGCATCGGCACAATTCTCAGTGCCAGGTCTATGGCGAATGACAAAATCATAGGCAGATAATGTCAGCGCCCACCCTCTGGATGCGGGACGATGCACTGGTATTGATACCTTTGTTTTCCAAAAACAATGAAATGAGTGGCTTGTGATCTGTTTCCATTTCAAACCGAAGACCAAACAGGTACTGATGCATCTTTTTAACCCCATACACACAGGCTAATGCTCTTTCCGCCTTTGACAAACTTTTTGAAGCATATGCAACAGGTTGTAATTTGCCCGACTCATTAACTTGTTGGAGCACGCAACTAACTCAACATGACGAAGCATCACAGACCAATAATAGACACTTACACGGATCATAATATACCAGCAATTTGTTAGAGCAAAGCAGATTAGTAGCTTTCTCAAAAGCTCTATCTTGAGACGCACCCCAAACCCAGTTGTTGCCTTTTCTTAGTAGCATGCGCTGTGGCTCTAATAAGAAATAAATTACCAAAGTAGTTGAGTAGACCAAGGAATGAATGCAGCTCCATCACATCCAGAGGCTTGGGTGCATTTTTGATGGCCTTGGTTTTTTGAGTCCATAGGCCTGATACCGTCAGCAGCAATTTTCCTCCCCAGGAATTCTACTTCCGGTGCCATGAAGACACACCTCGAGCGTTTCAGTCTGAGTCCCACTTTGTCCAGGCGATGTAAAACCTCTTCCAGGTTGATCAGATGTTCGGCGGAGTCACGACCTGTGATCAGTATGTCATCTTGGAACACGACGGTTCTGGGGACGGACTTCAGTAGACTCTTCATGTTCCTCTGAAATATGGCTGCAGCTGAGCGAATTCCAAAAGGGCACCTGTTGTAGATGAACAGTCCTTTATGAGTGTTGATGCACGTAAGTTTCTTCGACATGTTGGCCAGCTCCTGTGTCATGTAGGCCGACATCAGATCCAGTTTTATGAATGACTTCCCCCACCCCCACCCCGGCTAGCGGTGTAAACAGATCATCAGCCTTCGGTAATGGATAATGATCCTGTTTCAAAACTCGATTGATCGTAACCTTGTAGTCTCCACAAATCCTGATAGTGCCATCACTTTCCAACACGGGAATAATGGTGCTGGCCCATTCGTTAAATTCAACCGGTGATATGATCCCTTCACGCTGTAGTCTGTGTCCAGTTCGATTTCGACCTTCTTGCTCACCATGCACGGAACTGCCCGAGCTTTATGATGGACGGGTCTTGCATCTGAGTCCACGTGGATCTGCACCTTGGCTCCCGTGAAATTGCTAATGCCTGGTTCAAACAGCGAGGAGAACTTGCTCAGCACTGTATCCTCCTCCGACGACAATGCTTTGATCTCGTTCCAGTTCCATTTGATTTTTTCTAACCAGTTCCTGCCGAACTGCATTGGACATTGCCTGGAACAATCCATAATGGTAAATTGTGACCCGCACCTTCATATGACACCTTGATTACTGCACTGCCAATCACCGTTATGAGTTCTTTAGTGTACGTACGCAACATGGCATTGACTGGACTCAGCTTAGGCCTCACAGCCTTAGTATCCCACAGCCTGTTGAATGTCCTCTGGTTCATTATTGACTGACTTGCACCCGTGTCCAATTCCATCGATACCGGCACACCATTAAGTTTTACATTAATCATTATCGGTTGGCTCTTTGTTAGGAACGAATACAGTCCATACACTTCCTCTTCTGGTATCTTGGATTGAATATCCGGATCCGCGCTAGACTGGTCATCATCCTCCACGTGCTGTGTCACGGCACACTTGCTCAGTTGCGGACACATGCACTGGAGATGCCCCACTCTTGAACAGCCTTTACAAATATACTGTTTAAACCGACACTGATGGTGCCAATGATTTCCCCCACAACGCCAACACGGTGATATTGGATTCATTCCCATTGGTGGAATTTGAGCAGCCACAGGTTTCGCGTACGCAGTTGGGTAGGCCCTACCATATGCAGCTCTGCCAAATGACGATACTATCTTGTTTAGAGTATTTGCCGAGTTCCAATTTTTCAATGATATCTGCTTTAAGCTTTTGTCCGGCGTCATGCATGATTGGGCAATCGTGATGGTCTTTCTCAAATCCAGCGTCTCCGCTGCCAGTAGCTTATGCAGGATCACCACTTGGTTGATGCCGATTACAAAGAAGTCCCACAGCATGTCTGTGAACACAGTTTCGAACTTACACGGTCCAGCTAGACGTCTTCGGTCGGCAACGAATTCCGATATATCCTGACCCTCAGAACGAACGTGCGTATAGAATTGATATCTTGAGATGATGATGCGATGATGCCTTCATCTGGTTTGAGATGGTCATGTACCAGAGCACACGTTTCATAGTCCTTGTTCGTTGGACTTAAGGGTGAGAGGAGATTCTTTGAGTCATAGATTTTCGGAGTGTAAACCGTGAGGAGGACCGCCCGGCGTCGAACTGCGTTTGACTCTTCCTCCATTTTGTTGGCCATGAAGTACTGGTTCAAGCAGGCTGCAAAGTCTGCAAAATCTTCTCCCGCCACGAATCGCTCCAGAATTCCAATTGTACTCATTTTTGCATGCGAAGGTTCTTGTTACCTCGTCGTCAAATGTTGTGTATGCAATAACTCAATAGACTGAATACTGTAAACTCCGAACAGGTACAAACCTGGCTCTACTTTATTTGGGCCCAAAGTGATTATAATACAAGATGGCTGGCCTTTTATACCTGGGCCGCACACACGTGCACACAGCCCAATGACCTCCGACAGTGGCACCACCTGGTGGCTAGTAACCCAAGCATACATACATGACAATTTGTTACGGTTTCTGGCCCAGAAATTTAAGTCAGCAGCTATAAAGAGCTGAATTTATTGAAAATGAAACACAAGGTTTAAAGATACAGCCAATTATCATTCAATGTTCATAAATAACGCCAGAAACCAACAAAGAAAACAAAAGTATGTTAAAATTAATAAAGGGCATAAGAAAACAAAAAAAGGAAATTTGTTTCAGCAAGCTTGCTTCCTTTAGCAAAGTTGTTAAGGTCTCACTGAGGGTTATGAGGAGATTTACTAGAATGGGACCAGGGATGTGGGACTTCAGTTACGCAGAGAGACTAGAGAAACTGGGCTTGTTCTCCTTGGAGCAGAGAAGGTTAAAGGGGAGATTTGATAGAGGTGTTGACAATTATAAAGGATTTTGAGAGAATAAATTAGGAGAAACTGTTTCCAGTAACCAGAGGACAAAGATTTAAGGTAATTAGCAAAACAACAAGTGTGAGATGAGAAGAATTTTATATGCAGCGTGTTATGATGATCTGGAGTGCACTGCATGGAAGCGTGGTGGAAGCAGATTCAATAATAATGTTTAAGAGGGAATTGGATAAATACTTAAAGGGGAAAAGTGCTATGGGTAAAGGGCAGGGAATGGGACTACATAGAAAGCTCTTTCAAAGAGACAGCACATGCACAATGGACTCAATGCCCTCCTTTTGTGCTGTATCATTGTATGATTCTATAATTATAAGCTTGCTCTTTCTATAGCCCATGTAGAATCAACCAGAATATGAATTGTTCCTCATCCATTTAATCCCCTAGATTTATTTTCCTGATAAAGATGGCAATAGAATTGACAGAGAACCAGCTCGGGAAAGCATTTTGTTTGTATTGTTCAAGTCGACAGTTCTTGTATTCACATTCAGGCCAGAAATGTTAAAATGCTATGTTTGATTGTTAGTGTGTCTCAGCAATTAAAAGCATAATTTGGTATTCATACAATGCCAGAGTGAAGTGATGTTGGTCTCTGGTTGCAATTTGAAATTTGGCAAGTGCACAGTTTTATTAGGGCGGATATCTTCAACAGCACCTCCCAAACCTGTGACTTCTACCACCAAGAAGAAGGGCAGCAGGCTCATGGCAACATCATAAACTCCAAGTTCCCTCCAAGTCACACACCACCCTGACTTGGAAATATATCGCCGTTCCTTCATCGTCGTTGGGTCAAAATTCTGGAACTCCCTCCCGAACAGTACTGTGGGATTACCTTCACCACACGGATTGCAGCAGTTCAAGAAAGTGGCTCACCCCCAGCTTCTCAAGGGCAAGTAGGGAGGGGTATTAAATGCTGGCCTTGCCAGCGATGCCCATAGTCCATGAATGAATTTAAAAAAATATCAAAAATATAAAACCTGGTCCTTCTGTATTGACTTTTTAAAATCAATTATTAAAACGCACCTCAAAATGTAACATCATTCACACAACTTACTTTATTGGTTACTTTATTTTATGATCCTGTAGCATGCATTACGACTATTGGCAGTTTTAAGTCTATGAACAATGTAGAGCGTTTTGAGTTATTTTTGTTCAGTTTTCTGGCCCAGAAATGTCAACAGCATTAAAGAGCTAAATAAATTGAAGCTGAAACACCAAGTTTAATGATATTGCCAATTATCATTCAATGTTCATAAATAAAGCCAAAAATAAACAGAAGAAAACAGAAGTATGTTATCTTTAATTAAGAGCACAAAAAAGGAAATTTGTTTTCGCAAGCTTATTTCTGTGGAATGGGAGGGACGGATCCAGTTGTTGCAGTCCTCACAGGAAACAACATAAGTCGAACTAGAAATGTGATTCTGCTGAGAGATTTTGAGGAGCGAGCATCCAAATTAAGATACAGAACCTCACAGGAAATAATCTCTGGATTGCTACCTGCACCATGCGTTCATTGACATAGGGGCAAAAAGATTAGAAGGTTAAATGCATGGCTGAAAGAGTAGTGTCGGAGGCAGGGGTTTCGATTCAAGGAGCACTGGCACCACTTCTGGGGAGAGAGCTGTTCCATTAGGACGGGCTCCAGTTAAACCGGGCTGGGATACTAAGGTGGTAGATCAGACTTTAAACGAATGAAGGGGATGAGGGCAGATTCAGGAAAGGGTAAATTCAAAAGCAGTAAGAGAAAATCAAAGCTGTAGAGCAGAGTAGCGAGTTGGGTAAAAATAAGCAGAGTTGCGTCAGGAAAGGACAGAGAGCTTAACCAAGGTAATCGGGCATTAGAAACTAAGGTGACATCAGGGAAAAATGGAAAAAAGTAAAAGCTCAAGGCACTATACCTAATGTGCAAAGCATTTACAACAGCCTGAAGGGATGGTGGAGGCAGATTCAATCATGGCTTTCAAAAGGCAATTAGAAAAGTACCTGAAGGAAACACATTTGCAGGGCAACAGAGAAGAGGCGGGGGAATGGGACCAGCTGAAGTACTTTTGCAGAGAATCGACACAAGCTCAATGGGTCAAATGGCCTCCTCTGTGCTGTAAACATTCTATAATTCTATGAAAATAGATGAATTAATAGCACAGATAGTAATAAATGAATTTGATCCAATAACCATTACAGATCTGATAAGAAAACAAGAACATAAGAAATAGGAGCAAGATTAGGCCATCTGGCCCTTCGAGCCTGCTCTGCCATTCAATAAGATCATGGCTGAACTGATCATGGACTCTGCTCCGCTTCCCTGCCCACTCCCCATAACCCTTTATTCCCTTATTGCTCAAAAATCTGTCTATCTCCACCTTAAATATATTCAATGACCCAGCCTCCACAGCTCTCTGGGGGCAGAGAATTCCATAGATTTACAACCCTCTGAGAGAAGACATTCCTCCTCATCTCAGTTTTAAATGGGCGGTCCCTTATTCTGAATCTATGTCCCCTTGTTTTAGTTTCCCCTATGAGTGAAAATATCATCTCTGCATCCACCTAGTCGAGTCCCCTCATTATCTCATATGTTTCAATAAGATCACCTCTCATTCTTCTGAACTCCAATGAGTATAGGCCCAACCTACTCAACCTATTTTCATAAGTCAACCCCCTCATCTCTGGAATCAACCTAGTGAACCTTCTCTGAACAGCCTCCAATGCAAGTATATCCTTCCTTAAATACGGAGACCAAACTGTACGCAGTACTCCAGGTGTGGCCTCACCAATACCCTGTACAGTTGTAGCAGATCTTCTCTGCTTTTATACTCTAGATCCTTGCAATAAAGGCCAACATTCCATTTGCCTTCCTGATTACTCGCTGTACCCGCATACTCAATTTTTGTGTTTCATGCACAAGGACCTCCAGATCCCGTTTTCCTGCAGCACTTTGCAATTTTTCTCCATTTAAGTTATAATTTGCTTTTCTATTTTTTTTGCCAAAGTAGATAACCTCACATTTTCCCACATTATACTCCATCTGCCAAATATTTGCCCACTCACTTAGCCTGTCTATATCCCTTTGCAGATTTTTTGTGTCCTCCTCACAATTTGCTTTCCCATCCATCTTTATATCATCAGCAAACTTGGTTACATTACACTCGGTCTCTTCATCCAAGTCATCAATATAGATTGTAAATAGTTAATGCCCCAGCACCAATCCCTGCAGCACCCCATTAGTTACTGTATGCCAACCGGAAAATGACCCATTTATCCCAACTCTCTGTTTTCTGTTAGTTAGCCAATCTTCTATCTATGCTAATATATTACTCCCAACCCTGTGAACTTTGACCTTGTGCAGTAACCTTTTATGTGGCACCTTATCGATTGCCTTCTAGAAATCCAAATACACAACATCCACTGGATTCCCCCTTATCCACCCTGCTCATTTCATCCTCAAAGAACGCCAGTAAATTTGTCAAACTTGATTTCCCTTTCATAAAACCATGCTGACTCTGCTTGATTGAATTATGCTTTTCCAAATATCCCGCTACTGCTTGCTTAATAATGGACTCCAGCATTTTTCCAACGACAGATGAAGGATCATCGATCTGAAATGTTAATTCTGTTTCTCTCCACAGATGCTTCCTGACCCGCTGAGATTTCCAGCATTTTCAGTTTTTATTTCAGATTCCAGCATCCGCAGTATTTTGCTCTTGCATTGCCATTACAGAGACGTGTTTGCAGAGTGACGAAGGTTGGGAACTAAATAGTTCAAGATACTTGTCTTTTAGAAGAGATAGGCAAAATGGAAAAAGAGGGGTCGGCCTGAGAATAAAGGATGGCATAAACACAGTAGAGAAAAAGGACCTTTGCTCAGAAATTTAAGATGTAGAATCAATTTGTGTGGAGCTAAGAAACAACAGGGTCAGATTAACACTGGTGGGAGTAGCTTATAGGCTCCAGAACAGTAGTTGTCATGTCTGACAGAGTATAAATCATCTCTAACTTTTTCCAGTTCTGGCGAAGTGTCATCGACCTGAAACGTTGGCTCTCTGCTTCTCTCCACAGATGCTGCCTGGCATGCTGAGTGTTTCCAGCATTTTCTGTTTTAATTTCAGATTTCTAACATCTGCAGTATTTTGCTTTTGTATATTAGGCGGAGGTGAGCAGGACCTTGAATGAAATGAACGCACAAATTCTACACCTATTATTAAATCAATAAGACAATTTGTGTGTTGTAGACTAGTTGCTAGATATTGATTGCTATGATTAACCAGCAGCTCCATTGGTGTTCATGACCAGGTTGGTAAAGATGGTAAAAAACCATACTACCTGTATCCGTGGTGAAGGAGCGGCAAGAGACTGTAGAGGGACGTGGTTAGGGCCCAGGGGAAGCGTGAGTTGGGGGCCAGGGGCCCAGGGGCAGTGCAGGCCAGCCCACACTGCGATATGTGTGCGCACTAGGTCCATGCAGCAGAGCAGGTCTCCAGTCATTCTGGGTAATCCTTGCCAATGGACCAAGACCTAGCTCTGTCAAGCCCGTGTGGTGGCTGGTGTGCAACTGCCACCACACGTTAAAAAAAATTCCATGCACAGGCATCTTCCACCCTTCAGGATGTAGTTCAGGTCCTTCATACAAACACCTGTGAACTCATCCTTTTTTGGCATGGAAGCAAGTCATCTTCATTTCAAGGGACTGCCTATCAGTGAGAGTGAAATCAGGAAATTAGAGGTGCATGTAACAAGGGAGACTGTAATCTTCATGTAGAATGGGCAAACCAAATTTGCAGTAATAGTGTGGGACGAGTTCATGGAATGCATTCAAGATAGTTTTCTCGATCAGTATGTCAAAAAAACAAAATGGGGAACGGCTATTTTAGATCTAGTAATGTGCAATTAGACAGAATTAATTAATAAATGTGTAGTAAAGGAGCCTCTGGGGAAGAGTGGTCATAATATAATTGTATTTTGAGTTTGAGAGTGATTTAGTTAAATCGGAAACTAGGGTCTTAAATCTGAACAAAACCAACTATGTAGGTATGAGGGGAGAGTTAGCTAAAGCAGATTGGGAAACATTAAAAGATATGATGGTAGATAAGCAATTGCAAATGTTTAAAGAAATAAAATTCATAAATCGTAATGAATGTACATTCCCTTAAGGAATAAAAACACCAGGGAAACCATGGCTAACAAGAGAAGTTAAGGATAGTATTAGATAAAGGAATTGTCTTATAATGTTGCCAAAAAGAGTAGTAACCCTGAGGATTGGGAGGATTTTGGAATTCAGCAAGACCAAGAAATTGATAGAAAGAAAATAGAATATGAGAGTAAACTGGCAAGAGACATAAAAACAGACTGTAAAAAATTCTATAGCTATGTAAAAAGATAGAGATTAGCGAAAGTAAACATGGGCCTATTGGAGGCAGAGACAGGAAAAATTGTAATGGAAAATAAGGAAATGGCAGAGACATTAAACAAATACTTGGGCTGAAATTTTAAGTTGGAGGCAGATAAAGAGCGAGGAAGCTGGAAAGAGGTCGGGTTTCCTTCAGGCCCTGCCAAACTTAACGGCAGGGCCTGATTAGCATTTCAAAGCTCTGTTTCTCAGCCAGTCATATGGAGAGTCTGTCTGGCTGTCGGGCAGGTAGGCATGTGACACTAGGCCGCAGAGAATACTGAGTGAGGGATCGGCGGTGAGGGGGTCGGAGGCCATTCAGAGGATTGGGGCCTCAAGGTGGGGGGGTGGGGGGGGGGGAGATCGGAAGGGCCGGGGAAAGTGTCCAATTGTGAGGGGTTGCTGTAGGTTATGGCACTTTAAGTGCACATCCAATTATCTTTTAAATGTTGTGAAGGTTTCTGCCTCTATCACCCTTTCAGGCAGTGAGTTCTTGACCCCCGCCATTCTCTGGGTGAAGACATTTACCCTTATATCTCCTGTAAACTTCCCCCCCAATTACTTTAAATCTATGCCCCCTGGTTGTTGACCCCTCTGCCAAGGGAAACAGGTCCTTCCTATCCACTCTGTTCAGGCTCCTCATAATTTTATACACCTCAATAAGGTCCCCTTAGCCTCTTCTGTTCCAAAGAAAACAGACCCAGCATCTCCAATCTTTCTTCATGGCCAAAATTCTCCAGTCCAGGCAACATTCTTGTAAATCTCCTCTGCACCCTTTCCAGTGCAATCACATCTTTCCTGTAATGTGGTGACCAGAACTGCACACAGTACTCCAGCTGCGGCCTAACCAGTGCTTTATACAGTTCAAGCATAATGTCTTTGCTCTTGTATTCCATGCCTTGACTTATAAAGGCTATTCCATATGCCTTCTTCACCACCTTATCTACCTGGCTTGCTACCTTCAGGGATCTGTGGACCTGCACTCCAAGGTCCCTTTGTTCCCCTATACTTTTCAGTGTCATACCATTTAATGTGTATTCCCTTGCCTTGTTAGATCTCCCCAAAGGCATTACCTCACATTTATCCGGATTGAATTCCATTTGTCACTGTTCTGTCCACCTGACCAGTACCTTCCTGCATTCTGCAGCTTTCTGCAGACTACAGGAAGGGAGGAGTCCTCACCTCCCTTTAGCCAGTGAAACTGTCCTGCCCACAGGTAAATTTGAAATGGTGGATCACCATGAGGTATGGAGCCTCATTATAATATTTTAATGGGCTACCCACCTGCTGGGAGCAGGTTGGCTGCCCGCCTCTGTCCCAACTCTGTTAGAAAATCATAATAGGATTGGGCAGAGTCAACACGGATTTATGAAAGGGAAATCGTGTTTGACAAATCTGTTAACGTTTTTTGAGCTTGCAACCAGCAGGGTAGATAAGGGGGAACCAATGGATGTAGTGTATTTGGATTTTCAAAAAGCATTCGATAAGGTGCCAGACTAATATATTAGCATGGATTGAGGATTGGTTAATGGACAGAAAACCAAGAGTAAGAATAAACAGGTCATTTTGGGGTTGGCAGGCTGTAACTAGTGGGATACCGCAAGGTTCAGTGCTTGGGCCTCAGCTATTTACAATCTATTTAGAAGTGGGGATCCAAGTTTGATGATGATACAAAGCTAGGTGAGAAAGTAAGCTGTGAGGAGGACACAAAGAGCCTGCAAAGGGATATAGACAGGTTAAGTGAATAGGCAACAAAATGGCAGACGGAATATAATGTGGAGAAATTTGGTTATCCATTTTGGTCGGAAAAATAGAATAGCAGAATATTTTTAGAAGGTGAGAGACTGGGAAAGCACAGAAAGTTAACATGCAGGTAAAGCAAGCAATTAGGGAAGCAAATGCTATGTTAGCCTTTGTTACAAAGAGATTGGAATACAAGAGTAAAGGGGTCCAAAATTGCCCTCAGCAAGAAATTGGGGAGGGTAATTTGAATTAACTGGAAATTTAGCGCCAGGTGGGAGTCGGAGGGAAGAGGCGAGAAATTCGACTGTTAGTTCAAGAAACCACCTCCCAGTGCTTTCGGATGCTGTTGGAGGCGGTATCGAGCCGGTGTCCATCACCACCGCGCTAACCACATCAGCATGGCAGTGATGACGTCAGCGCGATGTGGACGTGCTGCGTCGCGCTAATGTGTCGCAACCTCCCTCCACTTCACATAAAGGGGAGGGTGCTGTGAGGCTTATTGCAGCCTCCGTGGATCTTACCAGGCCAGCTGGGAGAGGTTCGGCCAGGACAGTCGGCCGACAATTAAAACAAAATGGTGGCTGAAATATAGAACTCCACCTAATGGGCTACTGCTCCATCTAGTGGACGACTGTGGTAATGCAACTGATGTTAATACAATAAAGGGATCATGTTACATGACAAATTCCTGACTGGAGCCATCTTGTGTGTGTGTGTGTGTGTGTGCGCGCGCTTTAGTGATGTTGTAAGAATATATCACATTTAGCGAATGGGGATAAGATAATTGGATTCCTTAGCTGAAAGTTTTGTTGGTGACTAATCCAGCCAACCAGCAGAGAGACTTGGATAAGTTCTTTGTTTTGCAGCACAGCTAAAAATCCAAGGTAAATTACAAGCACACTTGGCTGAACTGAAGAGTCCAGATGGCTGCGCCTATGGGAATAATAAAGCACTTGGGTAGGTTCCATCATGACCGAGAGCCTTTCGGAGCATAAATGGAGCGGTTAGAAGTCTTTTTCACCGCGAATTGTATCGCTGAAGTCCCCAATGATGAAAACCGTAATCAGGTGGTTTTAGAAAGAAAACGGGCTAATTTCCTACTGAAGCAGGTCCCGAGGTGTATGAAACCCTGAAAACCGTGCTAGTTCCTGTCAAGCCAAAGTACACGTCACTGACGGAGATTCTAATCAAGTTAGAACAGCACTGCAGTCCTGAGCCCTTGGAAAGTGATGTTGCAAGAATATATCACAGCTGCCACACTGGGCTGCCGCACCACCCAGCCACTGGCAGTTTCCTGGCTTGTGAAGCTGTCGAGGGCACCGACCAGTGGAGGCCACACTCCCGCAGGGCAATTTCCCCCTGGAAACGAGGTCGCTGCCAGACGGTAAGGGGTTGGCGCGTGGCCGACAGGGGTCAGAGGAATTATTTGTTTGAAAATTGATTAGAAAGATTGCAAGGAGAATGGAGATAAGTATACTGTTGGGTTTATGGAAGACCAGAATTGCTTGAAATAAATTGGCTCTGTTGAAAAAGGAAAGTTTATGATACAACCTACCAACTTCAACTTGACAATGTTTAAACTAGAATTACAGAATGAGAGAGAAAAGGAAAATGGAGAATAATAATAAATTCAACCATAACAAAACTAGGTGCAGCAATAGAGAGCAGTGTTTAGAAATCAGTCTCCTCTAAAAGGTTCAGTGAAGGCAGATTGGCATTGAGCCATACAGACTTGAAATACTCCAGAATGAACAACTCATCTGTGAGTTCGCAAATCTCAATTCAGGTAGCAGCTGAAATGGTACAATTTATTTCAATGTCCCTGGGCGAAGGCAGTCAAAATCAACCCTGAAGTGTTAGAATGTGAGTTAAAATACCACCATGGCAGTTTGAGAATATAAATTCAGTTTAAAAATAAAATAAATCTGGAATGAAGTGCTGGTGTCAGCAAAAGTGACCGAGAAGCTGTCGGATTATCCAAAAATCCCAACTAGTTCACCGATATCATTTAGGAAAGGAAACCTGCCATCCTTACCCAGTTTGATTTATATGTGACTCTGCCTTAGCCCATCTGCTGCTGATACCCTCACCCATTTTTGTTACCTCCTGACTCAACAATTCAATACTCTTTGGCCAGCCTCCGAACAACTACCATAAATAAACAAGAGCTAATCAAAAACTCACACCATGTGCCATTCACCCATCACCCCTGTACTCACTGAACTACATTGGCCCCCAGTCCAGCAATGCCTCATAGAAACATAGAAAATAGGTGCAGGAGTAGGCCATTCGGCCCTTCAAGCCTGCACCATCATTCAATCAGATCACGGCTGATCATTCACCTCAATACCCCTTTCCTGCTTTCTCTCCGTACCCCTTAAATACCCAGCATCTGACCTGCTCTTGTTGCCACAGTATTTATGTGGCTGGTCCAGTTAAGTTTCTGGTCAATGGTGACCCCCAGGATATTGATGACATGTTTCTCCCCCATTCAGTCATTCAACTCCCACATACACACTCTTTTGCATATTTATCACTTCACCACTGCCTCAATTTGTCACTCAAGATAATCTAGTGTGAACAGTAAGTGACTGTATAGGCAGGCGTAGATCAAGTGATTATCAATAGAGGGTTTGGAGAGCTGTAGTGTAGACTTGGTCAATATGCACACTGAGATTTCCTTCCCAAAAGGACATTAGTGAACCAGATGTGTTTTTACAAGAATCCGGTAGTTTCATGGTCGCCATTACTGATTACTAGCTTTTTAATTCCAGATTTATTTAATTAACTGAATTTAAATTCCTCAGCTGCTGTGATAGTGGGATTTGAACACATATCTCTGGATCATTAGTTCAGGCCTCTGGATTACTAGTCCTGTAATTTAACCACTATGCTACTGTTCCCCATTTTCAAATGCTCATCATTGTCTTTAAATCCCTCCATGGCCCCCTCACTCCTCTCTATCTGTAACATCCTCCAGCCCTGCAACCTGCCGAGAACTCTGCATTCCTCCAATTCTGGTCTATTGTACATCCAAAATTCCTTTGTCCTTCCATTGGTCAGCCATCAGATGCCGAGGCTCGAAGCTCTGGAATTCCCTCCCAAAACCTCTCCGCTGCTTTACCTCTCCCTCTCCATTAAGGTGCTCCATAAAACCTACCTCTTTGACCAAGTTTTTGGTCACCTAATATGTCCGTATGTGGCTTGGTGTCAGATTTTGTCCGATAACGTCCTTTGCAGTGCGTTGTTTTGTTACTCCTTAGCATGTGATAAGCATGCTTACAACTGTTCATAGTGCAAGCCCTCCCCACTTCCCATGCCCCTCCTCCTATGAATTCTCAGGAAATGTTGGAGCAAAGGATGTGGAAACTCTGTATTATGGGTCTACACCCCTTTGTTTTCTGCATTGCGCGTGGGAAGCAATGGCTGGATTTTGCAGGGGATAGCTGCCGATTTGGGTGGGAAAGTTTTTTTCCTCAGCGGGTCGGGACCCCGCTGTGAATCCACTACCACGTGCTTTTACCAAATGTTGGGTCTTCCAGCGCTGAGCAGACCCAACACGCAGCGGCGGGGGAGGCAATTCAAATAATTCGTGGCTTGTTTCCAGCCACTTATTACTGTTTATTCACCGAGGCAGCCAGGACCCGCTGGAAGGAGGACTTCAAAGATCTCCTTAACCAAGACTCTGCCTTTGTCTTGAGTATCCTCGACTCTATCCCGCAGCATGCTACCTGCCACCATCTCAGTAAAACGCCAGCCTGCACGTGGATGAAAAGGCCATCCCATCAGTCAGCTCAAGAACAACAAGGCATTGGGAGCAGATGGAATCCCCGTTGAGGCACTAAAATATAGCGGAGAGGCACTATTGGCGCAAATGCATGATGTCATCGCTCTCATATGGAAGGAGGAGTGCATGCCGGGAGATCTCTGAGATTTAGTAATCGTGACCATATTTAAAAAAGGGGACAAGTCCGACTGCAGCAACTACAGAGAAATCGCCCTGTTATCAGCCACTGGGCAGGTCATCGCTAGAATCCTCCTCAACCATCTTCTCCCTGTTGCTGAGGAGCTCTTCCCAGAGTCACAGTGCAGAGTCCGTCCACTACGGGATATAACGTACCTGATCTTTATGGCGCGAAAACTGTGAGAGAAATGCAGGGAACAGAACCAACCCTTGTACATGGTCTTCTTTGACCTTACAAAGGTCTATGACACGATTAACCACAAAGGACTATGGAGCGTCCTCCTTCGTTTCGGCTGCCCCCAAAAGTTTGTCGCCATCCTCTGCCTGCTCAACGATGACATGCACGCCGTGATCCTGACCAACGGATCCACCACAGATCCAATCCACGTCCGGAGCGGGGTCAAGCAGGGCCACGCCATTGCGCTTACCCGCTTCTCGATCTTCCTCACTGCAATACTCCACCTTACACTCAACAAGCTCCCTGCTGGAGTGGAACTAAACTATTGAATCAGTGGGAACCTGTTCAACCACCGTCGCCTCCAGCCCAGATCCAAGACCGTCCCATCCTCTGTCACCGAGCTATAGTACGCGGACGTGCTTGCGTCTGCGCACATTCAGAGGCTGAATTCCATGTCATCGTCAACATCTTCACCGAGATGTACCAAAGCATGGGCCGTACACTATACATCCGCAAGACAAAGGTCCTCCACCAACCTGACCCCACCACACAGCACTGCCCCCCCCCAGTCATCAAGATCAATGGCGCGGCCCTGGACAACGTGGACGAATTTCCATACCTCGGGAGCCTATTATCAGCAAGTGCAGACATCGATGACGAGGTTCAACACCGCCTCCAGTGCACCAGAACAGCCTTCAGCCGCCTGAGGAAGAGAGTGTTCGAAGATCAGGCCCTCAAATCTGTCACCAAGCTTATGGTCTACAGGGCTGTAGTGATACCCGCCCTCCTGTATGGCTCAGAGACGTGGACCGTATACAGTAGACACCTCAAATCGCTGGAGAAATACCACCAACGATGTCTCCGCAAGATTCTGAAAATCCTCTGGGAGGACAGACACACCAATGTTAATGTCCTCGATCAGGTCAATATTCCCAGCATCGAAGCACACAACCAGCTCCGTTGAACGGGCCACATTATTCGCATGCCGGACACAAGACTCCCAAAGCAAGCACTCTACTCGGAACTCCTGCACGGCAAGCTAGCCCCAGGTGGGCAGAGGAAACGTTTCAAAGCATCTTTGATAAAATGCAACATCCCCACCGACACCTGGGAGTCACTGGCCAAAGACTGCCCTAAATGGAGGAAGAGCATTCGGGCGGGTGCTGAGCACCTCAAGTCTCGTCGCCGAGAACATGTAGAAAACAAACGTAGGCAGCGGAAAGAGTGTGCCGCAAACCAGACTCCCCATCCACCCTTTCCTTCAATGATTCTCTGTCCCACCTGTGACAGAGACTATAATTCCCTTATTTGGACTGTTCAGTCACCTAAGAACTCATGTTTAGAATGGAAGCAATCTTCCTCAATTTTGATGATGATTTTCCCAGTTTTATGAATTTGACAGGTCGCCCATGGATTCCCTGCTATGCCTAGACCTCGTCTGTGAAGCTGAGGCAGGAGGTCAGTGGCCATTGAATCAGCTGATGAGTTCATAGCTTCAAATGTCAAGTCAAAGCTCCCAGCTGATTGAGGTATGTTCCCTTTACCACTAGCTTCTCTAAACTGCATTTCCACTACAGATTCAGGATGCTGCAAGTCTTTACACAATTCTTTATCCAATCTGACCTCATTACCTCTCCCACCATTGACAGATCACTTCTATCATCTCTCTTCACCTATATTTATTCCATCAGCATGGGTGCCCTTGAAACTCTCTCACCTTGTTCCTCACCATGATCAGCTCCAACACCAGCATCACGAGGCACACAAGCAGCACCAGGAACACCAGCAGCACCAATAATAACACCAACCTTCTCTGCGATCAACTGATGCTGCACAGGACACAGGGCATCAGCATCCGACCACAATGCTGCTTCACCATGTCCAGATTTACTTCACTTTACGCTGTACACTCTGGCTGCCACATGATGCACTAGATTGGCAGCACCTCACATCAATACAATAAAGCACCCCTACAATGCCCCAGCCATTCTTTTCATACTCATCAGCATTGCAGGGGTACCGTTATGTCTCATCATTCACTGCAGCTCACTGAGCCACTTCCAAAGGTGCACACAAATCTACAAGAATGCAAAGTGTTGAAAATAAAGGTTTCAATGTTTGACATCACCTTAACAGGAACTTTACAGGAACATTGCATAAAAGACCCAAGTGCCTACCCTTGTGTGTTGTTAGTTGGTATGATTGCACTAGGATGAGGATGAGTGTGAAGGTTGGCTAATTATATGGGGATGTGACTATGTAGATAGAGAGCAGTCGGTTGAGGAGGCGGGAGCTCGGAGCAGCGCGAGACCGGGGTTGTCAAGAGGCCTATAAAGGCCAGCGGGAGCCGGGCAGTTCGAGCAGTCGGTCGAGGAGGCGGGAGCTCGAAGCAGCGCGAGTCCGGGGTCGTCGAGAGGCCTATAAAGGCCAGCGGGAGTCAGGCAGTTCAAGCAGTCGGTCGAGGAGGCGGGAGCTCAGAGCAGCGCGAGTCCTGGGTCGTCAAGAGGCCTAGAAAGGCCAGCGGGAGTCGGGCAGTTCGAGCAGTCGGTCGAGGAGGCGGGAGCTCGGAGCAGCGCGAGTTGGGGTCATCGAGAGGCCTATAAAGGCCAGCGGGAGTGGGGCAGTTCGAGCAGTCGGTCAAGGAGGCGGGAGCTCGGAGCAGCGCGAGTCCGGGGTCGTCGAGAGGCGTACCGGTGCAGCTGCAGCGGGGACAGAAGGCAAAAAAGTAAAAAGAAATGGAAAGGTGACGTCACAGCCAAGTGAGTAAGTGATTGGCTGGTGATTGGTAAATAGTTTTTCTTTTTCTTTTCTATATCAGTAAGTAACATTTAGCGTTGTTGTTGCCAAATTAAGTTAATCTAGGGGTTAAGTCATGGCAGGTGAGCTCGGACACGTGTTATGCTCCTCCTGTACTATGTGGGAAATCAGGGACGCCTCCGGTGTCCCTGATGACTACGTCTGCGGGAAGTGTATCTGCCTCCAGCTCCTGACGGACCACATTGCGGCACTGGAGCTGCAGGTGGATTCACTCTGGAGCATCCACGATGCTGAGAATGACGTGAATAGCACGTTTAAGTGAGTTGGTCTTACCGCAGGTAAAGGGTACACAGCCAGATCGGGAATGGAAGACCAGCAGGAAGAGCAGTGCAAGGAAGGTAGTGCAGGGGTCCCCTGCAGTTATCCCCCTGCAAAACAAATACACCGCTTTGGGTACTGTTGAGGGGGATGACTCATCAGGGGAGAGCAGCAGCAGCCAGGTTCATGGCACCGTGGTGGGCTCTGCTGTACAGGAGGGCAGGAAAAAGAGTGGGAGAGCAATAGTGATAGGGGATTCGATTGTAAGGGGAATAGATAGGCGTTTCTGTGGCCGCAACCGAGACTCCAGGATGGTATGTTGCCTCCCTGGTGCAAGGGTCAAGGATGTCTCGGAGCAGGTGCAGGACATTCTGAAAAGGGAGGGTGAACAGCCAGTTGTCGTGGTGCATATAGGTAAAAAATGGGATGAGGTCCTACGAGACGAATTTAAGGAGCTAGGAGCTAAATTAAAAAGTAGAACCTCAAAAGTAGTAATCTCAGGATTGCTACCAGTGCCACGTGCTAGTCAGAGTAGGAATCGCAGGATAGCTCAGATGAATACGTGGCTTGAGCAGTGGTGCAGCAGGGAGGGGTTCAAATTCCTGGGGCATTGGAACCAGTTCTGGGGGAGGTGGGACCAGTACAAACCGGACAGGACCGGAACCAATGTCCGAGGGAGAGTGTTTCCTAGTGCTGTTGGGGAGGAGTTAAACTAATATGGCAGGGGGATGGGAACCAATGCAGGGAGACAGAGGGAAACAAAATGGAGACAGAAGCAAAAGACAGAAATGAGATGAGTAAAAGTGGAGGGCAGAGAAACCCAAGGCAAAAAACAAAAAGTGCCACTGTACAGCAAAATTCTAAAGGGTCAAAGTGTAATAAAAAGGCAAGCCTGAAAGCTTGGTGCCTCAATGCGAGGAGTATTCGGAACTCAATAGAGGGCTCTGAGCTAGTTAGAGTGGGTGAGAGCTCAGATGAATCGGACCCCAAGAAAGAATGCAAAAGGCAGGAGGCAACAGAGCAGAGTAGCACTGGGGTAAGTCTAAACCACAAGGTGATAGGAAGGGACAATATGTATGAATATAAAGGGGCTGCAGAAGGGGTCAAAACTAAAAATCATGGTTTAAAAACTATTAAAACACTGTACCTAAACGCACGCAGTATTCGAAATAAAGTAAATGAGTTGACAGCACAAATCATTACAAATGGGTATGATTTGGTGGCCATTACAGAAACGTGGTTGCAGGGTGGCCAAGACTGGGAATTAAATATACAGGGGTATCTGACAATTCGGAAAGATAGACAAGAAAGGAAAGGAGGTGGGGTAGCTCTGTTAATAAAGGATGATATCAGGGCAGTTGTGAGAGATGATATTGGCTCTAATGAACAAAATGTTGAATCATTGTGGGTGGAGATTAGAGATAGTAAGGGGAAAAAGTCACTGGTGGGCATAGTTTATAGGCCCCCAAATAATAACGGTGGGGCAGACAATAATGAAGGGAATAATGGAGGCATATGAAAAAGGAACGGCAGTAATCATGAGGGATTTTAACCTACATATCGATTGGTCAAATCAAATCGCACGGGGTAGCCTGGAGGAGGAATTCACAGAATGCATACGGGATTGTTTATTAGAACAATGTGTTATAGAACCTACAAGGGAGCAAGCTATCTTCTATCTGGTCCTGTGTAATAAGTCAGGAACAATAAACGATCTCCTAGTAAAAGATCCTCTCGGAATGAGTGATCACAGTATGGTTGAATTTGTAATACAGATTGAGGGTGAGGAAATAGTGTCTCAAACGAGCGTACTATGCTTAAACAAAGGGGACTACAGTGGGATGAGGGCAGAGTTGGCTAAAGTAGACTGGGAACACAGACTAAACGGTGGCACAATTGAGGAACAGTGGAGGACTTTTAAGGAGCTCTTTCATAGTGCTCAACAAAAATATATTCCAGTGAAAAAGAAGGGCGGTAAGAGAAGGGATAACCAGCCGTGGATAACCAAGGAAATAAAGGAGAGTATCAAATTCAAAACCAATGCGTATAAGGTGGCCAAGGTTAGTGGGAAACTAGAAGATTGGGAAAATTTTAAACGACAGCAAAGAATCACTAAGAAAGCAATAAAGAAAGGAAAGATAGATTATGAAAGTAAACTTGTGCAAAACATAAAAACAGATGGTAAAAGCTTTTACCCATATATAAAACGGGGAGAGTGACTAAAGTAAATGTTGGTCCCTTAGAAGATGAGAAGGGGGATTTAATAATGGGAAATGTGGAAATGGCTGAGACCTTAAACAATTATTTTGCTTCGATCTTCACAGTGGAAGACACAAAAACCATGCCAAAAATTGCTGGTCACGGGAATGTGGGAAGGGAGGACCTTGAGACAATCACTATCACTAGGGGGGTAGTGCTGGACAGGCTAATGGGACTCAAGGTAGACAAGTCCCCTGGTCCGGATGAAATGCATCCCAGGGTATTAAAAGAGATGGTGGAAGTTATAGCAGATGCATTCGTTATAATCTACCAAAATTCTCTGGACTCTGGGAGGTACCAGCGGATTGGAAAGCAGCTAATGTAACGCCTCTGTTTAAAAAAGGGGGCAGACAAAAGGAAGGTAACGATAGGCCAGTTAGTTTAACATCTGTAGTGGGGAAAATGCTTGAAGCTATCATTAAGGAAGAAATAGCGGGACATCTCGATAGGAATAGTGCAATCAAGCAGATGCAATATGGATTTATAAAGGGGAAATCATGCTTAACTAATTTACTGGAATTCTTTGAGGATATAACGAGCATGGTGGATAGAGGTGTACCGATGGATGTGGTGTATTTAGATTTCCAAAAGGCATTCAATAAGGTGCCACACAAAAGGTTACTGCAGAAGATAAAGGTACGCGGAGTCAGAGGAAATGTATTAGCATGGATAGAGAATTGGCTGGCTAACAGAAAGCAGAGAGTCGGGATAAATGGGTCCTTTTCGGGTTGGAAGTCGGTGGTTAGTGGTGTGCCACAGGGATCGGTGCTGGGACCACAACTGTTTACAATATACATAGATGACCTGGAAGAGGGGACAGAGTGTAGTGCAACAAAATTTGCAGATGACACAAAGATTAGTGGGAAAGCGGGTTGTGTCGAGGATGCAGAGAGGCTGCAAAGAGATTTAGATAGGTTAAGCGACTGGGCTAAGGTTTGGCAGATGGAATACAATGTCGGAAAATGTGAGGTCATCCACCTTGGAAAAAAAAACAGTAAAAGGGAATATTATTTGAATGAGGAGAAATTACAACATGCTGCGGTGCAGAGGGATCTGGGGGTCCTTGTGCATGAATCCCAAAAAGTTAGTTTGCAGGTGCAACAGGTAATCAGGAAGGCGAATGGAATGTTGGCCTTCATTGCGAGAGGGATGGAGTATAAGAGCAGGGAGTCCTGCTGCAACTGTACAGGGTATTGGTGAGGCTGCACCTGGAGTACTGCGTGCAGTTTTGGCCACCTTACTTAAGGAAGGATATGCTAGCCTTGGAGCGGGTACAGAGACGATTCACTCGGCTGATTCCGGAGATGAGGGTGTTACCTTATGATGATAGATTAAGTAGACTGTGTCTTTACTCGTTGGAGATCAGAAGAATGAGGGGTGATCTTATAGAAACATTTAAAATAATGAAAGGGATAGACAAGATAGAGGCAGAGAGGTTGTTTCCACTGGTCGGGGAGAATAGAACTAGGGGGTACAGCCTCAAAATACGGGGGAGCCAATTTAAAACTGAGTTGAGAAGGAATTTCTTCTCCCAGAGGGTTGTGAATCTGTGGAATTCTCTGTCCAAGGAAGCAGTTGAGGCTAGCTCATTGAATGTATTCAAATCACAGATAGATAGATTTTTAACCAATAAGGGAATTAAGGGTTATGGGGAGCGGGCGGGTAAGTGGAGCTGAGTGCACAGCCAGATCAGCCATGATCTTGTTGAATGGCGGAGCAGGCTCGAGGGGCTAGATGGCCTACTCCTGTTCCTAATTCTTATGTTCTTATGTTATGTTCTTATGAGAGATGGGTGGAGGTGTAAGGCAAGTTGGTGTGAGTAAGAATGTGCAGGAGTCGGGTAGGGAAGGCAGAGTGAAGGGGATGTGATGAGAGGCACAGCAGGATGAGGTTGAGTGTGGTTTTGTACTAACGTTTCATGATCTATTGAGATCACTGAAACATTTGTGGCATCATTATTTTCTGCTTTTTACAATTACTTTTTTGTATTTGCTTCATTAATTAGCAATGTTTTGACTGACTGACAGACTGGTGTTTACATGTGGAATGAAAATCATTTTGGTTCATTCTATATCTGCATCCAGGGAAACATGATTAGAATTCAATGTTACATCATTACTGGAGTACATTTATTATACTGAAGGTTAGTAGGCATGATCGTAAAATAAGACTGCCAAATTAGAACTAATGAAAAAGTTAGCAAACAAATGTCATTGGCAAGGGAGATTCTATCAATTGGTGATGAACAATGGTGATTTTACAAAACTCTCTTACCAAAGTGACAGTGTCACCCTTTAATGCTGTCCTGTTGAAGTTTCTGTTCACCATCATCTAAAGCACAAGTCTGTTTTCCTCTAATGTAAAGGCAGATACTCCTTTAATAGTGCTTATATAGCATGCAGCACACCACAAAGAATTTGCAAATTTTGAATGGGTCATATTGTAAGGTACCATCATGACTGAGCATCTAACCCTCTGCTTCAATAACCCATATCGGTATGCCTAGTTGTGAGTGAACTCTGCTTGTGTTCAAGGCTTGTGAAAAAAGATGAGCCAATTTCAAGCAAGATTATGGTTCTATCCAGAACTTGCTATGCAATTGGTTATCCTGAATAAATAAATTAGCATTTAACCCTTTGGATATTTCACTTTCACCAGTCGCAATATTTCTGGGCATCACACAGCAGCAGGTGTTGAAGCAACCTAATAGTTGTTGTGTGGCAGCCTTGCCAGATCTAAATAGCATTATAGTGCGCCACATCCAGCACTCTGGAAAACAGTGGAATAAAAGTTATTTTTTTGTGTAGCCAACTGTTTTTCTACTTTAGAACGTAGAAACATTGAAAATAGGTGCAGGAGTAGGCCATTCGGCCCTTCAAACCTGCACCACCATTCAATATGATCATGGCTGGTCATGCACTTCAGTATCCCATTCCTGCTTTCTCTCCATACCTCTTGATCTCTTTATTGGACATATTGGCAAAACAGTGCATCGGTCACCTCCTCAGAGCAGGCGAACATGATTCTTTCGCCAATATCACATGTGTCATCAGATAAAGCTAAGTCATTCAAGTTTGGACCATACAACTATTAATTTGAATATGGCTTTTCTGGATCTCTTCAATGTGCTGGTATTTCCTATTCTTCCTCCTTCTCCAAAAGAATAATGACTGTTATTTTCAAAAATGACTGGAAACACTGCTTTATCTGTTGGGGCTGAAACCGGTTTGATTTTGCTTACAGGATTGGTTGAAATTATCAGAGAGCTAAACTGAAGTTACTACTCTCTGTCTCCTCATAATGCTCCCACATCAATAAATCTGGTGTGGGATAAAAAATACTAAAAGGACCCTTCGCATCAAATTAATTTATGTTACACTATTGGTCAGTTTTTTCTTCCTTTAGTTCAGTGTCTACCAGGGCGATTTTAACTCTCCTCAATCGGTGGGAATGAAGGGAAGCAGTTAAAATAGAGCAGCTCCATTTCCCGCTCCGATCTCATTGATCTGCAATTTTAACGCATTGGTTTTGGTGGTTGATGTCGCTGTCGCTGGACTCCAGCTGGAGCTTCATTAATAAAGGCAAATCAGTGTCCCATGACTGACATGGGACCCCGACGGAATTTTACCTACTGATCACAGAGGCTGTCTCGCCAGATGAAGCTGTCAGGAAGCCAGCAAGTTAAAAACAAATGTTGCTTAATGCCCCTCTGGGCAGGAGAAGGAAAGTCCAGCCTTCTGCTGCACACACTTGATGCATCCTCTTCAGGTCTTCTGAACATTTTCAACCTCATGTATATCACTACAGAAAACAATAAGAATAAAACTGGATGGTCCACCTGGCATCGACCTCGGCACCAACTTCAGACACAACAAAGGCACACCCAGCCCCTCCCTGCAAAGTCCTCCTCAGTAACATCTGGGGTGCCAAAATTAGGAGAGCTGTCCTTCAGACTAGTCAAGCAACAGCCTGACATAATCATAGTCACAGAATCATACCATTCAGCCAACGTCCCAGAATCCTCCATCACCATCCCTGGGTATGTCCTGTCCCACCAGCAGGGCAGACACACCAGGGTTGGTGACAGAGTGGTATACAGTCAGGAGAGAGTGGCCTGAGAGTCCTCAACATTGAATCTGGACCCCACAAAGTCTCATGGCTTCAAGCCAAGCATGGGTAAGGAAACCTCCTGCTGATTACCACTTATTGCCCTCATTCAGCTGATGAATCAGTACTCCTCCATGTTGAACATCACTTGGAAGAAGCACTGAGAGTAGCAAGGGCACAGAATATATCTGGGTGGGAGACTTCAACGTCCATCACCAAGAGGGGCTTCATAGCACCACTACTGACCGAGCTGGCCGTGTCCTGTAGGATATAGCTGGCAGACTGGCCCTGCAGCAGGTGGTGAGAGAACCAACACGAGGGAGAAACCTATTTGACCCCGCCCTCACCAATCTACCTGTCGCAGATGCATCTGTCCATGACAGTATTGGTAGCAGTCATCACCGCACAGTCCCTGTGGAGACGAAGTCCCGTCTTCACACTGAGGACACCCTCGATCATGTTGTGTGGCACTACCATCGTGCTGAATGGGATAGATTCAGAATAGATCGAGCAGCTCAAAACTAGGCATCCATGAGGCGCAGTGGGCCATCAGCAGCAGCAGAATTGTATTTCACCACAATCTGTAATCTCATGGCCGGCATATCCCTCACTCTACCATTACCAAAGCCAGGGGACCAACCCTGGTTCAATGAAGAGTGCAGAAGAGCATGCCACGAGGAGTACCAGGCATGCCTAAAAATGAGATACCAACTGAGGAAGCTGCAGCACAGGACTACATGCATTCCACAATCAACGGATCAGATCACAGCTCTGCAGTTCTGCCGCATCCAATCGTGAATGGTGGTGGACAATTAAACAGGAGGAGGAGACTCCATGAATATACCCATCCTCAATGATGGAGGAGCCCAGCAGGCGAGTGCAAAAGAAAAGGCTGGTATGTTTGCAACCATCTTCAGCCAAAAGTGGCAAGTGGATAATCCATGTCAGCCACTCCCAAGGGCCCCACCATCACAAAAGCCAGTCTTCAGCCAATTTGATTCACTTTATATGATATCAAGAAATAGCTGAGTGCACTGGATACAGCAAAGGCTATGCGCCCCAACAACATCCTGGCTGACATGCTGAAGACTTGTGCTCCAGAACTAGCCGCGCCTCTAGCCAAGCTGTTCCAGTACAGCTACAACATTGGCATCCACCTGACAATGTGGAAAACTGGCCAGGTAGGTCCTGTCCACAAAAAGCAGGACAAATCCAATCTGACCAATTATCGCCCCATCAGTCTACTCTCAATCATTAGCAAAGTGATGAAAGGTGTCATCGATAGATCGATAGTGCTATCAAGCGGCTCTTACCAATAACCTGCTCACCAATGCTCAGTTTGGGTTCTACCAGGACCACTCGCCTCCATACTTCATTACAACCTTGGTACAAACATGGACAAAAAAGGTGAATTCCAGAGGTGAGCTGCGAGTGACTACCCTTGACATCAAGGCAACATTTGACCGTGTGTGTGTCGTCAAAGAGTCCTCGTAAAACTGAAGTCAATGGGAATCGGGGGGAGAACTCTCCACTGGCTGAAGTCATACCTAGCACAAAGGAAAATGGTTGTGGTTGTCGGAGGCCAATCATCTCAGCCCCAGGGCATCACAGCAGGAGTTCCTCAGGGCAGTACCCTAGGCCCAACCATCTTCAGCTGTTTCATCAATGACTTTTCCGCCATCATAAGGTCAGATGTGGGGATGTTTGCTGATGATTGCACAGTGTTCAGTTCCACTCATTACAACGCAGAAAGTAAGGCAGTCCATGCCCACATGCAGCAAGACTTGGACGACATTCAGGCTTAGGCTGATAGGCAAGTAACATTCGTGCCACACAAGTGTTAGACAATGATTATCTCCAACACTGCCCCGTCACATTCAACGGCATTACCATTACCAAATCCCCCATCATCAACATCTTGGGGGTCACCATTGACCAGAAACTTAATGGGACCAGCCACAAAAATACTGTGGCTACAAGAGCAGGTCAGAGGCTGGGTATTCTGTGGCGAATGTCTCATCTCTTGACTCCCAAAAGCCTTTCCACAATCAGGAGTGTGATGGAATACTCTCCACTTGCCTGGATGAGTGCAGCTCCAACGACTCTCAAGAAGCTCAACACCATCCAGGACAAAGCAGCCCATTGATTGGCACCCCTCCAACACCTTAAACACTGCAGCAACTCGCCAAAGATTCTTCGACAGCATCTCCCAAACCCGTGACCTCTACCACCTAGAAGGGCAAGGGCAGCAAGTGCATGGGAACACCACCACCTCCAAGTTCTCCTACAAGTCACACAGAATCCTGACTTGGAAATTTATCGCCATTACTTCATCTTCGCTCGGTCAAAATCCTGGAACTCGCTGCCCAACAGCACGAAGTGAATACCTTCACCACAGGGACTGCAGTGGTTCAAGTAGGCAGCTCACCACCACCTTCTCAATGGCAATTAGGGATGAGCAATAAATGCTGGCTTTGCCAACGATGCACACATCCCAGGAACGAACAAAAAAATACCCTTCTCTGACAGTTCATGTCCCTGTCTACCCATCTAGCATGGCCATTCAGCTAGATCTTCCATAAGTCACTGAGTTTTCATCACACTGCATGCAAAGTCAACTACCAACACCTCTCACTCCTGGTAGCATCCTGGTAAATCTCTTTATCACCCACTCCCAGCTCTTGGGTCTGCTAAACTGGACAGATTATTCTTACTGCAGCCCAGCCATGATTTGTATAGGTTTAGCTTTCCCTCTTTGCCTATTAGCTCTCTTTCTGTTGATTTTTCTCCACGTGCTCATCTGACATCAAATTTGGATCTCATTTGGATCATAATTTCGTGCAAAAATACATTAATGGGCCATACATTGCTCTGGCATCGGCGCTGACTGTTATACTTGTCCTTGCACATTTAAGTTTTTTAAACGTTTGCATGACAAGTTGCCTAAAGTGCAAACCTATGACGTTGCAGTGAGGAAAACTGGGTAGTTGTGACCTCAGTGAACAGGTCAAGGAACTGTGTATATGTTCTCTTTAACCAATCAGATTATTGGCTTGTGGCATTAACTGTGCAAGGACTGAGAAGGACGTGCAAGTGAGAGTGGGTGAATTGAATATCAAATCAGATACAGAAAGAGAAAGAGGGAAAGACAGATTGAATTGAGACAGAAAAAGAGAAAGGAAAAATCAAAATAAATATTTAAAATGTTGCATTTTTAAAATCTCCAACAATTAAATGCTGAAAGAATGAGACTCCACATGTACTAGTTAATTTTCAGAACCTGAGAGATTGACTGGCAGTAAGTAACACTTATCACATCATTAAAACAATACTTCGACTGAAATGGGCAAGATTTAACTTTCTGTGATAAGTTTAGTTCGTATTTAGCGTGTAAATACAGCAACTTCACACTGTTCAAGCCATTTCAATCATGAGTTAGGCAGCGAGATGCCATTTTCATGAAGCTAATGGTGGAGCGCCACATCTTGGACAGCAACTTTTGGATTTCCGCATTTAATCGCGCATCTGCCCTCGCCTAAAGTTGCTGTAGCATTTGTTTATAAAATAATGGAGAGCACTATTCGTCGCGCCGTTATTTTGACAGCACATTATGGGCCAATATAAAAACAATTTGTACAGATTGTTACGTAAATGCATCATTTAATTTTGCACAAAAATAGATGATAATTACAATGAGTATGAAAGTATTCAAAATAGTAGAGAACATATTTTTTTATATATAAATTATGAGAGGGCAAACAAAATACAAACAATTAGAAGTTAACATTTATTTTTCATGTTAATTTATATGCTCAAGTTTTGATTTTAATATTTTGTCCATATTTATATAAATAATCTGTGGGCTATCTAAATACAAGTTGTTTGTTGTTGTTGAGATTATAAAAATACCTGCTGAACTTTCCAGAAATAATTTTTTAAGTCTCCTTCAACCTTTATTGGTCTTTGGACATTTTGTATTGCTGATTGGACATGTTTTTCTGTTCTAAAGTTGTTCACAGATTTTCTTACAAAAATTATACAGACCAGAATTTCATTGGAAACATGTTTTTGTTGATCTTCCCATTCATTTATACAGCAAAGCATCTGTTTTACATGAAGCCTCTTTCACACTAAGGCAAAACGTGCCATTATTTCTTGCAACGCCAGTTCTTTCATGTGATATAGGTGAATATATTTGTTCATTTTTTGCTCGCTTGTTAGAAACTAAAGATGCCTAAAAATGTATATGGTTATGTGAGTGACTCGAAAATATGCTGTTTAAACTCTGATGTTTGAAGTGCAGACGGAAAGTCTCTTCGGATCAGAGAAATGCTTAGAAATGCTAATGTATCGGTTTCCTACAGAGGGTATAATTCTTTGTACTCTACACAATCTCCCTGTTGCTAAGCGATTATCTGTTGTTTTTAAGTTGAGACTTGAACCTAATGTATTTTATGTATAATGCAAAGATAGGATTTGAAGTTAGCTTAACAGAACTGCTTGAGAGCTAATGGAAGGAAGTTCATAGGATTTAATGTAAATACAAGCAGCTTGTTACGTCGTAAAGAAGTTGATTGAGTTCACTCAGTCTCAGACCGAGAAAGCTCTGCTTTGGGCCTCAGAGTTCAAAGGGTAGAGGACTAGGCCTTGTATTGATTGACGTCATAAAGGAGGTAACACTCTGAAGCAAACAGGTTTCTGATTTGGCCTCATTAAAGGAGGATATGAACAAAAGAGATAAAACACGAATTTCAAAGGAAAGCATCTTCGTGAAAGTATGAACAATAGGACATTTGGCCAAAATCTTGAATCTAGGGGGTATGATTAAGAAGTTTGCAGATGATACTAAAATCAGCTGTGTGGTTGATAATGAAGAAGGAAGCTATAGACTGCAGGAAGATATCAATCAATTGGTCAGGTGGGCAGAAAAGTGACAAATGGAATTTAATCCGGAGAAGTGTTAGGTAATGCATTTGGGGAGGGCTAACAAGGAAAGGGAATATACATTAAATGGTAGGATACTGAGAAGTGTAGAGGAACAAAGGGACCTTGGAGTGCATGTCCACAATCCCTGAAGGTAGCAGGCCAGGTAGATAAGGTGGTTAAGAAGGCATACGGAATGCTTGCCTTTATTAGCCGCGGCATAGGATACATGAGCAGAGGTGGTTATGCATGAACTGTATAAAACACTAGTTAATCCACAGCTAGAGTACTGCATGCAGTTCTGGTCACCACATTACAGGAAGGATGTGATTGCACTGGAGAGGGTACAGAGGAGATTTATGAGGATGTTGCTGGTAGTGGAGAATCTTAGCTATGAGGACAGATTGGATAGGCTGGGTTTGTTTTCCTTGGAACAGAGGAGGCTGAGGGGAGACCTGAGGTGTATAAAATTATGAGGGGCCAAGATATAGTGGATAGAAAGGGCCTATTTCCCTTAGCAGAGGGGTCAACAACCGGGGGGCATAAATTTAAAGTAATTGGTCGACAATTTAGAGGGGAATTGAGGGGAAATTTTTTCACCCAGAGGATTGTGGGGGTCTGGAACTCACTGCCTGAAAGGGTGGTAGAGGCAGATACCCTCACCACATTTATAAAGTACTTGGATGTGCACTTGAAATGCTGTAACCTACAGGGCTATGGTCCTGGAGCTGGAAAGTGGGATTCAGCTGGATAGCCTCTTGTTGGCCAGCACGGACACGATGGGCTGAAATAGCTTCCTTCTGTGCTGTAAATTTCTATGATTCTATGAAATCATAAGACAGCTTTAGGGTGGGTTCTTGAAACAAGAATCGAGACAAATAACATTATATGGTATTGGATAGCAAGTTTTTTAGGGAAACCTCTATAGGTCAAAAGGTCTTGTCAATATACCATGTCAGGCCCGCCTCTAAAATGAGAGGTTATTCTCCAAACAGCGTGAGGGGAGAGTGAAACAGAAGTTGGGCTGGTCAAACACTCTTCAAGAGTGATCCCATGCTTTGCCGAGGGAAGCTCTAGACAAACAGAAAGCGAGAGCAAGCCAGAGAGCTGGTCACGTGCACCAGGCGTTTGTCCAATCGGGATTGGTATCAACCACTTGTTACGGACTTATGTTTTTGCTGCATAACTAATGTATTATATTTCGTCTTAAACTCTGATTAAACACAATATACCCACCAGATTGGTTTACAGTCGATCCTGATTATTAAAGTGACCAGAGATAGCCTTAAACTTTGCTATTTCTAACAGGCTGTCGTCTCTCCACATGACTGTTACTATGTCAATTTTTTTTTTCATTTTTGCTCCAAAATGTTTTATTAAGCATTAGCTGTAAAAACTGCCAGTTATTCTCATCTGTAGAATCAGATGAGTGTTTTAAAAATATTTGCAGTGGTGTAAATCTTCTTATTGCACTTTATTCTAGTTCACACAATTTCAAATTTAATTTTATAGTGTTTTAGATTGATCGACAATTATCTTAAGATAATTAAATATCACTGAATAGGATGCAATTCACATGAAGTGATTTTCTTTGTTGAAATGGAAATCTCTTTGTTAGAGTGAAACATCTAAGGATCCTTTTAAATGCCACATATGTAATTGTCTTAGGTGTTCACAAAAAATGTTTATTTTACACTTATTTGCCATCGTTCATCCTCATTATCTTATATCAACCCCAGTAAAATGGCATCTATTCCCAGGCCTCTGGCAGTAGCATTTATTAACTGGCTGCTAGAAATTACCCAAGATGATATAGTTTTAACTTCCCTCTGATTTCTCCTTTCCTATGATGAAACATCTTCCCTTCATTTAGCTGAAAAGCATCTTACAGAATACAGCAGTACAGCTGAGAAACAATGTTGATAGTTCAGACAATATTTTTTAGGCTTCACAGCCTGTGAACTCAACGACTACCTGGTTTGACAAGTCATGCAGGCAACTTAATCCCATTTTTATAGGCTCAATTGATGTCAATTCTGGAGTAAATCACATTATTTCTGGAACATTCTATTCTATTAATATTCCTTTAATATTCTAACATTTTCAAGTTTATTTTATTTCTGATATTATTACATGGAATTAAGTGAAAGTTTCATGGAATAATATCAGAAAATGCAGAAAAGTGAGAAGTGATACATTTTGGTAGGAAGAACAAGGTGTGGCAATATAAACTAAAGGGTACAATTCTAAAGGGGGTGCATGAACAGGGAGACCTGAAGGTATATGTGCACAAATCTTTGAAGGTGGCAAAGCAGGTTGAGAAAGCAGTTAAAAAAGCATAAGTGATCCTGGGCTTCATAGAGACATGGGGCCGGATTTTTGAGAGGTTTACGACCTGGTGTTGGCCGCGATTTGACCCTCCGCAGCAAAGATCCAGTCACAAAGCCTGGGCGGGATCCTTGGGTATCTGTTTGCGGCGGCACTTCCAAGTACCGCCGGGGAGAGGTGCGCTGACGTGCAACGACGCCGATTGTGTTTGCGATCGACTTTCAGCACTCTCCCGACCAGTACGCCGTGCCCAGAATAGTGACAAGTCAAACCTGTCGGTGCAGCCCTGCCGGCAGTGGTAAGTACGAAAACCTGCAAAAAAGGTAAGTTAATAGTTTAATTTTTAAATTTTTTTTTGCAGCTATTAGATAGTTAAGGGTCTTGTAAATGTTTTTGAAATGTTTTATGGAAGTTTTTTCCCCCTCCCAAGGCCTCTCTCGCAGCACGAACGACCCTGGACTAAAATTGCCGAAACTCACGCTTGTGCAACGCCTCTCTTACCGACGTAAAAGCCAAAAGTTCGGCCTAAAAATGGTAGCTCAGCGAAAACGGTAAGTATTGCTACTGTTTTCGCCGAAAAACCCCGAAAACCGAAAATCCGGCCCTTGGAGTACAAACGAAAGGAAGTTATGCTGAATCTGTATAAAACACTGGTTCAGCCTCAACTGGAGTCTTGTGTCCAATTCTGGGCATCTTACTTTAGGAGGGAGGTGAAGGCCTTTGAGAGGGTGCAGAAAAGATTTACAAGAATGGTTCCAGGGATGAAGGACTTCAGCTATGTGGATAGACTGGAGAAGCTGGGGTTGTTCTCCTGAGAGTAGAGAAGATTGAAAGGAGATTTGATAGAGGTGTTCAAAATCAGGAGTCGTCGAGACAGAGTAGATAGAGAGAAGCTATTCCCATTGGCGGAAGGGTCGAGAACCAGAGGACACAGATTTAGCTGATTGGCAGAAGAACCAAAGGCGACATGAGTAACAACGAGTCAGACAGATTTTTGAAAAATAAACTTACCATTCGCTTTTAGGGCTTCACTCAATAATGTTTTACATTACTGTTAACTTTTCTGTTCTTTTGATTGCTTTCTGTTAAATATTGGTCCACATTAACCATGATTAATTTTTGTATTGCTTGACAGCCCTATTTTCTACTTTATTTATTTAGCTCCGCCACATCCAACCTCTCAGCCCACTCAACTCAGCCTAGAGTCTTTCCATCTGACCACCTGGCTTGGAATGAAATCCCACAAAGCACCCAGCATCAAGTGGCAAGCGCTTTCCTTAACTGACAGCCTTCTTCATTTCTTTCATCATCTGTATTTCCTACATTTCCCACCACTAGAGGTTGAATGGCTGGGATACTCTCGTGACTAGGGCAGGGAACAGAGGATTCATTGTCAAATAAACAAAAATAATTTTATATTTTCAATTTGAAAACACAAACAGAAGATTAAGTGGTGTTTGTAAATGAAGGATTGAACATCAGAGCTCCTTTTTTGAAACCCAGTATTGGCCCTGAAATCCCGACCTCGCTGGGTCCATACGGAATACATACAGACCAGGTGAGGCCTCGCAAAAGCCGGTTTTCGGCGCACAATGCGCATGAGCCAAAAAACGGCTTTTCTGATCTGTCAAAATATCTCTTGACAAATCTTCCACATCCCCACAGGAAGGACATTAGCGCGGGCGAGATTGGGCTATTTGCCCATCTCTTGCCAACGAATATCCTTCAAACTCTTGTGCCTGGTAAAAGCAGGCACATAGCCTACTTTTACCAGCGTAAGAGTTTTAAAACATATAAAAATAAAAATTAAATACACATTTTTATGTTAAAAACCGTGTCCACTAAAGTAAGTTTATTTTAAGCCCTATTAAAACACTTTTTTAAAAAAAACAATTTTTTTTACTAGAACATTTAATGAACTTTAATTTCAATTAATATTAAATATGTGAGGTGTTTTGTTTTTATTTATTATGTTTGGGTGTTTTAGGATTTTTTTCTCATTGATAGTAATGAGAACGCGTAAAATCGGAGTTCCCATTACTAGCAATGAGAATACTGTACCGTGATTGGTTGTTCAGTCCCACGTGACTCCAGCTTCTCCGTCCAAATCTCCAAGACGTGGACGTGTTGCAAAGCGCGGGTAAAGAAGGCCTCCGACCGGAATCCAAGGCGCCAGGTATTTTCGCAAAAAATTTTTGGGTTGGAGGCGTTTGTCCGAAGGAAGCCTCCGACTCGAATTTTAGCCCCATTATCTCTGTAACTTCTGTTAAAAGCCTGAATTGCCAAACTGTTAATTGCAATTAATTGACAATCCCAATTTGTATACCTGCATCATGTTCTACCAGCTGCCATTTCTACTGAAATATATCAAGTATTTTGGAATGGGTGTAACTCTGATGAATCTGACTAATGCCCCAAGCTCCCATGCCAGAACAATATTTTTGCATGAAACAATCTTGCAATTCCAAACCCTAGATATCTAAATTTAATTTTATGATTCTAAATCAATTTTGTAATTGTTTTCACTGAATGAGGTTAATATCTAGCAGAACCCTTCAGTTATATTAAACTGCAAATGTCTGCTTTTCACTATGAGTTAGTTTATAGGTCCAATGTTCAAATTGGAACACAAGGTTTTCTAATCCCTTTGTTATTTCTCACAGAAAATGTTAAAAAAACCTATATTTACTTCTATTATTTTGACAATGTTTGCACTGAAAACCTATTATTAAGTCAAACGCATTATCTTCTATTTTACATTATTTTAGAAATTCATGAATAGCCTCTTCCAGTTGCAGTCAGCAAGTAGCTATGCATGAATTTTGAATGAAATCAGACACTTTTGCAGGATTGGTTAAAGTTAAGCACAAAATCACAATGCTGCATTCAGGCAGGATGTCAGCTGAGCACAGTCAAGTATTATACATCATCATTTCTGGAATCACAAAGCACTATAATGAATAAAGAGAACATATAATTTGAAGGAAATAGTATTTTGGTTACAGTATTACCAAGCAACCTGACGACAAAGTAATCTACTTCTGAAAGATACATCCCTTGGCTGCATTCAGCGTTGCTAAGTAACAATGCTGCCCAAAAGCAGTAACATGAAAGGCAACCAATGCTGTGCAATCAACAGTCAATCAAAGATATGACATAGCCATTATTTCAGACAGAGCGATTGAAAAATATAACCAGCAGAGCTCTGCAGCATTTGAAAGGAAGGGAATAAAGGTTCTGTCATTCAAATAGTAAAACAGCAGGCAACAATCAGCTATAAACAAAAAAAGCCTCACCCAGCCACTCCCACCAAAAAGAAGTTGAAGAATAATAAAACATCCAGTGATTGTAATGAACAAAATAGAAATAAATAGTATATTTCTCAGCAAATAATTGAGAGAGAGACTACTAGGCTCAATTTTCCCCAATTATCTGCGCCGTTTTATTTGCCGTGCACCTTTTTTTTTTGGAGTAAATTAAAATCTCCAAGTTTCCCCAAAGTTTCTGCGTTGGCGTAATTCACTTCGGTAGGATTTTTTTAGGCTACGATTTTTTTGCCTCATTGGGGGCGTAACCTGCCACCCGCTCCAACTCTGGCCATTTAAGCAAGTTTATCCAGCTCCGATTTACTCCAATTTTTCTTAGGGCGGCATATGTGACCACTCTGGAAAAACCTTCTAAACAGTTAATAAAATCGGCGCAGGTAAGAGAATCAGTGCAGCGGATGCAGTTCCACGGCCCGAACAGCAATAGCAGAGAGGGACAGAGAGGGAGAGAATGGAGGGGGAGGGTGGGGGGACGGGGGGGGGGGGGGGAGGAGAGGGAGGGGGGAGTGGAGAAGGGGGCGAGGGGGAGGCCTTTCAGCCAGGGTTAGGAGCGGCACCCAGCACCAGGAGGGGAGGGAGGCCTTTCGGCCAGGAGTAGCAGCGACACCAGGAGATCTTTCAGCCAGGGTTAGCAGCGGCACCCAGCACCAGGAGGAGGGAGCCCTTTCGGCCAGGGTTAGGAGCGGCACCGGCACTGGGAGGAGGGGGGAGGGAAGCCTTTAGGGCTGGGTTAGCAACGGCACACGGCGCCAGGAGGGGGTGGTGATAGACTTTTAGCATAAACTCTTTAATAATTTAGTGCTGGTAAGCTGCTGCAATGTGCAAGGTGCTTGAGCAGTTTGCTGTGAGCTGGCCAGAATGTGTTGTATGTTTCACTTTCCAACCTCAGCCCACAGTGTGTCCCTCGTTACCCTGGCAACCCGATCTTTTTGGCACAGATCTTAGGCTCTACCCCCAAAGCTAAAGAACAGGCTACGCAAACGGCAAAAACAACAATTCAAACGGGGAAAGCTGGATGATTTTTTTTGCCATAGTTGGGCCCAAAAAAAACCGGGTGTAACTCTTCAAGTTCACCAAAAAATGGCACTCGGGAAAACTGAGCCCATATAATGCTCCATTCACAAAACTACTAAGGAGGTATATGGACCAGTCTTAATGCAACCATATGGTTAAAACAGAGAATAGAACCTATCATTACTGAATAGCCAAATGACACACCACATCTTTCTTTTACTGTATTTTTTCACTCTTTTCTACATGCACTGTATCTTAACTACTTGGCATCATGAAACATAATGCTGTTGCGGTAAATGTTATATTTCAATGGCTACAATAAACTGCAGATAGTCCTGCAGTAGCCATACACTCCATGGTGGATTTCAGTGCTGCAAAACCATCATACAAAACTGAGCACATCATACAAAACTGTGCCCTCTGCCATGCAAGCCACCCTGTTTGGCATGTTCCCCAATTACTGTGCCAATGCATGATGCTCAGAAAGCATCCTGGTCTGTAAATGGTCCTATGAATGACAAAAGCCAGCTCACGAGAAAGCACATTCCTGTTTCTCCTTCGTCATCACCTTTGTTCCTGCTTTCTTGTGCTCTTTGTCTCACCAAGTACATGCGCAGCTATATAATTATCTAAATCCTCCAGATGGATGTATCAGAGTTAGCGGCTAGGAAGGATAAAGAAACTGACAGTGTGTGTTATGTCGTGCTGAGTGGTCCACTGTCACAGAGGCCAGATTCACCATCCTCTGATACACAGAGAGAAAGAGAAGAGACATTACAATGGTGTTCTTATGAAAATAATTCACAAGTTGCTTCTGACAGAAGGAGTGACATGGTAAGATGCTTCAATATATGACTTGCCTTAAAATAATAGTGTCTATCTGGTCATGATCACATTGCTGTTTGTAGGATTTTGCTGTCCAACTTAAAGTATTTTATTGGCTGTAAAAGCACTTGGGGTATCTTAGGTCATGAAAGTGCCTGTCTTAATGCAAACCCTTCTTTCTTGCTTTGTCACCAGAGAGTGAATAAGATGAGAAAAAAAGCAGGAAAAGATGATTAGCATAAATCCTGAGCTGGGACAAGTCTTCCTACTTCCCCTGCTCCAGCCTCCTCTATGACCTGTCCTCCACAACATTTTCATGGCTTGCTCCTCTTACAGGGATGGGCACGAGAGTTTGCGGTCCCCCTCCTGTCCTCATGTTAGCACCTGGACATTTCTCCTCATCATCATAATTGAATATAATTTGGGCCTTTTTTTTCAAGGACAAGGCAGGTCATAATAATTGGGAGAGTTCAGCCAAAGGTGACAGCCCAATTAACTTCAGACAAGTGCCCTGCGATGAGTTATCTCTGTACACTACGGAGGGACAGACTATCAACAAAATTGGAGATGGGGAAGTAAGAAGGCATTGAAGTTCATCAGGGGAAGGCAGCAGCAGCCAAGTTCATGGCACCATGGGTGGCTCTGCTGCACAGGAGGGCAGGAAATAGAGTGGGAGAGCTATTGTGTAGGGGATTCTATTGTAAGGGGAATAAATAGGCATTTCTGTGGCCACAATCGAGACTCCAGTATGTTGCCTCCCTGGTGCAAAGGTCAAGGATGTCTTGGAGCAGCTGCAGGGCATTCTGGAAGGGGAGGGTGAACAGCCAGTTGTCGTGGTGCATATAGGTATCAACGATATAGGTAAAAAATGGGATGAGGTCCTACAAGCTGAATTTAGGGAGCTAGGAGTTAAATTAAAAAGTAGGACCTCAAAGTTGGTAATCTCAGGATAGTCAGAGTAGGAATTGCAGGATAGCTCAGATGAATATGTGGCTTGAAGAGTGGTGCACGAGGGAAGGATTCAAATTTCTGGGACATTGGAACCGGTTCTGGGGGAGGTGGGACCAGTACAAACCATACGGTCTGCACCTGGGTAGGTCTGGAACCAATGTCCTAGGGGGAGTGTTTGCTAGTGCTGTTGGGGAGGGTTTAAACTAATATGGCAGGGGGATGGGAATCGATGCAGGGAGACAGAGGGAAGTAAAATGTGGGCAGAAGCAAAAGGTAGAAAGGAGATAAGATAAAGTGGAGGGCAGAGAAATCAAAGGCAAAAATCAAAAAGGGCCACATGACAACATAATTCTAAAAGGACAAAGAGTGTTAACAAAAAACAAGCCTGAAGGCTCTGTGTCTCAATGCGAGGAGCATTCATAATAAGGTGGATGAATTAACTGAGCAAATAGCTGTTAACGGATATGATGTAATTGGGATTACGGGGACATGGCTCCAGGGTGACCAAGGCTGGGAACTCAACATCCAGGGGTATTCAATATTCAGGAAGGATAGACAGAAAGGAAAAGGAGGTGGGGTAGCGTTGCTGGTTAAAGAGGAGATTTACACAATAGTAAAGAAGGACATTAGCTTGGATGATGTGGAATCTGTATGGGTAGATCTGCGGAACATCAAAGGGCAGAAAACACTAGTGGGAGTTGTGTACAGACCACCAAACAGTAGCAGTGAGGTTGGGGATGGCATCAAACAGAAAATTAGGGATGTGTGCAATAAAGGTATAGCAGTTACCATGGGTGACTGTAATCTACGTCTAGATTGGGCTAACCAAACTGATAGCAATACGGTGGAGGAGGATTGCCTGGAGTGTATAAGGGATGGTTTTCTAGACCAATATGTCAAGGAACCAACTAAAGAGCTGACCATCCTAGACTGGGTGTTGTGTAATGAGAGAGGATTAATTAGCAATCTTGTTCCACGAGGCCCCTTGGGGAAGAGTGACCATAATATGGTAGAATTCTTCATTAAGATGGAGAGTTAATTCAGAGACTAGGGTCCTGAACTTAAAATAAGGTAACTTCGATGGTATGAGATGAGAATTGGCTGGGATAGACTGGTGAATGATTCTTAAACGGTTGATGGTGGATAGGCAATGGCAGACATTTAAAGATCACATGGATGAACTTCAACAATTATACATCCCTCTCTGGCATAAAAATAAAATGGGGAAGGTGGCTCAACCGTGGCTAACAAGGGAAATCAGGGATAGTGTTAAATCCAAGGAAGAGGCATATAAATTGGCCAGAAAAAGCAGCAAACCTGAGGACTGGGAGAAATTTAGAATTCAGCAGAGGAGGACAAAGGGTTTAATTAGGAGGGGGGGAAATAGAGTATGAGAGGAAGCTTGCTGGGAACATAAAAACTGACTGCAAAAGCTTCTATAGATATGTGAAGAGAAAAAGATTAGTGAAGACAAATGTTAGTCCCTCGCAGTTAGAATCAGGTGTATTTATAATGGGGAACAAAGAAATGGCAGACCAATTGAACAAATACTTTGGTTCTGTCTTCACTAAGGAAGACACAAATAACCTTCCAGAAATAGGAGAGAACCGAGGGCCTAGCGAGAAGGAGGAACTGAAAGAAATCCTTATTAGTCAGGAAATTGTGTTAGGGAAATTGATCGGACAGAATGCCGATAAATCCCCAGGGCCTGAGCGTCTGCATCCCACAGTACTTAAGGACGTGTCCCTAGAAATAGTGGATGCATTGGTGATCATTTTCCAACATTCTGTCAACTCTGGATCAGTTCCTATGGATTGGAGGGTAGCTAATGTAACCCCACTTTTGAAAAAAGGAGGGAAAGAGAAAACAGGGACTTTTCGACCAGTTAGCCTGACATCGGTAGTGGGGAAAATGTTGGAATCAATTAATAAAGATGTAATAGTAGCGCATTTGGAAAGCTGTGACAGGATCGGTCCAAGTCAGCATGGATTTATGAAAGGGAAATCATCTTTGACAAATCTTCCAGAATTTTTTGAGGATGTAACTTGTAGAGTGCACAAGGGAGAACCAGTGGATGTGGTGTATTTCGACTTTCAAAAGGCTTTTGACAAGGTCCCACAGAAGAGATTAGTGTGCAAAATTAAAGCACATGGTATTGGAGGTAATGTATTGACGTGGCTAGAGAACTGGTTGCCAGACAGAAAGCAAAGAGTAGGAATAAATGGGTCCTTTTTTAGAATGGCAGGCAGTGAGGTACCACAAGGTTCAGTGCTGGGACCCCAGCTATTTACAATATACATTAATGATTTAGACGAAGGAATTTAATGTAATATCTCCAAGTTTGCAGATGATACTAAGCTGGGTGGCAGTGTGAGCTGTGAAGAGGATGCTTAGAGGCTGCAGGGTGACTTGGACAGATTAGGTGAGTGGGCAAATGCATGGGACATGTAGTATAATGTAGGTTATCCATTTTGATGTCAAAAACAGGAAGGCAGAATATTATCTGAATCTTGACAGATTAGGAAAAGGGGAGGTGCAACGAGACCTGAGTGTCATGGTACATCAGTCATTCAAAGTTGGCATGCAGGGACAGCAGGCGGTGAAGGCGGCAAATGGTATGTTGGCCTTCATAATGAGGGGATTTGAGTATAGGAGCAGGGAGGTCTTACTGCAGTTGTACAGGGCCTTGGTGAGGCTACACCTTGAATAGTGTGTTCAGTTTTGGTCTCCTGATCTGAGGAAGGACATTCTTGCTATTGAGCGAATGCAGCAAAGTTTCACCAGATTGATTCCCGGGATGGTAGAACTGACATATGAAGAAAGACTGGATCGACTAGGCTTATATTCACTGGAATTTAGAAGAATGAGAGGGGATCTCATAGAAACATATAAAATTCTGACGGGATTAGACAGGTCAGATGCAGGAAGAATGTTCCCGATGTTGGGGAAGTCCAGAACCAGGGTCACAGTCTAAGGATAAGGGGTAAGCCATTTAGGACCGAGATGAGGAGAAACTTCTTCACTCAGAGAGTTATGAATCTGTGGAATTCTCTACCACAGAAAGTTGTTGAGACCAGTTCGTTAGATATATTCAAAAGGGAGTTAGATGTGGCCCTTACAGCTGAAGGGATCAAGAGGTATGGAGAGAAAGCAGGAATGGGGTACTGAAGTTGCAAAAATGATCATCCATGATCATATTGAATGGTGGTGCAGGCTCGAAGGGCCGAATGGTCTACTCCTGCACCTATTTTCTATGTTTCTATGTAACAGCCTTGGCTCAATGATAGCACTCTCGCATCAGACTCAAATGGTTGTGGATTCAAATCTTACTCCAGAGACTTGAGCACAAAATCTAGGCTGACACTCGAGTGCAGTACTTAGGGAATGCTGCACTGTCAGAGGTGTCACCTTTCGGATGAGATGTTAAACCGCGGCCCCATTTGCCCCCTCAGATGGCCATTAAAAAATCCCATGGCACTATTTCAAACAAGAGCAGGTAAGTTCTTCCGATGTCCTGGCCAATAGTAATTCCTCAACCAAAATCACTTTGTCAGGAAAGTTTTGTAACTTGAAGCAGACAACCACAATGTTTGAGACTCTCGTCAGGCTGTACTGCAGGATGCCTTCAGATCAATCCAGGCACTCGATGTGCCCCTTCAGTGTGCTTATGGTGCAAATGATTGTGATGTGTGTGTGAACTTTTGTTACAGCGCTGCTCAGTTGAGATTCTGGCAAAGCACATCAGTGAGATTGGCTAAGGCTGTGAAGCATAGTCTTCATCTCCAAGGAACCACATAAAGAGACATTATTATGGTGCATAGAGTGTAGACACTGTGACCAGTCTCAAAATAAAGGTGTTGTGGCAGCTGCCTGGGAAGCAAGTGTTCACTTGTATGATGAAGGGGTATCCTCTCCTGTTGAAGTACATTTGATCATTGATGAGGGAAGTACATATGATCATTATGGGTGCCAAGTATGACCCTGGGGATTTCTTTCATTTGATAAAACTGCAATGCTCCAACAATTTGGCACTGGTCGTCTCGGTGAAAGCTGCTAAAATTGCTAGCTCTAAAAAAACAATCTGTGACTTGCTTTGTTCATCTGTGCATAGCTGTTTATGCTATAGATGTCTCAAATGTAATGTACCTGTTTAAAAAAAGGAGGCAGACAAATACCAGGAAACTATAGACCAGTTAGTCTAACATCTGTCATTGCGAAAATGCTGGAGTATATTATTGAGGAAGTAGTAATGGGACATTTGGAAAAGCATGATTCAATCAGGCAGAGTCAGCATGGTTTTCTGAAAGGGAAATCATGTTTGACAAATTTGCTGGAGTTCTTGGAGTAAGTAACGAGCAGGGTGGTTAAGGAGGAACCAATGGATGTGGTGTATTTGGATTTCCAGAAGGCATTCAATAAGGTGCCACATAAGAGGTTACTGCACAAGATAAAAGCTCACGGGGTTGGGGGTAATATATTAGCATGAATAGAGGATTGGCTAACTAACAAAAAACAGAGAATCGGGATAAATGGGTCATGTTCCGGTTGGCAAACAGTGACTAGTGGGGTGCCGCAGGGATCAGTGCTGGGTCCTCAACTATTTACAATCTATATTAATGACGTGGATGAAGGGACTGAGTGTAATGTAGCCAAATTTGATGATGACACAAAGATGGGTGGGAAAGTAAATTGTGAGGAGGACACAAAAAATCTGCAAAGGGAAGGCTAAGTGAGTGGGCAAAAATTTGGCAGATGGTGTATAATGTGGGAAAATGTGAGGTTATCCACTTTAGCAGTAAAAATAGAAAAGCAAATTATAATTTAAATGGAGAAAAATTGCAAAGTGCTGCAGTACAGAGGGACTTGCAGGTGCTTATGCATGAAACACAAAAAAGTTAGTATGCAGGTACAGCAAGTAATTAGGAAGGCAAATAGAATGTTGGCCTTTATTGCAAGGGGGATAGAGTATAAAAGCATACTAGTCATGCTACAACTGTACAGGTATTGGTGAGGCCATACCTGGAGTACTGCATACAGTTTTGATCTCCGTATTTAAGAAAGGATATACTTGCATTGGAGGCTGTTCAGAGAAGGTTCACTAGGTTGATTCCGGAGACGAGGGGGTTGACTTATGAAGATAGGTTGAGTAGGTTGGGCCTCTCCTCATTGGAGTTCAGAAGAATGAGATGATCTTATTGAAACTTATAAGATAATGAGGGGGCTCGACAAGGTGGATGCAGAGAGGATATTTCCACTCATAGGGGAAACTAAAACTCGGGGACAAGGTCTCAGAATAAGGATCCGCCCATTTAAAACTGAGATAAGGAATTTCTTCTCTCGGAGGGTTGTAAATCTATGGAATTCTCTGCCCCAGAGAGCTGTGGAGGCTGGGTCATTGAATATATTTAAGGTGGAGATAGACAGATTTTTGAGCGATAAGGGAATAAAGGGTTATGGGGAGCGGGCAGGGGAGTGGAGCTGAGTCCATGATCAGATCAGCCATGATCTTATTGAATGGCGCAGCAGGCTCGAAGGGCCAAATGCTCCTACTCCTTATGTTCTTATGTCTCCAATGGCAATCTAGAATGACCTTGTGATGTATAGTTTAACAGTGATACATATAATGGAGGTGGGCTAAAGGGCTGATTGGAGAATTTGGCATAACTCTGACAGTGTCTTTTGTACAGTGTAGATTCTGCTGGTCTATAGGCATATAAATAGTAAACAGGTCATAAGAGTAGGGGTGGGTCTGATTCAGGACCAAAATGGAGACCTATGTGTGGAGACAGAGCGCATGGCTAAGGTATTAAATGAGTACTTTGCATCTGTCGTTACCAAGGAAGAAGATGCTGCCAAAGTCATAGTGAAAGAGGAGATAGTTGAGATACTGGATGAGATAAAATTGATAAGGAGGAGGTACTAGAAAGGTTGGTTGTACTTCAAATAGATAAGTCACCAGGACCAGATAGGATGCATTCGAAGGATGCTGAGGGAGGTAAAGGTGGAAATTACAGAGGTACTGGCAATAATCTTCCAATTCTCCTTAGATACGGGGATAGTGCCAGAGCACTGGAGAATTGCAAGTTTTACAACCTTGTTCAAAAAAGCGTGTGAGGATAAACCCAACAACTACAGGCAAGTCAGTTTAACCTTGGCAGTGGGGAAGCTTTTAGAAACAGTAATCAAGGACAAAATTAGCAGTCACTTGGATAGGTATGGTTTAATTAAGGAAAGCTAGCATGGATTTGTTAAAGGCAAATCATGTTTAACTAACTTGAATGAGTTTTCTGATGAGGTAACAGTGAGGGTTGATGAAGGCAAAGTGGTTGATGTGATGTACATGGACTTCCAAAAGGCATTAGATAAATTGCCACATAATAGGCTTGCCAGCAAAGTTGAAGCCTATAAAATAAAAGGAACAGTGGCTGCCTGGATACGAAATTAGCAAGTGACAGAAAACAGATGGTAGTGGTGAACGGTTGTTTATCGGACTGGAGGAAGGTACTCAGGGGTCGGTACTAGGATCACTGCTTTTCTTGATATGTATTAATGACTTTGACTTGGGTGTACTGGGCACAATTTCAAAATCTGCAGATGACACAACATTTGTAAGTATGGTGAACATTGAGGAGGATAGAGATAAACTTCAAGAAGACACAAGGTAGAATGGGCAGACACATCGCAGGTGAAATTTAACGCAGAAAGGTGTGAAGTGATACATTCTGGAAGGAAGAACAAGGAAAGGCAATATAAATGATGTCAGTTCATTGGATATATTCAAGAGGGAGTTAGATATGGCCTTTACGGCGAAAGAGATCAAGGGATATGGCGAGAAAGCAGGAAAGGGGTACTGAGGGAATGATCAGCCATGAACTTATTGAATGGCGGTGCAGGCTCGAAGGGCCGAATTGCCTACTCCTGCACCTATTTTCTATGATTCTATGTTTCTAAACTAAAGTGTATAATTCTAAAGGGGTTGCATGAACAAAGAGACCTGGGGGAATATGTACACAAATTGATGAAGGTGGCAAGGTAGGTTGAGAAAGCGGTTAAAAAAGCATGTGGGATCCTGGGCTTCCTGAATAGAAGCATAGAGTACAAAAGTAAGGAAGTTATGATGAACCTTTATAAAGCACTGGTTCGGCCTCAACTGGAGTATCATGTCCAATTCTGGGCACCTTTGAGCAGAGAAGGTTGAGAGGAGATTTGATCGAGGTGTTCAATATCATGAGCAGTCCAGAGTAGATAGAAAGAAACTGTTCCCATTGGCAGAAGGGTCAAGAACCAGAGGACATAGATTTAAGTTGATTGGCAGAAGAATCAAAGGCGAATTGAGGAAAGACATTTTTACGCAACAAGTGGTTAGGATTTGGAATTCACTGCCTGAAAGGGTGGTGGGGCAGATTCAATTGTGGCTTTCAAAAGGGAATTGGTTTAGTACCTGAAGGAAAATAATTTGCAGGCCTTCGGGGAAAGAACGGGGCAGTGGGACTAGCTAAAGTGCTCTTGCAGAGAGCCAGCACAGACTCAACGGGTCAAATGGCCGCCTTCTGTGCTATAACCAGTCTATGATTCTTTGATTCTAAATAAGAGACAGTGGGTATACTTTCCTGTTGGAGGGTAGCTAATGTAACCCCACTTTTGAAAAAAGGAGGGAGAGAGAAAACAGGGAATTATAGAACGGTTAGCCTGACATCGGTAGTGGGGAAAATGTTGGAATCAATTATTAAAGATGAAATCGCAGCGCATTTGGAAAGCAGTGACAGGATCGGTCCTAGTCAGCATGGATTTATTAAAGGGAAATCATCCTTGACAAATCTTCTAGAATTTTTTGAGGATGTAACTTGTAGAGTGGACAAGGGAGAACCAGTGGATGTGGTGTATTTGGACTTTCAAAAGGCTTTTGACAAGGTCCCACACAAGAGATTGGTGTGCAAAATTAAAGCACATGGTATTGGGGGTAATGTATTGAAGTGGATAGAGAACTGGTTGGCAGACAGAAAGCAAAGAGTAGGAATAAACGGGTCCTTTTCAGAATGGAAGGCAGTGAATAGTGGGGTACTGCAAGGTTTAGTGCTGGGACCCCCAGCTATTTACAATATACATTAATGATTTAGACGAAGGAATTTAATGTAATATCTCCAAGTTTGTAGATGACACTAAGCTGGATGGCAGTGTGAGCTGTGAGGAGGATGCTAGGAGGCTGCAAGGTGACTTGGACAGGTTAGATGAGTGGGCAAATGCATGGCAGATGCAGTATAATGTAGATAAATGTGAGGTGATCCACTTTGGTGGCAAAAACAGGAAAGCAGAATATTATCTGAATGGTGACAGATTAGGAAAAGGGGAGGTGCAATGAGACATGGGTGTCATGGTACATCAGTCATTGAAAGTTGGCATGCAGGTACAGCAGGCAGTGAAGAAGGCAAATGGCATGTTGGCCTTCATAGGGAGAGGATTTGAGTACAGGAGCAGGGAGGTCTTACTGCAATTGTACAGGGCCTTGGTGAGGCCACACCTTGAATATTGTGTACAGTTTTGTTCTCCCAATTTGAGGAAGGACATTTTTGCTATTGAGGGAGTGCAGTGAAGGTTCACCAGACTGATTCCCGGGATGGTAGAACTGACATATGAAGAAAGATTGGATCGACTAGGCTTATATTCACTGGAATTTACAAGAATGAGAGGGGATCTCATTGAAACATATAAAATTCTGATGGGACTGGACAGGTTAGATGCAGGAAGAATGTTCCCGATGTTGGGGAAGTCCAGAACCAGGGGTCACAGTCTAAGGATAAGGGGTAAGCCATTTAGGACCGAGATGGGGAAAAACTTCTTCATTCAGAGAATTATGAACCTGTGAAATTCTCTACCACAGAATGTTGTTGAGGCCAGTTTGTTAGATATATTCAAAAGGGAGTTAGATGTGGCCCTTATGGCTAAAGGGATCAAGAGGTATGGCGAGAAAGCAGAAATGGGGTATTGAAATTGCATGATCAGCCATGATCATATTGAATGGTGGTGCAGGCTCGAAGGGCCGAATGGCCTCCTCCTGCACCTATTTTCTATATACTGCTTGGTCAAATGCAGGTAGGAGCACCTCTGCCTGGTTTACTGTGGCAGGGAAATGCTCCTTCTCATTTTCATAAGAAGCTAAGGTAGTGGAGTATCTCCAATGAGAAATTTACTGTGCATTGTCTGAAGAGGTAAATAGCAGTTCCTCAGCAAATGGCAAAAAGGAGGATGGGAAAGTAAGTGGCAATAGTAAAAACAAAAACCACAATAGTAAAGTTTTAACATGAAGAATAACTGAATGAGCTTATTCTTTAACCTTATTTCCACCTTTGGGAGAGTGCCTAGCAACCCAACATTGGGGTGGGTTCACCATCCACTGGAAATTATGGCAGAAAATCAGGCGGGTGCTAAAGTGGGTGGATGTCTGGTGTAATGGATCCCCACTCCACTTTCCACTCCAGCCCACTTATTTGCAGGAGTGCTGTGTGAAATCCAGGCTTAGACATCCTCGTATCCAACATAAAAATCGGCATTTGCAATTTAGCTGGATTGAGTGGTGGACCATCTGAGTGGTCAAAATAAAATCATATGGGCATCATTAAGTTTGCTTCATGTGCTAAATTAGAAAACTGCAAAACCAAGCCAAACCACTTAAGTACACCACCGAATTCCACTTCCAGAAACTCCTCTCTCCGCACCACCATAATACTGCACTTACTGGTGCATGTACTGGCACCATCAGCGTAGTATGCGAGGAAGGATCAAGCAGTAATAGTGGCTGGTTGCACTCCTGGGAAGGGAAGTGATAACCTCTGTGCATGCTTGCTCAAAGATATATATGGAATGAACCTGAGAGTCCTCCTGTACTGATGATGACTGTTCTATTGATTAAGAGCTAACAGCATAATCAAGAAGTTGTCCAAGTTAATAAGAATTGAGTTTTTTTGCCACAGCTGCAGGGAGTCTCTGCAAAGCAAAGTCAGTTCAAGGATCCTCAAATATACTTTCAGCTTTGTCGAGTACTGGTAACTACTAACATATTGGCTTGGGTGATATTTAGGCGTCCCTGGTGGCCGCCTTATACAGGTGTTCTGCCCCTTGCTTGTGCTAATGAGGGTCTAATGTCTGTTTTAGGAGCCCTCACTGAAATTGGGCAGAAACTGGGCAAAGTATATGCCGGGCATGATCCACTCAGTTTACCCGGCTCATTTTTCAGCTCAACCCATGGGGCTTAAAGGCACTGCTAGAGGCTGCTAACATAAAGTTAACTTTTTTTCTTTGCAATTTATGTTATTGTGGAGCCAGGAAGAGTATAGAGCTACCGTGGGCCGCTACATTAAGTTTTCATAGTGGTATTCCATGACATAATTACATGATCTAGAACAGGGTAGTTACTATTTTGATCAATGAGAATGGTTAAAAGATGATAATGTATTATATTGTATTACAAAAGAGAAGCATAGCATGAGAATACCACAAGAGGCTGTTCTCAAGAACTAAATATAATCATAATTTCATAATACTTCTCAGAAATTTGAATGACAGCCCATTCATCTTAATGCATTTACTCACATCCTAAAATAGATAGCTTGTTCTTCAGTTACAGGAACAAGAATTACATACGAACAATGACGGTAAAGACCATCGAGTCCATCGAGCCTGGCCCACACATACAATTGCGATACCTTGTGTGTCAGGGCACTCCACCCCACATGAAACCATGTGATTATCTCCCCATCCCAATGCTATGCCAATGAAAATGAACATTTACTGAATTTGTTAATTAATCTTTTTACAGTAATGAATTGATCTCCCGTGGCGATGCTCATGGTGACTCAGTGGATGGATTGTTTCATAACAAAAGATGTGTTATCAACAAAGTGTAATAGGGCGGAACGTTACACGAACCAGATTGGAGATGAGGCATCAAGACTAGAAAGAGGTGACTGAAGAAAACTTTTGGTGGCATAGTGATCAGGACCAAGATTGGGAAGATGTGGGGTCAAAGATGAGTGGACAACATCTTAGAGATGAGCAGAGTCATTATACACCAGTTGCCAATTTTTTGCTCACTGACATAGCATATCTATATCCCTTTGCAGATTCTTTGTGTCCTCCTCACAATTTACTTTCCCACCTATCTTTGTATCATCAGCAAATTTGGGTACATTATACTCAGTCCTGTCATCCAAGTCATTAATATAGATTCTAAATACTTGAGACCCCAGCACTGATCTCTGTGGCAACCCACTAGTTACAGGTTGCCAACCTGAAAATGACCCATTTATCCCGACTTTCTGTTTTCTGTTAGTTAGCCAATCCTCTATCCATGCTAATATATTACCCCCAACCCCGTGAGCTCTTATCTTGTGCAGTAACCTTTATGTAGAACCATATCAAATGCTTTTGGAAATCTAAATACACATCGACTGATTCCCCTTCATCCACCCTGCTCATTACATCCTCAAAGAACTCCAGAAAATTTGTCAAACATGATTTCCCTTTCATGAAACCATGCTGACTGTGCTTTACTGTATTATGATTTTCTAAATGCCCTGTTACTACTTCCTTAATCTTGGACTCCAGCATTTTCCCAATGACAGATGTTCGGCTAACTGGACTATAGTTCCTGCTTTCTTTCTCCTTCCTTTCTTAAATAAGGGCGTTACGTTTGCGGTTTTCCAATCTGCTGGGCCCTCCCCAGAATCCAGGGAATTTTGGTAGGTTACAACCAATGCATACACTATCTTTGCAGCCACTTCTTTTAAGACCCTACGATGCAGGCCATCAGGTGCAGGGGACTTGTCCACTTTTAGTCCCATTAGTTTGCCTAGTACTTTTTCCCTAGTGATAGTGATTGTTTTAAGTTCACTCCACCCCCACAATAGCCCCTTGATTATCAATTTTTGGGATGCTTTTAGTGTCTTCTACCATGAAGACCAATAAAATTATTTGTTCAAATTCTCTGACATTTCCCTGTTTCCCATTATTAATTCCCCAGTCTCATCCTCTAAGGGATCAATATTTACTTAAGCTATTTTCTTCCTTTTTATATATCTGTAGAAACTTATACTGTATGTTTTTATATTTCTTGCTAGTTTACTCTCATTAACTATCTGCTCTCTATCATTTTTTCAGTCATCCTTTGCTGGTTTCTAAAAATTGCCAATCCTCTGGCCTTCCACTATTCTTCGCAATGCCTTTGTATGCCTTTGTTTTCAATATGATACCATCCTTTACTTCCTTAGTTCGCCACTGATGGTCCATCCTTCTCAGAGCATTTCTTTCTCATATATCTTTGCTGAGAGTTATGAAATATCTCCTTCAATGTTTGACACTGGTTATCTACCGTCTTACCCTTTAATTTATTTTCCCATTCCACTTTAGCCAACTCTGCTTTCATACCTTTGTAATTCCCTTTATATATGTTCAGGACACTAGTTTGAGACCTAGCTTTTGCATTCTCTAACTAAATTTGAAATTCTACCATGTTATGATCACTCTTCCCAAGAGGATACTTGCCTCATGGTTGGTATGAAGTAGAATACTTACAATTTTAACTATTAACAAAACATAGGTGATAATAATCACAGCCTCTCTGATTGCCTTAGAAACTTTCAAAATTCAATTTATTTGTTTTAATTTTTGAAAAATCAAATCGGGATGATGAAAGTTACTTGGGTTGATTCTTGGCTTCTCCGCCGGGGGAACGGATCGCCCACCCATTATAGAACCCCACCAATTTACATTTCATTAATTGCAATGCAAGGAAAATTGTGCAGGTTCTGCAACAGGTGGGCAATCTGATCCGCCAGATTATCACCCAGGCCGTAAAAATGACAATTTCCCTGTCTCTGTGCATTTCTCACTCAGCTCGATGAATTGTTTTAAGTAAGTAAAAATGAATTGCATTTATTTGAAATTTTAGTTGAAATCTTATTCAAGTTAATCATCCAATTTGTATTCAAATCATTTTCAAAAACATACATAGAAATAATTTTACACACAGAGTAAATGTGACTCTCTCACCCAGAACAATAAATATCATGTTGAACCTAAACAAAAATGGCAAATTAATTATTTTCAAAAAAGAATTTGCATGATTTCATTGATTCACATTCTCCTTTCATTTATTGGTCGGTTATCCTGACTAGAAATTCAGGAATGATTGCTTCCAACTACTTTCATTATTCTTGTTTCAAACCTCTGGAGTTCTAATTTACTGCTGTTTTACTTTGAACCAAATCAACAAAATGTGACAGTAGGACTGCAACAGCAAAAGTGTGACAAGAGATGTGATCAACAGAGAGCATGCTACACACAATACTATTACGATATTATAGCTTTATAAATCTGCTTGTCCTCTATTTTATAGCTGAAAGCACATATTAGAAATATTGAAAAGGAACCTCCGATGTAAGTGGATTGGGAGACTGAAGATAAAGACCATGATTACAATGCTCCATCAGCACTTGTATTGCTTCAGTGACCCGATCAACGAACTGTCCTAATTTGCACAAATTCAAAATTTCTAATTAAAGCAATTGTGTGAGAAGCATTATGAAACCACATGAAGATACATTATGCTGTGATTCTGCTATTTATATAATCATTTTCGCTGCAATAAATTTTACCTATCTGCTGTCAGCATTGGTAGCTGATACATTAATCTTATGTTGCTGCTCTCTTACAGCAGTTACCAGGTTTGCTCATGATACCAATCTGCAGGTCAAACAGCCACTAACTGCTTCACAGATTCAAGTGTGTCAGACCTGCTCATTATGTACATTATTGCAGTACTATCTTTCCTGTTCCCAAATGTCAAGTAGTTATACCCCCAAAAGTTTCTCATGGTATCCTCATCAATCAAATCTTTTTTGCCCTATATAATTATTTGGTAAAATCTGGTTGTTTACATGATGGATGGAAATATACACAAATATGAGACATAGAAAAATCTTTTTATTTCCCTCTTTATTAATCATTTTTTCTCTTTTTTGCTTTCCCAATAAACCATTAAACTGAAGAGGCAGACTGATAACCTGCTCCAAACCTTGTAATAAATCATCCTGAGCCATGCTTGGCACAAATACATTGGGGGTGAAAATTTGGAGTGTAATATTAGCTTTCAGATACTGAACACATTGATATGAAATTCCTTTGTCCACTATTTTAAAGGAAACAATGATATCTCACAGCATGACTTTACCCCAGCACTGCAAGAGTGATCTTAAGTAAGATCCAGAATCTTGTCTAAATCTGGGATTCATTACACTTTCTTCAGAAATAACAAATACAAAAAAAATGTCCATCGAATAACACTCATGATACTGCCTCTTTGCCATTCTCACTTCTCCCACCCCATTTTTTGGATTTCAACATACACTATTTGCAGCTATTAATTAATTAATATTCCTGACTGGACTTTTAAAACAGCTGAAAATATATTTATTTTCTGTTTACAGAAATTCAAAAAGCAAATTTTATTCAGTATGCACTGTGGGAATAGTATGTTTGTTATTCCTCTATGATATTGGGTCCTATCCTGTTTATTTTGTTTGCCACGGCACACTTATTTCAATAATATATGGCCAACTGCTGCTGGCACAAACTAGAATTCCTCACAGAAAATTGCAATCATATACAGATATAAAACAACAGCAGAGAATGATTTCTAGGTTGTGATGTAATCCAGGGTTTAGATGCCAATATGAATGTGATTTGATTACAATCTTGTAATTCAGTATTCAATAAATATTAATCTCACATAAGCAAAATGCACAAATTGAAAGAAGTAGAACACACAGTTCATTCTATTTTTGAGGAAAACCTTTGTAAGATCTCGATAAGTTGGTGAGATCTCCAGCAAACGTAGAAGAAATTGAATTCCTCTGTTTCTCCTGTTGTACACTATCTTATTCAAAAAACACTATATAGGATTAAAGATTAGCACAGAATTCTGAAGTAAGATTGACTTTATGGATTCTAACGATAGATGAATTATACATTGGCCGACTAATTCTATGATATTGTACCTATTTTTCAGAAGCTTCTAATATAGCGAGAAGTAAATGCACGCTCAATACAAGCCTGAAGTGTGCCGCCTGCCATATTAGCATTGGCAAAAAAATAAGGGGTTGAAATTGCCCCTTTTTGCGACGCCCAGTTAGCGTCTCCAGGGGGTGCAAACAGGGCACAAAACACTTTTCACGGGAGTTTGCGGAAGAGCTCCACTTTCCGGCGCGACGGAGATTAACCTACGCCCCGCCAGCCTGCCGCGAGTGGTGTCAGAGCCAGCCTCACGGGTCGCGAACCGAACTGACATCCGCTCGCGGGGCGGAAGTTAAAGGGGAGGTCAGGAGCGCCCCACGCTGCCATCTTGGCGATTTTGCCGACTTATCGGTCGGGCCGACTACTTCTCTCCTTGAGTGGTCCGGGCCGCCATCGTGCAAGCCGGCACCCCGGTTTTGGGTGCCGGGCTGTGGCCTCAGCACCACGCCATCCTGGAGACTGAGTGGAGGCCATCAGAGGCCCGGCAGAGTGCGCAGCGGCCGTCCCCTTTAAGCGAAGGGGAGGGCTATTGAACCACATCAGTGCCATACGGAGTATCCGCGTAGCGCTGCCGATCACGCCCCAGCTTAGCCCCGGAACCCATACCTAGAGGAAGTAGAGCACGCGAGATTGCACTCCACTTCGTCTGAGAGGCGGTAACCGCATTTTTCCAGCCAGGGAGGGATATCTATCCCGGGCACAGGAAGTCCCACCCTGAGCTAGTTATCGCCCCCAATTGGGGTGCTGGGGAATTTCTCCCCCTTGGTATCCAGGGCCCATGCCTGAAACAGGCGTTAGTGCTTTTGCATATGAAAACAAGGGGCCTAATGTCTGCTTGAGGCTCTCTGTGCAAAACTGGTTTGCCCTGAACACAGCCGCCCAGAAACCAGCTCTGCACGTGGCCTAATCAGCGGTCCTTAAAAGGGACCACTGCAGACCACCACCAAAAAGGTAAGGTTGTTAAAAATGCTTGCCATAATGTGGAGCTGTAATGTACAGAGGTATTCCTCCTAGGATATTAAAATTACTGCTTGCCCCCTGTTGATTGAACCCCTGTCCTGATATCCCAATTGCTTCCTGTCCCCATCAATCCCCATCCTTATGTCTTGATTCCCTCCTTCTTGATCGACCCCGTTGTCCCATCACCCCCATTCCGATGAACCTCCTCTGATCATTCTTCAGCAATCAACAATTATACTTGCACCACAGATTTCTGAAATTGTCAGACTGCTTGTCCGAGTTCTGGATGAGTAGAAATTTTTTCCAATTGAATATTGGGAAGAACGAAGCCATTTTTTCAGTCACCGCCACAAACTCCATTCACCAGCCACTGACTCAATCTCTCTTCCCAAATTCCGCCTGAGGTTGAACCAGTATTTGCAATCTTAGTGTCATATTTGACCCTGAAATTAGCTTTCGACCACTTATCTGCAGCATAACTAAGACACCTATTTCGAGCTCTGTAACATCGCCCGTCTCCGCCCTTGCCTTAGTTCATCCGCTGCTGAAGCCCTCATCCATTCCTTTGTTGCCTCTAGACTTGATTATTCCAACACATTCCTGGCTGGTCTCCCACATGCTACCCTATGTAAACTAGAGATGATCCAAAATTCGGCTGCCCATGTCGTAACTCGCACCAAGTCCCGTTCACCTATCACCCCTGTGCTCGCTGACCTACATTGGCTTCCGGTAAAGCAACGACTTGTTTTCAAAATTCTCATCCGTGTTTTCAAATCCCTCTATGGCCTTGCCCCTCCCTATCTCTGTAATCTCGGGAGCGAGGTTGGCACGGGGTGTAACCACTGGCAGCTTCGCAGGTCGCACAGATGTCGTAGCTGGGACGCCCCAGCGAACATTAAAGGGGAGGACCTTGCGCTGCGGCCAGCATCTTTTTTTTGTCAGCTGACTTTGCAGCCCCACAACCCTCCCGAGCTGTCTGCGCTCCTCTAATTTTGCCCTCTTGAGCATCCCCGATTATAATCTCTCAACCATTACTGGCCGTGCCTTCTGTTGCATTGGCCCTAAGCTCTGGAATTCCCTGCCTAAGCCTCTCCGTCTCTCTAACTCTCTTTTCTCCTTTAAGATGCTCCTTAAAACCTTGACCAAGCTTTTGGTTACCTGCCCTAATTTCTCCTGATGTGGTTCGGTGCCAAATGTTTTCTCTGATAATATTCCTGTGATGCGCCTTAGGATGTCTCACTACGTTAAAGACGCTATATAAATACAAGTTTTTGATGAGTAGGGAATTAGGGGCCGAAACTGACTCTTTCTTGAAAGGAGCAAATGGGATGAAAAAGCCCTTTCGTCCCGGGGGAGGCAGAAGTGATCCGCCCGGAATTGCCCCCGGGATGGCGGCGGTGAAAACAGCTTTGCGACACGTCCCGTAGTTTTCGCCCCGGGCGACGGCGCACACAGCAATGATGTCATCGCCATGCGTGCCGACTGGGGCAAATGGTCCCGCGGTGCGTGGCGATGCCACAGGCAGATTTCACAGGTCGCACAGCTGTGGGGGCTGGGACGCCCCGTTGACCATTAAAGGGGAGGACCCTGCGCTACGGACAGCAGCTTTTTTTTCCTGTCAGTCGACTTTGTTGGCAGCACGGCCCGACAATGGTAGTCACTGGTTCGGCCGGGCTGCCAACATGCAGACCAGCACTCACTCTTGGGTGCGGGGCCACTGGCCCGGCCAAAATGTTTCCAGTGGGAGCCAGGAAAACGGCTGCAGAGTTCGCAGCGACCCCCCCCCCTTTAAAAGGGGAGGGAGGTTGTGACGCCTCAACACGACATATCCATGTTGCGCTGACATTATCAGCGCCGCGACACACTTCCATCCCTCTATCTCCCTGCTACTGCCCCCACATACGCCTCCGATACAGCGTCACAGATTTTTTAGATTCAATGTGCTAGAACCTCCACTTTTGTGCTTATCACCCAAAAATGGGCATGATTTCTGGCGTGGGCATTAAAAAAGTTTTCAGATCGCCGGCTTCGCACCCATTCTCAAAACACCTAGTTTCCATTTTTGAAAATGGCCGTTACCGCGAGCGATTTCAAATGGGTGATAGCGTTAAACTTTTTTGATCTTCTGCCGTAAAGTGTGGCCGTCCTCAGCAATCCTTAGCAACCGCATGGCAACACTTGATTCCCACGATTCTGATGGTCAAGGGTCATCATGACATGCGCAGAAGAGGAGACTGAGAGAGAGGGGGCTCAGAGGGACTAAAGGCGTGTCTGGGTGTGGTGTGGCTGTTTTGGGAGGAAGGAGGGAGACTTTAGAGCTTCACAGCAAGTAGGCAAACAAAAAGTAGCTGTTACCAGCCACATATTTGACCGAATTTGGCCTATAATGGAGAGAGAGGAGGAGGCATCACAGCACACTGTGGAGACTGATGCTGGAGAGAGTAGTGAGGTGGGAGAGGAGCACTTTGGAGTGCACAAAAGAGCCAGGAGGTTCTCGGACGAGGCAAATGCCTCGCTCCTGCAGGAGGTCGCGTTACACTGGGGTGATTTGACACAGGGAGGGTGTAGGAAGCCCACCCCAAAGGCATACCAGAGGATATGGACCGAAATAGCAGAGGTGGTCTCGTTGGCGACCAACGAGATTCATGAGGGCAACCAATGCTGCAAATGATGGAACGACCTTGTGGGATCCGCAAGAGTAAGTATTACATTGATTTACATGTACTTATGTATTTATATAATTTGATTTGTAACAGTCATGAGTGACTATCAGCAGATGTGAGGTCTTCCACTTTTACCGGGAATGTTTTACTCAAAGCCTTCGGTCACAGTGCCTGTCTTTAGGTAAAGAAGGATAATTTTCATAATAATGATCACATCTGTCAGTCATGTGTTGTATCAGTGTCTGTGATAGTACCTAGCAATTGTTATGTATGCAACACCTTGTAATCAGCATTCGTCAGCAGAGGGTGCATCTGTTGGAGTCCCAAGTGATCCCAGCATCCCTTGGGAGCACTGCATATAAGCAGGCCTCCCATGCTGTGCCAGCACTCTCGAGTCAGAATAAAGAGACTAAGGTCACACTTACTCAAGTCTACAGTGCTCAGTCACATTGCTTTATTTGAGACATAACAACTGGCGATGAGTAATAGATAACAAATCATCACGCGAAAATGCAGAGAACTGTTGGTATCCTGGAGAAATTCTCAGAAGGTGACAATTGGGAAGCCTTCATGGAGCGACTCGACCAATACTTCATGGCCAACGAGCTGGAAGGGAATGAGAACGCTGCCAAATGAAGGGCGATCCTCCTTACCATCTGTGAGGCAACAACCTATGGCCTCATGAAGAATCTTCTTGCTCTGATGAAACCAACAACCAAATTGTATGAAGAACTGTGTACGCTGGTCTGGGAGCACCTAAATCCGAAGGAGAGGGTACTGATGGCAAGGTATCGATTTTATACATGTCAACGGTCTGAAGGCCAGGAAGTGGCGAGCTACGTCGCCGAACTAAGGCACCTTACAGGACATTGTGAATTCGGTGAATTTCTGGAGCAAATGCTAAGAGACTTTTTTGTGCTTGGCATTGGCCATGAGGTTATCCTTCGCAAACTATTGATTGTTGAAACACCAAACCTGAGCAAAGCCATAACGATAGCCCAGGCATTTATGTCCATAAGCGATAACACCAAACAAATTTTGCAGCATAAAGATGCATCGGCAAGTACTGTATACAAAGTAACGTTGTTTTCAGGCAGGAATGCATATGGCAGAAAGTACACGCCTGCAGCTGCACGACCTCAGATGACTCAGAGTCCGCCATCAAGTGTGAATGCGAGGCAATTAACACCCTGTTGGCGCTGCGGAGGTGATCATCGAGCCCATCAAAGCCGCTTCAAACACAATGCGTGCAAAGGCTGTGGAACAATGGGACACCTCCAGCGAATGTGCAGACGAGCTGCAAACTCTGCAAACCACCACGTTGCAGAGGAAGACCAATCCATGGTGGATCAAACTGAACTAGAGACTCGAACCGAGGAGGCAGAAGTATACTGGGTTCACACCTTCACCACAAAATGTCCACCGATCATGTTAAAAGTTGAACTGAATGGAATTCCAGTATCCATGGAATTGGACAGGGGTGCGAGTCAGTCTATCATGAGCAAAAAGGCCTTCGAGAGGCTGTGGTGCAACAAGGCACAAAGTCCCAAGCTGAGCCCTATTCATACCAAGCTGAGAACTTTCACTAAAGAGCTGATCACTGTAATTGGCAGTGCAGCAGTAAAAGTCTCCTATGATGCAGCGGTGCACCAACTACCACTATGGATTGTACCAGGAGATGGCTCCACACTGTTCAGCAAAAGGTGGCTGGGAAAAATACACTGGAACTGGAAAGACATCCGAGCGCTTTCATCCATCGACGATGCCTCATGTGGCCAGGTTTTGAGCAAGTTCCCGTTGTTGTTTGAGCTAGGCATCGGAAATTTCTCTGGGGTGAAGGTGCAGATCCACTTGGTTCCACCATAAGGCATGTGCGGTGCCATACATGATGTGAGAGAAAGTGGAGATCGAGCTGGACAGGCTGCAATGAGAGGGCATCATCGCACCGGTGGAGTTCAACGAGTGGGCCGGTCCGATTGTTTCGGTTCTCAAGGGCGATGGCACGGTCAGAATTTGTGGGGACTATAAAGTAACGATTAACCATTTTTCGCTGCAGGACCAGTACCCAAAGCAGACGACCTATTTGCGATGCTGGAAGGAGGGAAGGTGTTCACCAAGTTGGACCTGACTTCGGCCTACTTGATGCAGGAGCTGCCGGAATCTTCGAAAGGCCTCACCAGCATCAACACGCACAAAGGTCTGTTCATCTACAATAGATGCCCGTTTGGGATTCGATCGGCGCAGTTATTTTTCAAAGGAACATGGAGAGTCTGCTAAAGTCGGTTCCACGCACTGTAGGTTTCCAGGACGACATATTGATCACAGGTCGGGACACCATCGAACACTTGCAGAACCTGGAAGAGGTTCTAAGTCGGCTAGATCGTGTGGGACTCAGATTGCAGTGCTCAAAGTGTGTTTTCCTGGCACCAGAGGTCGAGTTCTTAGAGAGAAGAATTGCGGCAGGCGGCATCAGACCCACCGACGTCAAGACGGAGGCCATCAAGAATGCGCCGAGACCACAGAACGTGACGGAACTGCAGTTGTTCCTGGGACGCCTCAATTATTTTGGTAATTTCCTACCCGGGTTAAGCATCTTTCTAGAACCCCTGCATGTGTTGCTACACAAGGGAGGTGACTGGGTATGGGGGAAATCACAAGAGACTGCTTTTGAGAAAGTTAGAAATCTGCTATGTTCCAACAAACTGCTTGTTCTGTATGACCCATAGAAACGTTTAGTGCTAGCTTGCAATGCGTCTTCGTACGGGGTCGGGTGTGTGTTACAAGCAAACGAATCGGGAACATTTCAACCAGTTGTTTATGCATCCAGGAGTTTGTCCAAGGCTGAAAGGGCCGGCAGTATGATTGAAAAAGAAGCTCTTGAATGCCTTTATGTGGTGAAAAAACTGTACCAGTATCTGTTTGGGCTCAAGTTCGAATTCGAAACCGATCAAAAGCCGCTCATATCGCTTTTCTCAGAGAGCAAAGCTATTAATACCAATGCCTCTGCTCGCATCCAAAGATGGGCGCTCATGCTGTCTGCATATAACTATGTAATTCGCCACAGGCCAGGCACAGAAAACTGCTTTGATGCTCTCAGCCGGCTACCATTGTCGACCACCGGGGTGGAAATGGCACAGTCTGCAAACTTGCTCTTGGTGATGGATGCATTTACGGCCAGCCAGCCAGTTTACTGGACCAGCCAGGATCCTTTACTGTCCCTTGTAAAAAAAACGTGTCCTGCCTGGGAGCTGGTCCTGCGTTCCAGCAGTGATGCATGAAGAGATCAAGCCATTCCAGCGGCACAAAGACGAAATGTCCATACAAACAGACTGTCTTTTGGGCGGTAATCGCGTGGTTTTGCCTAAGAAAGGCAGGGAAACATTCATACGCAACCTACACAGCACCCACCCAGGCATAGTAATGATGAAAGCTACAGTCAGATTCCATGTGTGGTGGCCCGGCATCAACTCAGATTTGGAGTCTTGCGTGCGCCAATGCAACACTTGCTCTCAACTGAGCAATGCACTCAGGGAGGCACAGCTAAGTTTGTGGTCATGGCCCTCCAAACCGTGGTCTAGGATCCACGTTGACTTCGCAAGCCTGTTTCTAGGCAAAATGTTTTTGGTTGTTGTGGATGCTTATTCAAAATGAATTGAGTGTGTTATAATGTCTTGAAGCACGTCCACTGCCACCATCGAAAGCCTACAAGCCATGTTTGTCACGCACGGCCTGCCTGATGTCCTTGTCAGCGACAATGGGTCGTGCTTCACCAGCGCTGAATTCAAGGAATTCATGGCCCGCAATGGGATCAAGCACGTCACATCTGTCTCGTTCAAACCCGCAGCCAACGGACAGGCAGAACGGGCAGTCCAAACCATCAAACAAAGCTTGAAACACGTGTCGGAAGGCTCCCTCCAGACTCGCCTGTCCAGAGTCCTGCTCAGCTACCGCACAAGACCCCACTCGCTCACCGGGGTTCCCCCTGCCGAACTGCTCATGAAAAGGGCACTCAAAACAAGGCTCTCTCTAGTCCACCCTGATCTCCATGATCATGTAGAGGGCAGGCGGCATCAACAAATCATGTACCATGATCACGCAAATTTGTCACGCGATATTGAAGTCAATGACCCTGTATTTTTACTCAACTATGGTCATGGTCCTAATGGCTTGCTGACACTGTCGTAGTCAAAGAAGGGAGTAGGGTGTTTGAGGTCAAACTTGCAAATGGACTAACTTGCAGAAAGCATTTGGATCAAACCAAACTGCAATTCACAGACAGCCACAAGCAACCTGAAGAGGACACCACCAACTTTGACCCTCTGACACACACACAAGTGGCAATCGACATCACGGTTGACCACGAAGCTGAACTCATCATCCCCAGCAGCTCAGAAAGACCAGCTGCGCAGCAACCCAGCGAAGGCCCAACCAACTCACCTACACCTGTGTTTGTACCGAGACGATCGACTAGGGAGCGGAAATCCCCAGATCGTCTCACCCTGTAAATAAATGTGCTATTGGCTTTGGGGGAGAATTATGCATGGAACACCTTGTAACCAGCATTCTACCGCCAATAGAGGGTGCATCTGATGGAGTCCCAAGGGATCCCAGTATCCCTTGGGAGCACTGCATATAAGCAGGCCTCCCATGCTATGCCAGCACTCTAGATTCAGATTAAAAAGACTAAGGTCACACTTACTCAAGTCTACAGTACTCAGTCACATGGCTTTATTTGAGACATACAGCAATGAGATCACGCAATGGTCTCAAGCCATGCCGTACTGTCACCTTTTACAGGACAAGATGTCGACGATGAGATCCGTGCAGAGGCAAACGGTTGGGGGGGCGCCACCAGTCCCCAGCGACATCACTGACATGGAGGAGCGTGTGCTCGCACTCGTGGGGAAGCACCCCCGGACAGCCACGGACGCATCTACAGACCCTGAAGTGATGCCACCTGAGTAAAGCTTACACCATTGTGTAATGTAAAGTCAGTAGATGCCACACCCACTCATATCCGAACAATCATATATGATAGATGATTTCTAAAATTGTCATAGAAATAATGATGGCCTAATGAAAATCATTAGAATGCAAATGTGTTGATGGTCATGAAATGTGATGTCTGCGCTGATTTTGAGAGCGGTGGTGCTTTTGCCGTACATATGCTGTGTGTAGGCGTGAACTCACTTTGTGACCCTCGCACCCCCTTCTCCTCTAATAACCTCATTTCTGTTTTTAAGCTCAGCCAGCAGTGTGTCGCCAGGCAAGACCACAGAGGCCAGAAGGTGGGGGCGGGGGGCATGAGTCGACGGACAATCCTACATCTGGTGCTGAGGAGCTCCGATTCTCGCCCGTCAATCTGCTGGGCCTGTTCTCCACAGATGAGAGCGCGGATTTCGAGGAACCTGCATCGCCACGCTCCAGAAGCCATTCCACCTTAAGGCCATCTAGTGGTTCTCCAGTCATTCCCGCCTCCACTCTGGAAGTACCGGCCCCAAGCATCTCGCCACAGGACACCCCATTTGTCCCCAGGACGGTGCCGACCCCATGGAGGTCCCGTGGATGCGGCAGGTCTGTTGCACAAGCACCACATGACAGCGGAGAGATGGTACAGTTGTCCAGGAGGACTGTAGACATTGGTGACCGGCTCATCGAAGCATTGGGGGGCATATCCCGACAGCTGGCCACCATGACCGAGTACATTCCGCGGATGGCGGAGGCCCTGGATGCGATAGCCAGGAACACTGCTGCCACGGGCCTCCCAGTGGTCCCCGAGCGCAGCACTCCACCCCAGGTTCCGCACCACCACTGCGAATGACAAATGAGAGCAAGGACCAAGATCCTGCTTCTGCATCAGAGAATGTTGCCCCCTCGGCATCCCCCACTCCCGTATCTGTGCAACGACCGCATCTGCCTTCATCCCCCCCTCCAATAAGGCATCGCCTGAGGAGCTCCTCAGCCAGGTGCCATGTAGCGAGGAGGGGACGGGGTTGAGGTGGGGAGAAGAAGGGGAGGGGGGAAGGAAAGTGAGGTGCATGTCTGCAGGTGATGGCGGTGTTATATCTCCATCTGGGTGTATACAATTTGTTGTAATATATGGGGGTTGGGAACCACGCTCCTGTTTTGCCTTTGTATTCGGTATTGCTGGACATATAAAAAGAAAAAGAGTGGCTAAAGTAAATGTTGGTCCCTTAGAGCACGAGACTGAGGAATTAGTAATGGGGAACATGGAATTGGCAGAAACTCTAAACAAGTATTTTGTATCAGATTTTAAGGTAGGGTACACTAACAATATTCCAACAGTGGATAGTCAAGGGGCTATAGGGTGGGGAGGAACTTAACACAATCACAATCACTAAGGAGGTGGTACTCAGTAAGATAATGGGAATAAAGCAGATAAATCCCCAGAACCTGATGGCTTGCATCCTAGGGTGTTAAGAGAAGCAGCAGCAGGGAGTGTGGATGAATTGGTTGTAATTTACCAAAATTCCCTGGATTCTGGGGAGGTCCCAGCAGATTGGAAAACTGCAAATGTAATGCCCCCATTCAAAAAGGTGGCAGACAAAAAGCAGGAAAATATAGACCAGTTAGCCTAACATCTGTGGTTGGGAAAATATTGGAGTCCATTATTAAAGAAGCAGTAACAGGACATTTGGAAAAGCAAAATTTGGTCAGGCAAAGTCAGCATGGATTTATGAAGGGGAAGTCCTGTTTGACAAATTTACTGGAATTCTTTGAGGATGTAACGAACATGGTGGATAAAGGGGAACCAGTGGATGTGGTGTATTTGGACTTCCAGAAGGCAGTTGACAAGGTGCCACACACAAGGTTACTGCACAAGATTTAAGTTCACGGGGTTGGGGGTAATATATTAGCATGGATAGAAGATTGGCTGACAAACAGAAAACAGAGAGTCGGGATGAATGGTTCATTCTCTGGTTGGCAATCAGTAACGAGTGGGGTGCCGCAGGGATCAGTGCTGGGACCCCAACTATTTACAATGTATATTAACGACTTGGAAGAGGGGACTGAGTGTAATGTAGCCAGGTTTGCTGATGATACAAAGATGGGAGGAAGGGCAATGTTTGAAGAGGACATAAAGAGGCTGCAGGAGGACATAGACAGGCTAAGTTAGTGGGCAAGAATTTGGAAGATGGAGTATAATGTTGGAAATTGTGAGGTCATGCACTTTGGCAGAAAAAAATCAAAGAACAAGTTATTATTTAAATGGAGAAAGATTGCAAAGTGCCACAGTATAGCGGGACCTGGGGATACTTGTGCATGAAACACAAAAGGGTAGTATGCAGGTACAGCAAGTGATCAGGAAGGCCAATGGAATCTTGGCCTTTATTGCAAAGGGGATGGAGTATAAAAGCAGGGAAGTCTTGTTACAGCTGTGCAGGGTATTGGTGAGGCCACATCTGGAATATGCATTCAGTTTTAGTTTCCATATTTATGAAAGGATGTACTTGCTTCGGAGGCAGTTCAGAGAAGGTTCACTAGGTTGATTCCGGGGATGAGAGGGTTGACTTATGAGGAAATGCTGAATAGGTTGGGCCTCTACTCATTGGAATTCAGAAGAATGAGAGGTGATCTTATAGAAACGTATAAGATTATGAGGGGGCTTGACAAGGTGGATGCAGAGAGGATGTTTCCACTGATGGGGATACTAGAACTAGAGCGCATGTCTTACAATAAGGGGCCGCCCATTTAGAACTGAGATGAGGAGAAATTTCTTCTCTGAGGGTTGTGAATCTGTGGAATTCGCTGCCTCAGACAGCTGTGGAATCTGGGACATTAAATAAATTTAAGACCGAAATAGACAGTTTCTTGAGCGATGGGAGGATGAGGGGTTATGTGGAGCAGAGTCCATTATCAGATCAGCCATAATCTTATTGAATGGCGGAGCAGGCTCGAGGGGCCTTATGGCCTACTCCTGCTCCTATTTCTTATGTTGAACATGTGATTGATGTCAATGGTGGAAAAAGTGGGGTGTGGGTGGGGGTTGGGTGTTATTACCTGTGATACTTATGATTTCAGACCAATGTTGGTATAACATTTTTGTTATTGAACATAACCTTGTTCCGCATTGTCTCAGATAACTACACCGTTACACATTGTTGATTCCTGAACATGAAAGGATTAAATACAACTTGACATCAAATTCACATAAACTTTAACTGGCACCAAGGTGATGGGCACCATTGATGTCTGAACTGTACACACACAGCAGTGTGTCAGCGTTGTCACTCACATCAACGCTCTTTCAGGCAAATCGTTCAGATTTCAGCTCCTCACGTAAGAGTGGGATTTTAAAAATGCCAGCCACACCGTTGGCTTTCGTTCAGAACAATTCCACTTTTTGTGGGCGGTTTTTTGGGCAAGCGATATTGTGGGCGACATGTGTGCAAGGTGGGGAAAGTGATCGGGGGGGGCGGATCTCCTAGGCGTTAGTTTAACCAAATGTGCTCTTTACCACAAAAAAAAGTGGGCGGGCGGTGCTATTGAATTTCGGCGTTAATTCTGTGTCGAAATTATGGGCGTTGAGTTTGCCTATTCCGATGATTCCGCCCCCAAAAAAAGTGGGCGGGCAGGAATATTTTTCCTGGCGTTAACTATATGGGGAAAGTAACGCTTGGCGATAAGTTTTCAAAAATGCCCATCAGTTTCCATTTTGTCCCAAAATGGCCAATATGGGCGTTATACATCATTTCAGTGGTAAAATGGGTGTTAAGCATGCAAATAAAGTGGAGGTTCTAGCCCATTGACCACAATTCCGGAACATTTAGCTGCCCATCGCACCGGTGTCTAAATTTTCATTTAATTCAAATTGTACACCGCAAACATGGCGCGGGGCAGTTTCGCCCCATGAATACCTTGCTTGTATTGCACAGATTAAATGCTGATATTAAAATCGGGGGGGGGGAGTAAATTGATTTTAACCATGGGGCCTCAGTAACATGCCACCAGCTGACTTTCTGGGAAAGGGACAGGATGAGGCTGCCAGCCTGCAGCAGTTCAGGCAGCCCTTGGCTGCTCCCCCATACTCAGGTAAGTGTGGAGACTGGGAATCTGGGTGGGTCCACATCTCCCCGGATTTAAAAAAAATAATTGCTGTGGAGCCAGGAGCAGCAAGAGTTCTACGCCAACTCCACAGTACTTTTGAACGCCTCCCCACCCAACTTGTTGCCGCTAACCCCCCCCCCCCAACCTTCCCCACCAGCCACCCCCAACCCTCCCCCCCTCCCCCCAACCCTCCCCCCCTCCACCCCAACAACCCTCCCCCCACCCAGAGGCCTTACCTCCGGGTCGCAACCGGTAGGGCAAGTGTCTCAACTTTCACCTTTGGAAAATGAGTGAGCTGCCTGTGGACGTGCGTCAGTCACTAGCAGCTCGCTCAAATGTTATTAACGAGGGCCAAGGCCTAATTCTGAGCCGGCTTCGGACCTCACATTTAGGGAATGTTGCACCATGTGCATCACTGAGGTGAGGACCAAGAATGCGCCTCAATGAATTTCCATAAGGTTTTAAAAACTTTTTTTTTTTTATAATTGTCCCTGTGTGGTCAAAAGGAACACGAGTACTCTTGTAGGCTTCACAAGAAACATTTAGGCATCCTCTGCCCCCTAAGTCTCCCCCTTCCCTCCTGCAAGACACTCCTGAAGCCCCCTCCCTGCGACTTACCTCATTGCAGGTTCCTTTGGTGCTGCTTTCTGGCTGTGTGCCACTTCCCACCCATTTCAGATGGGCAGCTGACCAGTGGCAGCAGCTGAGGCCCCAGTGTTAAAATCAGCCAGACACCACGGTGCCCAGATCAAGGGGGTTTAGCATTCACCTCGTCCCCCACCTGCCGAATTCCCACTCACAGTTAAAAGTGGGACTATAGACTAAAAAGAGGCTGTGGTAACTTTGAAAAAGCAATGATCCGGTCACAGTTAAGAGTATTGTATGCGATTTTGCACACCTATTTATCGAAAGAACATGAAACCATGGAGAGTGTATAGCACGATTTACTCGGATGTTACCAGGGATGAGTAACACTAGGTATAAACAGAGACTTAAGATACTTGGGGGCTGAAATTCAGGGCCGTCAGAAAGTTGGCACACCTACCTTTTTCGTCAAGTTTTTTTTGCGAGGATCGTTGAGGCGCCCTTTCCATCGATTTTCGGGACTCTGCTGTTTTTTTTAAGTTGGACCGGAAGTTGGTCATAATGGGGGTAGAAGTGAGGCGGTAAGGCAGGCTGAAGGGCGGAGGTTAAGGCGGGATCAGGACTCCACCGCTGTCAATCAGCGGCAGAGCGGTGGTGACGACACAGCGTGTACATCGCCACGCTCTCGCCCCTCCATTAAAGGGGAGAGCATCCGGCATTTGTTATCTTCGGCCACTGGGCCACCTGGGAGGGTTTCGGCCGGGCCAATGGGGGATGTCAAGCTGCCTGTTGGTGGCCCGGGCGAACCCGTGGACACTATTTTGCCGGCCGATTGGGAAGTCGGCCGGCAAAAATAAACATATGGCTGCCGCGGCAATGGGCCCTCCTCTTGAAGGGCTGCCGCGCTGCCGGGCTGCCCACAATGAGGAGAAGGTGCACCGACAGAGAAAGCTGTCGGGGCACCATGCGGCGGGGAAATATTTTTTGCAGTGAGTTTGAGCCGCAGTATTCTGCAGGTGAGGGAGAGCGGTGCTGTGTGCTTTTATGACACGCTTGCAGCGGTCATCAGTAGCAGGGCGGAATTGGGGACAGGCCGAAAAATCCCCGACCTGAATTTGGGTCGTGGCGGCCAACTGACCACAAAGCGGCGGCCACGGGATTCCGCAGCATGGCTGCCGCAAACAGGCAATAACGTAGTCTTACCGAGACCCTGAATTTCAGCCCTGAGAACTATTTCCACTGGAGCAGAGAAGACTAAAAGGAGATGGAATAAAGCTTTTTAAATTTTGAAGGGCTTTAATGCTTGAATGGGGAAAGATGATTTTCTCTGGTTGGGTAGACAGTGAAAATGTTGTAAATTAGAAATAGTTATTTAGAGAGTGAGGAGACAATTAGAAAAAAGATCTTTATGCAGAGAATTGTTAAGAGTATAGCCTATTTTCTTGCAGTGAACAGTTGAGGCTAAGACCATTGTATTTGTTTACAGGAAGACTAGATAAACACTTGAAGCAGAGGAAAATACAAGTCAAACAGGAGATAACAACAACTTGTATTTCTATAACGCCTTTAACATAGTAAAACATCCCAAGACGCTTCCCAGGAGTTTAAGAAAAAAACAAAGGGTATTGTGATTAATTTTGGATTCTTTTAGCAAAGAGCTGGCCCAAAATTGATGGACCAAATGGGCTGCTTCTATAATTCCTTGGGGGTAATTATTAGGGGCCGAAATTGACCCCCCCCCGCTGAAAACGTGGCGCAACTACCGTTTTTCGACTGTTTTTACCGCAGCGGTAGATGTGGTGGCCTCGTTCGCGAAATTCCACTCTTTGGCTTTTTTCTCCGAGTTGCCCGGAAGCCCGTCATAAATGGGGCAGAAGTGCGACGGAGAGCAGAATTTCAGTAAGTAGAGGGGCGGAAGTGGGGGGTGGGTGAAGTGTCCGCCGCTGTCACTCATCAGAGTAGTGCTGATGACTTTATCCATATTGGCGCATCACCACGTCTTTCCACTTCACTTAAAGGGGAGAGCCGCTATGAGCTCTGTGATTCTTTAAATTAGGTCCACTGGGCCACCAGGAGGGGGTGCCAGGCTGCCTCTTGGTGGCCCAGCCGAACCCGGGGACATAATTGACGGCCAGACCTGGCAGTTGGCTGCCAAAAATAAATATGATGGGGGCCACGGCAGTAGGTGCTCCCCTTTAATGGCAGCTGCACCGCCATTTTACAGGCACTCCAAGCACAGTGCACCTACAGAAAAAGCTGTCGGTGGCACCGAGCAGCGGGAGCAAGATTTTCAGGGCGGAATTTCGCGCTTGGGGAGAGGGCACATCGGCGGTGTGCGCCCTGATGACGCACTTAGGATGGATCGGCAGCAGCTGGGCGGAAGTGGGGGCAGCAGGTCACCGGCGGGATACCACAGGAGGGCAATTTTCAAAATGGCGGTCTTTTGACGAAAAATTGGCGGCCATTCCACTCTGCAGCGTGGCGGCGGTAACAGGCCTTAAGGGAAGGGGCAATTTCAGCCCCGTAATGTATTTAATGTTTTGTTGCGCATTTTTATTCCTAACATAAGTCAGATAATAGAATATTCCTCAAAATGCAATCAAGCTCTACGTACAATAGCAGTATGCCAATATAGTGCAAGGTTCAGAGGGGATAATCCTAGGATGTATGTCTTCAAGTCAACATGGAGAACCACGTGTGACCTCCTTTGTTATAAAGCCAAAAATATTTCATTGCAAAAGCATGGGTACTGCCTTGGATCATTGCCATGCAATTAGTTCCTCCACAAACCCTATGCAAATTCTCCTGTCCTAGCTACATAAAAGGCTGTGCATATCAAGCAAAGCTCATGTATAAAGAGGAAGTGGTTCTGCAATATAATGTGGCTGTGTGTGTTCTGAATTTGTCCTATGCACACTGCAAGATAAATTCAAAAACTGGTGGCAACATTGCAACTCGACAATTTATGATTCTAACTCTGGACTTTATGATGGAGACTAAAGTCTGTACATGACAGAAACATAAAAAGTGGCTTGTGAGGATAGGTGACAACTCTAAATGGCAAAAATTGCCAGCAGCGGCCATTTACATTTATTGCAGCTGGCAGAAAATGAAACTACCTTGTGAGGCATGTATGTTGTTGCATTTATATTACAGCACTGCATCTGGGGACTATAAAGTAATCCTTCTTTTGAATGGTAAATATGATTTGGCACCATGATTTTTTGAAACAAGTGAAATATAGAAAAGATAGTGTGCAACAACAAAAGCTGTAGCTTAGCATTGCCCTTACCATATATTACAAACATGGAAAGGACTAATTCAGTGGAGATGAAAGCTAACAAAATAACTGTCTTGAGTGGGAAAAACTAATGCTCTCAGTAAATCATAGACTTGAAAGTTTGTCACATTGCTTTATTCAAAATTAGATTCAAGCTTATGTAGGCACAATGTTAGGAGCAAATGCTCAAACTTTACAGACTGCTTTTACCAAAGGAAACAGCTAAATCCACACAAATCTATCCCAATAGTTTTGTCTAAATCACACAAGCTGTCCGGAAATAATAACAGAAAATGCTGGAAATATACAGCAGTCATTACATATCTGTAAAGAGAACAGACCAGATATGAAGGGGCCAAAATTGCCCATTCCCTTAAGGCCTGTTATCTCCGGATGTGCCCCCACCAAACGCAAAATACCGCCCCAAAAATCTTGCTCCCGCTGCTCAGTGCCACCGACAGATATTTCTATGCTTGGAGTGCTTCTAAATTGGAAGTGCAGCTGCCATTAAAGGGGAAGACCTGCTGCTGCGGCGGCCATCTTACATTTTTTGTCGGCCGACTGCCATGTCGGGCCGACAATTATTCCCCCATGTTCGGCCAGGCCGGAAACACGCTTGAGTGCCAGGTCGTTGGCCCGGCCGAAACCATCACTGGTTGCCCAGTGGACCTAACTTAAAGAATCACAGAGGCTCTCCCCTTCAAGTAAAGGGGAGAGACATGGTGACGCACCAGCGTGATGACATCATTAGCACTACGCTGATGAGTGACAGCAGCGGACATTCCACCCCCGCCTCCGCACCTCTACTGACCGAACTTCCGCTTACTGCCGCACTTTCGTCCCCATTATAACCGACTCCAGGCCGCTCACAAAAAAAGCCAAAGAGCGGAATTTCGCGCAAGAGGTGTCATGTATCTTACATTATTATATATAACTGTATCCTAACATGCTATACATGACTGTAATAAGATATGACCTGTAACCACCAGCATACCTTACCACCAGGGGTACACATGCAAGAGACAGGTATATAAGGACAGGTCTCAGGCAAGTGCAGCATTCCAGAGCTGTGAAATAAAGGTGCAGGTCCAGAGTGACCTTGACTTCACATGACTTGACTCATGTGAATCTGTACTGAGGGGACAGGACTTTACAGTGGCGACGAGTTACGGGATTACACAATCCACAGAATGGCGAACAACGGATCAGATGAAAAGTAAAATGCGGGAGACAATTGGGAAGACTTTATAGAAAGGCTCCAGCAAAGCTTTGTAACCAAAGACTGGTTAGGCGACGATAAGACAGACAAGAGAAGAGCCCATCTCTTGACCAGCTGTGGCTCGAAAACATGCACTTTAATGAAGGATCTGTTGGCACCCGAGAAACCAGCAAGCAAGTCGTTTGAAGAATTGAGCACACTGGTAAGAGACCACCTGAAGCCAGCGAGCAGCCTACACATGGCCAGACACAGGTTCTACAACTACAGATGCTGTGTGGGCCAGAGCATACCCGATTTCATGGCGGAACTTCGGAGGTTGGCTAGTTTATGTGAGTTCTCCGATGAACTGAAGAGAGAAATGCTGAGAGACTTTTTAAATTGAAGGAATAGGCCACGCAGGCATATTCCGAAAGCTCATAGAGACCAAGAACCTGACCTTAGAGGCAGCAGCATTGGTTGCACAGACATTCTTAGCAGGGGAAGAAGTAACGAGGTTGATTTACAATGCAGGTATGACAACTAACGAAATTTCAGAAATAAGAAGTTCACAGCACGAAACAAGCTGCTACCCCCACACACAGACAAAACCGGGAGAACAGGCTCTCGACAGCAGGCAGAAGCCATCAAGGGCCACAGGAACGGCCGTTCACACCTCATCAACCCACAATGCGAGCAATCAACTACAAACTGAGAGAAGCTCAAGAGAGATCAGCCAGATGCAGCTCATTATTTGGAAACACTTTGAACAATGGAACAGGTCTGTGCTGGAGGTGTGGAGGTGGGCACTCGTCAAGGGGATGTTGATTTCAGCTGTCTGTTTGCAGAAATCGTGAATATACAGGGCATTTGGCCCGCATGTGCAAAAAAACGGCAGCTCAGCTAGTATACGAATCGGATGGGTCGGAAAGCGGAGCAGAAGATGGTGGGGACAGTACCCGGGGCACCGATGTACAGCGGGTCAACACGATCAATGGCCGCTGCTCCGACAACAGGACGCCTCCTATAATGATGAGGATCCTACTCAACGGGATATCTGTCAACATGGAGCTGGATACGGGAGCGAGTCAATCTCTCATGGGCGCTCAACAATTTGAACAACTGTGGCCGCATAAAAGAGACAGACCAAAACTCACAAGGGTCGACACCAAACTAAGGACCTATACCAAAGAAATTGTACCAGTCCTGGGCAGCGCCATGCTCTCTGTCACACACAAAGGGACAGTGAACCGACTTCCCCTGTGGATTGTCCCCGGAGACCCCCTAGCACTGGGGAGAAGCTGGCTGGCAAAACTAAACTGGAAATGGGATGATGTCCATGCCATGTCATTAGAGGAACGGACCTCCTGCTCAACAGTTATAAAGCGATTTGAACATCTCTTTCAGCCAGGTGTGGGCACTTTCAAAGGGGCCAAAGCCAAAATCTACATCACACAGGATGCTAGACCGGTCCATCACAAGGCCAGAGCTGTACCCTATGTGATGAGGGAAAAGATTCAACACGAACTAGACAGGCTTCTGCGGGAAGGCATTGTATCACCTATGGAATTTAGCGACTGGGCAAATCCCATCGTCCCAGTCATGAAGCCTGATGGATTCGTACGAATCTGTGGGGACGACAAATCTACCATAAACAGAGTCTCCCTACAGGACCAGTACCTGCTGCCCAGAGCGGAGGAGTTATTTGCCACATTGACTGGAGGTAAACTTTTCTCAAAATTAGACCTCACATCTGTGTATATGACGCAAGAATTGACCGAGGAATCAAAGCTACTCACCACCATCAACACACATCGAGGCCTTTTCATGTACAATCGATGCCCATTCGGCATCAGGTTGGCAGCTGCCATATTCCAGCACAACATGGAGAGTCTGCTCAAGTCCATCCCGGGGACGGTTGTATTTCAAGACGACATACTTATCACGGGCAGGGACACCGACTCCCATCTCCGTAATTTGGAGGAAGTACTAAAGCGATTGGACGGGTAGGCCTACGAGTCAAGAAATCCAAGTGCCTGTTTCTCGCACCCGAGGTTGAATTTTTGGGCAGAAGCATTGCCGCTGATAGAATCCGCCCAACAGAGTCCAAAACAGAAGCAATTCGCCTGGCACCCAGGCTCCGGAATGTCTCAGAACTGCGCGCCTTTCTCGGGCTACTCAATTACTTTGGGAACTTTATGCAGAACTTAAGCACGCTGCTGGAGCCTCTCCACATGCTACTCAGGAAGGGGTGCGATTGGTTTTGGGGGGACGCCATGAACGCGCCTTCAATAAGGCACGCAACCTTCTGTGTTCCAACAGTGTTTTGACTTTCTTTGACCCAGGTAAAAAGCTAGTTCTCACATGCGATGCGTCAGCGTATGGGGTCGGGTGCGTTTTTCAGCATGTCAATAGTGCGGGCAAATTACAACCCATAGCTTATGTCTCACTTTCGTGGGCAGAGCGCGGGTACGGAATGGTAGAGAAGGAGGCGCTCGCGTGCGTGTACGGTGTCAAAAAGATGCACCAATACCTTTTCGGGGCCAAGTTCGCGTTAGAAACTGACCACAAGCCCCTCACGTCCCTCCTATCCGAGAGCAAGGCAATAAACGGCAACACCTCGGCGCGAATTCAACGGTGGGCACTCATGTGACTATACCATAAGGCACAGACCAGGCACAGACAACTGTGCCGACGCGCTCAGCAGGCTACCCCTGGCGACCATGAAAGGGTCTGACGAACAGGACTGTGAGATAGACATGGCAATCAATGCCTTTGAGTCCAAAGGTTCGCCCATTACGGCTCGCCAAATCAGAGCCTGGACGGCCAGCGACCCCACGTTATCCTTCGTAAAAAGATGTGTCCTAACCAGTGACTGGGCAGAGGCTCGCGATGCCTGCCCCGAGGAATGAAAACCCTTTCACAGGCGCATGCATGAGCTATCACTACAAGCAGACTGCCTGATGTGGGGCAGCCGAGTAGTCATGCCTCTGCGAGGCAGAGAGGCATTTGTCCGGGAGCTCCACCGCGAGCACCCGGGATCGTTCTCATGAAGGCCACAGCCAGATCCCACGTCTGGTGGCCTGGTATTGATGCGGACTTGGAGCTCTGCGTCCGAAGGTGCACCATTTGTGCCCAACTCAGCAATGCCCCCAGGGAGGCTCCTGGCCCTGGCCTACCAAACCGTAGTCGCGGGTGCACGTAGACTATGCGGGCCCATTCATGGGCAAAATGTTCCTCGTAGTTGTAGATGCCTTTTCAAAGTGGATCGAATGCACCATTTTAAACTCGAGCACAACCTCCACCACTGTGGAGAGCCTCGCAACCATGTTTGCAATGCACGGAATCCCTGACATATTGGTCAGTGACAATGGTCCGTGCTTCACCAGCGCAGAATTCCAAGACTTTATAATTGACCACGGCATAAATCACGTCAAGACGGCACCGTTCAAGCCGGCCTCCAACAGCCAGGCGGAGAGAGCAGTGCAAATCATTAAACAAGGCATGCTTAAAATGCAAGGTCCCACGCTGCAGGGTCGCCTGTCGCGACTGCTGCTGGCATACAGATCTCGTCCGCACTCATTGACTGGGATCCCCCCCGCGCAACTGTTGATGAAAAGGACTTTAAAAACAAGGCTCTCATTAATCCTCCCAGACATGCACGAAATCGTTGAGGCAAAGCACCGTAAGCTGACTGAGTACCGGGAGTCGAGAGAGGCAGCGGCCTATAAAAGGCTCAGCAGTCCGGGGAGCGTCGAGAGAGGCGGGAGTCGAGAGAGGCAGCGGCCTATAAAAGGCTCAGCAGTCCGGGGAGCGTCGAGAGAGGCGGGAGTCGAGAGAGGCAGCGGCCTATAAAAGACTCAGCAGTCCGGGGAGAGTCGAGAGAGGCGAGAGTCCAGAGAGGCGTACCGGTGCAGCTCCAGCTGAGAGAAGTCAAAAAAGAAGTAGAAAGAAATCAAAAGATGACGTCACAGCCAACGTGGTAAGTGATTGGCTGCTGATTGGTGAGTAGTTTTTCTTTTTCTTTATTAGTCAGTAACTTTTAACATTGTTGTCGGCAATTTAAGTGTATCTAAGGGTTAAGTCATGGCAGGACAGCTCGGTCATGTGATATGCTCCTGTACCATGTGGGAACACGGGGACATCACCAGTGTCCCTGACGACTACATGTGCGGGAAGTGTGTCCACCTCCGGCTACTGACGGTCCGCGTTGCGGAGTTGGAGCTGAAGGTGGATTCACTCTGGAGCATCCACGATGCTGAGAATGACGTGAGTATCACGTGTAGCGAGTTGGTCTTACCGCAGGAGAAGGGTCCACAGCCAGCGAGGGAATGGAAGACCAGCAGGAAGAGTAGTGCAAGGAAGGTAGTGCAGGGGTCCCCTGTGGTCATCCCACTGCAAAACAGATACACTGCTTTGAGTGCTGTTGAGGGGGATGACTCATCAGGAGTGGGCAGCAGCAGCCAAGTTCATGGCACCGTGGCTGGCTCTGTTGCACAGGAGGGCAGGAAAAAGAGTGGGCGAGCGATAGTGATAGGGGATTCAATTGTAAGGGGAATAGATAGGCGTTTCTGCGGCCGCAACCGAGACTCCAGGATGGTATGTTGCCTCCCTGGTGCAAGGGTCAAGGATGTCTCGGAGCGGGTGCAGGACATTCTAAAAAGGGAGGGAGAACAGCCAGTTGTCGTGGTGCATGTTGGTACCAATGACATAGGTAAAAAAAGGGATGAGTTCTTACGAAATGAATTTAAGGAGCTAGGAGCTAAATTAAAAAGTAGGACCTCAAAAGTAGTAATCTCGGGATTGCTACCAGTGCCACGTGCTAGTCAGAGTAGGAATCGCAGGATAGCTCAGATGAATACGTGGCTTGAGCAATGGTGCAGCAGGGAGGGATTCAAATTCCTGGGGCATTGGAACCGGTTCTGGGGGAGGTGGGACCAGTACAATCCGGACGGTCTGCACCTGGGCAGAATCGGAACCAATGTCCTCGGGGGAGTGTTTGCTAGTGCTGTTGGGGAGGAGTTAAACTAATATGGCAGGGGGATGGGAACCAATGCAGGGAGATAGAGGGAAACAAAAAGGAGGCAAAAACAAAAGACAGAAAGGAGATGAGGAAAAGTGGAGGGCAGAGAAACCCAAGGCAAAGAACAAAAAGAGCCATTGTACAGCAAAATTCTAAAAGGACAGAGGGTGTTAAAAAAACAAGCCTAAAGGCTTTGTGTCTTAATGCAAGGAGTATCCGCAATAAGGTGGATGAATTAACTGTGCAAATAGATGTTAACAAATATGATGTGATTGGGATTACGGAGACGTGGCTCCAGGATGAGCAGGGCTGGGAACTCAACATCCAGGGGTATTCAACATTCAGGAAGGATAGAATAAAAGGAAAAGGAGGTGGGGTAGCATTGCTGGTTAAGGAGGAGATTAAGGCAATAGTTAGGAAGGACATTAGCTTGGATGATGTGGAATCTATATGGGTAGAGCTGCAGAACACCAAAGGGCAAAAAACGTTAGTGGGAGTTGTGTACAGACCTCCAAACAGTAGTAGTGATGTTGGGGAGGGCATCAAACAGGAAATTAGGGGTGCGTGCAATAAAGGTGCAGCAGTTATAATGGGTGACTTTAATATGCACATAGATTGGGCTAACCAAACTGGAAGCAATACGGTGGAGGAGGATTTTCTGGAGTGCATAAGGGATGGTTTTTTAGACCAATATGTCGAGGAACCAACTAGGGGGGAGGCCATCTTAGACTGGGTGTTATGTAATGAGAGAGGATTAATTAGCAATCTCGTTGTGCGAGGCCCCTTGGGGAAGAGTGACCATAATATGGTGGAATTCTGCATTGGGATGGAGAATGAAACAGTTAATTCAGAGACCATGGTCCAGAACTTAAAGAAGGCTAACTTTGAAGGTATGAGGCGTGAATTGGCTGGGATGGATTGGCGAATGATACTTAAGGGGTTGACTGTGGATGGGCAATGGCAGACATTTAGAGACCGCATGGATGAACTACCAACAATTGTACATTCCTGTCTGGCATAGAAATAAAAAAGGGAAGGTGGCTCAACCGTGGCTATCAAGGGAAATCAGGGATAGTATTAAAGCCAAGGAAGTGGCATACAAATTGACCAGAAATAGCAGCGAACCTGGGGACTGGGAGAAATTTAGAACTCAGCAGAGGAGGACAAAGGGTTTGATTAGGGCAGGGAAAATGGAGTATGAGAAGAAGCTTGCAGGGAACATTAAGACGGATTGCAAAAGTTTCTATAGATATGTAAAGAGAAAAAGGTTAGTAAAGACAAACGTAGGTCCCCTGCAGTCAAAATCAGGGGAAGTCATAACGGGGAACAAAGAAATGGCGGACCAATTGAACAAGTACTTTGGTTCGGTATTCACGAAGGAGGACACGAACAACCTTCCGGTTATAAAAGGGGTCGGGGGGTCTAGTAAGGAGGAGGAACTGAGGGAAATCCTTATTAGCCGGGAAATTGTGTTGGGGAAATTGATGGGATTGAAGGCCGATAAATCCCCAGGGCCTGATGGACTGCATCCCAGAGTACTTAAGGAGGTGGCCTTGGAAATAGTGGATGCGTTGACAGTCATTTTCCAACATTCCATTGACTCTGGATCAGTTCCTATGGAGTGGAGGGTAGCCAATGTAACCCCACTTTTTAAAAAAGGAGGGAGAGAGAAAACAGGGAATTATAGACCGGTCAGCCTGACATCGGTAGTGGATAAAATGATGGAATCAATTATTAAGGATGTCATAGCAGTGCATTTGGAAAGAGGTGACATGATAGGTCCAAGTCAGCATGGATTTGTGAAAGGGAAATCATGCTTGACAAATCTTCTGGAATTTTTTGAGGATGTTTCCAGTAGAGTGGATAAGGGAGAACCAGTTGAGGTGGTATATTTGGACTTTCAGAAGGCGTTCGACAAGGTCCCACACAAGAGATTGATGTGCAAAGTTAGAGCACATGGGATTGGGGGTAGTGTACTGACATGGATTGAGAACTGGTTGTCAGACAGGAAGCAAAGAGTAGGAGTAAATGGGTACTTTTCAGAATGGCAGGCAGTGACTAGTGGGGTACCGCAAGGTTCTGTGCTGGGGCCCCAGCTGTTTACACTGTACATTAATGATTTAGATGAGGGGATTAAATGTAGTATCTCCAAATTTGCGGATGACACTAAGTTAGGTGGCAGTGTGAGCTGCGAGGAGGATGCTGTGAGGCTGCAGAGCGACTTGGATAGGTTAGGTGAGTGGGCAAATGCATGGCAGATGAAGTATAATGTGGATAAATGTGAGGTTATCCACTTTGGTGGTAAAAACAGAGAGACAGACTATTATCTGAATGGTGACAGATTAGGAAAAGGGGAGGTGCAAAGAGACCTGGGTGTCATGGTACATCAGTCATTGAAGGTTGGCATGCAGGTGCAGCAGGCGGTTAAGAAAGCAAATGGCATGTTGGCCTTCATAGCAAGGGGATTTGAGTACAGGGGCAGGGAGGTGTTGCTACAGTTGTACAGGGCATTGGTGAGGCCACACCTGGAGTATTGTGTACAGTTTTGGTCTCCTAACCTGAGGAAGGACATTCTTGCTATTGAGGGAGTGCAGCGAAGGTTCACCAGACTGATTCCCGGGATGGCGGGACTGACCTATCAAGAAAGACTGGATCAACTGGGCTTGTATTCACTGGAGTTCAGAAGAATGAGAGGGGACCTCATAGAAACATTTAAAATTCTGACGGGGTTAGACAGGTTAGATGCAGGAAGAATGTTCCCAATGTTGGGGAAGTCCAGAACCAGAGGTCACAGTCTAAGGATAAGGGGTAAGCCATTTAGGACCGAGATGCGGAGGAACTTCTTCACCCAGAGAGTGGTGAACCTGTGGAATTCTCTACCACAGAAAGTTGTTGAGGCCAATTCACTAAATATATTCAAAAAGGAGTTAGATGAGGTCCTTACTACTAGGGGGATCAAGGGGTATGGCGAGAAAGCAGGAATGGGGTACTGAAGTTGAATGTTCAGCCATGAACTCATTGAATGGCGGTGCAGGCTAGAAGGGCCGAATGGCCTACTCCTGCACCTATTTTCTATGTTTCTATGTTTCTATGACAGAAATTCGAGGGGAAGATGTAACGAGATAGGGGACAAAGTGTTTGTAGTAAACTATGGCAGGGGTCCCAAATGGCTTGCAGGGGCAGCAACGGGCAAGGAAGGAAACAGGCTACTGGTAGTACAAATGGACAATGGCCAAACCTGCCGGAGGCATGTAGACCAAGTCAAAAGCAGATTTACCAACAACACTGCGGAACCAGAGGCAGACTACAATGTGGAACTCGCACCACACCTGGTGGACAGACAGAGGGAACAACCTGAGGAAAGGGCAATCCCAACAGACAGCCCAGGCAAGTCAACAACAATCACACCAATCGAAACAGACAGCCCAGGCGAGATACCAGCAACCACACCCAATGAAAAACAGACACCAAGGCAAACAACTGAACCACAACTCAGACGCTCCACGCGAGAGCGTAGACCATCTGAGAGACTGAACCTATAAAGACAATAAGACCTTGGGGGAGGGTGATGTCATGTATCTTACATTATTATATATAACTGTATCCTAACATGCTATACATGACTGTAATAAGATATGACCTGTAACCACCAGCATACCTTACCACCAGGGGTGCACTTGCAAGAGACAGGTATACAAGGACAGGTCTCAGGCAAGTGCAGCATTCCAGAGCTGTGAAATAAAGGTGCAGGTCCAGAGTGACCTTGACTTCACTATATGCCTCGTGTGAATCTGTACTGAGGGGACAGGACTTGACAAGCGGCCATCATATCTACTGCCGCAGTAAAAACAGTCAAAACCCGGTAGGTGCGCCGTGTTTTCAGCGGGAGGCAATTTCTGAAATTTCTCCATTGGAAACTTCATTAGTTTGATTAGGAAAATATATTGTTCCGAGGATAAGTAGCTGCACGGATGAGCATTATATGAGCAGTAATCCCAGGTTATTTAGATCTCTCAGATTCCTCATATTTCAAGATCGCTGTGAAACAGAATTCCCTGAGCGCAAGCATGAGCTTAAGTAAAATGTTTGTGGAAAGGACTCTGAAAAAGAGCTAAGAACCTCAATACAATTTGTTGTGTCAGAATCAGAAAACAGTTTGCTGTAGCAGAAAAAGTTTCATTCTGTAATGCTATGTGATCTGCTAATTTTAACCAGCTTCTGTGTATTTATTTTTGTGTCATAAACAATTTTAATTTACATGAGATAAATAATCTGTCAGTTTGGTGTCCTTTCACCTCTTTGGGCGAGCTGAGGCATTCATAGGCGGTCCCTCGAACGAGGATGACTTGCTTCCATGAGAATTTACAGATGTTTCAATGAAGGACCCGATGTTCCAATCCTGAACTCCAATTGAGAGTGTGGAAGATACCTGTGTGTGGATTTTTTTTAATGTGTGGTGACCGTTGTACATCAGCCACCACATGGGCTTGACAGAGCTAGGCCTTTATCCAGTGGCAAGGGTTAACCAGGACGACTGGAGACCTGCTCTGCTGCACGGACCTCGTGCACATACATATCGCAGTGTGGGCAGGCCCGTGCTGCCCCTGGGCCCTCGGCTCTTCTGGGCCCTGTACTCTCATTTGCCGCACTTTCGCCCACGATGTTCCAGGGTCCGGTGCTCACCACGGGTCTCAGCTTGCCGTGTCGTTTGCCAATTACCTTGTTGCCGGAAGCCTTAAAAGATATCAGCGGGCAGATGACTGAGGCTGACGCATATGGTGGACATGTCATACTATTTCTTTTATAATCATGGTTAAAGGTAGATTGGTAGCTCTCAGGCATAATCTCAATCACTGCCTCTCAATAATTTTCCCCAACGTCGATTTTTGGCGTATTTCAAGAGTTACGCCCGCTTTTCTGGGCCCCGACTACTCCAAAAAAATAACTTGCATGTTTCCCTGTTCTAATTTTTTTAATTGGCGCCGTACAGCCTGTCCTTTAGCTTCGGTGGAGTGGAGCCTAATGTCTGCGCTGAAAAAATGAAACCCCCCCCCCCCCACTTCTGCGCATGCGTGAAAAAAAATGAAGTTTTTTGACGTGACTGTTATGGGCGCGCGCGCCCAGTGCACCGCCTGGTCTGCATTCGGCCATTTTTAAAGAGCCAGTTGTGTGTGAAAACTTTAATTCTCAGTGGAAAAATCTAGCTGCAATATGCAATGTGGCTCAAGGACCAAGAACTTCTCACAGGATGACGTGAAGGCACTAGTTACTGTAATTGAGGCCAGATGGCACGAGTTGGACACCAGCAGAGGTCACTTAAAAGTTTCACCAAAAGAAATGAAGAAACGCTGGAGCTAACTTGCAGAAGATTACTGTGCAATGGTGACTACCCCAAGGTCTGGAGGCCAGTGCAAAAATAAGTGGCAGGACATTGGTTAAGTAGTTAGTGTAAGTAATATTTTCATTTATTCACTGGAATTGCAATTTTAAATGTGACCATCTGTATGTCCCACCCAGTAGAAAGACACCCTCTCTAAAAAGTTATATTTTCATCTTTGCAGAGGAAGGTGGCATACAACAAAAGGGAAAGAACTCGAACAGTAGATGGCCCGGCAAATCGGCACCTACTGACACAATTGGAAAACAGGGTTGCAACTTTGATATGTCCTGCCTGGAGAAAAGCAAGCACCACAGTACAACCTTGGCCCACACTCGAGAGAGAGGGTGAGTCCTGCAAATTCCACAGTCTGGCTTTGCTGAAAGTCAAGTACTGCACGTGCTAACCATGTTTCAGTTCATGGCGATGTCTGCGTCAGCTACGCTTCGGTTGATGCAATGTGCTATCTTTCATCATGGTCCTTCAAATGAGTCTGCTGCCAGTGCTGTGCGAGTCTACTCATGCTATCCTACCCCGCTTCTGCTGCTAACCATTAATCTGATCTGTTATATTTTGCAGAACTTGAGGCCAACCCCGACGAGGCTGAAGCTGATGCAGAACAAGATTTAGACGCAGACGAGCCTGAAGAGGGGAACATCTTCCAATCCCACTGTTATGCTCATAATAAAGGACAAAACTGAATACTGTATGCAATGAGTAAGTGTGAATTTAGCTCCTTTAATTAAACTCCAGAGTGCTGGTACAGTGTAGAAGGCTTGCTTATATACAGTGCTCCCAAGGGATGCTGGGATCCCTTGGGATGTCAAAAGGTAGGTCCTCTGGTGGTGGTGTGATACAGGTTGTCATAGGTTACATATAACATCACTCCCTCGTAAAGTCAACAGTACACTTATTTACAGGGTGTGATGATCTGGGGCTTTTCGCTCCCATGTCGATCATCTCGGTACAAATACAGATGTGGGTGAGTTGGTTGATTCTTCACTGGGCTGCTGGGCAGCTGGCCTTGCCAGGTTGCTGGGGATGGTGAGTTCGGCTTCGTGATCAACCGTGATGTCAGTTGCCACTTGTGTGTTTGTTGGAGGGTCGAAGTTGGAGGTGTCCTCTTCGGGTTGCTCGTAGCTGTTAGTGAACCGCAATTTGGTTTGGTCCAAATGCTTTCTGCATGTTAGTCCATTGGCCACTTTGACCTGAAACACGCTACTCCCTTCTTTGGCGATGACTGTGACAGCAAGCCATTTGGGACCATATCCATAATTGAGTAAAACACAGGGTCATTTACCTCAATTTCGCATGACAAGTTGCAGATCATGGTACATGCTTTGTTGATGCCGCATGCCCTCGATGGGACAAAGAGTGTTAAAAAGACAAGCCTGAAGGCTCTGTGCCTCAACGCAAGGACTATTCGTAATAAGGTGGACGAATTAATTGCGCAGTCAGCCATTAACGAATATGATATAATTGGAAATGGCTCCAGGGTGACCAAGGCTGGGAACTCAACATCCAGGGATATTCAACATTCAGGAAGGATAGACAGAAAGGAAAAGGAGGTGGGGTAGTGTGGCTGGTTAAAGAGGAAATTAACGCAATAGTAAGGAAGGACATTAGCTTGAATGATGTGGAATCTGTGTGGGTAGAGCTGCGGAATACCAAAGGGCAGAAAACGCTCGTGGGAGTTGTGTACAGACCACCAAACAGTAGTAGAGGATGGGGACAGCATCAAACAAGAAATTAGGGAGGCGTGCAATAAAGCTACAGCGGTTATTATGGGCGACTTTAATCTACATATAGATTGGACTAACCAAACTGGTAGCAATATGGTGGAGTAGGATTTCCTGTAGTGTATTAGGGATGGTTTTCTAGACCAATATGTCGAGGAACCAACTAGAGGGCTGGCCATCCTAGACTGGGTGATGTGTAATGAGAAATTACTAATTAGCAATCTTGTTGTGCGAGGCCCCTTGGGGAAGAGTGACCATAATATGTTTGAATACTTTATTAAAATGCAGAGTGACACAGTTAATTCAAAGACTAGGGTCCTGAACTTAAGGAAAGGTAACGTCGATGGTATGAGGCGTGGATTGGCTAGAATAGACAGGCGAATTATACTTAAAGGGTTGACGGTGGATAGGCAATGGCAAACATTTAACAATCACATGGATGAACTTCAACAATTGTACATCCCTGTCTGGAGTAAAAGTAAAACAGGGAAGGTGACTCAACCATGGCTAACAAGGGAAATTAAGGATAGTGTTAAATCCAAGGAAGAGGCATATAAATTGGCCAGAAAAAGCAGCAAACCTGAGGACTGGGAGAAATTTAGAATTCAGCAGAGGAGGAAAAAGGGTTTAATTAGGAGGGGGAAAATAGAGTATGAGGGGAAGCTTGCTGGGAACATAAAAACTGACTGCAAAAGCTTCTATAGATATGTGAAGAGAAAAAGACTAGTGAAGAACAAATGTAAGTCCCTTGCAGTCAGAATCAGGTGAATTTATAATGGGGAACAAAGAAATGGCAGACCAATTGAACAAATACTTTGGTTCTGTCTTCACGAAGGAAGACACATATAACCTTCCAGAAATACTAGTGGACCAAGGGTCTAGTGAGGAGGAGGAACTGAAGGAAATCCTTATTAGTCAGGAAATTGTGTTCGGGAAACTGATGGGATTGAAGGCCGATAAATCCCCGGGGCCTGATAGTCTGCATCTCAGAGTACTTAAGGAAGTGGCCCTAGAAATAGTGGATGCTTTGGTGATCATTTTCCAAAAGTCTATCGACTCTGAATCAGTTCCTATGGACTGGAGGGTAGCTAATGTAACACCACTTTTTAAAAAAGGAGGCAGAGAGAAAATAGGGAATTATAGACCGGTTAGCCTGACATCAGTAGTGGGGAAAATGTTGGAATCAATTATTAAAGATGAAATAGCAGCACATTTGGAAAGCAGTGTCAGGATCGGTCCAAGTCAGTATGGATTTATGAAAGGGAAATATGCTTGCAAATCTTCTAGAATTTTTTGAGGATGTAACTAGTAGAGTGGACAAGGGAAAACCAGTGGATGTGGTGTATTGGGACTTTCAAAAGGCTTTTGACAAGGTTCCACACAAGAGATTAGTGTGCAAAATTAAGGCACATGGTATTGGGGGTAATGTATTGACATGGATAGGGAACTGGTTGGCAGACAGGAAGCAGAGAGTAGGGATAAACGAGTCCTTCTCAGAATGGCAGGCAATGACTTGTGGAGTGCCGCAGGGCTCAGTGCTGGGACCACAGTTATTTACAATATATATTAATGATGTAGATGAAGGCATTGAGTGTAATATCTATAAGTTTGCAGACGACACTAAGCTGGGTGGCGGTGTGAGCTGTGAGGAGGGTGCTAAGAGGCTGCAGGGTGACTTGGACAGATTAGGTGAGTGGGCAAATGCATGGCAGATGCAGTATAATGTGGATAAATGTGAGGTTATCCACTTTGGTGGAAAAACATGAAGGCAGAATATTATCTGAATGGCAGCAGATTAGGAAAAGGGAAGGTGCAACGAGACCTGGGTGTCATGATACATCAGACCTTTCTCATTACACATCACTCAGTCTAGGATGGCCAGCCCTCTTGTTGGTTCCTCGACATATTGGTCTAGAAAACCATCCTTAATACACTCCAGGAAATCCTCCTCCACCGTAATGCTGCCAGTTTGGAGAGCACTGATCATACGCGATCACTTCTGGACACCATCAGTGGGGTGGGTGATGAGGTATCAGGAGTGTCGAGAGAAGTAACAACACTCTCACGAGAAATGGGAACATTGTCCGGGTACAAGAAGGAGGGAATGTCGCAGGTAGCTGATACATTGTCAGGGCACATGACGGACGGAATGTCGGAGTTAGCTGCTGCACTAAGGGAACACTCTAGACCCCGCGGCCACTGACAGAATCAACTGCCACTCCCACTCCAATCCCCAGACCAGCCTCTGAAGAGGCCCAAGCCAGGACTTCCACATTACCGCCTGCCCACAGCCCCCATCAAGAAGTGTCCATTACCCGAGATGCTCGAAAGAATCAGCTTGGTACCAACCCGAGAAACGCTGCATCACTGCCTGCGGGCAGGGGTCACCAAGACCAAGCATAGCGGGCAGACTTAGAATAAGGTGGAGAAGGGATTGCTGCAGCCTTTCTTTGCTGCTGTTGTTGTTGTTATTTTGTTGTTATTGTTGTAACTGTTCTCAAATTAAAAGTTTTTTCTAAGTGATGTAAATTTACAAGTTTAAAAGTTTGTCAGTGATCTTAAAGTTTGTAAGTGATCTTAACTGAAAACTTTGAAATTTATTACAAGAATCGTTTTATCAGTTAAGTTAAGTACAAACAAATGTTTGTAAAACTTTTGAATAAAATGTATTTTAAATTATAACTGAAACATTTCAATTATTTGTTCCATTATTAACAGAACTTTTTGAACGAAAGAATAATCATTTCCATTATTTGTTCCATTAACACAACACATTACGGAACAGGTCCAAACAGTAAACATGGTCCATTTGGAATAGTTGCCGCTGAACCTTCAGGCAGAAAAGCGTTCATGGATGAGCGGCTGGCGCAAGGCTCGATCAATCATTAAAGGGGCACAATGGGCCTGCACTACTCTGTCGTCGTACTTCGGGTTCAGGTAGTTGCATGACTTCCTTTTCCTCCTCCTCCTCCTCCTCCTCGTCATCTGCATGGTCCTCCTCATCATCAGCCACTCTCACCTCAGGTGGGTCTTCTACTATCAGCTGCTGCTGCCTCATGATGGTTAAGATATGTAGCGTGCAGCACACAACAGTGAACTGACCGACAATCTCAGGGGAGTATTACAAGTACCTCTGGAACGGTACAGGCATCGGAATCGCTGCTTCAAGCTACCAATGGTTCTCTCTATGATGCTGCGTGTCACAATGTGCGACATGTTGTATTCCCGGTCAGCTTCCATCCGGGTTACGCGTAGGGGCGTCATGAGCCAGGTGGCGAGGCCGTACCCTTTGTCTTCCAGTAGCCAGCTCTGCCCTTCTGGCTGCTGCTGAAACATGGCAGATATAGTGCTCTCGCGTAGAATGAAAGCATCATGGGTGCTGCCTGGGTATCTCGCATCAACTGCCATGATGTGATGCATGTCATCACAGACAAGCTGCATGTTCACCGAGTGGAAGCCTTTTCTGTTCCTATACATCTCGGAATCCTCCAAAGATGCTCGCAAGGCGATGTGGGTACAATCAGTGCAGCTCTGTATCTTTGGGAAGCCAGCAATCCTCGAGAAACCCACAGCCCTGTCACGCATTGCCTGGGCAATCATGGGGAACATTATGTAGTCATTCCTCCGGGCATATAATGCAGCAGTCACCTGCCAAATGCAGATATGTGTTGCATGTTAAGAAATGGTGCACACATCCCCAGTTGTGGCCTGAAATGATCCAGATGTATAAAATGAAAGTGCAGCTGTAACCTTCACTTCAACTGACAAAGCAGTCCTCCTGACACTTCTAGGTTGCAGGTCTGCTTTTGTTAACTTACAAATCTCGGTTACAACTTCTTTGCGGAAACGCAGCCTTCTCACACAGTCTGCATCACTCAGGTGCAGGTATGAACGTCTGTCTCGATATACCCAATGTGGGTAAGGCCTCCTGCCAACATCCTACGTGCTCTGAGGTTCCTCATGCGATGATGTCTAATCAATTGTCTCCTCCGCAGCACCATTATGCAGAAGGCTTGCACGAGGTATGGCATTGTCAATATTGCTTCCATAATTAAATTGTAGTTTAGCAAGAAGCTGAAAACAGTAGGACAAAGCACTCACACGTTCTTTCCTCTCTCTCTCTTCCCAAGGACGATGCCCTAGTATGGACAACACCCTGGTCTGCGCGTGCGCCATAGGCTTGCTTAGAACGGGAAGCTAGGCATTCAATGAAGACATTTGGGGCAACGAAGTCTAAAGCAATTCTTTAATTTTAGATTTTTTTCAAAGTACCATCCCACCACCAACAGAACTTCTCCTCACCGGGCTCGAGGTTCGGCCTGACACAGGGGCTTGGTGTCCACCTCCCCCATCGCAGGCTTCTTTTGAAGCTGCTGTATGTCAATGGGTTCTCATCCCTTCAGTTCGGCTTCCACCTGCCCCCACCCCGCCCCCCCCACCTCGGGCTTCTTTTGAAGCCAAGTCCCTGTGTCCAGGAGAGGGAGCAATTCTGCCAGCCAACACTCCAACCCTTGAGCCCGGTGAGGAGACCTTCGGTGGTGGCATGGTACTTTGAAAAAAAATAAAAAATTAAATAATTGCATTTGACTTCCATTTTCTCCCTTTTTACTTTGAAAAAATTGTGCTTCGTGATGCATTTCTTTGCCTTCTTGACTCCTTCCAATACTTCGCTTAAAAACAATGCCGTCTTTTTGCGCCGATTTTTTAATGTGCACTGGTTTTTCTTAAGTGCCCAGAAGATTTTTGGGGTGTGGTCACATATGCCATCCTCGAAAAATGTAAGTTGGCCAAATTTGCTTCAATGTGAAAAACTGGCGCAGACATCAGGTACGCAAAAAAATACTGACGTAAAAAAATCGTAACTGAGTTACACTGGCACAGAAACTTTAGGGAAACTTGGATATTTTAATTTATGCCAAAAAGCGGCGCAGATAACTGAGGAAAATTGAGCCCTATGTTTCAGTTCCCAACAGGCCAAGAGCATACTTATGGAAGTTGTTATTTGTGGTGAGCACAAGTAAAGAGTGTTGGAAGACAGCCTCAATCATAACCACATCCATTTTACACATTCCAATTACCCCTGATAATCAATTTCCATTAATACAAACCAGGTTTGATATCCTCTTCTTTTGCCTAAAAAACAGCAAATTCCAACTGGAATTCTCTTCAAAATCTCTCCAAATATTTGTCCATATTGTTGCTGTGACCTGCTCTGGGCAAAAAGACTTTGGTCCTGTTGTCAGCAACCAATTCAGCAACTAAGCAAATTGTAGTTTTCTATTTTTCTGAATAAATTAAATGTTGAATGCTCTTCTTCTAGTAACTCCTGATATAAATTACAGACAACTGTTTCTATGTACTTGACAGTTTTATTTCCTCGTGACAGTAGCTACTGTATCATCTTGTACTACAAATGTCTGTAAATCTACACTGTCAACATTTACCGACATTAAAAACAAAAAACTGGAAACAATCACAAGGATAATCTCCCGCAACAATAACTCAAAAGCTTACTTAAAACTGAAAAAAAAATAAATTATAAATAATAAGGCAAAATATTAGTGCAAAGAAAGTGAAACTAGGCTAGTTGCCACAAGGTAATATGATTGAAGTTGCTCAGCTAAAACTACCGCAGCAATTTCTGATAATTGCACTGTAACATATCCGCTGCATTAATATTGCAGAAAACAGAAGAGTATTTTATTATTATGACATAATCCCTGTGCATTAAAACATCAACTTGGAGGTATCATGGAATAGGCAGATAGTGCAATCTCCCCATGATGTGAGATGAATAGGGGCAGTGGACTGTGACCAGCATTCTTTGTTTGTAATGTCAATAGAATAAAATCTTTCAATGTCACAAAGCATTTATACGCTTCACAAGTATTTTCTGAATTAAACATTTGTGTGATTTCCTCGAAAGTATGTCCTAGTAGATAAAGACACAACCAGATACAATTGTAAGCTGTATAGACCAGAAGCTTTAAAGTTCAATTCCCAAACTATCCTGAAATAACTGATCTCAGTCAGAATAGTAGTTTAGCTTCTATAATTAGCCTCATTGCCCCGAGATATGGAGGGCTCTCACTTCTGATCATTGCTTAGCGACTATCAATAGAAACTGTGCATATATGGTCAAGTGAGAACATGAGTGGGCTCAGCTGTGATGCCTTATAGAGTGGAATATCCTACTGACATTTTTTCTCTTGACTCACTTATGAAGCAATGGCCATTTGAGTAATGTACCAGAAGGAGACAATGCCTTCAGAAAAAAGTTCCATGGTTTTTGTGGCTTTTTCATTGAAGTTACAATGCAGAACTCTGGGGAAATTCACCGTGTATCAAAATATTCCCTCTAATGCTAATAAGTTCTACGAGGTGTACTTTGTTCATAAAAAAAATGATTGATCGAGAAAAATAGATAGGAAATAAAAACAATAGTAATACCACAATAACCTTAAAATATAACTATATAGAATAAAATTGAAGTACAAATCGTATTAAGCAGTAACAGCTTATCTGCTTATTCAGTCGAGTTCAATTCTGAACTTAGTCACGGATCAATAAACAGAATAAACATAGAAAATAAATTAGAGTCTCATTTTAAAGTTTAAAATTATATTTTTTCTTCCTGTCTCTTATCTCTCTCTCAATCTCACGTTTCTTTCCCTCTCTTAATTTCGCTTTCTGTATATGATTTTACATTGTATTTAATATTCTAATTTACACTTACTGCAGCCTCGATATTTAATTGGGGCAGTTTTCCAAGCATGGGGGAGATGTTTTTTATCCAGAAGACCAGATTTCCCCAAACACTGGATTTTTGGCTACACATGCATGCTTTTTAAAAAATCAAGATCCCTGCCCGGAAGCCAGCCTGATTGACAGGCTTGGCTCTCTGTCGGGTGGTGAATGCTGCCACAGAGGCCACAGCCCAGGAGCACATAAGTTCGTGTTGCTGGGGTAGAGATCGTGAGGAGGAGCGAGGTCGGTACAGAGAGGCCGGTAGGGTCAGGGGATGATTGTGGGGGGGTCAGACAGATCAGGGCATCGATTGTGGGAGTGGGGGCCGGTAATTACGGGCCGAGGTCCGATTGTGGTTTTCAATCACGGGGTGGGAAGCAGGTTAGCTTGGGGAGAGGGGTGGGAGGCGGGGGAGGGGTGGGGGGGTGGGGAAGGACTCCTGCTCCTCCCAGCCCACAAGCAGCGCTGGAAAGGTACTTATCTCTTCCATGAAGTAATCCATGCTTCCCTTTAGCTGCCGGATTTCCCGCGATCTGGGAAGCCTGGCAGGCCAGAGATAAACCTAAAATTGGGAAAAGTCTGAGGCACTTGCCCTCATTAAAATATTTAAATGAGTGACCCATCTCCTGAGAGTGGATTGGTCACCTGTCTCATCCCGTGTCTGTTAAAGCCAGACGTAGGCAAGTTTTTACATCCCATCCGAACCAAACCCACTCATTATTGGTGGTTAAAATGTGTGTCTCAGTGAAGATTTTCAATCTGATTGATTGAAGAGGCACGATGTTGCTTGCTCAGCTCACACACACCACAGTTCCCCTGTAGAAGACGCTGTGCTGAAACGTTTCTCAAGTAACCATAAGTTACCGCTCAAAAGATCTCAAAAAGTCTATGGGCAGTTGTAAGTCTAATGAATGGTGACCACCGTGCCTTTGTTGCTGACCGCAAAATCCGGGCCATTGCAATACCCGAGACAAACCAAACTTTGAATGGATTTTTGGTTTAAAATGTAATAAATATAATATATCAGAGAAACAAAGAAAATGACACTTAAGGTTACAACAACTTCGATGATTACAAATAGTTGTTTGATCTGTTAAGTTCCATGAATGTAAATAACTATCAATTTAATTTATTCTACTTTAACTATTACTTTCTGACATGCAGTTCTAGCAGTGAGAATGAGAAATGGTTCGTCAGACAAGCATACTTCAGTCACAGATGTACCCCTAGTTTGTAAATATTGTCCCATGTAGTAGCTCTAGGAAGCAATAGTCAAGCTCAAATAACTCAAGTTGTCAAAACATAATCATTGCTGTCTCAGAAGTCACTTTATGACTCCCAAGCAGACAAAGTCATTGCTGCCAGTTATTCAATTTGTCCATTCACACATACTAAAAGTGGCTCAAGGGATTATCGTGAGGTGCATCATCATTACATTTTTCTCTGTCTTAACATGAAGTGTTAATATCAGCTGCATCAACAAAGACAAAGGCAAGTATGTACAGAGTAGTTAACACGACAGATCCTCTGGAACTACCAGCATTCATATGCACCTATTTTTATTGTGGATTTTATATCATGCTTGTTATAGCATCATTCTCAGAATTTTGAGATAAAATAAATTTTTTATATTGTTTTTGATCAATTCTGTATCCCAGAAAGTTGAACTTCTCCTACAAGGATAAATGGAGTAGATATAGGGCAATAATCCTTCTATGCTGGGCCAACAATATACACCATCACCATCTCAGTACAATACCTTCTTCTGTAGAAATGTGGTATTTTAATTTCCCATAACTACTATATCTCTGAAAGCTAAAAATTTGAATTTCTCCCTGTTAAGTAGCTTTGTAATGGGGAATTGCATGCATCAGGAACAGGAACCAACTACTAGGGACCTTCATATTAGCCTTGGCTAGATTTGGACGCAAATAACTGAGCTGAATTGATCGCTAATTAAGCTCAGTGTGCTTTTTGAGTGTTGTTGCAGATGCACCCATCTATTTGAGTGTTTGGTATACCATCAACACTCCTGATGAGCCTCTAGACAGCAGAAGCTTTGAGGCTTCAGGAAATGAGACACTTGTCGCAAAGTACACAGCCTCTGCTCTACTCTTGTCGTCACAGTATTGATATGGCTGCTCTAGATCAGCTTCTGGTAAACAGTGAACCCAAGATATTGATGGTGGGGGACCCGTCCATGGCAGTGCCACTGAAGGTCAACAAAAAGTGCTTCAGCTTTCTCTTGTTCAAGATGGTCATTATCTGGCATTTTTATGTGATGTGAATGTTTACCTGCCACTTATTAGCCCAAGTCTGGATGTTATCCAGGTCCTGCCATAAGATGTTTCATTATAAAAGAATGGACCTGAACAATGTAGAATTGTTAGTGAACAGTCCCACTGCTGAGATTATCACAAAGGGAAGGTCATTAAAGCAGCTAAAAATAGTCTGGTTAGTTATTGGTGAGTAGGTGCCGCTTGATGACACAATTAATGATCCCTTCCATCACTTTTCTGATGATTACTTCTTTATTCTTATGTTTCTATTTATAAAACACAAGGGTGCCAATATTCGGTAGCACTACGTTTGGGGGTGGTAACCGAAGCAGAACTTCCTGCCCCAGGCGCGGAAGTCCCGCCCCGGCAGCGAAACTAGAGTTACTGCCACCGAGAGGAAGTGGAGCGCAATGTTGCATGCTCCACTTCCTCTCGGGGTGGGTGGGGGGGGCACTCACAACAGGAAATTTCCAGCGCTACGTGGAGTGTTGACGGGAGCACAGGGCCCTCTCCTTCCGTTAGAGAGGGCACGCTGCGAACTCTGTAATGGAACGAGGGGCCACCACTTCTCCACCGGGGAGAGGGGGCCCGTGGCAGGAGCCCGGCACAGAAGCGGAGTGCCAGACTGCAACATGGTGGCACGGACCCCACAAATTCCAAAAGGCAAGGCCACGACCGGTAAGTCGGCCATGGAAACAAAATGGCGCGATGCTCCTCCCCTTTAAATTTCACCCGGGCGCTACGAAAGTTCTGCTCCGGGGCGAAAACATTTCACTACGTACGCCAATGTCGTTGGCCCGGTGCGCTACCGGCAGGAGCAGGGCACTGCCAGCTTCAGGCTCCGTTACCTCCCGCAGAATTTCACGGGAGGCGGTAGCGACCCTGCGCAAGAAATCGTTTGCGCCCGTAAGAGGTGCAAATGATATGATTTTCTCCCCCAAGGTTCCACCAATGCCAACCAAGGGGCTTGTAATAGTCTCCTCTCCCTCCACATGGGCCCAAGACTTACCTGTTGAAGATCTTGGTCTCAACTGCGCCCTTCAATGGGAACCTAGATGCCGTCGTCTGGGTGCTTCTGCCCTTTGAAGTCCCTGGCCGCCTCTTCTGTTTGGTGTGATGGGTTTATACCTGTGGTCCCCCACACTGTTTGATTGTTAGTGAGGAAGTAGCAAATAGAAGCCAGGAACTTCTCCACATGCATCGAGATATTGGGGGTGGGAGGGTGGGAGGGTGGGAGGGAACACAGGGCAGGGGACAGATGTCACTCTTGAACTTCATAAATCAGCATTAAATTCTTCATACCATTGAAAATTAAAACATCGTCACCCCATGCTGTGTAGTGATAGATTCCAGAATTTGTTCAGATCCAGACTACACTGCACATTGAGATTAAAAACAGATCAGCTGAAGAATAAGTAATCTTATTGCTTTAGGTTGATCATTGGATCATCTTTACAGATTTACTTTTCATTTTTCATCAAAAAAGTGAATTAGATTCACACTATTGTGCTATTTTCTTTGAATGATTTTTCAATTGTTGTGTCTACACAAGAGAGAGAATTGTATTACATCACACAAAATTGAGCTGAATTATAAAATCCACTTAAACCCCAGTACTTGCATAATCAGCCAAAGACCAAGATCATTAGATATGTTCCGGAACACAAATCTCACATATTCTTTGAATTTTCAAATACAATCACTGCCACGTGCAAAGAAGACACCAACCATAAGTTGCAGACTCAGATTAATGATGCTTATGGCATTTATTTGCCTGCATTTGTTTCCAAGGTCTAAAAGTAAAAAAACATTGATACATAGGTTGTCAAATAAAATGTGTTATGTTATTGTAATTTTCTCTGGCAGTACATAGACAATAAAATGAAGCTTGTAGCTTGTTAAGCAGTGATAATACAAATACATTTAAAGATCACACTCGCAAAACAGACAACATGTACAACACAACAACTTGTATTTAAAAAGTGCATTGAATGTAAAAAAAATAGACCAAGGCACTTCACAGAGGCATTAAGGAATAAAACAGATGCTGAGCAAAAGAAGGAAATATTAGGTGGGGTGACCAAACACTTGGTCAAAAAGGTGGGTTTTAAGAAGGGTCTTAAAAGAGAGAGAGATGGAGAAGTGGTAGATTTAAGGAAGGGAACCCCTAGAAGGCTGAAAGCACAACAGCCAATTGTTGGGCAAAGAGAGGGAGGGATGCATAGAAGGCTGTAGGCAGAGAAAAGGAGAGCCTGGAAGCCAATGTAAGTCAGCAGGACAGGGTGATTGGTTAGAAGAACTTTGTGCTGAATAGGATAATAGCTGCAAAGTTTTGGATGGAGCTGATGTTTGCAGAGAGTGGAGGATTGGTCAGAGAACTACATTGAAATAATCAATTGTAGATGGCAAAGATATAGATGTGGGATTCAGCAGATGAGTTGGGGCAGGAGCAGAGGCTGACAATATTAGAGGTGGAAGTCGGCCATCTTTGTAATGTAGAGTATATTGGGTTGGATATCTTTTAATGATATAATCACACTACTGGGTCCCTAGCATTGCTGAATGTGGAGGTGTTGCAATAACTGGCTGAAACTGGAAGTAGATCTTTTAGGACTAACAAAACTAGCTTTTCCCACATTGCAATATCTAGGGACACAGACACAGAAACTTGGTAGCACTACAATTAAATTAATGGGGGTAATTTTAACCCCCTAAAATGGGTGGGTTTGGCTCGGGTGGGAAGATAAAACGTTAAAAATCTGAAACAGGAACTCAACCCGCTTCAAACCCACCACTTCCGGTTTCAACAGAGGCGAGATGAGGGAGGGACGGACGGGCAACTAACCTGCTCTCTGGAGGTGGATCAATCTTTTCGGGAGATTGCGAGCTTTCATTTTAACAGAGTTTCTATTTTTAACCCATGTTGGCTGCTTTCCCAGGCCTCAGGAACCAACAGGCAAAAGTAGGTGAGAAGGGCTGGACCCATTAGGTAAATGCCTTTACAGCACTGCTTGTGGGCCAGAAGGAGCGGGAGTGGTTCCTCCAGGCCAAACAAACTAACCTGTAAACACCTCCCCCCACCTCCAAGTTACTCCCGCCCTCATGATCACTGACCCCCATCTTTCCCCAGTGATCTCCGACTCTTCCGCCAAGCCCCCATTTCTCCCCAAGATCTCCAACTCTCCCCAGACCCCCATCTCGCCCCAAGATCGCTGACTCTCCCCACGACTCTCCCATCTCTCCCCTCCCTCCAATCACTCCCCGACCCCCAGCAATCTTCAACCACCCTGCAATCACCCCACAACCCTCCCAGCCATACTGTACCGACCAGTGATTTCTCCCCCCAACAACCACTAAACCAAACTGCTCCTGGGCTGCAACCTTTTCTCGAGTGCACCCAGCCCAATAGGCAGCCAAGCCTGTCAATCAGGCTAGCTTTCCGGTCGAGGAATCTGTTAAAACAAAACATGCATGCCATGGAGTTAAAGCGCCACGGCATTCCATAACTCTTCACCAGGCTGATTCCGGAGATGAAGGGGTTACCTTTTGATGATAGATTGAATAGACTCATTGGAGTTCAGAAAGATGAGGTGTGATCGTATAGAAACATTTAAAATAATGAAAGGGATAGACAAGATAGAGGCAGAGAGGTTGTTTCCACTGGTAGGGGAGACTAGAACTAGGGAGCACAGCCTCAAAATACGGGGGAGCCAATTTAAAACCGAGTTGAGAAGGAATTTCTTCTCCCAGAGGGTTGTGAATCTGTGGAATTCTCTGCCCAAGGAAGCAGTTGAGGCTAGCTCATTGAATGTATTCAAATCACAGATAGATAGGTTTTTAACTAATAAGGGAATTAAGGGTTACGGGGAGCGGGCGGGTAAGTGGAGCTGAGTCCACAGCCAGATCAGCCATGATCTTGTTGAATGGCGGAGCAGGCTCGAGGGGCTAGATGGTCTACTCCTGTTTCTAATTCTTATGTTCTTATGTTCTTATCTGTCAAAAATCCTCTTGCCAGATCGTACGAATCTGAAAGAAAAGGGCATTTGCTGGCAGAGAGTTGGGCTAGTCGCCCAACTTCTGCTCAATGAATGCCCTTGAAATTCTTATGCCTGATAAACCTGCTTTTACCAGCATAAGAATTTAAAAATATCTAAAAATAATATTTTATCACTCATTTATGCATTAAAAACCCTGTCCAATAAGGTAACTTTATTTTTAGCCCCGTTAAAACATATATATTAAAACAATTTTGAAATATAAATTTTTATTTAAAATAATTAAATGGCATTTTAATTAATTTTAAATATGTAATTTTTTTTTTATTTTGTGTGTTTGTGTATTTAAGTGATTCTCATTCACACTTATGGTGATTCCGTACAAACAGAATTACCATAATTATGAATGGGGATTCCCTTTCTTTTATTGGTTGGGCAAGCCCACGTGATCCCAGGGGCACTTGCAAACCACATATTTCAATTGTCACTGTTACCACATTTCACTTTTGTACCCCTTTGGTGAAAGATGTCAATGATTTCTGGCAATGGATTTATAAATGATAAGTGGTTTGTAAGTGGTACAATTAGATGATTTGATTTTCACAGAGCATTATACTCTAATGCTTAATATTGTAGGAACAGATTTCCACTATCTTTGTAGATCTTAAGTGATGATAAATTGTTATAATACTATGACTTATGACATGATTCAGATTTGAAGTAGTAAAAAAGTGATTTAGGTCTTACTGTTGTTTTCTGCAGCCCTGCACAAAATAATTGTACAAGATTAATCTCTAATCCTCAATCATATTAATTCAGCATGGCTATAATTTATAACTTTGGATGCAAATTTGCTCGCTCAAACACAAATCTAAGCTAATTTACAAAATGCCCTTGCTTGTAAGAAGAAAAAATGCGGAATTATTACAGGCAATACCAATCATTAAAATTCATAATGTTTTGTCAAAGAATCACTTATCTCTATAAGCACCACATAATTATTACTGCAAAGTAACCAAATGGGTAATGGTCAGCTGACGCTAGCTGAAACATAGTTTTTATTTTTTCTCAATTTCTCTTTACACCCATCAGACCGACTCCCAGGCTTCTCCAAAAGGCCAGAAGATACATGAACACACCTCACTGTAGATAAGTAATGGGCCTCTGATCAGCACTGAACCCTCAACCTGCCTCTCATCAGAAGCTCCTTATATGAGGAACCATGGGTGTGAATCGATGTTCTACAAATCCATAGTTTAGTACATTTGTGCTGCACCACTACTCTGCACTATGACCGAGACATTCACTAATGCATAACAAGGCTTTGTCTGCAAAGCTACACCCTCCAATTCTCAATTCTTGTGGTTGAAATGAAACAAAATAATTATTTAAATAGTTCTGACACATCACGGTATTTTCTCTCACACATTCTCTGGGCTCAATTTTCCACAAAGCTGTTTTTTGGCGTACTTGAAGAGTTACGCCTGTTTTTTTCATCCAAGTTTCCTCGATTGAATTGTTGATTTTGGCGCTGCCTAACCTTTCCTTTAGCTTTGGGGATGGAGCCGAAAATCTGTGTCAAAAAGATCGGGTTGCCACAGTAACCAAGGACACACTGCTGACTGAGGCAGGAAAGTGAACCATGCAATAGCCAGCTCACAGCAACCTGCACAAGCACATTCCACATTGCAGCAACTTAACACCATTAAAGTGTTTTTGACAAAAGTCTACCTCCCGCTCCCGATGCCGGTACCCGCTATTATCCCAGGCTGAAGGACCTCCCAATGCCAATACTCACTACTATCCCAGGCCGAAGGGCCTCCCAATGCCGATACCCACTACTGATACGTCCTTACTATACAGTATAAATGCACTCGAGGCCCATGCTTGAGAGGTCAGTCTGTGGCCTGTCCTTTATTCCTTAGCACTCAAGTGATGAAGGTGGGTGGAGCTTCCCCTTTTATACCTGAAGGTCCAGGTTAGGAATGTCTCTCACCTAGTGGTTATTGTTCTCACAGTGTACAACTTAGGTCAGATTTTACATGGGTTACAATGCTGGTTGAATAAATGGCATCACCTCCCCCCCAAAGTCTTATTGGGATCACAGGTTGAGTCTCTCTGGTGGTTTACGCTCTCTTGTCGAGCGCCTGAGTTGGGGCTCCGGTTGTTGGGCGCTGGCCTGAGTGTCTGCTGTTTGCGGTGCCTCAGGTCTGTCTGGACTGCCCACAGTGAATGGGCTCTCCTCCACTTGGGTCCGGTCCTCCACTTGGTTCCAGTGTTCGGTCACCTGTGGTGGACTAAACTCTACGTTGTGTTCTTCCTCTGCTTCATCTGTGGGGTTGCTGAACCTCCTTTTAGTTTGATCCAAGTGTTTGCGGCAGATTTGTCCATTGGTAAGTTTAACTACCAGAATCCTATTTCCCACTTTGGCAATCACAGTGCCTGCGAGCCATTTGGGCCCTGCAGCGTAGTTGAGGACAAAAACAGGATCATTTACATCAATACATCGTGCCCTCGCATTCCTGTCATGGTAGTCATATTGTGGCTGGCACCTGCTCTCGACAATTTCTTTCATGGTGGGGTGTATAAGGGATAGCCGGGTTTTGAGCGTCCTTTTCATTAGCAGCGGGTGGAACCCCTGTGAGCGAGTGTGGTCGGGATCTATAGACCAACAGGAGGCATTTATCCCTGGCCACCATTGTCTTCATCATGACAATGCCCGGGTGCTCATTGTGGAGTTCTCTGATGAACACCTCTCTGCCCATCTGAGGCATGACTACGCGGTTTCCCCACAGTAGGCAATCGGCCTGAATCGAGAGTTCATCCCTGCACCTGTGAAATGGTTTAAATTCCTCAGGGCATGCCCTGTACGTGACTGCCCAGTCCCCATTCAGGACACATTTCTTGACTAGAGACAATAGCGGGTCTTTATTTGTCCAGACTTTAATCTGACAGGCTGTCACAGGTGAGCCTTCGCTTCCGAAAGCTTCAACAGCCATGACCATCTCAGCAGCATGCTCGGTAGCCCCCTCAGTGGTGGCTAGTGGGTGCCTGCTGAGTGCATCGGCACAGTTTTTGATGCCCGGTCTGTGCCGAATTGTATAGTCATAGGCGGCTAACGTGAGTGCCCATCTTTGTATGCGGGCCGATGCATTTGCATTTATGGCCTTGTTATCGGCCAAAAGGGACGTTAGGGGTTTGTGATCTGTCTCCAGCTCAAATTTCCTGCCAAACAGGTACTGGTGCATTTTCTTTACAGCATATACACATGCGAGTGCCTCCTTTTCTACCATCCCGTAACCCCTTTCTGCCTGGGACAGACTCCTGGAGGCATAACCTACCGGCTGTAACTGACCTTTGACATTAACATGCTGCAACACACACCCGACACCATAGGACGACGCATCGCACGTTAACACAAGTTTTTTACATGGGTCGTAGAGCGTTAACAGATTGTTGGAACATAACAAATTGTGTGCTCTATTAAAAGCCCTTTCCTGGCTGTCCCCCCCAGAGCCTTTCGCGACCTTTGCGAAGGAGCACGTGTAGCGCCTCTAACAGCGTGCTCAATTTGGGAAGAAAGTTACCAAAATAGTTCAGGAGCCCCAGGAATGAATGCAGCTCCATCGTGTTACGGAGTCTGGGTGCTCTCTGGATCGCTTCCGTCTTGGGACGCAGTAGGGCTGATCCCGTCTGCTGCTACCCTCATCCCCAGGAATTCTACCTCTGGAGCTTGGAAGACGCACTTCGCCTTTTTCAGTCGCAGCCCTACCCGGTCCAGTCTGTGTAGCACCTCCTCCAGGTTGTGGAAGTGTTCTTCAGTATCGTAACCCGTGATGAGGATGTCATCCTGAAAAACCACCATTCCTGGAATCGACTTGAGGAGGCTTTCCATATTTCGTTGGAAGATCGCGGTGGCCGAGTGAATCCCGAATGGACATCTGTTGTACGAAAACAACCCCTTGTGTCTCGTGATGGTGGTCAGCTTCTTCGACTCACTCGCCAGCTCCTGGGTCATGTAAGCTGAGGTCAGGTCCAATTTCGTAAAGAGGTCCTCCGCTCTCGGTAGCTGGTACTGGTCTTGGAGTGACACCCGATTGATGGTGGCCTTGTAATCACCACATATCCTGACCGACCCATCCGCCTTGAGCACCGGCATGATCGGGCTCACCCAGTCACTGAATTCGACTGGCGAGATGATGCCTTCCCTCAGCAGGCGGTCCAATTCGCCTTCTATCTTTTCCCGCATCACGTACGGCACCGTTCTGGCCTTGTGATGTACTGGCCTGGCATCCGGGTTTATGTGAATCACTACCTTAGCCCCCATGAAAGTGCCGGTGCCAGGTTGGAATAATGAGTCAAATTTGTCCAGGATCTGTGAGCATGATACTCGGTCCACAGAGGAAATTGCATTGACATCGCCCCATTTCCAGTTCATGACAGCAAGCCAACTCCTTCCCAGCTGTGCAGGACCGTCCCCTGGGACAATCCAGATTGGCAACCTGTTCTCCGAATCTTTGTGGGTCACGACTACTGTGGCGCTGCCGAGCACCGGAATGATCTGCTTTGTGTAAGTTCGTAGCTGTGCGTCAATCGGCGATAATTTTGGCCTCCTGGCCTTGGACGCCCACAACTTTTCGAACTGTTTGATACCCATCAGGGACTGGGTGGCCCCCGTGTCTAGCTCCATTGATACTGGGATGCCATTGAGGAGCACTTTCATCATTATCGGTGGCATCCTGGTGTATGAACTGTATACGTGCTCCACATGAACTCGCTGAACTTCAGCTTCCAGCGATTTCCCCCAGCGTTCACTTCTGCAATTTCTGCAGGTATTTTGCTCTTCTCTGCAAACTCCAGCTGAGTGTGCTGTTGGAAACAAAAGGTCCCTTGCCAGTTGATCGTCCCTGACTGCCCCTGTGACTGTCCTTCAATGCGCCAGGTGTTGATGGCCCCATTACTGGCTGCATTGTCCCTTGCAATGACGTGAATCGCCGTTCAGCTTGCCATTTTCTCTGTCGAACTCCCCCTCTGGGTTCGACTACATGTTGGGGCATGCCCGATTGCCCTTGTCTGCCTGGAGAACTGTGTGTTGCTTTAACAATGTTGAATCTCTGTCCCAACCATTCCTTAACAGAGTACCTCTCGTCTGTGCTGCTAGTGGCCATGCTCGCGTGGTTTAAATTCCAGTTTCTCATCACCATTGATACGTCCTTACTATACAGTATAAATGCACACGAGGCCCATGCTTGAGAGATCAGTCTGTGACCTGTCCTTTATTCCATAGCAATCAAGTGATGGAAGTGGGTGGAGCTTCCCCTTTTATACCTGAAGGTCCAGGTTAGGAGTGTCTCCCACCTAGTGGTTATTGTTCTCACAGTGTACAACTAAGGTCAGATTATACATGGGTTACAATGCTGGTTGAATACATGACAACTGCTATCCCAGGCCGAAGGGCCTCCCCCTCCCGGCACCCGCTACCATCCCAGGCCGAAAGGCCTCCAGGTGCTGGTGCCAGTATCTGCTACTATCCCAGGCCAAAGGGCCTCCTCTCTCCCGGTACCCGCTCCTAACTCTGGCCGAAAGGCCTCCCCTGCTCTCTCTCCCCTCTCTGTTGCTACTGTCTGTGCCGTGGAAGTGCAGCTGCTGTGCTGATTTCCTTACCTGCGCCGATTTTGTTAACTGCCCAGAAGGTTTTTCCACAGAGGTCACATACACCGTCCTCAGAAAAATTGGAGTAAATCGGAGCTGGCCAAACTTGATTAAATGGCCAGAATTGGCGTGGGTGGCAGGTTACGCCCCCAATGAGGTAAAAAAAATGAACCTAAAAAAATCTTAACTGAGTTACAGTGGCACACAATCTTTGGGGAAACTTGGATTTTTAAATTTAGGCCAAAAAAAGCGGCGCGCATCAAAAAAACTGGGGAAAATTGAGCCCTCTGTTCCTTCACTCCCTCCATCTTTTCTCTCACCTTTTCCTTCTGTCTTCCATTCCACTGCTCATTAATCCATTAGCTCTTGCTTCCATTTTTTTTCTTTTAACAATAAATATTTTTTATTCTGTCATTCTCTTTCTGTCCTGTTCTGGTTCTTGCACGCTTTGTTTTCTTTTTCCATTTTGCAATTTCTCCCTCATCACCATTTCTCTATTTGTCTGTTTTGCATACAGTTTATCTTGCTTTTCAACAATAATTAATATGCAAGTTATTTGGATATGCACAAAGTGATAGAGTAAGAGTAGCCATACCGGTAAAATCTTTTAACCATCTACATGTCATTTTGTTGGAGAATATAATATCCTGGAGACAGAAAATATTGCTTGCTTTCTCCTCTTCCAAATGTTTCCTTGAACTAAATCCATCATAGTGGCATAAATACCAGCATTTCGTGTTTCCCCCCAAAATTCGTTTTTTAATGTTTCTATCACTGATTATTCGGAATGGTTTTACTGGGATCTGGCACAGAGACAGAAGTGACAGTGAGCTGATCACATCTGCCCTTGCACAATGTGGCAAGCAGGTTCACAAATGCCCTGCTGCTGCTCACCAAGCTATCCTGAGTCAAAGGAAGACCTGGCAGAGCAGCTGGAGTAGATCTTTGATTATTTTCTTTTCTGCTAAAAAAGATTGTTAAACATAGGGCAGTTTGGTTCATATGTTAACAATAAAAAAAGACTACCTTAGAAGCTCTTCCAACAACATAACTGTTGGGAAGACAGCTTTTTTATCATCAAAAATTCTGAAATACTTTAAGAAGCAATTAGATGCAGCAAGGGGGGAACTGTAAGGTCTTTCTGGACGGATGAATTAAAATGGGATAAATGGACCTCCTTATCTGCAAATATCTTGTGATCAATTGGTATGTTATTGTGCACAAATAGGTTATATCTGGAACATCCTGTTTCCAGTAGCAATCATATCTAAATGACATCACCTGCAGCACAAGCACATCACTGAAGTGCAACCAAATTATTAAGATGCCGTTGTACGCATCAATGATGTCATTACTTCTGCCAATACATGTACTGAAAGAACAATTCAAGACTATACTGGAGCTGTCAGCAAGAGTCTTTAAAATGTCTGTCTCAACATAAATCATGATTTTTTTTGCTTAAATTCACAACTTGAAGAGTCGTTTTTATTTGGTGTGTGAACATATTCAGCTTGGTTTGATTTATCGTTTAAAATGAAATGTGAAAAATAGATAACCAACTAGTAAGTCCTTGTCTGATTGGTAAATGGCAAATATTTTTCAAATCTACCTTTGGGACACCTGCTGACTGACCAGAAAAATAAACAGTTGGTAAGGATCTTCCGCTGAGTTTATGACAAAATGTCTTCTACCTCAGATATTTCCTGGTAAATATGCATGTATTATTTTATTTTCTAAATTAAAATGAAAAATAATTGATTTCCAGTGTTTTAAATGTGGTTATTACCTTCTAAAACCTAATAGATTTATTAATGCTTGCTGCAAAGTGTATTTTTAGCTTCGATCCTCCTTTTTTACTTCTCTATGTATATACCTGTATATATGAATACATCTACCAATTTCAGCTTTAAAAAGGGCTTAGCTTAGTAACACATACAGAATTAATTTTTTTGATGTATAAAAATGACATATTAATCTGCGGTCTTGACTTCACAGACTAGTATTATCAAGACAATTGAATGCGCCACGCAGTACTGCATTGTTGCCATGACAACTTTACAAGGTAGCACAAGATGTCTCATCTAAATGCAATACAGTACATAAAAATCTATCATGAAACACACTGCATACCATCTTCTGATTCCTGGAAAATAGCACGAAATATAAGATTTCTTTACCTAAAATATCCAAAAGTCATTGCAAATATTTATTTATAATTTTAATTTTGCAAAAGTAAGAAAGAAAGCAAGAAAGAAAGAAGTTGTATTTATAACATTTTTCACATCCTCTGGACATCACAAATACTTTTACAAGTGTAGTCACTATTGTAATTATGTTTGACCAATAAAGCAAGTGAAAAATAAACTGTACATCCTGTTGAAGTAACAATGGGCCGGGACTTGCTGAAAAAATAACAGCGTTTGAACAGCGCAAACAGTATTAATGTGCCAATCAGACAGCAAGTTTAGGGGACCAAGAGATACACACTGCTTGCCATTTATTTTGCACAGAAAGGAGGAAAGGAAAGGAAAGAAACAGCATCTCGCCTTTAGCCTCCCCATTATTTTTAAGAAATTGTTGGATTTGCACATTAATTATCCATTAAGCTCGCAACAGAAAGGTAAGTCTAGTAATTAATGGTGTAAGTACCCTTTTAACGACGTGATAATTGTTAATGACTGCCAATCAACCTCTCTGGTCCAGAAAGTGAACAATTTAAACTGTGGAGTCTCATTCCTTCAGATAGTGAATTGTTGTTATCGCTTTTAAAAATGGCAAATTTAAAACATTTTTTTTTTACTTACTTTTTCTTTCTGCCTGTATTTTCTCTCTCTTAATCCAGTCTTTCTTTCCCTCTCTTTATTCCTCTTTCTCTACCTGATTGGACATTGAATTCGCTACTCGAATTCACCCTCCTTCTCAGTCATTCCTCTCTTTATTTCCCAATCCTTAAATCTCATTTGTTGAAGAGATACACTGTCTGTCCTACCATTCTCTAAGGTCCCAGATGCCCTGTCCATGTCATTATTAGCTCATATTTCCAGCTAGTTAGGGTGGAAAAAAACTTTGAGTTGAAGAGTACAGGAAAAAGTCTAACTAATGGCATATGAAGCAAGATGCCCCACAAGCCTAATGAGGCAGAATCTGTTGGCCTAGAACAGCAGGTCAATCATCAACTCAGAGAGAAGGTTACATTAACATGTTACATGCCATCCTTCATCAGATTTACTAAAAGTATATTTTAAAATGTTATATTCCTCACCATATAATACTGGTATAGAAATGAAAAATGTACCTATTTATTTATCTTCATGATATAAAACAGTTAAATTTAGAAATGAAAATGAAGTGCTCGAAATATACAATAGGCCTATCAGCATCTGTAAAGAGAAAACATTAATGTTTTCGATAAAAGGCCCATTAAATTTATCGATCACATTGTTTACCTATCTTTGTGTTATGCACGTGACATCTGTAACCATTGAATAAGCCTGAAACATAATATAGTATTAAAAGCTGTATGAAATGCTGCAGCAATGTCGATGCATGTGGTCCCATTACCTAGGACCATCATAAATATCCCCAAATAATCTGTTCCTGTTAGATTTTCATGGTTTAGCTCAAATTTATGATGGATAACACTGAATATTGAAGATAACGATCTGTTAAAATCAAATAATTCACCACGTTTGTGAGAAATAATATGTTACAAAATACTTGTATATCAAATGTTGATAATTCAACAATATATATCCTATATTAACGTGCATCCTCCTAATCTCAAACCTCAAGAGGTAATGTTAATTGTTTGTCACCTGTGGCAATCTCTTTACTTTAAAAAAAGCTGCAGCTTTATTATGCCCACTATCCTCCCAAGGTACTCATTTTTTAATAAACTTAACTTTATATTAAAATAATGAAGGAATTGATATACTACCACCACATTTTCCAGTCAATTGGAATGATTTGGTGGGCTTGTGACATCTTCACCTGCACGACTCACTGCATGAAATAGGGTCAGTTTGCAGCTGGGTATGAATGTGTAGTTACCATCTGTTTAGCCTGCCGTATTGAAAATATGCCAGTTATAGCAAACTGTCAGGTTTTTCACTCTGGATTAAATATGTTTTAAAAAATAAAACAAATAATTATCTTACAAGTTATTAGTGGCAGAATCAAAAAATCAGGCTCTCGCAATGGCAATACTTACCTCCATTCTCCAGTGTGGGTGAAGGCACATGTGACAAATGGTATGGGGTATCGGTAACATCACCATTTTCACTTGTGCATTATATGTTCGTAACTGTAAGTAAAATTGTTTTTTTTAAAGGATTATGAAGTAGTTTCACCAACCTTAAAAATGATTAATACCTCCTTGGCCCTGAATTTACGGTCAACGATGTAGCTAAGGAGTACGCCGCCGACACCAGTAGGAAATCCGCACTTACCTGTGTGAACCCACTTTGAGAATTTGCATTGTTTCGCTGTGGAGTTGTGCAGTGTAGTGGCTCACAGATCCCAGGAGCAGACCGTTATGCATAAGCGTATCTGGGATCATGTGGGGCGGTGCTCCTTTCACTTCCTGACTCTTAGCCAATCAGGAAACAGAGGAGATTGCTATTGTTTGTGGATATAGATGTTCCCAGTTTCTTGTGTAGTCTTCAATTGTAAAGACCCACTATAAAGAGGATGTTATTGGTATTTTAATATTTAACTTGCAACAAAACAATAGTGAAACGACTTCATCTCTGCACTTTCAAGCTAGCTAATCAAATACCAAAAACGTTGAATTGTTAAAACTATAAACTATTAACTATTTAACTATTCTGTTAAAACTGGAAACTATGAAAGGATTGTTAAAGTAAAGCTATGTGAACGACGACAGATTTATACAATGTTGGATTCATAATTTTATATCCAGATGAGTATTTCAAATAATGTACAGCATTAGTATAATGGAAAACATGTAAGTTTTTTTTTAAATCGATAAAAGACGAAAGTAATGATAAAGCGAACTTGCCGAGGGTAAGGTCATTCAGAATCGACATTGCATCTTAATGCTTATTCTGGTGGGTTTTGACAAAAGAGGCGAGGTAAACTCAGAAGGCATGTTGTTCATTTAATATCAAGATAATTAATAGCAATGCATATTTAGTTTCATGCCTAGCCACCTTTGATTTTTGCTGTTATGCCCCACAGTTGTAAAATCCACAAAAGTAAAACCCATAAGAATATTTTTGGTCAAAAAATGCTGGAAACACTCAAAGGGTCTGTCAGCAGCTGCCAACCAAAACAATTTTCTCACCCCCCCACAGCCCCGCCCCCCCCCCCCCCCCCACTTACCCTGTGCAAACAGGCTCCAGCCCTAAAAATTTCCAGCATAATTAATGCACAGTAGGTGGGCAATTAGCCCAGCCTTTCACCTGCATGCTGATTTCAATGGGTAGGTGAAACACGCAGCAAGCGCATACGGAAATCCCGAAAATGCTGTCAATTTCAAAGGCCGTACGACGGTGTACTCAGAGTATGCCGTCATACCAACCACAAATTCAGGGCCCTTGTGTTCCACTTTGTACTCTCAGCATATTGATCTTTAGTCATGATTCTCATCTTTTAAGGCAGATAGACAACGCATGATCCACATCACTGATATCTGACACAATGATCGGGTTCTTCCTGCTGCTGGATGGTAATGGTGGATAGTGAATTGTCTTACAACTATTTAGAGCATTTTACTTTACTGCCAGAAAGACACAAAACAATTGGCAATAGTGAAGCTGCAACAGCTCAGCTGCTGCCAGCACTCAAGTCAGAATTTCAATTGAATGGACCAGGGTCAGTTTGTAAGATGGGAAATTTGTTGTTCCAGCATCACTATCTCACTGCCTAGGATTGAATTCCAAGACATGTCAAGAGAGGGTGAAAATAATGTGCCAGTTTAGAGAGAGATAATAAGGCCAAACTCTAGTCCACCCGGTCTTTACTGATATTTTAAAACTGTTAGATTAGGAGACAGGCAAGTAGATTCACTAAATAGTCTTGATTATTCCATTCCATCCTTTTGGCAGTAATTAATTACTGTCATTGTTAAAATCATTTCACTTCGTAGTTGCCATCACTGCTAAGTAAAAATCAATCAAAAAGGTGGTACATTAGCACCAATAGAACTACCCATGCCGCACATGATTGCAGTTGGGAACCGATGCAACATTTTATATATTCGATATTAATTCAGAACTAAATTTTCAGCTATTTCAGTTATTTATTTCCTAGTCTTCCTTTTTTACATGAGTTATGCATATGTATGCATGTCAGAGGGCACAACAAAATCTATTGCGCGATTTCCCCTATCTCGGCAGGTCCGTGGCGGGCGAAGATGGTGGCAGTTCTCGACCCCGCTACCAGCTCCAGCCCACTATCCAAAATGATATTCCCTTGATTGGGCTTGTTAAGCCAGCCCAGCAGGCAATTGGGTGTTTTATGCAATGTTCATGTAAAGTTTCTGTTAATGTGGTGTCAAACACTGAAATCTTTATTTTCAACACTTCATGTTCTTGAACAGATTTGTGTGCAGCTTTGGAAGTGGTTAATGAGTTGCAGTGAATGGTGAAACATAACGGTACCCACCTCAATGGTGATGAGTGTGAAAGGAATGGCTTGTGCATTTTAGTGATGCTTTATGGTGTTGGTCTGGGTGTGAGCTGGTGCCAACCTGGCGTATCATGTGGCAGCCAGAGTGTACAGCGTCAAGTGAAGTAAATCTTGCAATGGTGAGGCCATCCCTGGTGTCCAGGGCAGCAATACGGTCGGGTGTTGATGCCCTGTGTCCTGTGCAGCATCAGTTAATTGCGGAGAAGGTTGGTGTTGTTGGTGGTGCTGCTGGTCTGCCTGGTGCTGCTGGTGTTGGGGCTGATCATGGTGGGATTCTGAGGACCAAGGTGAGATAGTTTCAAGGACACCGATGCTGATGCAGGTGAACTTGGGATGACAGAAGCAATCTGTCAGTCGTGAGAGAGATTGTTCCAATGAGGTGACACTGGATAGAGAGTTTACTCCAAGCACTTACAATCTGCATAAAGCTCAATCTGTCTTCTAACAGCTGTGAGATGAGAGTTTTTAATGCACATTTGCAGCTGCCAAATAATGAGATAATTCCATGGTCATATAACTCCCGACTTGCTTACCTGACGTGATCCCCGAGCAGTATGGACCCTGTGGGCGACCTCGTAAAACATAAAAGAGTGCTCAAAATACTTCTTAATGATCTGTTAACAAAGTTATAATGACGTGAATTGCTTCCCCTGCCACTGTGTGTCGGAAATGTTCAGCGCTGACAGATCCGTCTTTTGGGAAAGCGGGATGCTAACAAAAGGAAGTTCACTGTATTGAGGATACCACATCATTATAAGAGTCTAAACAATATTCAGAATTCCAGCCCTTTTAGCTGAAGATGGAAAATAACAGGGAAAATATTATCACATTACATCACTGTTTGTTACGAAGGTTGCCAAGCTTCCATGCTACTAACTTACTGAAGCTAATTCAATTCCAGATCTTTTTTAAAGCCAGACTAATTGTGGATGACTATGCATATTGATTTGTACTAGGATCAATGCCCTGCTTTTCTGACTAGTTTTGATCTTGCAATAAAGAATTGAAAGAGCAGAATAATGCTTCAGCACAACACAAATCACGAGACTGCAACTCAGCACAGAAAAAATGTTTTCTATTGCTCTTGTGCTGTCAGCTCCTGATACGTGGCATCATTTAGATAATAGCAAGCTAAACTCTTTGCCCAGAAAGGCCTGTTTACAACTTGGCCTTCTCTGCTGCTGCCAATACAGCTGGTCCCAGTAAATGTATTGTTCCAAGGGCTTCCCTGCCGTGATCTCATTAAGCAAAACGTGGCTGTTTAGTGTCAGGGTGTACCCACTTGGGGCCTCTGTGTTGACCCCCCCTGAAGTTCACGGGTCAGGGAAGTCCCTTGACTTGTGTGCAAATGGCAGGTTCCCTCATCACAGCGGCTACATTTAGAAGGTCCACTTTTCTGCACCCAGAACATTTTCTGTCCAGTGCCCAGTTTTGAGGCGGTGTGCTGGAGCCCCCCAAAATCCAAAGTGTCCCCATGGACCCCATGGGTCAGGGCTAGAGGCGAGCAAGTCCGAACTCCAGACTCGCCGACCTCACAGCGCTAACCTCCCGACTCACGACTCGCCGACCTCAGGGCATTAGTGGCTCGCCGACCTCCTGGCTCACCAAGCTCAGGGTCTTACCGACTCGCCGACCTTAGGGTCTTACCGACCTGCCGACCTCAGGTCCTTACTGACTCCCCAGGACAACACAGGAAACTACATCCAGCTGCTTTCCCCTACGCAGATTGGGCCGCCGGGACTCTGGGGTCGCTGCCAAGGCCGGCTCCGAGTTGGCCGAAGAGATTCCGTGGCCGGCGTTAACCGGCCAAAGCGACTCCGGGGCCAGTGTTTAACCGGCTAAAGGGATTCCGGGGCCAGCCCAGGACAACAGAGGTCTGGCGTCGCCCATGGAGCAGTGCCAGGAGAGTAACCTACTACTGACTTAAATTTTAGACTTTAAATCAACTTTCAATCTATTTTTAAACTTTTAATCAACCTGAGTAACTTTTTAAACAATTTGGGAAAACTTTTAAACTTTTAAACAACTTGGAGAATTTCTCCTTTGAAATCTCTGGAGAAGCTTTTAAATAACTTTGGAAAACTTTGGAAAAGACTTTTAAAACATCCCTCGGAACTCCAGCGGACAGCTGACCTTCCTAATGCCTGCCCCCAACCAAGCTTCGGGCCACCTACCATCAAGGGCGCTACTCGGCACCGAGCTTGTGGCCAAAATCTCGCCGTAGTCAATTAGGCTCATACAGCAGTGCCTAGTCTCCAGTCGTCTTGGACCCCCTTGCCACTGGACCGCGACCTTGCTCAGCTAAGCCCGGGTGGTTGCTGGTGTGCAGTGGCCACCCCACATTAAAATAATTCACGCACAGGCATCTTCCACTTTGTTAACATGAAATTCGGGACCTGGAATGTCAGGACCCTCATGGACAACTCCAACAGCAACAGGCCGGAATGCCGCACCGCCATAGTTGCCTGGGAACTTAGAAGCTTTGACATCGACATCGCCGCCCTAAGAGACCCAGTGGGCAGGGGAAGGCGAGCTCAAGGAACAAGGTGGAGGTTACTGTTATGTATGTATGTAAACCTTACTAAAATGTAAGACTTGCCACTAGGGGGCACACTTAATGGAGACCGAAGGGTCACCTGTGCACCCTGGGGCAAGCAGATATAACAGGTGATTCACCATGCTGCTTACTCACTCTGGAGACTGAATAAAGAGACCAAGGTCACAACAGTTTGAGCTTGCGATATAGTCCTGTGGATTTATTCTGAACATAACAGTTACACATTTTTTTTTGGACAGGAAAACCAGAGGAAGAATGCCGCCTTCACGGAGTCGGCTTCACCATCAAAAATGAGTTGGTCAACCGCCTCAAAGACTCCCGCTGCGGGGTTAACGAACGCCTCATGACTCTTCGTCTCGCCCTGTCCCGGAACCAGTGCGCCACAGTCATCAGTGCGTGCGCCACAACACTCGATGTAACGGGTGAGACTAAAGAGGGTTTTTATTCCAACCTCTAGACATCCCTGTCCCACGTCCCCGCGAGCGACAAATTGATCCTGCTTGGTGACTTCAATGCCAGGGTCGGCAAAGACACAGCCCTCTGGGGAGGCGTGATTGGCAGAGAGGTGTAGGGAAAGCCAACTCCAGCGGTACCCTACTCCTGCCAAAATGTCTAGAACGTGAACTCTTCATCACCAACACCCTGTTCCTACAGAGGGTCAAATACAAGACATCGTGGCAACACCCTTGCTCCAAACACTGGTACCTGCTTGACTATGTCATCATCCGAGCCAGGGATCGCAAGGATGTGCGCATCACCCGCGCCATGACAGGAGCTGATGACTGCTGGACGGACTACCGCTGTCATGTATGTAACCTCTATGTAACACCACTGCAATACTGTGTATACTTAGGCAATGCACATCTTGACCACAGGGGGTGAACTTGTGGGAGACACTCCTTACCTGGTCATCCAGGTATACAAAGGGAGGTCCCACGCAGGGTCATCATTTCTTGGTCCTGTGAATAAAAGTTCAGGTCATAGAGTGACCTTGTCCATAGAATGTGCCTCATGTGGGTTTTGTACCACTGAGTAAGGACATTACATTGGCAACGAGAAACGGGAATCAACGACCCACGAGAATGGCCACCGGTAGCACAGAGGAACGGTACTGTGTTGGTGAGGACTGCGACGATTTCATTGAGAGGCTCCAGCAAAGCTTTGTTACGAAAGAATGGCTGGGAGATGCAGCGGCCGACAAGCAAAGAGCCCATCTGCTGACCAGCTGCAGACCCAAGACTTACGCACTCATGAAGGACCTACTAGCACCCGAAAAGCCAGCGGACAAAACCTTTGAAGAGCTCAGCAAACTAATTGGTGAGCACCTCAAACCAGCGAGCAGCATACACATGGCCCGACACAGATTCTATACCCACCGATGTCGTGAAGGACCAAGCATACCGGACTTTGTTGCGGACCTCCGGCGTTGGGCCAGCCTCTGTAAGTTCACAGACACCTGCAGGGGGGAGATGTTAAGGGACTTCTTTATTGAGGGCATCGGTCATGCGGGGATTTTCCGAAAGTTAATTGAGACCAAGGACTTGACTTTGGAAGCGGCGGCGTTGATGGCTCAGACTTTCATGGCGGGGGAGGAGGAAACCAAAATATAAACGTGCAATTCTGCCTCCAAAGCGGCGGGGTATCAGGGAATCAATATTATAAACACGACTCAGAGCCCTGCAGGCAGGCAAGGGCAGTTCGACACACCCTAGGCAGCAATAGACCCCAGAATAGGTTTTCAACAGAGACAATGGCAGGCTGAACGGACATTTACGCCATCACAGTGGACAATGCGGTCCGGGATGAGGCCATTGACACCCACTAACAGGGTACTCAAAGGGACAATCAGTGAGGAATGCCGGGTCATAGCTCCTTTGTTCACAACAATGGGAATCTCAGCTCATGCTGGAGGTGTGGGGGCAAACACTCTGCCAAGGCTTGCAGGTTTCAACAATTTGTGGTCAGAATTTGCAACCTCAGTGGCCATTTAGCTCGAGTGTGCAGGAAGCCTGTAACCAGGCTAATTTACGAGGTGGATGGACCAGAAGAGGGATCTGTGATGCAGGATGACTCTTGGGGCAAATCAATGGACGCTGAAGTTCAGCGGGTTCATGTGGCAAACATTCACAGCTCATATACCAAAATGGCACCAATGATGATGTAGGTTTTATTAAACGGCATCCCTGTATGCATGGAGCTGGACACAGGGGCCAGCCAGTCACTCATGAGCGTTCAACAATTCGAAAAGCTATGGCCACTCAAAGCCAGCAGACCCAAACTAGAATGCATTGAGACACAACTACGGACGTATACCAAAGAAATCATTCCAGTACTAGGCAGTGCAATGTTGCCGATCACACACAATGTATCAGTGAACCGGCTGCAGCTCTGGATTGTCCTGGGCAATGGTCCCGCACTGTTGGGGAGGAGCTGGATAGCTGAGATGAACTGGAAATGGGGGGATGTGCACGCAATGTCATCTGTGGAGTGAAGTTCGTGCTCACAAGTCCTACAACAATTTGAGTCATTATTCCAACCTGGCGTCGGGACGTTCAAACGTACCAAAGTAGTGATACGCATCACCCCGGATGCCAGACCAGTGCACCACAAAGCCAGAGCTGTGCCATATGTGATGCTGGAGAAAATTGAGAGCGAATTGGAACGTTTGCTGAGAGAGGGCATCATCGCGCCCGTTGAATTCAGCGAGTGGGCAAGCCCCATCGTTCCCGTCCTAAAAGCGGATGGTTCTGTCAGGATTTGTGGCGACTACAAGACCACTATCAATCGGGTGTCCCTACAACATCAATACCCGCTCCCGAGAGTGGAGGGTCTTTTCGCCACGCTGGCAGGCGGCAAGCTATTTACCAAGTTTGATCTCACTTCAGCCTACATGGACCCAAGAACTAGCCGACGAATCTAAACTACTGACCACCCTCACTACGCACAAGGGACTGTTCGTTTACAACAGGTGCCCGTTTGGCATCCGATCAGCGGCCGCGGTTTTTCAAAGAAACATGGAAAGCCTGCTTAAATCCATTCCTGGAACAATCGGATTTCAGGACGACATCCTCATCACGGGTTGTGACACCGAGGAACACCTCCACAACCTGGAGGAGGTGCTATGCCGACTGGACCGGATAGGTCTGCAACTCAAGAAGTCTAAATGTGTGTTTTTGGCTCCTGAAGTTGAGTTCCTGGGCAGGAGGGTTGCTGCAGATGGGATTCGGCCCACCGAATCCAAAACAGAGGCGATTCGACAAGCGCCCAGGCCCGGCAACACATCGGAGTTGCATTCATTTCTGGGACTCTTGAACTATTTCGGGAACTTTCTGCCGAACTTAAGCACGTTGTTGAAGCCGCTTCACGTGCTCCTGCGTAAGGGTTGTGATTGGTTTTGGGGGCACTGTCAAGAATGGGCTTTCAATCGGGCGCGGAACCTACTTTGTTCAAACAAGTTATTAACCCTGTACGACCCCTGTAAGAAATTGGTTCTGACATGTGATGCATCGTCCTATGGGGTTGGGTGCGTGTTGCAGCAGAGTAATGCTGAGGGCCAACTACAACCTGTGGCTTATGCTTCCAGGTCACTTGATCAAGCAAAACGGGGATATGGGATGGTTGAGAAGGAGGCACTCGCATGTGTCTATGGTGTAAAAAAAATGTATCAGTATCTTTTTGGCAGAAGGTTCGAATTAGAAACGGACCACAAGCCATTAACATCCCTGTTGTCAGACAGCAAGGCTGTCAATGCCAACGCATCAGCTCGCATACAGCGATGGGCTCTCACGCTGGCTGCTTATGACTACTCCATCCTTCACCGGCCTGGCACCGAAAATTGCGCTGACGCGTTCACCACCAAGGGGGCAACGGAACAAAGCGCTGAGATGGTCATGGCCGTTGATGCTTTTGACAGCGCAGGCTCCCCCATCACAGCCCGCCAGATCAAAATCTGGACAAACAGAGATCCCTCCTATCTCTGATTAAGAAATGTGTCCTGACTGGGGATTGGGCGACCGCATACGGGCATGCCCTGAGGAGGTCAGACCGTTTCACAGGCGGATGGATGAGCTCTCCATCCAAGCTGACTGCCTACTATGGGGCAGCCGGGTAGTCATGCCCCAGAGGGGCAGGGAGGCATTCATCAGGGAACTCCACAGCGAGCATCCAGGCATTGTGCTGATGAAGGCCATTGCCCGGTCACATGTTTAGTGTCTGGGAATTGATTCAGACCTAGAACACTGTGTTCGCAGGTGCACGACGTGTGCCTAGCTGGGTAATGCCCCAGGGAGGCCCCGCTCAGCCCGTGTCCCTGGCCCACCAAGCCATGGTCACGTATTCATGTAGATTACGTGGGCCCGTTCATGGGAAAAATGTTTCTCATTGTGGTAGATGCATACTCGAAATGGATCGAGTGCATCATTTTGAATTCGTGCATGGCATCCACCACTGTGGAGAGTCTACGGTCTTTGCAACCCACGGCTTGTCGAACATCCTTGTTAGCGATAATGGCCCATGTTTCACGGGGAATTCATGTCGGGCAATGGCGTCAACCATGTCAGGACAGCACCGTTCAAGTCGGCCTCCAATGGCTAGGCGGAACGTGCGGTCCAAATCATTAAACAAGGCATGCTCAGGATTCAAGGACCCTCCCTTCAATGCCGCCTATCGCGTCTCCTGCTGGCCTATAGGTACCAACCGCACTCGCTCACGGGGGTCCCGCCCTCTGAGCTACTTAGAAA